>NC_058522.1:482923253-483548253 GCF_904849725.1 Hordeum vulgare subsp. vulgare
AATTATATGACATACATAACGACCTACACATGATAGATAACACATAACAATCATACTAGTAGGCGCAACATGTCAAAGTACATGCTAGGTACCAAACCTAGACATGAGAAGGAGTGGGGCAGGAAACTTTCAATGTAAACAATTTAAGTACAAGTTACCGCAAAGAGGCACATTGGATATGGGATATGGGCTCGATAATCCAAATGACTTGGCTTGAGATAATACAAATAATGAAGAGTCCTCAAATCTTCATTGTGTATCCAAGTCTCCAATGTCCTCCAAAGTCACCTATTGATCAAGTTTGAGCTTGTTGGTCCCCAACTACGTTGGGTCCTAAGAGGTTAGTCACAATAGGCTTGGCAACCCAAATGGTTCTTTTCTTGACACCATTTTGAGTACGAACAAACTTGGCAAACACATTTCCAACCTTATCCTTCCCAAGGGAATAGCTATCATCAATAGTGATTGGGTTGGATAAGTTACCTCTCGTGCAAGACGAAGCGACGTGATCCTTCTCACGACAGAAGTAGCAACATCTACCCTTTGATTTCTTCCGAGATGATTTCTCACCTCGGGGAGTGTTGGCTTGGGTCTTATTGGGAAGAGGCCTTCCTTCAACTTGTAGCTGAGTATGTGATTGAGTTTGTGGCCGCTTCCCTTGTTGCTTGTGACTTTGAGACTTCGTCTTCAGAGGGCAAGATCTAACATGGTGCCATTTAACTTTGCACTTGAAGCAAATGATTTTGGCCGAATTATTGACTTGTTCTAGGCCACTCTTGTTCTTGTTTGAGTGTACTCCAACATCATTTTTGTCATTCGGAGATGTTTGCTCACAGAGGACGTTGTTGGCTGTGGACATCCCTTCATGACACTGTTCCAAGTCTTTCTTCAAAGAAGTGACTTGGGCCTTGAGCTCTTCGATTTCCTCTGCACGGTTAGTATCAACGCAAGTTCTAGAGGAAGTGTAAGATTCAATGTTAGAGCAACAAGGCAAGGAAAGTAATTCGTCACACGAGGTAGCAACACTATGAGTTGACGAATTACGAGGACTAGCACATGGAAATATAGTACTTTGACTAGAAGCAGTGACATTGTCCACATGAGGCTCACTTTATGTTACCTTGGTGATGATAGCCTCATGAGCTAACTTTTGCACATTATGGGATGTTAGAAGATCGGCATGAGAGCTTGTGAGCATTACATGGTTTTCTTCCAACTTCCCATAATTGCTAGTTAGTAAATCAAGTTGAGCATGTAGCTCAACATTCTCCTTCAATGTTGATACTTCAAATGAGATAGAGTTAGATGTACAAGTATCATCAACAATATGAGAGGAGTAAGTAGCAATTAGAGACTTCTCATGAGTATATTGAAGCTCCTCATAGATCTTAGAGGTTTAGATGAGCTCTCCCTTGACACTATTGCATTCAAGGAGAAGGACCTGAAAATCCTTTTTAAGTTAATCATGAGCAACTTCAATCTCTTATTTTGAAGATCTTAAGTCTCTACATGCTTGATGACTCTTCTCAAGTTCATGTTCAAGTTGTTCACTTTTAGCTTGTTCATGATTAAGTGAATCATTACAATTTTCAAAGTAAGCAAGAACATCTTGGAATCTTTGAAGAGCGTTATTTTTAGCTATATGAAGAATTTTACTGATCACATAGATATTTTCAGTCAAGTTATCATTATCATCCTTATCGCAAATATCATCGTTATTGCACAGGGAAGATGATCATTATTACCTCTTGCCATGAGGCACATGTGAACTGGAGGAGTTGATGATGATTCTTTTGGTGAATCATATTCTTCATTAGTCAAAAGTACTTCATATTTCTTGATTTCCCCTAAATGATTAGTCATAGAGCAACTACGGAGAAACAAGATATTTTGATCAAGAGGACATGGGAAAGCAGGCATATCACCACACACATTTGTTGAGGGATCTTTAGGTGAAATGCATGACCTATCAGCACAATAATTTACACTATGTGTGGTGCTAGATATGCTCGTGTCCATAGAGGCTATGACATTTTCATCAACATATATTTCTTCACTCACCATGTCATTACCTTGTGAGATTGAAGATGCTGAGGTGTGCAAGCAATCGGATATGGAAGTAGTGGTGGACTCTTTATGATCAAAAAGAGTGAAGAGCTCATGCACCAACTCCTTCACCATAATATCATCTTCATCAAGATTGGACCCGCCATATATATCTTCAAGTTTAGTCCAAATTTCATGAGCTGACTTGCATGTCGAGATAGACTTAAACACTTCAGGACTTATGGTTCGATGAATGGCAAGAAAAGCCTCACAATCAAGATACATTTCATTAGTAGATGAAGATGCATCATCTTTTTTGTCGGCAATCCCTACAAGAACAATTCGTAAAGTATTTGGGCCCATGGCCCGAAAGTGATGAAGCATACGAATTCGCCATAGGGTATAATTTGTGCGATCAAAGTCAAAGGTGTCATTGTGAACTAATCCAATAGTTGACATCGATACTCTCTAGGTCGTGAAACCTAATTAAAGTGAGACCTGGCTCTGATACCAATTGAAAGGACCACGATGACGCCTAGAGGGGGGGTGAATAGGCTATTTAAAAATTTCTTCGGATTTGGCTTAAACCTAATGCAGAAATAAACTAAGAGGATACTTTTCAAGCACAAATCCTAAATGCAATAGACACCGCAATGTGCACCAACAACACGATCTACCAAGATGGACACAACACTGTTACTAACAAACACAAGTAAGTTACACAAACTTACTTGAGCTATATCACACGACAAGTAGGTGAACGACACAAGAAACTAGATCACACTATAGCACACGATATATCAAAAGCTGCAAGTGTGAACGTGTGGATATAGAGGCTATGCTTGAACGATTAATCTTGTACAAAGAAATGGCCAACACTATATAATGAGCACAAACAATATGCAAAGTATGTATGCTCAAGTGACACAAGTAATCCACAAGTAAGGAGTTAGGGTTAAGGATAACCAAGGTCACTGAGACAAAGATGTATCCCGATGTTCACTTCCTTGGAGGGAAGCTAGTCACCGTTAGAGAGGTGGATCTGACCACGAAGGCACACCAACGCCACGAAGGCTCACCCTATTCTCCCTTTGAGATAACACCATGAAGGCGTTTCTCAACCACTAGTGGTAAGCCTTTGAGGTGGCTTCCAAACCCTCACAAACTTTTTTGGGGGTAATCACATGGATTGATTCCTCTCCGAAGAACTCCTACCGCCTAGGAGTCTCCAACCTCCAAGAGTAAAAAGATCACGAGGAATGCTCAAAACTTGCTCAAATCTCAAATAGCTTGGGTTGAGAGGAGGAGAGGGAGACGATCTATCTTTTGATTGGAACAACTCTCAAAGGGGCTCACAAATGCTCTTGGGATCTAAGTTTTGGTGTGAGCAAATGTGTGCAAGGTAGAAATGTGTTCTTACGAAGATATGGCTGTGTTGGGCACCCTCTCGCGAAGTGGGAGGGGCGTATTTACAGTGGAGAGGGGAAAGTGACCGTTGGGGTCACTTAAGTCTGACAGTGGTCGGACGTCCGGCAGTTCTCAGATGTCCGGACGCCCACAAGGGGTCGGACGTCCGACACGGGTCGGTCGTCCGAGGGATGTATATATATCAGGAACCACTGTATAGATATCAGGAATCACTTTATAGACGAACAGGGACCGGACGACCGAAGAGAAGGTCGGATGTCCGAGAGTTCAGCTCTGTTCAAGGGCACCGGATTCCGAAAGTGGTCAGACGTCCGGCCCTCGGACGACAGGGGGAGGCCGGAAGTCCGAGTTATATGACTCTGGATTTCTCTGGTGCAAGGTTCCGGTTTTCCGAGGTGGTCGGGCATCGGCCCGAGACTTTGGCTCTGGTATAAAGTTCCGGATTCCCGAAGTGGTCGGGTGTCCGGCCCTCGGACGTCCGGAGGAAGCCGAATGTCCGAGGCATTGGTTCTGTTTTTGAGATCAAAGCAGAGCAGTGGAGATGTGGTATGAGCACAAAAGTAGAGATGTAGTTTGAGCAAGGTCATCACAAAACTTGTGATCCCCTCTTAAAGACTCAAGAATCATAAAAAGGGTACTGATGATCCATACTTGAGTGTATAATTTTATTCGCTGATCACCAATCCGCACCACTAACGTCAAAGGAACTGATACCTTTGAGTTAGCCCTTTCACTTGAGCTTGATGTTGTTGTTCCTTCTTGGCTCAAGTTGAAAGCAAGACATGATGAAGTCTTCAAGTAGCTCTCCCATACACAATGTGGAAAGCCTAGCTTATGTATTCATCTTCATTTGTCCACCATGTGAACATCCACAAGAATCAAGCATGTAGTGCTCAGGAATGCTTATCTTGATCTTGTCCTTGTTAGCACATGAGCTTGTCCTTATCAACATATGATCATTAACAACAGCTTAAAGGGGATTAGTGATTACTTATCTATATGTGTGTTGTCAGCAACACCAAAACACTATTAAGGGCATGACCGCACTTTCAATCTCCGCCTTTTTGGTAGTTGATGACAACATACATATAGCTCTCAAAAATAGTAATAAACATGTGTGGATTAGGAGAGATTTTTTACGATGCTTATGAAGCTCCCCCTGATTATATGCATGATAAGAATGAATGGGAGAGTTTTGTTGAAACTCCCCCTGATTATATGATTAGTAAAATAGGTAAGTGCGGGAGCTCCCCCTTAATGCGTGCTTTGAAGATAATAGCATGATATAACATTACACCATAATAGTTCAACAATACATAGCATATCATATGAATCAAAGCATATCATATGAATCAATAGGATAGCATAAAACTCATCATCATATGGCACAACAATAATATCATGATATCTCATCACCACATGATAGTTTAACAATACATCATCCATAAGTGATGGCATAGCACATCATCCATAAGTATCGTTACATGATGACACATCATTAAGTTCGACATACTACATCATACCATACATTATGAGAGAAACAAAAATCGAAACTAAGATAAGATAATGTCCTCCCCCTTTGGCATCATGGACCAAAAAGGAAGGCACCCGGAAATGCTACCACATACTCAAATATCACCCTCATCAACATCATCATCATCAGGCAGGCCACTGCCACCAGCCTCGTGAAGGAAGTCAGCCCAGTCATGGCCAAATGGGAAACCAAAGTCAAAAGGAGGAGCAGCAGGAAGATCCTCATCGTCACTCACATCAAGAGCGCCCGATTCTGTCAGGCGAGCCTTGAGGGCATTCTTGGAGGAGATGAGGCGAGAAACCACATCATGAGTTTGACCACACTGGAAAGAGAAAGCCTTCATCATGGCAGAATGTGCCTTGCCAATGAATTTGGCAAAGCGACCGAGAGGAGCTGAGCTGGATGAAGGGGTTGCTGACCGGGCAGCAGTGCGGCGAGTGGAGGTGGATGAGGTTTTCTTAGGAGCATAGTCATCCGCCATGTGATTGGGAATGGCCCACTTGTGATGCGTGTGAGTGGGAGCAATAGTGAGTTCAGCAACATGGTGAATAAAGGCCTGGATGAAGGGGGCATGAGGGAAGGCTCGCTTGTATTGAAGACTAGCGAGCCGAATCTCATGCCAGAGAAAGTGAGGCACATTAATCTTGTGCTTGGGGAACTCGTGTAAATGTGACATGATATCAATACAGTAGCCGCTGTAGGTTCCCCTGTCACCCATCTTGGGATAGATGGTGCGGATAAGACACTAAAATATGATAAAGAAGGGAGAGCGCCAGATGGATACTTGGTTAAGATCCTTCATCCCTTCGTCTGCATCAAGTTCACAAAGTGGTTTGAAGAGAAGGCCACACGCCTCAATGGGCTTAAGTGCATGGTTAGGATCATTCTTATGGATTTTGGCGCCGGAGTCGGGGAAACCGAGTGCGGCAACAAACTCAGCATAAGAGGCTATGAACTCAACATCAGAAGTCATCGAGCTAATAGTGTTGTTTGAGCCAAAGAAACACGTAGCATAAAATTGATGAATAGCGGCACTGTTAAAATCACACCGAAAAGCAAAGGGGGCAGCGAGCCCCGATGACTCAATGAGCTCAATGGCACCCGGGTATTTCGCCGAGTTAGTGCGAATATGGTCAAGATCAATATAATGATGTACTGAGAGACCCTTAGGAATGATGACAGTAGAAAAGATGTCCGCTTGGACGTGTGTGTGGAAACGTGAGTCCATAGAGTCACGTTCAACAGAAAATTGGTTAACATCACGGCGGAATGTAAAGTAGGAAGACTTAGGAACCTTGGTGAAGTCCTTGACTTCACGACCTAAAGCACCAGGAGGTTCAAGGGAGGTGCGACGAGCATCACCTTCGGGCTGTTCAGGAGGAGGCGGTGGCATATATGAGGGCCTGCGAGTCCCCGGCTTTGGCATAGTCTTCCGAACGACAACGTATTCAGCACGTTCCTCAGCTGCAAGCTCATCCTCGAAGTCAGACCCATCAGACGAGGAGCGGGGTTGTGGAGGAGGACGTCGGGCGAGCCGTTTGAAGGGACGGCGTGGTACATCGGAGTCATCCGACCCCGTGCCAGGAGTGGCACGAGCGGATGAGCCAGCAGAGTTCTTTCGGGCAGTGTGCTTAATCTTGGGCATGATGGAAAAAGGCTTGCAGATCGAGAGAGGAGAGGAATGGAAGAAGGATCCCACAGAGGAGGACAACCAGATCGCGGGGCAGGGCCCCTGTGGCGGCGAGGTCGCAGGGCCGAGCTCCTCAGGCAGCTGGCGGCGGCTGGGGTGAAATAGGGGAGGAGGAGGTGCGTGGTGGTTAGGGCAAAGCCCAGACCCGCGCCCTCCATCCTCTATTTATATGGGATCCCCGATGTGTCGGACGACCGACGGGCACCGGACGTCCAGAATCCGTCAGCGGTCGGACGACCGAGCCGTGCCGGACGTCCGAGAGGGAGCCAGAGAGGCCTGAACATGATGGTGAGGTGATATGGAGTATTCTCGCATGTGTAGCAACCAAGGGCCTCTCAACTAACATATTTTGGACATGGTATGATGTAAATCTTCTAACTCGATTACCATGATAAGTGTGGGTCCAAAATACGGTCAAATGCATGAGTGCATAGGATCATGCACAAGTTATCCTATTATAAGAGCAAGGCACATGACACAAGGCCCATGGCACAAATTTGTCTCATTCATATGACCATGACACTACTAGGAAAAGGGCTATGATGATATAGACACTAATGGCCCACCACACAAGTAGTGCGCCACTACTATATAGTAGTGGCGCACCATGTCCAGGTGTGCCATTAGTGTGATGGACACTAATGGCGCACCACACACTCGGTGCGCCACTACTATTTTTTTTTGTGCAAAACTACTAATGGTGCGCCAGCAGCTGGTGCGCCATTAGTAACCAGGGTTACTAATGGCGCATCTGTTGGTAGTGTGCCACTACTATATTTTATTTTATTTTGCAAACTACTAATGGCGCACCGCAGCTAGTGCGCCATTAGTAACCAGTGTTACTAATGGCGCATCTGTTGGTGGTGCACCACTACTATTTTTTTGTGCAGAACTACTAATGGCGCACCACAGAAGGTGCGCCATTAGTAACCAGGGTTACTAATGGCGTAGGTGGTGCGCCATTCGTAACCTGGGACCAGCTAGATATTTTGGACAGCCAACTACCACACTCACTTTCCCCACTTTCATTCTCTCCACCTCCTCCTCCAAGCTTGTCTCGGGTGCCTCCTCCTCCTCACCTCATTTGCATCATAGATTCACCCAAATTAAGTGGTTAAATTACCATTTTTTGATAGGTAAGTAAGGGGAAAGCTTTTATGTTGTAGATCTACTTTTTTCTCCCTCCAACAACGTGCACATGCACTTTTTATGGCCTAGCTAGATCTACGTATGTTTGTGGTGTTGCATATGTTTGTGGTGTTGCATATATGTTTGTGTTTGCAGGTTCCAGTATTTGAAATGCCATAGTTGCCAATATTTTCCCGGAATGTTGATTCATTTCCGTTTCGGCGAGAATTTGGCACTATGCATTCTTTTTTGTCCTATTTTTAGGCAAAGTCATGCCAAAAAAAATTTGGTTCTAAAATATCGTTTTGCTCTACCCCGCAGGCGACCATGGTCCGCACGATGATCGAAGGCATCATGAATAGGTTTTTGAGCTCCGCGAAGGCCGAGATGCTTCAAAATAACGAGGCGGAGATAAGATGTCCGTGTCGAAGATGCAAGCTGAAGAGCCTTATGGACCCAGATTCCGTAAAGTTGCGGGACCACCTGCTCTGGCGTGGTTTCATGGATGGCTATCGGTGGCAAGGTGATGAAGATGATTATGAAGTCGTCCATGGGGGGCGAGAAAGAAATGAGGAAGCGCATGAGCAAGACAACCGCGGCGAGGGCGGGCGAGAAGACGAAGAATCTCCAGGACACAGTCATCATGTAGAAGATGCCGGACATGATGATGAGGAAGATGCCGGAGCAGACGAAGGGCATGATCATGAACATGAAGATGCCGGAGCAGACGACGATGGACCATCGATGGCCTGGGTGCAGGACCCTCATATTCAAGAGCTGCTTCTCAAGCAGACGGATAACGCAACAACTGCCGCCCGAGAGAAAGCCAAGCTGGATCAACTGGAGATAGACGCGGTTACTCCATTGTATGAAGGATGCAGGCCCGAGGATACCCGCCTGAAAGTAACGCTCATGGCTCTGGAGATGAAGGTAAAACACCAAATGACCGACGCATGCTTCGACGAGAACATGTCATTCTGGCACGAACGTCTTCCCAAGGGGAACAAGTGCCCGACCAGTTTCGAGGAGGCGAAGAAAATCGTGTGTCCTCTGGATTTACCGCATGTGAAATATCATGTGTGCATGAACAATTGCATCATTTATCGGGACGAGCACGCGGAGTCTACCATATGTCTGGTGTGCGGTGTCAGTCGATACAAGAAGAGGAAGAAAGCTCCTCGAAAAGTGGTGTGGTACTTTCCGATCACTCCTCGTCTGCAACGGTATTTCACGGACCCTAAGGTAGCAAAGCTCATGCGTTGGCACGCGGATAGGCAGGGGAAAAAGCGAGAAGATGACGGAAATGATCCGGAGATAAATAAAAAAGACAAGATGTTGAGTCACCCTAAGGATGCGAGCCAGTGGCAAGCGTTGAACTACGAATACCCAGAATTTGGGGACGATCCAAGGAACATCATGCTGGGCGCGAGCGCCGATGGAGTCAATCCGTTTGGCAGCCAGAGAAGCACACATAGCACCTGGCCTGTGTTTGTGTGGATGTACAACCTTCCCCCCTGGTTGTGCATGAAGAGGAAGTACATTCACATGAGTATGCTAATTGAAGGGCTGAAACAACGAGGGAACGACATCAATCTGTATCTGGGGCTGCTGAAAGAGGAGCTAGACACGCTGTGGAAAACGCCAGCCAATACGTGGAACGCCGCAGAGAAAGAATATTTCCCTATGATAGCCGCACTGCTCATGACGGTGCACAACTATCTCGGTTACGGATACGTCGCGGGGCAGGTGGTCCACGGATTTTCTGGATGCGTCAGGTGCATGGATGACACAACGTATCGCCAGCTAGATAGAGATCCTGGGTGTTCATGGGACATCGAAGGTGGCTTCACGACGATGAATCATGGAGAAAACGCAAGGATCTGTTCGATGGTAAAACCGAACCCCGAAGACGCCCCCTTATGAGGAGCGGCGAGGAAATATACGAGCTGTTGAAAAATTGGAAAGAGTGCTCACCGTCGGGAAAGACGCCAGAGCCGGGAAAGAAGCGGAAGGCGCCAGAGCCGATGCTGAAGGTATGGAAAACGAGGTCTGTTTTCTGGGACTTGCCGTACTGGAAGATCCTCCGTGTGCCTCACAGCCTTGATGTCATGCCTATCACGAAGAACGTGTGCGAGAGTATGCTTGGTGCCCTGCTCAACATGCTAGAGAGGACCAAAGATGGACCGAAAGCAAGGGCAGACTTGAAATCAATGGGCATCAGGGAGGAGCTTCACGCTAATGATGATGATGATGATGATGATGAGGCGAAGCAGGACACGGAAAGTCGTCGCAAAGGAAAAAAGGCCAAGAAGACCGGAAATGACTTCCCTCCCGCGTGCTTCACTCTAAGTCAGGAGGAGATCGATCAGCTTTTCACCTGCCTCGTAGGAGTAAAACTTCCTTACAGTTACGCGGGGAAGATAAGCATATACCTAGACTCAGCGAAGCATAAGTTTAGCGGGATGAAGTCTCACGACTGTCATGTGCTAATGACGCAGATACTTCCAGTTGCAATCCGTGGGATCATGGATGCGCACGTCCGTGAAACGCTATTTGGCCTATGCAACTTTTTTGACGTCATCTCTCGGAAGTCGGTTGGCATGAGGCAACTCAGAAGGTTACAGGAAGAGATCGTGGTGATACTATGTGAGCTTGAGATGTACTTCCCGCCCGCATTCTTCGATGTTATGGTGCATCTGCTGGTCCATATCGTGGAGGATATCATCCAACTCGGGCCGACGTTCCTGCACAGCATGATGTCGTTCGAAAGGATGAATGGTGTCATCAAAGGATACGTTCGCAAACATGTCACGTACAGAGGGAAGCATAGCCAGGGGCTTTCTGACCGAAGAGTGCATCTCCTACTGCACGAATTATCTAGGCATCGAGAACCCCGTTGGTCTGCCCGTCAACAGGCACCTCGGCAGGCTCGCAGGATGGGGTCACCGTGAGGGTCGCCGTGAAATGCATGTCGACTTCGAGGGTCGACTCGCCGACTTTCAAAGAGCAAACCTAGTCGCGCTACAACACATAGACGTGGTCGATCCTTGGGTCGTAGAGCACAAAACCTTTATTGAGAAGACGTACAATGACCGAGGCCAACAGAGGACGGACGGAGATATAATCAAAGAGCACAACTCATGTTTCACGCGTTGGTTCAAGCAAAAGCTTCTGTCGTACCCTTTACATGAGGATTCTTCCGCGGAAGAACAACTCATATTCGCCTTGTCACAGGGCGCCGAGCACAACCTGATGACGTATGAGGCGTACGATATCAATGGCTACACATTCTACACCGAGGGAAAGGACATGAAGAGCGATGGTTATCAGAACTCCGGGGTAACGATGGAATCCTACACCGGTAACGACAAGGACAGATACTACAGAAGGATCGAGGAGATCTGGGAGCTGAGCTACGCTGGAGAGAAGGTCCCGATGTTCCGTGTCAGATCGGCCAAGAGCGTCATAAAAGAAGACCGGTATTTCACCACCATGGTTATACCCGAAGCCAAATCCAAGACCATGGGCGCAAACGTCACCGCGAAAAATGAGCCATGGGTACTGGCTTCCCAAGTGGACCAATGCTTCTTCATTACCAACCCGCCAAAGCCCAGTCGTGTTGTCGTGAGGAGAGGAAAAAGGAAGATCATCGGAATGGATGGAGTCGCCAATGAGCAAGACTTCGACAAGTACGACGACCCGAAGATGGAACATGACGACGATGATGAAGTACCAGCATACACCACAAGAAGAAACAGGACCACCCTACCTAAAGGACGTACGTTCAAGAGAAGAACTCCATTTATGAAAAATCAGGGCAAGAAGATTGTGAACAAATAGCTAGCTAAGATCGATTGTATTTAAATTGTAGCCTTCATTTCTCGATTGTATTTCGACATTTTCAAATTTGATGATATTTTTTCATATTCAATATGAAAAAATATTGAATATTCATGAGGACACTCGATCTCGATCCCCTCCATCTCGACCGCTATCACCCCTCGCAAGATCCCCCTCGCCGCCGAGCACCCCCCGCACCCTCCTCGCTCCACCGCCGCCGCCGTCGGCATACTTACCACTAGAACACCTATTCACAAGATTCAACTCCTATTCATAGGCATCTACTTGCAAACATCAAAAAAATATACTAGGCAGTAGATGTTGTTGTGAGGGAAGATAAATCACCCTCATGGTGTGATGCACACCACAGCATCAACTTCTCAAACCAAGGTGCAACCAGCACAAGAAAACAATGCATAGAAAAAAATAAAAGGAAAAAAATAAAAGGGGGGGAAGAGGATTCGAACCCTGTCCCCCTGGTACTCAATCCTGCATCAAACCACTGGGCTGAGAAGCATCTGCTTGACAGCAAAGTGCAAGAGGGCAGGGAATACTCTCTGATGGCTACTGTGCCGAAGGAAAATAACCCCAAAAAGGGTGCCGAGGGGGGATCGAACCCGGCACCTCCTGCTAGGAGGCAAAACCCACGCACCACTGCGCTACTACTTCGGAGATTAACAAGGTAGAGAAGGCGCACCTCATATACATGCGCCATTACTATATAAAAAAATATTCTAATGGCGCACCGCTCGGGGTGCGCCATTCCTAAGCCGGCTGCCCTCGTGCGCCTCTACTCCATCTGCCCTCGTGCGCCCTCGTCCCCGCCCACCCCTTCTCCCACCTTCATCCACGCAGCCCACGGAGCTCTGGCGGCGCTAGGTTTGCTCCGCCTCCTCTTCCGCCGCCGCCGCCTCCGCCCCCTCCTGCCCGCCCTGTAGCTGCGACTGCCCGCCGCCGCTCTCCCTCGAGCCATCACGCCAGGTCCGGTCCCGCCCCCTCTCCCTCCCCCCCTCAGATCCCGCACCGACGCGCGATTCTCTACATAACAGAAATGGTGTTTTCTGTTCTGATTCTGTGAGCGGCCGCAGTGTGTGGTTCACTCGCGCACTCTGATTCGATTGGGATTTTATCTAGGTCTTGCGAATTGTGGGCGCCGGTGGTTGGGAGTTGAATTACCACTGCGTAGTAGAAATTCATTTAATTTAATCGAATTAGGACAGGCCAATGTTTTCTTTTCTTTACATTGTGTTAAAATCATGCTGTAAATTGCAGGCCGCCAACAATCATAGTCTCAGTCAGTTCATGTTACTCCGTGGGGAATTCTTAGTTGCTGCAAGACTGGCAAATAGATTTAGCGTTTATCATTTCATCATATGTATGTATGCAATGCATGTCAGCTGTTTGCACTTCTGCAACAAGAGTGAGCCAACAGCCAGCTGAAGCTGAAGCATGTTTTCTCCATGGGGAATTCATAGTTCCTGCAAGATTGGCAAATAAGCTGGAGCATTTTATTTTATTTTCACTTCATTTCATCATGTGTGTGTGTCAGATCCTTTTTTACTTCTGCGACGCGGATGAGCTAACGGTCAACCAGATACTCTCGTCATTGCAGGAATTTTCTTCCCTTCGCCTGCGACCGCAGGCTTGAGGTCCCTCCAAACGATCTTCGAAGCAAGCAGCAATGCATCGGACGAGCGTCACCATGACCCGGAGGATCACAAGACCCTGAGGTGATATTGTCATTTGGTATTCTTCATGCATTTAGACGGCCATTCTCTACGACGCGCGACCCTCCGACACAATTTAGACGGCCGGAGTTATTGACATGCCTGTCATTTTAATGGCGTCATTCTTGACAGTTCTTGTTGCCAAAATGTTTGAATAAATTGGTGCCTGTGAGCTCTACTAGATTTTTATGGTAACCAAAACATAAGTAATACTCTACAAAGTGTTACATAAAGTATCATACCTAGTTTGTTTTATCTTCATATCGCTCTTTTAAACTACTGGCCAGTTAAGTATTAGACTGGCCATAGATCATTTTGCAGTCTCTGAAAGACTGGCACGATTTTCTAATGGTTGTCTATGTGAGCATATGCTTGAATGTTAAGCTAAAATATTGAATGCTTACAGTTATATGATTTTCTAATAGAGTCAAGGGTCTAAAGATGAAATATTCTATTCAATAGTTCTTTTAATATTTGCCTGTCTCAATGTTCTCTTGTGCATGGCTTATATATCGTGTCCTTACTGTTACAGTGAGTCCTAGAACAGTAATGAGGGTCAAGAATGTTCAGCGTCGTCGTCAAGTTTCAGTCTGAATGTCTGGGGTCCATCTGTGTCCGTAGTCGCTGCTGTCGTTTCAAGTTTCTTCCCCTTGGGACCATAGTTGAGTCACAGCCTAATGGTAAACGTTGTGAAGTTGGCCACTGGAGTCATGTCTTTTCATATCTCTACAGATTTTGATCAAGATATCCCATTTGTTAATATCCTCCTGAAATTTTCTTTGCTTGTCGTGGACACTGGACTCACAGGAAATTGCTATTTGTTATAATGGATTCTAGCTATATATGTGTCTTAGATGTCTTTCATCTACAATGAAGTATTACATAGACTCCATGATTTTGTCTCGATTGGTTTTTTCCAAGTTATGTTTGTGGTCTTCAGTTTTAACTCATGTCCAGTTTTGTGTTTTTGTTGTTGCTGTTAATGTCTAATGGCTTGATAACGGTGGCTTATTCTTTATGAAAAAAAAATCTAAGAGATGCTTATGATAGATACTTTCAAGGTGGGATCCTCCCTTCCATTCAAAGTTTAGTTTACTTCGTAAGTAATGTTTAGGAGCCTTAGAGAAGATATTTCTGAGCACTTGGCTTGCATGTCATGTTTTGGAAATTCTCGACAATTGGATAGCGAAGAATCAGAAATTGACAATTCCTCATCAGACTTGCTTCAATATTTTGATTGGTCTACAAATAATATTTTGCCGAAATGACTAGCTAAACATTTTTTAGGCAGTTCTGTTCAGACCATGGTCTTATTACCTTGATTTCCATCATTTTGGTAATACATTTACGAGGGAGAACTGCTACTCCTACTGTCCCAAGCTTGCAAAAACGTCTACATTGTAATCTGTAACTCTTAACTTAGTCTGTCCTAGTACTTATCAATTTTACATGTGTTGTCATACTTAACGCATGCCTAATTTTAACACTAAATCAACTTCATTAATTTTCAGGTACAGTACTCTGACGGAGTTACCTTCTTCAGAGTGCAGAGGAGCAAAATTGTTCTCATCAGCAGCAGCACAGCACAGTCACTTGGATCAGCGGAACAGGAGCATCAGCAGCACGGGCAGAGGAGCAGCAACCGCTAGTTCTTCACGTACAATGGAGGGACAACAGATATTGCTATCTGAAAAATGAGTTAGCTAGTCATCTAAGTTGAGCTGATTTTGATTTCCGTATGTTATGGGGGGACAACAGATATTGCTATATGTTCATTCTTGAGGGTACAGACTTGCTAAACTATTGATGATTTTTTGTTGGGTGACCTATTTTTGTCCATATGAAAGCAGAGGACCATATGGTCTGTGTCCTTTTCATCCATATGAAAGTAGAGGCACATTGTGGTGCTAGTTTGCTGGGTTTTGTTTCCGACCATCGTGTCGTGATGATTTTGCAGGTACCCCGAGAGGCCCTTGAGTTTGCCGGAATGTCGATTAACTTCCGTTCCGGCAAATTCGGGTACTCCATATGTCCTATTTTCAGCAAAGGTCATGCTGAAATTTTCCGTGAATTTTAGCACGACTTTGCTAAAAATAGGACATATGGGGTACTTGCGACTAATGCATGGGCCGGGGTATCTTAGTACTTAATTAAGTAGGATCAACTGCCCCTTTATTCTTGCTGCATTAAACCATAGGTGGCAATAGAGCCAAGTGATTAGGCCCAACTTAGAATTCTCCTTCCCTTTTCTTGATAGGGTATATTATTAGAAGATACCCATATATATCAGTCTACCTAGGGTGCCTCGGCATCGATAAACCCTAAATGATGAAAACTTAACTTAGCATTTAGGGTGCCTCAGCGTCGACAAACCCTAAATTATAAAACCTTGGCTTTTAGGGTGCCTCGGTGTCGATAAAAACCTAAATGATGAAATCTTAGGCTTTTAGGGTGCCTCGGCGTCGACAAACCCTAAATGATAAAATCTTAGCTTTTAGGATGCCTCGGTGTCGACAAACCCTAAATGATGAGACCATGATCTTGTTCCTTGACAATAACCAACTTTTTGACCAAACTTTTTTCCTATTTAGAGCGAAACATGGCCCACAACGATGAGGCCGGCGGTTCGGGCAAGCCATTCTGGGAGCTGTCCCAGGAGATGGAGGAAGAACCTCACCGCTATGAGGACGCCGCGGAAGACACCGATCCCGAGTACACAACCCCTAGTGGCGTCGGGGATGACACCACTGATGGTGCCGCCGAGGATGCCACCACTGATTATGGCAGCGCACGCACAGATGGCAGCCAATCGAAGAGGCAACGGAAGTACTGGCGCCCGAACGTGCTCAACACCGTAAAGGAGGAATTTACTGAAGTGAACTCCGACGGGTTTCCAACGGCGCCCAAAGAAATAGTCAAGGGGTACGCGGTTCAGCTCGGGTGCATTCTCCGGAGCACTGTCTTGATCAACACCGAGAACCTAAGGCATAAGGACTGAGGGAATTTGTGCAACCTCCTCTTCACGAAGCTGCACGAACGATACAAGTTCCCCGGTGACGTCGCAAACACACGCCTCTCAAGGAATGAAGTGAACAGTGCCGCCCTCACGAAGATGAGCAAGGCCCTGTCTACTTGGAGAAGCGTGGTGAAGAGAATGATTGACAAAGGTGATAGTTATGAGAAGATCAAGGCGAAAAATCCTTCGGTTAGCGAAGATGACTACAAGGAGTTCAAGATCAAGTGCGAGAGCAAGGCAACTGCGGAATCAAGTCAGTGGGGGAAAGAAATGCGGGAGTTGAACTTAGGGGTCCACCAACTCGGTCCCGGCGGTTACAGAGTGGCGGAACCTATATGGGACAAGGAGGACGCGGAGCGTGCCGAGCAAGGCCTACCACCCCGCTTCGAGAAATACGGTGACAAGCAGACCAGGAACTATGTGAGGGTCCGGTACAAGGTGGACCCGGTAACAAAGGAGCTTACCACAGATGCGAAGACGAGGGCGCTTGAGCGTGTTCTGGTAAGGAATACACCCCATGTAATTTGCTCCATATGGTTGCATTCTAATTAATGAAGCCAAATTTCTAAATGGTTCATTCCTTCCGTAGGACACTGAAAGCAGTAGCGCGGGGTCGTCTCAGAGCTCCCATTGGGACACCAATTTAAATAGGGCGTTTAACATAAGGAAAAACAAGGATAAGTCCAGTAAGCCGTCGTCGGCTGGTCGTGTGGCCGGCAAAGGCTTGTCCACGAAATGGTCGTCATACTATAACGCTGGTGGGCGAAAGGAGAGAAATACCAACTTGGAAAGCCAGTCGCGCGAGGTTGAAGAACTCAAGGCAAAAGTGGCGCGGATTCCGATGATGGTCCAAGAGCTAGTGCAACACCAAGTGGGAGGGGTGATCACCGCCATTGTGCCTACCTTGATTGAGGGGCTGCAGGCGTGGATTGCGGGCGGCCAACAGGGGCCGCCCCCGATTCCCAGCTTCACGGCCAGCAACTCGCACAACACGCAGGCGGCGCCATTGGTATCTCCGGCACCGGCGCCATTGGTGTCTCCGGCGTCGGCGGGCACCTCAGCAGCAAGCGGCCCTTCATCACTTGCACGCCCGCTGTTTGCGGTGCCTCGACATTAGCCGAGCTCGACGCCATCACGGTAACTAAGCCTCTCTCGGCCGATGACTTCATCTCCTTGCCTTTGACTGGGCATCCCCTGATGCCCTACATGTTTTCGCAGGGCGCCGACGCCGACGTTCCATGCACTCTCCTGCACTTCATGGGCAGCGAGTTGATCGATGTCGCCAAGGGCA
Organism: Hordeum vulgare subsp. vulgare; assembly: GCF_904849725.1. Taxonomy (NCBI): domain Eukaryota; kingdom Viridiplantae; phylum Streptophyta; class Magnoliopsida; order Poales; family Poaceae; genus Hordeum; species Hordeum vulgare. The sequence continues at coordinate 482,940,954 of NC_058522.1, forward strand.
GAATCGTTCAACCGGGCAACCCCATGTTCCACTGTAAACCGATGCCACCCACCACGTATAGGGTTCAACTGGTTCGGGTGCTGCCAGGCTGCGACGACTTGTTACCTCCTTTCCACCCCACTGGGGCCGACAAAAATGATGTGATGACCCTCAGCGCCTGCTTAAGCTGGCCCTTGCTTTGGCCGAAGAGCCAGATTCGTTTGGGGGGCGGGGGACACCACCCCACAGACAACACCGCCAGTCGTACCGGCGCCAAGCCATGGCAAGACCGTCGCAACGCTACCGGACATGCATATAGCACAGGATCCGGACATGCATATGGCACAGGATCGGACAACGATGATGACGACGATGGTACATTTACCAAGGTCGATAAGTACTTTGCCGAACATGGGTACGGTGAGGAATTCTTAGGGCCTCCTTCTCAAGAACCCAACCCTGCAAAAGACGACCGCGATCTAGCTGGTACCGCGGAGAAACCCAATTGCAACAGGCGTTGTTTGGCGTTTAGTTTTGAGGAGACGCCTCCAGCTGCCGCCTTCACTGAGCCTTAGATAGCCGAGGTGCGAAATATTATCAGCCCCAACACACTCAAGAAGGTGGTCTCTGAGCAGATGAACTCGAGTCCATTACATCAGCAGAAGAAGGGACGGAAAAGAAAGACTAACAAGGGTGCGAGCCAGCCGGCACCGAGTACAATCCGTGCTCTGGACGGGCCACCTTCACCTAAGGATATCTCGAGGAGGGTGCATGTGGCGGGTAGGCCGATGCTGCCGAGTAATCTACTCAATGCTGAAACCGGTGCTATGCGGAGTCTGCATGACAGTGTTCTTTGTTTGGAGAAGCGGCGTCTCTCCGAGAATAATGTGGCATACCCGGTTTTCGTGGCCAAGGTGCCAGAGGGCAAGGGCTTTGTCGATAGCGCCATCGGGGGTATGATCGTCCTGCGGTTTGCTGACATCTTCGCTATGTTTAACCTTCATCCGCTGCACTACACCTTCGTTTGACTATTTTCGCTGAGTATGGAGATGCGGATCATTAGAGACAAGACCCCGGACCTAGTGATAGTCGACCCCTTCTATATGCGTGCCAAGATCTTGGGCAGCGCTGGGGACCGGGAAGTCGCGAGTTCATACCTCGAAGGCGTCATTCTAGCAAACTCAGAAAAGGATAACTTCCTCGTGCCTTACTTTCCCTGGTAAGTTATCCCCTCATCGCCCCGTAACATATGATTTCTTAGATTTTGATCGTCCTTTTTTTTCTAACATTCCGTGTTTTGTGCAGTAACACACATTGCACACTCATCCTCTTAAGCCTGAAATATTCCACGGCCACGTATTTCGACTCGGACCGTCAGTCAAAAAAGACTACACAAATATCAAGAAAGTTCTTGATGAAGCTCTTCCCGGCTACGCCATATCTGGAGGCACCTTCTGCAGGACAAGTCTCAGGCACGGCAAGCACGTGTTCACCCACAATACGATGTTCGGCTGCGTTAGGCAGCCGCCTGGCAGTCAGAAGGATGCCTACTACGCCCTCCATCACATGCGGGCGATCATACGGGACAGTAATCACCTTCGGCTACCAAATAATCTCAAAGATTGGGCCGCACGCTTGTCGGCAATCCAGGATGCGGACATCAGACAAGAATTCTTTCGCATCCAGTCGGAGTTTGCGGAAATGATCCATCAAGATGTCCTTCGTACCTCGGGGCAGTTCTACCTCAGATCTCCATTGTCCAATAGTGAGATAGATACAATGCTACAAATGCAGGCTGACAACGACCGCAATTTCATGACCATCACGAAAGATGGCGGCTTCATCCACGTTCCCGTGAATCGCTACTAATTCATGTTGCAATATTAAACTTTAATGAACTTGTATGTCTCTTTGGTTTGGACAGTCGTTCAACTTATATGTAATCGATGCTATTTATTAGTAGGACCATGAATCGTGTTGTTATAGTTGTAATATTAAACTTTAATGAACCTGTATGTCTCTGTGAATTACTACTAACGTTTTGTTTGGCTAGTGCATAGAGATGTCGTCGTATGTCGTGTACAAGGGTAAGGTTCCCGGAGTCTACGACGACTGGGAGGAGTGTTGGAGACAGGTTCACCGATTCAGCGGTAACAGTTACAAAGGGTACACCACAAGGACGGAGGCGGAAGTTAGATACGCGCGCTATCTAGCGGGAGAGAGGAGGGAGCGTTGGAGGAACCGGATGAAGACCAGTTTCATTGCGATTATGCTCATCGTGATGACCGCAGCTCTCTTCTATGTGATGGTAGTTTAGATGGTCGATATCGACTTGTAATGTGAAGACAAACTCGCTACTCGCGGTCTCGAGACTTGTAATGTTCTAACTTTGTTCGGTATTTCAAATTCGGAGACTAATATGATGAATTGTATTCGGAGACTAATCTTCTATTGTATTCGATAAATCTATTATTTATATGTTGTTCTCTCTATATTCTGTGCAATAATATATTTTGTAATCTGTGCAAATATCAGAAAAAATAAAATAAATACCTAATATTAATACTAGTGGCGCACCACTCAGCACACTAGTGGCGCACTTCAAAAGCACACTAGTGGCGCATCGTCAACTAGTGCGCCATTAGTAAGCCAGAGCACATGGGTAAATATGGCCCTGGGAGGCATATTAATGGCGCACCATAAGCTATACTAATGGCGCACCAGGAGGTGCTCCATTAGTATACCAGATACTAATGGCGCACCAGGATCTATACTAATGGCGCACTACTTGGTGCGCCATTAGTATACCAGATACTAATGGCGCACCGTGAGCAATACTAATGGCGCACTGCCTGGTGCGCCATTAGTATACCTGATACTAATGGCGCACTTGTGGTGCGCCATTAGTAAAAAAATCTAATGGTGTGATGCTAGTGGCGCACCTATAGTGCGCCATTAGTAGCCAAAATAGGTGCGCCATTAGCAGGCCTTTTCCTAGTAGTGTGAAGTGCTAAGGGAACACCAACACTAAGCATTTCATGAGTGTGATTGACAAGGACATGCAGGAAATTACAGAGTGGAAAAAGTATTATGTTCATGCAATGATGCAACCTACACAGGATTGACTCTAATGTTATACATGCATGAAGTAAATACTTGTTACCGGAAGAGCATTAGTATGGTGTAGAAGTAGCTGAGTCCTGTCTAGACTCTAATTTCTTCGTGACCAGCACCATCTTCTTCTGAGAATAAGTCAAGATAGCAATGCTTCTCCAAAGTACCTAAACCACCATTTAAGCACAATATGGTCCCCAAACTTATTGGGTCCGAAGTAGTTAGTCCAACTACAATATATATAGGGTAAGATCACTCAATTATGTGCATATAGATATAAGTTTTACTTTCAAGCACACCTAAACCTTTTAATGGATACGTCTGATTTACCATATACATCTATTGGATCAAAGATACGATAGACACGACATGTGCATCTACACATAGTAGAGATGCCTACACAAGCCTATCAAAATCCAAGGATATACAATTTGGACAAATGAACACATAATTGTCAATTATGGAACATTCATGTCGTCCAAAATGGATCAGGGTGACAAATCAACATATGAAAGCACCCCAAGTTCAACACATGAACCGGTCAAAGCATCAAACCATGTAAGGTATGCATGTTGCACAACCTTACATGCATGTCTCACCCCAGTAGATGTATAAGTGTAGGTAATATGATTATAACTCCCACAACATTATGAAATAAATAGTACGAGCTCAAAGACATGCATGGGAGATTACCGGGAGACACATGAATTTCTCGGCAAGTTATGTAGGTCAAATGAAGACAAAGCCGAAATAGAATGACCATGAAAAACACTACCAAGCCAGAGATACCATGTGTGAGAGAACACAATGGTATTTAGAATTATCAGTGGTGGTAGATGCCAAACGAGCACAAAGATTGTTTTATACTCACACAAGTGTGATATGGGAGTTCAACCATAAGCATAGTGTTTAGATGTCATACGTTAACATCCCAATTAGTTAGATCATAGTGTAGAGAAATAATTCAAATGTCATGCATCAACTATGCCCTTCTTTTAGGTACGATCTAGCGGCTAAGCCATGAGTATTGGTGTAGTAGAACGTCATACTCACGCACATCTAAGGGATTTAGACACCAATAGGGTTATTATGCGAATTGAGACATGTGGAGCATGACACGCCACACAGTTATAGAATAACCCCATGTGGTAGATTCTGAGTGGCATACATCGGGTGTTTATCTTACTAGAGGATGTGACGTGCACTAAGCATATCAAACTCCCTTAATGTGATAATCCATGTATTTATCATACAAGGCAATCAATCATCCAACTAAGCTGATAAGTGGATGCCAATTTGAACTTCGGATGGCTTTGACATCTAATGAATTGATTGGATAATCTTGCACCGTGAATACTAGATGGAGTCCAATACATATATACACATTTTGGGTTAGTGATGTGCGTAGAGCAGAACACTCCCCCTTAATGTGATGAGCTATTAACGTCTCAAAAGACCCACACAACGGTGCAACTAGGATGCAAGTAATGATCAGGACTACACACAATTATATTACATACATAACGACCTACACATGATAGATAACACATAACAATCATACTAGTAGGCGCAACATGTCAAAGTACATGCTAGGTACCAAACCTAGACATGAGAAGGAGTGGGGCAGGCAACTTTCAATGTAAACAATTTAAGTACAAGTTACCGCAAAGAGGCACATTGGATATGGGATATGGGCTCGATAATCCAAATGACTTGGCTTGAGATAATACAAATGATGAAGAGTCATCAAATCTTCATTGTGTATCCAAGTCTCCAATGTCCTCCAAATTCACCTATTGATCACGTTTGAGCTTATTGGTCCCCAACTACGTTGGGTCCTAAGAGGTTAGTCACAATAGGCTTGGCAACCCAAATGGTTCTTTTCTTGACACCATTTTGAGTACCAACAAACTTGGCAAACACATTGCCAACCTTATCCTTCCCAAGGGAATAGCTATCATCAATAGTGATTGGGTTGGATAACTTACCTCTCGTGCAAGACGAAGCGACGTGACCCTTCTCACGACATAAGTAGCAACATCTACCCTTTGCTTTCTTCCCAGATGATTTCTCACCTCGGGGAGTGTTGGCTTCGGTCTTATTGGGAACAGGCCTTCCTTCAACTTGTAGCTGAGTATGTGATTGAGTTTGTGGCTGCTTCCCTTGTTGCTTGTGAATTTGAGACTTCGTCTTCAGAGGGCAAGAACTAACATGGTGCCCTTTAACTTTGCACTTGAAGCAAATGATTTTGGCTGAATTCTTGACTTGTTCTAGGCCACTCTTGTTCTTGTTTGAGTTTACTCCAACATCATTTTTGTCATTCGGAGATGATTGCTCACACAGGACGTTGTTGGGTGTGGACATCCCTTCATGACACTGTTCCAAGTCTTTCTTCAAAGAAGTGACTTGGGCCTTGAGCTCTTCGATTTCCTCTACACGGTTAGTATCAACGCAAGTACTAGAGGAAGTGTAAGCTTCAATGTTAGAGCAACAAGGCAAGGAAAGTAATTCATCACACGAGGTAGCAACATTATGAGTAGACGAATTACAAGGACTAGCACATGGAAATATAGTACTTTGACTAGAAGCAGTGTCATTGTCCACATGAGGCTCACTTGATGTTACCTTGGTGATGATAGCCTCGTGAGCTAACTTTTGCAAATTATGGGATGTTAGAAGATCGGCATGAGAGCTTGTGAGCATTACATGGTTTTCTTCCAACTTCCCATAATTGCTAGTTAGTAAATCAAGTTGAGCACGTAGCTCAACATTCTCCTTCAATGTTGATACTTCAAATGAGGTAGAGTTAGATGTACAAGTATCATCAACAATATGAGAGGAGTAAGTAGCAATTAGAGACTTCTCATGAGTATACTGAAGCTCCACATAGATCTTAGAGGTTTAGATGAGCTCTCCCTTGACACTATTGCATTCAAGGAGAAGGACCTCAAAATCCTTTTTAAGTTTATCATGAGCAACTTCAATCTCTTATTTTGAAGATCTTAAGTCTCTACATGCTTGATGACTCTTCTCAAGTTCATGTTCAAGTTGTTCAGTTTTAGCTTGTTCATGATTAAGTGAATCATTACAATTTTCAAAGTAAGCAAGAACATCTTGGAATCTTTGAAGAGCGTTATTTTTAGCTTTAGGAAGAATTTTACTGATCACATAGATATTTTCAGTCAATTCATCATCATCATCCTTATCGCAAATATCATCGTTATTGCACAGGGAAGATGATACCTCATTATTACCTCTTGCCATGAGGCACATGCGAACTGGAGGAGTTGATGATGATTCTTTTGGTGAATCGGATTCTTCATTAGTCAAAAGTACTTCATATTTCTTGATTTCCCCTAAATGATTAGTCATAGAGCAACTAGGAAGAAACAAGATATTTTGATCAAGAGGACACGGGAAAGCAGGCATATCACCACAGACATTTGTCGAGGGATCTTTAGGTGAAATGCATGACCTATGAGCACAATAATTTACACTATGTGTGGTGCTAGATATGCTCGTGTCCATAAAGGCTATGTCATTTTCATCAACATATATTTCTTCACTCACCATGACATTACCTTGTGAGATTGAAGATGCTGAGGTATGCAAGATATCGCATATGGAAGTAGTGGTGGACTCTTTATGATCGAAAAGAGTGAAGAGCTCATGCACCAACTCCTTCACCATAATATCGTCTTCATCAAGATTGGACCCGCCATATATATCTTCAAGTTTAGTCCAAATTTCATGAGCTGACTTGCAAGTCGAGATAGACTTAAACACTTCACGACTTACGGTTCGATGAATGGCAAGAAAAGCCTCACAATCAAGATACATTTCATTAGTAGATGAAGATGCATCATCCTTTTTGGCGGCAATCCCTACAAGAACAGTTCGTAAAGTATTTGGGCCCATGGCCCGAAAGTGATGAAGCATACAAATTCGCCATAGGGTATAATTTGTGCCATCAAAGTCAAAGGTGTCATTGTGCACTAATCCAATAGTCGACATCGATACTCTCTAGGTCGTGAAACCTAATTAAAGAGAAACCTGGCTCTGATACCAATTGAAAGGACCACGATGACGCCTAGAGGGGGGGTGAATAGGCTATTTAAAAATTTCTTCGGATTTGGCTTAAACCTAATGCAGAAATAAACTAAGAGGATACTTTTCAAGAACAAATCCTAAATGCAATAGACACCGCAACGTGCACCAACAACACGATCTACCAAGATGGACACAACACTGTTACTAACAAACACAACTAAGTTACACAAACTTACTTGAGCTATATCACACGACAAGTAGGTGAACGACACAAGAAACTAGATCACACTATAGCACACGATATATCAAAAGCTGCAAGTGTGAACGTGTGGATATAGAGGGTATGCTTGAACGATTAATCTTGTACAAAGAAATGGCCAACACAATATAATGAGCACAAATAAGGAGTTAGGGTTAAGGATAACCAAGGTCACCGAGACAAAGATGTATCCCGATGTTCACTTCCTTGGAGGGAAGCTAGTCACCGTTAGAGAGGTGGATGTTACCACGATGGCACACCAACGCCACGAAGGCTCACCCTATTCTCCCTTTGAGATAACACCATGAAGGCATTTCACAACCACTAGTAGTAAGCCTTTGAGGTGGCTTCCAAACCCTCACAAACTTTTCCGGGGGTAATCACATGGATTGATTCCTCTCCGAAGAACTCCTACCGCCTAGGAGTCTCCAACCTCCAAGAGTAACAAGATCACGGGGAATGCTCAAAACTTGCTCAAATCTCAAATAGCTTAGGTTGAGAGGAGGAGAGGGAGACGATCTATCTTTTGATTGGAACAACTCTCAAAGGGGCTCACAAATGCTCTTGGGATCTAAGATTTGGTGTGAGCAAATGTGTGTGAGGTAGAAATGTGTTCTTATGAAGATATGGCTGTGTTGGGCACCCTCTCACGAAGTGGGAGGGGCGTATTTATAGTGGAGAGGGGAAAGTGACCGTTGGGGTCACTTAAGTCTGGCAGTGGTCGGACGTCCGGCAGTTCTCAGATGTCCGGACGCCCACAAGGGGTCGGACGTCCGGCAGTTCTCAGATGTCCGGACGCCCACAAGGGGTCGGACGTCCGACAGGGGTCGGTCGTCCGAGGGATGTATATATATCAGGAACCACTGTATAGATATCAGGAATCACTGTATAGACGAACAGGGACCGGACGACCGAAGAGAAGGTCGGATGTCCGAGAGTTCAGCTCTGTTCAAGGGCACCGGATTCCCAAAATGGTCATACGTCCGGCCCTCGGACGACAGGGGGAGGCCGGAAGTCCGAGTTATATGACTCTGGATTTCTCTGGTGCAAGGTTCCGGTTTTCCGAGGTGGTCGGGCGTCGGCCCTCGGACGTCCGTAGGGAGCCGGATGTCCGAGACTTTGGCTCTGGTATAAGGTTCCGGATTCCCGAAGTGGTCGGGCCTTTGGCCCTCGGACGTCCGGAGGAAGCCGAATGTCCGAGGCATTGGTTCTGTTTTTGAGATCAAAGCAGAGCAGTGGAGATGTGGTATGAGCACAAAAGTGGAGATGTAGTTTGAGCAAGTTCATCGCAAAACCTGTGATCCCCTCTTAATAGTGTGGGATCCCTAAAGACTCAAGAATCATAAAAAGGGTATTGATGATCCATACTTGAGTGTATAATTTTATTCGCTGATCACCACTCCGCACCACTAACGTCAAAGGAACTGATACCTTTGAGTTAGCCCTTTCACTTGAGCTTGATGTTGTTGTTCCTTCTTGGCTCAAGTTGAAAGCAAGACATGATGAAGTCTTCAAGTAGTTCTCCCATACACAATGTGGAAAGCCTAGCTTATGTATTCATCTTCATTTGTCCATCATGTGAACATCCACAAGAATCAAGCATGTAGTGCTCAGGAATGCTTATCTTGATCTTGTCCTTGTTAGCACATGATCTTGTCCTTATCAACATATGATCATTAACAACAACTTAAAGGGGATTAGTGATTAGTTATCTATATGTGTGTTGTCAGCAACACCAAAACACGATTAAGGGCATGACTGCACTTTCAATCTCCCCCTTTTTGGTAGTTGATGACAACATACATATAGCTCTCAAAAATAGTAATAAACATGTGTGGCTTAGGAGAGATTTGTTACGATGCTTATGAAGCTCCCCTTGATTATATGCATGATAAGAATGAATGGGAGAGTTTTGTCGAAACTCCCCCTGATTATATGATTAGTAAAATAGGTAAGTGCGGGAGCTCCCCCTTACTGCGTGCTTTGAAGATAATAGCATGATATAACATTACACCATAATAGTTCAACAATACATAGCATATCATATGAATCAAAGCATATCATATGAATCAATAGGATAGCATAAAACTCATCATCATATGGCACAACAATAATATCATGATATCTCATCACCACATGATAGTTTAACAATACATCATCCATAAGTGATGGCATCGCACATCATCCATAAGTATCGTTACATGATGACACATCATTAAGTTCGACATACTACATCATACCACACATTATGAGAGAAACAAAAATCAAAACTAAGATAAGATAATGTCCTCCCCCTTTGGCATCAAGGACCAAAAAGGAAGGAACCCGGCAATGCTACCACATACTCAAATATCACCCCCATCAACATCATCATCATCAGGCAGGCCACTGCCACCAGCCTCGTGAAGGAAGTCAGCCCACTCAGGGAAAGATGGGCAACCAAAGTCAGAAGGAGGAGCAGCAGGAAGATCCTCATCGTCACTGACATCAAGAGCGCCCTAGTCTCTCAGACGAGCCTTGAGGGCATTCTTGGAGGAGATGAGGCGAGAAACAACATCATGACTTTGACCGCACTTGAAAGAGAAAGCCTTCATCATGGCAGAATGTGCCTTGCCAATGAATTTGGCCAAGCGACCGAGAGGAGCTGAGCTGGATGAAGGGGTTGCTGACCGGGCAGCAGTGCAGCGAGTGGAGGTGGATGAGGTTTTCTTAGGAGCATAGTCATCCACCATGTGATTGTGAATGGCCCACTTGTGATGCGTGTGAGTGGGAGCAACAGTGAATTCAGCAACATGGTGAATAAAGGCCTGGATGAAGGGGGCATGAGGGAAGGCTCGCTTGTATTGAAGACTAGCGAGCCGAATCTCATGGCGGAGAAAGTGAGGCACATTAATCTTGCGCTTGGGGAACTCGTGTAAATGTGACATGATATCAATACAGTAGCCGCTGCAGGTTCCCCTGTCACCCATCTTGGGATAGATGGTGCAGATAAGACACTGAAATATGATAAAGAAGGGAGAGCGCCAGATGGATACTTGGTTAAGATCCTTCATCCGTTCGTCTGCATCAAGTTCACGAAGTGGTTTGAGGAGAAAGCCACACGCCTCAATGGGCTTAGGTGCATGGTTAGGATCATTCTTATGGATTTTGGCGCCGGAGTCGGGGAAACCGAGTGCGGCAACAAACTCTTCATAAGAGGCTGTGAACTCAACATCATAAGTCATCGAGCTAACAGTGTTGTTTGAGCCAAAGAAACACGTGGCATAAAATTCATGAATAGCGGCACTGTTAAAATTGCACCGAAAAGCAAAGGGGGCAGCGAGCCCCGATGACTCAATAAGCTCAATGGCACCCGGGTATTTCGCCGAGTGAGTGCGAATATGCTCAAGATCAATATAATGATGTACTGAGAGACCCTTAGGAATGATGACAGTAGAAAAGATGTCCGCTTGGACGTGTGTGTGGAAACGTGAGTCCATAGAGTCACGTTCAACAGAAAATTGGTTAACGTGGCGGAATGTAAAGTAGGAAGACTTAGGAACCTTGGTGAAGTCCTTGACTTCAAGACCTAAAGCAGGAGGAGGTTCAAGGGAGATGCGACGAGCATCACCTTCGGGCTGTTTAGGAGGAGGCGGTGGCATATATGAGCGCTTGCGGGTCCCCGGCTTCGGCATAGTCTTCCGAACGACAACGTATTCAGCACGTCCCTCAGCTGCAAGCTCATCCTCGAAGTCAGAGCCATTAGACGAGGAGCGGGATTGTGGAGGAGGAGGCCGAGCGAGCCGTTTGAAGGGACGTCGCGGTACATAGGAGTCATCCGACCCCGTGCCAGGAGTGGCACGAGCGGATGAGCCAGCAGAGTTCTTCCAGGCAGTGTGCTTAATCTTGGGCATGATGGAAAAAGGCCTGCAGAACGAGAGAGGAGAGGAATGGAAGAAGGATCCCACAGAGGAGTGTTGGAAATATGCCCTAGAGGCAATAATAAATTAGTTATTATTATATTTCATTGTTCATGATAATCGTTTATTATCCATGCTATAATTGTATTGATTGGAAACACAATACTTGTGTGGATACATAGACAAAACACTGTCCCTAGTAAGCCTCTAGTTGACTAGCTCGTTGATCAAAGATGGTCAAGGTTTCCTAGCCATAGGCAAGTGTTGTCACTTGATAATGGGATCACATCATTAGGAGAATCATGTGATGGACTAGACCCAAACTAATAGACGTAGCATGTTGATCGTGTCATTTTGTTGCTACTGTTTTCTGCGTGTCAAGTATTTGTTCCTATGACCATGAGATCATATAACTCACTCACACCGGAGGAATTCTTTGTGTGTATCAAACGTCGCAACGTAACTGGGTGACTATAAAGATGCTCTATAGGTCTCTCCGAAGGTGTTAGTTGAGTTAGTATGGATCAAGACTGGGATTTGTCACTCCGTGTGACGGAGAGGTATTTCGGGGCCCACTCGGTAATACAACATCACACACAAGCCTTGCAAGCAATGTAACTTAGTGTAAGTTGCGGGATCTTGTATTACGGAACGAGTAAAGAGACTTGCCGGTAAACGAGATTGAAATAGGTATGCGGATACCGACGATCGAATCTCGGGCAAGTAACATACCGAAGGACAAAGGGAATGACATACGGGATTATACGAATCCTTGGCACTAAGGTTCAAACGATAAGATCTTCGTAGAATATGTGGGATCCAATATGGGCATCCAAGTCCCGCTATTGGATATTGACCGAGGAGACTCTCGGGTCATGTCTACATAGTTCTCGAACCCGCAGGGTCTGCACACTTAAGGTTCGACGTTGTTTTATGCGTATTTGAGTTATATGGTTGGTTACCGAATGTTGTTCGGAGTCCCGGATGAGATCACGGACGTCACGAGGATTTCCGGAATGGTTCAGAAACGAAGATTGATATATAGGATGACCTCATTTGATTACCGGAAGGTTTTCGGAGTTACCGGGAATGTACCGGGAATGACGAATGGGTTCCGGGAGTTCACCGGGGGGGCAACCCACCCCGGGGAAGCCCATAGGCTTTGGGGAGACACACCAGCCCTTAGTGGGCTGGTGGGACAGCCCCAAGGGGGCCTATGCGCCAAGAAAAAGAAATCAAAGGAAAAGAAAAAAAAAGAGGGAGGAAGTGGGAAGGGAGGGGGACTCCTCCCACCAAACCAAGTCCAACTCGGTTTGGGGGGGGAGTCCTCCCCCCCTTGGCTCGGCCGACCCCTTGAGGGTCCCTTGGACCCCAAGGCAAGGTCCCCCTCCCTCCTCCTATATATATGGAGCTTTTAGGGCAGATTTGAGACAACTTTCTCACGGCTGCCCGACCACATACCTCCATAGTTTCTCCTCTAGATCGCGTTTCTGCGGAGCTCGGGCGGAGCCCTGCTGAGACGAGATCATCACCAACCTCCGGAGCACCGTCACGCTGCCGGAGAACTCTTCTACCTCTCCGTCTCTCTTGCTGGATCAAGAAGGCCGAGATCATCGTCGAGTTGTACGTGTGCTGAACGCGGAGGTGCCGTCCGTTCGGTACTGGATCGTGGGACTGATCGCGGGATTGTTCGCGGGGCGGATCGAGGGACGTGAGTACGTTCCACTAGATCAACCGCGTTCTCTAACGCTTCTGCTGTACGATCTACAAGGGTACGTAGATCACTCATCGCCTCTCGTAGATGGACATCACCATGATAGGTCTTCGTGCGCGTAGAAATTTTTTTGTTTCCCATGCGACGTTCCCCAACAGTGGTATCAGAGCTAGGTTCATGCGTAGATGTCTTCTCGAGTAGAACACAAAAGGTTTTGTGGGCGGTGATGTGCGTTTTGCTGCCCTCCTTAGTCTTTTCTTGATTCCGCGGTATTGTTGGATTGAAGCGGCTTGGACCGACATTACTCGTACGCTGACGAGATACTGGTTTCATCGTTACGAGTAACCCCCTTTGCTCAAAGATGACTGGCAAGTGACGGTTTCTCCAACTTTAGTTGAATCGGATTTGACCGAGGAGGTCCTTGGATGAGGTTAAATAGCAACTCATATATCTCCGTTGTGGTGTTTGCGTAAGTAAGATGCGATCCTACTAGATACCCTTGGTCACCATGTAAAACATGCAACAACAAAATTAGAGGACGTCTAACTTGTTTTTGCAGGGTATGATTGTGATGTGATATGGCCAACGATGTGATGTGATATATTGGATGTATGAGATGATCATGTTGTAATAGAAATATCGACTTGCACGTCGATGGTACGGCAACCGGCAGGAGCCATAGGGTTGTATTTATACTAACATATGTGCTTGCAGATGCGTTTACTATTTTGCTAGGATGTAGCTTTAGTAGTAATAGCACAAGTAGCACGACAACCCCGATGGCAACACGTTGATGGATGATCATGATGTGGCGCCGGTGACAAGAAGATCGTGCCGGTGCTTTGGTGATGGAGATCAAGAAGCACGTGATGATGGCCATATCATGTCACTTATGAATTGCATGTGATGTTAATCCTTTTATGCACCTTATTTTGCTTAGAACGACGGTAGCATTATGAGGTGATCTCTCACTAAAATTTCAAGATGAAATTGTGTTCTCCCCGACTGTGCACCGTTGCTACAGTTCGTCGTTTCGAGACACCACGTGATGATCGGGTGTGATAGACTCAACGTTCACATACAACGGGTGCAAAACAGTTGCGCACGCGGAACACTCGGGTTAAGCTTGACGAGCCTAGCATGTGCAGACATGGCCTCGGAACACATGAGACCGAAATGTCGAGCATGAATCGTATAGTTGATATGATTAGCATAGAGATGCTTACCACTGAAACTATTCTCGACTCACGTGATGATCGGACTTGAGATAGCGGATTTGGATCATGTACCACTCAAATGACTAGAGAGATGTACTTTTTGAGTGGGAGTTCTTAAGTAATATGATTAATTGAACTAATTGTCATGAACATAGTCTAATGGTCTTTGCGAATTACGATGTAGCTTGCGCTATAGCTCTACTGTTTTTATATGTTCCTAGAGAAAATTTAGTTGAAAATTGATAGTAGCAAATTTTGCAGACTGAGTCTGTAAAACCGAGGATTGTCCTCGTTGCTCCGCAGAAGGCTTATGTCCTTAATGCACCACTCGGTGTGCTGCACCTCGAGCGTCGTCTGTGGATGCTATGAACATCCGACATAAACGTTTCTGATGACTACACGATAGTTCAGTGCAAAATACTTAATGGCTTAGAAGCAAGGCGCCGAAAACGTTGTAAAACGTCACGGAACATAACTGATGTTCTAAAGAGATGAAATTGTGATTTCATGCTTGTGCCCTTGTTAAGAGGTACGAGACCTCCAACAAGATTCTTTGTCCACAAAGTAAAGGAGAAAAGCTCAATCGTTGAGCGTGTGCTCAGATTGTCTGAGTACGACAATCACTTGAATCAAGTGGGAGCTAATCTTCCAGATGAGATAGTGATGGTTCTCCAAAAGGTCACTGGCACCAAGCTTTGAGAGCTTCGTGATGAACTATAACATATCAAGGATAGATACAATGATCCTTGAGCGATTCGCGATGTTTGACAGTGCGAAAGTAGAAATCAAGAAGGAGCATCAATAGTTGATGGTTTGAAAAACCACTAAGTTTCAAGAAAGGCGAGGGCTAGAAGGGATACTTCGTGAAACGGCAAAACAGTTGCTGCGCTAATGAAGAGACCCAAGATTAAACCCAAACCCGAGACTAAGTGCTTCTGTAATAAGGGGAACAGTCACTGAGGCGGAGCAACTCTAGATACTTGGTAGATAACAAGGCTGGCAAAAGTCGAGAGAAGTATATTTGATATACATAATGTTGATGTGTGCTTTACTAGTACTCCTAGTAGCATGAGGGTATTGGATACCGGTTCGGTTGCTAAGTGATTGGTAACGCGCAATGAAAGCTATGACATAAACGGAGACTAGCTAAAGGCGAGGTGACGATACGTGTTGGAAGTGTTTCCAAGGTTGATATGATCAAACGTCGCACGCTCCCTCTACCATCGGGATTGGTGTTGAACCTAAATAATTGTTATTTGGTGCTTGCGTTAAAGCAGAACATGATTGGATCGTGTTTATTGCAATACGATTATTCATTCAAGGAGAATAATGGTTACTCTAATTGCTTGAATAATCACCTTCAATGGTTTATTGAATCTCGATTGTAGTGTTACACATTGGTGTCAAAAGATACGAGCTAATGATGATAGTACCACTTACTTGTGGCACTGCCGCTTGAGTCATGTTAGTATAAATTGCACGAAGAGGCTCCATGCTGATGGATCTTTACTCACCTGATTTCGAATCACTAGTGACATGCAAATCATACCACATGAGCAAGGCCTTGTTTTCATTGAGATGATATAAGATAGTAACTTGTTGGAAGTGATATATTTTTTATGTATGCAGTCCAATGGGTGCTGAGGCACGTAGTGGATATCATTATGTTCTTACTTCACTGACGATTTGAGTAGATACAGGAGTATTTACTTAATGAATCAGAAGTCTGAAATGTTGAAAAGTTCAATTCCATTTCAGAGTGAAGTTTGTCATAACAAGAGGATAAACTGTCTACGATATGATCATGGAAATGAATATCTGAGTTACGAGTTTTGGCACGCAGTTAAGACAATGTGAAAATTGTTTCGCAGTTCATGCCACCTGGAACATCATAGTGTGATGATGTGTCTGAACGTCATAGCCACGCACTATTTGGTATGGTGCATGCTATAATGTCTCTTATCGAATTACCACTATCGTTTATGGGTTATGCATTAGAGACAACCGCACTCACTTTAAATAGGGCACCGCGTATTTCCGTTGAGATGACACAGTATAGACTGAGGTTTAGAGAAATCTAAACTGTCATTTCTTGAAAGTTTGGGGCTTCGACACTTATGTGAAAAAGTTTCAGTCTGATAAGCTCGAACCCAAAGCGGATAAATGCTTCTTCATAGGGTATCCAAAACAGTTGGGTACATCTCCTATCTCAGATCCGAAAGCAAAGTGTTTGTTTCTAGAAACGGATCATTTCTCGAGGAAAGGTTTCTCTCGAAAGAATTGAGTGGGAGGGTAGTAGAACTTGATGAGGTTATTGAACCATCACTTCAACCAGTGTGTAGCAGGGCATAGGAAGTTGTTCCTGTGGCGCCTACACCAATTGAACTGGAAGCTGATGATGGTGATCATTGAGCTTCGAATCAAGTTACTACAAACCTCGTAAGTCGACAAGGTCGCGTACTGCTGTAGAGTAGTACGGTAACCCTGTCTTGGAGGTCATGTTGTTGAGCAACAGTGAACCTACGAGTTATGGAGAAAGCGATGGTGGGCCCAGATTCCGACAAATGGCTGGAAGCCATGAAATCCGAGAGAGGATCCATGTGTGAAAACAAAGTGTAGACTTTGTTAGAACTACTTGATGGTCATGGGACTATTGAGTAAAATGGATCTTTAAAAAAACAGACGATGATGGTGATAAGTCACTATTAAGAAAAGCTCGACTTGTCGCAAAGATGTTTTCGACAAGATCAAACAGTTGACTATGATGAGACTTTCTCACTCGTAGCGATGCTAAAGGTCTGTTAGAATTATGTTAGTTGTTGATGCATTATTTATGAAATATTGCACGTAGGATGTCAAAACATTGTTTTCTCGACGGTTTCCTTGAGCAAACATTGTATGTGATACAACCAGAAGGTTTTGTCGATCCTAAAGATACTAGCAAGTATGCAAGCTCCAGTGATCCTTCAATGGACTGGTGCAAGCATCTCGGAGTTGGAATATACACTTTGATGAGATGATCAAAGATTTTGGGTTTGTACAAGGTTTATGAGAAACTTGTATTTCCAAAGAAGTGAGTGGGAGCACTATAGAATTTCTGATAAGTATATGTGGTTGACATATTGTGGATCAGAAGTAATGTAGAATTTCTGTAAAACATACAAGGTTGTTTGAAAGGAGTCTTCAAAGGAATACCTGGATTGAGCTACTTGAACGTTGAGCATCAAAGATCTATGGAGATAGATCGAAAGCGCTTAATGGAAGTTTCAACAAGATGCATGCCTTGACAAGTTTTTGAAGGAGTTCAAAATAGATCAGCAAAGAAGGAGTTCTTGGTTGCGTTGTGAGGTATGAATTTGAGTAAGACTCAAAACCCGACCACGGCAGAATAAAGAGAATAGACGAAGGTCGTCTTCTATGCCTTAGCCGTAGAATCTAAAGTATGCTATGCTGTGTACCGCACCTGAAGTGTGCCTTGACTCAAAATATGTTGAGAGGTACAGAAAGTGATCCATGATTGAATCACTAGCAGCGGTCGAAATTTATCCTTAGTAACTAATGGACTAAGGAATTTTTTTCGATTATGGAGGTGGTTAAAGAGTTCGTCGTAAAGGGTTACATTGATGCAAGCTTTGACACTAATCCGAATAACTATGAGTAGTGAAACGGATTCGTATAGTAGAGTAGATATTTAGAGCATTTCCGAATAGCACGTAGTAGTAGCATCTATAAGATGACATAAAGATTTGTAAAGAACGCACGGATCTGAAAGTTTCAGAACCGTTGACTAAAACCTCTCTCACGAGCAAGACATGATCAGACCCCATAACTATGTGGGTGTTGGATTCGTTGGAATCACATGATGATGTGAACTAGATTATTGACTGTAGTGCAAGTGGGAGATTGTTGGAAATATGCCCTAGAGGCAATAATAAATTAGTTATTATTATATTTCATTGTTCATGATAATCGTTTATTATCCATGCTATAATTGTATTGATTGGAAACACAATACTTGTGTGGATACATAGACAAAACACTGTCCCTAGTAAGCCTCTAGTTGACTAGCTCGTTGATCAAAGATGGTCAAGGTTTCCTAGCCATAGGCAAGTGTTGTCACTTGATAACGGGATCACATCATTAGGAGAATCATGTGATGGACTAGACCCAAACTAATAGACGTAGCATGTTGATCGTGTCATTTTGTTGCTACTGTTTTCTGCGTGTCAAGTATTTGTTCCTATGACCATGAGATCATATAACTCACTCACACCGGAGGAATACTTTGTGTGTATCAAACGTCGCAACGTAACTGGGTGACTATAAAGATGCTCTACAGGTATCTCCGAAGGTGTTAGTTGAGTTAGTATGGATCAAGACTGGGATTTGTCACTCCGTGTGACGGAGAGGTATCTCGGGGCCCACTCGGTAATACAACATCACACACAAGCCTTGCAAGCAATGTAACTTAGTGTAAGTTGCGGGATCTTGTATTACGGAACGAGTAAAGAGACTTGCCGGTAAACGAGATTGAAATAGGTATGCGGATACCGACGATCGAATCTCGGGCAAGTAACATACCGAAGGACAAAGGGAATGACATACGGGATTATACGAACCCTTGGCACTGAGGTTCAAACGATAAGATCTTCGTAGAATATGTGGGATCCAATATGGGCATCCAGGTCCCGCTATTGGATATTGACCGAGGAGTCTCTCGGGTCATGTCTACATAGTTCTCGAACCCGCAGGGTCTGCACACTTAAGGTTCGACGTTGTTTTATGCGTATTTGAGTTATATGGTTGGTTACCGAATGTTGTTCGGAGTCCCGGATGAGATCACGGACGTCACGAGGGTTTCCGGAATGGTCCGGAAATGAAGATTGATATATAGGATGACCTCATTTGATTACCGGAAGGTTTTCGGAGTTACCGGGAATGTACCGGGAATGACGAATGGGTTCCGGGAGTTCACCGGGGGGGGCAACCCACCCCGGGGAAGCCCATAGGCTTTGGGGAGACACACCAGCCCTTAGTGGGCTGTTGGGACAGCCCCAAGGGGGCCTATGCGCCAAGAAAAAGAAATCAAAGGAAAAGAAAAAAAAAGAGGGAGGAAGTGGGAAGGGAGGGGGACTCCTCCCACCAAACCAAGTCCAACTCGGTTTGGGGGGGGGAGTCCTCCCCCCCTTGGCTCGGCCGACCCCTTGAGGGTCCCTTGGACCCCAAGGCAAGGTCCCCCTCCCTCGTCCTATATATATGGAGCTTTTAGGGCAGATTTGAGACAACTCTCTCACCGCTTCCCGACCACATACCTCCATAGTTTCTCCTCTAGATCGCGTTTCTGCGGAGCTCGGGCGGAGCCCTGCTGAGACGAGATCATCACCAACCTCCGGTGCGCCGTCACACTGCCGGAGAACTCTTCTACCTCTCCGTCTCTCTTGCTGGATCAAGAAGGCCGAGATCATCGTCGAGCTGTACGTGTGCTGAACGCGGAGGTGCCGTCCGTTCGGTACTGGATCGTGGGACTGATCGCGGGATTGTTCGCGGGGCGGATCGAGGGACGTGAGGACGTTCCACTACATCAACCGCGTTCTCTAACGCTTCTGCTGTACGATCTACAAGGGTACGTAGATCACTCATCCCCTCTCGTAGATGGACATCACCATGATAGGTCTTCGTGCGCGTAGGAAAATTTTTGTTTCCCATGCGACGTTCCCCAACAAGGAGGACAGCCAGATCGTGGGGCAGGGCCCCTGTGGCGGCGAGGTCGTAGGGCCGAGCTCCTCAGGCAGCTAGCGGCGGCTGGGGCGAAATAGGGGAGAAGGAGGTGCGTGGTGGTTATGTAGCGACCCGACTCAAGACGAGTCAAGCCTCTGTGTTTCTGTGCCATCCCTGGATCAGTATGCTGGCACACACAGTACATCAATGTATATATCAAAGTGCAATCACATGTAAATAGCATAAAACTGATATATACCTTAAATATTTCAGCGGAAGCAGTCAAGGGAGTAGAGTCCCAATAAACACCAACGGCAAGTTGAGTGTAGACCGTAACCCTGAATCGTACTCTTACTCGTCGAAGAAAAATATCTGCAACATAAGACATTGCAGCCGTGTAGGTCAGCATATTGAATATGCCGGCAAGTCACATAAGAGAGGGGTGAAAAGTAATCATCTATACTATATGCATATATGGCGGGTGGGGCTATAAGTTTTTAGCGAAAAGCAAGTTTTCTCCTACATCAAGAGAGGGGCTAAAAGCAAAATATTACTACGTAGTTGGTTGTTAATGAGATGGTTCCGCCAACCAGTTCTCATACCGTAGTTGTCAATAATTACCCTCATCAAATATATTTAATGGTGTTGAGAAATCCAGATAACTTCAGTTCCTTTGGCTCAAGTTGTCCATGACCGTGGACACAGCTAATCCATTATGTTTGAGTACTCTGCAGAGTTTTGCATACGTTCCCCACAAGATTTGATCGCCTCCGTGTATGTCCTCGCACGTCAGGGTGTTTGAAGACCGGATGATCAAAACATGGTATTTCAACGGGTCCCTCTCAATCCCTGTCGGTGCCCATCCAATCCTACCGTTCTTCTACATCTGCTAGCACCGCCTGTCCAGAGTCGTCGCGTTGTCCAACCAAGCCAGAGCCCATAATGACTTGTGGCTGTGCAGGTAAGCCTTGGGTCTTGAAAATATCTGTCCGCCTCTTTGAGCCTGGGTGAATCTTTCCGCAGGATGTCATGGCCGTCCCCAGCATCCCGGGTCATCCACTGGGTTCTCCAGGGAGCCGATCAACCGTCCTTCACCGAGAGTTGCATTGCGTCCGAGGTCTTGAAAATCTTGTCTTAACCGGTCTTGATTATTTAATCAACCTCGCATCACTCGTGTTATGCACTCAACCGAAATCCCGTCTACTCAAGCATAGCAATATGAAAGTTGTCGTCCCGGGGCCAAGTATCGGGGTTGTTGTGTGCCTACCACATGATACTACAATCTATACTAAAATTTCCAAGTACCTAAGCAGCATGCAAATTTGGGCATAGGATGGTAGAACTACGATGCATAAAACATATGTGATAGCATGATCAAAGTGACTTGCCTAGTGATGTTGACGAAGAAGAATTTCTCGAGAAAATAACTTGATAGACTTCCCGTCACTCTCCGATGAAATCTATATAGCAAACATATCATTCACATAAGCACTCATACTAGCAATCATTCTAACAATCAAAACAAAAGAGAGAGCGATAAGAATCCGAAAGAAACTTCAAATAAGACTAGGGAGTCTTCTACTACATCAAACACTAAATAGTTTTGTCTAACAGAAAATAATAACATGGAACTAAGATAAAATAAAATATTTTTCACAAAACTATTTGAAAGTATTTCCAAACGGGATTTGAAACAGCGCGGAAACCTATTGCAAGTTACTAAGGAACTAGAATTGATTTCATGAAAACAATTAAAAATAAAATAAAAAACTTGTTGCAAAACTACTGTTTAACTACCATAAACAAAACAAAAATCTTTCTGAAATAATAAAGAAAATATTTTAAAACAAAAATAGAAAAGGAATTAGCCAAATCCTAAAAGAGGTGAAACAGAAATTGTTTCACAAGAAACCATAAGCTAAAATACTCAAACAAATCTGAAATTTCTACCACTGATAAATGAGATCACTAGTGATCAGTAGCAAAAAGAATCAAATTAAAATCTATTTTTAAACTCCTGGAATAAGCAGAACAAGGTTTAAACTAAATCTGATCTAATTCAAATTTGAAAATTTCAAACATAGACAAATTATATGTTTTTAAAAATTACAGGAAATTTTTGAGCTACTGGAAAAATATTCAACATCAGTGGACTTCGGGTATGGCCAAAACAAAACAGGAACTTTCCTATTTTTGGAACTAGACAGAAAAAGAGAATAATTGCTACAGACACGTGGCGCCCACTGATTGGCTAAGGGTGTTTGCTGCATAGGCTAAACAGCGAATGGCCGCTAAATAAGAAAAGTTCTCTCGCTAAAAGTTAAGTGAATAAAAACCGGCGGTTTTTGTTTAAAAACCGAAAGGTTATCCTACTCTAATCTACACCGTTGAAAATAGATCTAAGGGTAAAACTA
The DNA here is from genome assembly GCF_904849725.1 of Hordeum vulgare subsp. vulgare. Lineage (NCBI taxonomy): Eukaryota > Viridiplantae > Streptophyta > Magnoliopsida > Poales > Poaceae > Hordeum > Hordeum vulgare. Next base: position 482,963,318 of record NC_058522.1, read on the forward strand.
AAAAAAACAAAACAACGAAAAAAAAGAAAGGAAAGAGGGGCCTTACCGTGATGGAAGTTGCTCCCGTGCTGGAGCCTTCTGTGGAGAGGGAGGGGGTGGCCGGCGAGGGTGGGGAAGGGCCGGTGGAGGAGGGGATCCGGTGGAGGAGGGTTGGGGTGGGGCTCCTGGGGGGGAGGCGAGGTGGAGGGAAACCTGCAGGGGGCGAAGGGTGGAGTTTCCTGGCTGCTTTCTGTTTGTGGTGATGGGGAGGGAGTGCAGCGAGGTGGAGGGGTGGGGTGCTGACGGGAGGGGTGGTGGAGGGGGGGCGAAGGGTGGAGGGGTGGGCTCGGCAGGGAGGGGAGGTGCAGCAATGTGTAGGGGGGATGCAAGGGCGACGTGGAGGAGTTCCTGGCGAGCTTCTGGTGACCGACTCCGGCGAGGTGGCGCGCGAGCTAGAGGCAGGGAGAGGGGGTGGTTTCAACGGGAATGGAACGAGGAGGCCATGGGGGTTCTTATAGAGGCGACGGGAGGCGCTGGGAGGGAAGGTGCTTCGCGAATCCTGGAGGTGGAGATCTCCCTGTCCATGGGAGGGAAGGTTTCTGTGACGTGAGAGAGAAACAGAGGAAGAAGATGATCTTTGTTGGGCCAGAATAGGAAAGTGCTTAATGGGCCGGCAGGAGTTTCCTAATAAAACGGATTCCTTTCCTATTTTTAAAACTAGGAAACTAAAACGATAAAAAGGAAATCAAATCAATTCGGAATAAAGAGTTTCTATATACTAAAATTATCCGAAAAATAAAATATAGATGATGGGCATTTTTCCACGGCAAAAATAAAAACTTCAGAAAAAATTATTTTCACAAAATTGCCTAAAAGGTTTATTTTCTTTTGCAAATAATTTTCAAATGACCCTCTAAGTTTGAGGGTTCAAATAACTTTCAAAATGCCCGTGGGTTCGAGGTTCATGTTCCTCCTCTCTAGAATGTATTTCCCGGCATTTCTTGCACGAAGAAAACGAATAGAAATGCAAAAGAATTCAAATGCAATTATCTCCGTTCAAATTATTTATAGTTTAAGAAGTCATGTCATCTTCTCTCTTTGCTTTTAAAAGATTGAATTTGAATTCACCGGAGAAGGAGAAAGTCATTTTATTCCCTCTCATTCAAAAGTTTTGAAAAGTTTCAAATTTCACACAAGTTTCAATCACTCACGCAAACAAACAAACAATCAATCTAATCATTATATTAACATTCCAAAATTTATAATTTTGGCATGTTACAAACTACCACACTTCAAAATGAATCTCGTCCTCGAGATTCGAAGAGGCTAGAAAGAAAAGGTTAGGGTTTGGGGGTCTTCTAGCAAATCCAATCTCTGGCAAGGTGGGATGCTACCACACTTAAAATGAGAGATACTGGTCCCTCAAAATGCTTTAACGATCCTCTAGGGTTTTGGCATCTGACTCCTCACAGTCTTCGTATTAAATCCTTTGGTGATGCTCTCCCGTTATATAAGCTTCTTCCGTCACTGGGTCTTCTTAACTGACAGTCTCGTGGTCAATTCTAAATAACATATCGATGGTTCTCATGGTGGTCTACCATTTGTGGTTATCCTGCAGAGAGAGGGGTCTTGGTTTCATCCTCATCGTAAAATTTCCTACGTGTGACAACAGGTGCCATGTACATGGGCTTTCATCATACCATTCTAAGGCTTAAACAAAAGCTTCAAAGAACGTCGTCTCTCACTATGGGTAAGTCTCTCAGATTTACCATTCCGAATAGAAAGATAAATGATAAGAGTAAGTAGTCATGGTGATCAATCCATTCCGCACCCAAATCATTTCTCTGTATAAGGTTTAGCGAATCTCGCATTCTAACACTTGGGCATCCTCACAAGCGTTGCAGAATTTCTCTTGTCCACGAATGAAGTTCGGATAATCCATTGGTTCTGCAAGCTGAACAAAACATCTATCGTATCTTCACAACTCTCTGGCTTTCGTATGTTCCTAAGAAAACGTTTGCTAATCCATCATAGCTTCTTCTATGAATCATATTCATTTCGTAATCAATCCTTTATTACATCCTTGCTTCCTTCAAAATTCTAACTCAAAAGTAATTTATTACAAATGCTGCCATCCACATTGTTCGGTATGGTCGAGCATTTCTGCCAACTTTATTCATCTGCCTCTCTTGGAGGTACTTAGTTCCACTCGAACTTTCCGAGGTGCTCCTTGAAATCATCCATCGTTTGCTTCATCATGGTGGTCATGAGCTTCATCTCCATCATCTCCGCATGCACTTCACTCAGGTATTCCTGGTTATGACGGAGTCTTGCTTCAAGTATCTCACCAATCTGGCGTATGGCTTCCATGGCAGCTTCACGAACAGCATCAAAGAAGGTTGCTCGTGGTACACGTGAAATGAAAAAGTATTGCCCCATAGTCTTTGGACAAACTCCTTTCACATGGTGGGGGTGTACTTCCACGTACCAAAGTTCTACTCCACTTTCCATGAATGGGTAGCCTTTGTAGACTGCATCTCCTTCAAGACGAATGTGCTTCATCATGTCCTTCAGGATTTTCGGGTAATCATGCTCACTGGTCAGGGTCATGATCGTTTCTGGGCCCTTGAGGAATGACTCGTAGAGAGTTGTCATCTGTAGGTGTCAGTAAATAGGTACTCAGAGGAATGTATGTGTCTCCTTGGTAATCATGGTACACTCCTACTCAATGGATCCTGTGGGGTTGCCGATTACTACCACACTTAAAATGTACTATACTCATGCGTGCATAGACCATATTTTCTCATATCCTCATTATTGTTCAGAGATCTTTGCTCTTAGAGAAACAACGCGTACATTTTCAACATGGGCAATCATGAGACACTAAATTCCATTTATTCATGATGTTATTACAATCTCAGGGACTTTTGTTACAAAAATTACACTCCATGATCTCATGAAAAACAAGAGTTCTTCAGATTACACTAATTGCCATGGTCAAAGCTTAACTACTCCATTCTAGCTTTCTTCCTTTGTGGACAATCGCTGGCAAAATGTCCTGCTTCCTTGCAACAAAAGCAAATGAGTTCTGATAAGTCTCGAGGCTTCTTAGCTTTTGCTTTTGCTCCTTGGATTTCCGGCTTCCTTCCTGAGCACATGTATTTGTGGTGGCCAAATTTCATACACTTGTAACATCTGACATGACTCAGGTCTATGTCTGCAGAGGTTTAGCTCTTCCGAGGGTACTTTTTCTTCTTTCTGGACTCCTTCATTTTGGCCAGTTCTTCTATTTCAAGTGGATCAAACTCCACTTCTTCCGTCGGGAAGTTTCCCAGATACTCTTGGCTTCCCTTCGTGCAATCCTGTGAATAATGTCCTTCTTCTCCACATGAGTAGCATGCATTGGAGAAAAATCTGGTCAGACCTTGTCCATCAGGGTCTTCAATATTTTCGTTCATCACCGGCTCTTCTAAAATCTTCTTCTTCAGGGTTTCCTTCACTGCATCTTTCAGCTGCTTGACAACTTGTTGCACCTTGGGGTAAATGTGACACTGAGCTGGGTAGTGGGTGGTTCCTTCACAAAGGAAACAAGTCACCTGACTACTTGGGCACTCCTCAGCTGGGTGATTTTCTTCACAATGAGTGCATCCATGCTTGTGTTCTTCCTGAGTGTGTCCTATTTCTCCACAGATCTTGCATGCACAAGTCTTCTCCTTCGGATTATCATAGCACTTCTGAATAAGACGGGGTCTTAACAAAGTCTTCTTGAATTCGTCCCAAGTTTCTGCTTCACTAAATCCTTGTATGGCATGGTGCATTTTCCACCAGATAGCAGCACTTTGGGTAAAGTACTGGAGAGCGTGTTCCACTTCATACTTCCTTGAGATCAAGTTGCTCCCGAAGTGGTTCTCCATGTTCTGAATCCATATTTCAGCTTCCAGCTGGGTCATTGGTCCAGAGACTACAAGTCCAGCTTCATACTCCATCTGGTAGGGTTGAGGTTTTGGGGATGAGACGGGTAAGAGAGGGAGGGAGATACACACAATACAAACAATATTTTTGAGAACGGGTTTTATTTGTGGCTGTCGAAAAACACACACCAATGACGGTTCACAAATCATCGTATCTAACGTGGGTACATAAAAGGGGTTTGGACTTCTAATGGTCATATAATTATTCGAACACTTCAGGGTCTTCGAGTCCTTCGGGTCTTGAGAGTCTACTGTTGGTGTAGCTTCAATTCTTCAAACGCGTGGTGAAATCCTCTTTACTTTGAAGTGGGAGTCGGTTGATCCTTCACGTGGTCAAAGGGGAAAGGGCATATTTGAGGTGAGAGAGAACGTTTGATGAAATCAGAAGAGATGAGAAGTAAAAAGTGTTCTTGAAAAAATAGAAGTTTTGAGAGATCCTTTCCTAAGAGATTTCCAATTTCTAGGGTCATGTCCTACAGTCAACATGTGCCCTGATACCATTTCTGTAGCGACCCGACTCAAGACGAGTCAAGCCTCTGTGTTTGTGTGCCATCCCTGGATCAGTATGCTGGCACACACAGTACATCAATGTATATATCAAAGTGCAATCACATGTAAATAGCGTAAAACTGATATATACCTTAAATATTTCAGCGGAAGCAGTCAAGGGAGTGGAGTCCCAATAAACACCAATGGCAAGTTGAGTGTAGACCGTAACCCTAAATTATACTCTTACTCGTCGAAGAAAAATATCTGCAACATAAGACGTTGCAGCCGTGTAGGTCAGCATATTGAATATGCCGGCAAGTCACATAAGAGAGGGGTGAAAAGTAATCATCTATACTATATGCATATATGGCGGGTGGGGCTATAAGTTTTAGCGAAAAGCAAGTTTTCTCCTACATCAAGAGAGGGGCTAAAAGCAAAATATTACTACGTAGTTGGTTGTTAATGAGATGGTTCCGCCAACCAGTTCTCATACCCGAGTTGTCAATAATTACCCTCATCAAATATATTTAATGGTGTTGAGAAATCCAGATAACTTCAGTTCCTTTGGCTCAAGTTGTCCATGACCGTGGACACGGCTAACCGATTAGGTTTGAGTACTCTGCAGAGTTTTGCACACGTTCCCCACAAGATTTGATCGCCTCCGTGTATGTCCTCACACGTCAGGGTGTTTGAAGACTGGATGATCAAACCATGGTCTTTCAATGGGTCCCTCTGAATCCCTGTCGGTGCCCATCCAATCCTACCATTCTTCTACATCTGCTAGCACCGCCTGTCCAGAGTCGCCGCATTGTCCAAACCAAGCCAGAGCCCATAATGACTTGTGGCTGTGCAGGTAAGCCTTGGGTCTTGAAAATATCCGTCCGTCTCTTTGAGCCTGGGTGAAGCTTTCCGCAGGATGTCATGGCCGTCCCCAGCATCCCGGGTCATCCACTGGGTTCTCCAGGGAGCCGATCAACCGTCCTTCACCGAGAGTTGCATTGCGTCCGAGGTCTTGAAAATCTTGTCTTAACCGGTCTTGATTATTTAATCAACCTCGCATCACTCGTGTTATGCACTCAAGCGAAATCCCGTCTACTCAAGCATAGCAATATGAAAGTTGTCGTCCCGGGGCCAAGTATCGGGGTTGTTGTGTGCCTACCACATGATACTACAATCTATACTAAAATTTCCAAGTACCTAAGCAGCATGCAAATTTGGGCATAGGATGGTAGAACTACGATGCATAAAACATAGGTGATAGTATGATCAAAGTGACTTGCTTGGTGATGTTGACGAAGAAGAATTTCTCGAGAAAATAACTTGATAGACTACCCGTCACTCTCTGATGAAATCTATATAGCAAACATATCATTCACATAAGCACTCATACTAGCAATCATTCTAACAATCAAAACAAAAGAGAGAGCGAATAAGAATCCGAAAGAAACTTCAAATAAGACTAGAGAGTCTTCTACTACGTCAAACACTAAATAGTTTTGTCTAACAGAAAATAATAAAATGGAACTAAGATAAAATAAAATATTTTTCACAAAACTATTTGAAAGTATTTCCAAACGGGATTTGAAACAGCGCGGAAACCAATTGCAAGTTACTAAGGAACTAGAATTGATTTCATGAAAACAATTAAAAATAAAATAAAAAAACTTGTTGCAAAACTATTGTTTAACTAACATAAACAAAACAAAAATCTTTCTGAAATAATAAAGAAAATATTTTAAAACAAAAATAGAAAAGGAATTAGCCGAAATCCTAAAAGAGGTGAAACAGAAATTGTTTCACAAGAAACCATAAGCTAAATTACTCAAACAAATCTGAAATTTCTACCACTGATAAATAAGATAACTAGTGATCAGTAGCAAAAAGAAGCAAATTAAAATCTATTTTTAAACTCCTGGAATAAGCAAAACAAGGTTTAAACTAAATCTGATCTATTTAAATTTGAAAATTTCCAACATAGACAAATTATATGTTTTTAAAAATTACAGGAAATTTGAGAGCTACAGGAAAAATAATCAACATCATTGGACTTCGGGATCAAAAGTTATGGCCAAAACAAAACAGGAACTTTGCTTTTTTTGGAACTAGACAGAAAAAGAGAATAATTGGTACAGACACGTGGCGCCCACTGATTGGCTAAGGGTGTTTGCTGCATAGGCTAAACAACGAATGGCCGCTAAATAAGAAAAGTTCTCTGGCTAAAAGTTAAGTGAATAAAAACCGGCGGTTTTTGTTTAAAAACCGAAAGGTTATCCTACTCTAATCTACACTGTTGAAAATAGATCTAAGGGTAAAACTAAAAAAAACAAAATAACTAAAAAAAGGAAGGAAAGAGGGGCCTTACCGTGATGGAAGTTGCTCCCGTGCTGGAGCCTTCTCCGGCGAGGGTGGGGGTGGCCGGCGAGGGTGGGGAAGGGCCGGTGGAGGAGGGGATCCGGGGGAGGAGGGTTGGGGTGGGGCTCCTGGGGGGAGGCGAGGTGGAGGGAAACCTGCAGGGGGCGAAGGGTGGAGTTTCCTGGCTGCTTTCTGTTTGTGGTGATGGGGAGGGAGTGCAGCGAGGTGGAGGGGTGGGGTGCTGACGGGAGGGGTGGTGGAGGGGGGGCGAAGGGTGGAGGGGTGGGCTCGGCAGGGAGGGGAGGTGCAGCAATGTGTAGGGGGGATGCAAGGGCGATGTGGAGGAGTTCCTGGCGAGCTTCTGGTGACCGACTCCGGCGAGGTGGCGCGCGAGCTAGAGGCAGGGAGAGGGGGTGGTTTCAACGGGAATGGAACGAGGAGGCCATGGGGGTTCTTATAGAGGCGACGGGAGGCGCTGGGAGGGAAGGTGCTTCGCGAATCCTGGAGGTGGAGATCTCCCTGTCCATGGGAGGGAAGGTTTCTGTGACGTGAGAGAGAAACAGAGGAAGAAGATGATCTTTGTTGGGCCAGAATAGGAAAGTGCTTAATGGGCCGGCAGGAGTTTCCTAATAAAACGGATTCCTTTCCTATTTTTAAAACTAGGAAACTAAAACGATAAAAAGGAAATCAAATCAATTCGGAATAAAGAGTTTCTATATACTAAAATTATCAGAAAAATAAAATATAGATGATGGGCATTTTTCCACGGCAAAAATAAAAACTTCAGAAAAAATTATTTTCACAAAATTGCCTAAAAGGTTTATTTTCTTTTGCAAATAATTTTCAAATGACCCTCTAAGTTTGAGGGTTCAAATAACTTTCAAAATGCCCGTGGGTTCGAGGGTCATGTTCCTCCTCTCTAGAATGTATTTCCTGGCATTTCTTGCACGAAGAAAACGAATAGAAACGCAAAAGAATTCAAATGCAATTATCTCCGTTCAAATTATTTATAGTTGAAGAAGTCATGTCATCTTCTCTCTTTGCTTTTAAAAGATTGAATTTGAATTCATCGGAGAAGGGGAAAGTCATTTTATTCCCTCTCATTCAAAAGTTTTGAAAAGTTTCAAATTTCACACAAGTTTCAATCACTCAGGCAAACAAACAAACAATCAATCTAATAATTATATTAACGTTCCAAAATTTATAATGTTGGGATGTTACAGGTTAGGGCAAAGCCCATACCCGCGCCCTCCAGCCTCTATTTATGTGGGATCCCCGATGTGTCGGACGACCGACGGGCGCCGGACGTCCGGAATCCGTCAGCGGTCGGACGACCGAGCCGTGTCGGACGTCCGAGAGGGAGGCAGACAGGCCTGAACATGATGGTGAGGTGATACGGAGTATTCTCTCATGTGTAGCAACCAAGGGCCTCTCAACCAACATATTTTGGACATGGTATGATGTAAATCTTCTAACTCGATTACTATGATAAGTGTGGGTCCAAAATACGGTCAAACGCATGAGTGCATAGGATCATGCGCAAGTTATCCTATTATAAGAGCAAGGCAGATGACACAAGGCCCATGGCACCAATTTATCTCATTCATATGACCATGAAGTGCTAAGGGAACACCAACACTAAGCATTTCATCAGTGTGATTGACAAGGACATGCAGGAAATTACAAAGTGGAAAAAGTATTATGTTCATGCAATGATGCAACCTACACAGGGTTGACTCTAATGTTATACATGCATGAACTAAATACTTGTTACCGGAAGAGCATTGGTATGGCGTAGAAATAGCCGAGTCCTGTCTTGACTCTAATTTCTTCGTGACCAGCACCATCTTCTTATGAGAATAAGTCAAGATAGCAATGCTTCTCCAAAGTTCTAAACCACCATTTAAGCACAATATGGTCCCCAAACTTATTGGGTCCAAAGTAGTTAGTCCAACTACAATATATATAGGGTAAGATCACTCAATTATGTGCATATAGAGAAGTTTTACTTTCAAGCACACCTTAACATTTTAATGGATACGTCTGATTTACCATATACATATATTGGATCAAAGATACGATAGACACGGCATGTGCATCTACACATAGTAGATATGCCTACACAAGCCTATCAAATACAAGGATATACAATTTGGACAAATGAACATATAATTATCAATTAGAGAACATTCATGTCGTCCAAAATGGATCACGGTGACAAATCAACATATGATAGCACCCCAAGTTCAACACATGAATCGGTCAAAGCATCAAACCATGTAAGGTATGCATTTTGCACAACCTTACATGCATGTCTCACCCCAGTAGATGTATAAGTGTAGGTAATATGATTATAACTCCCACAACATCCTGAAATAAATAGTACGAGCTCAAAGACATGCATGGGAGATTACCGGGAGACACATGAATTACTCGGCAAGTTATGTAGGTCAAATGAAGACAAAGCTGAAATAGAATGACCATGAAAAACACTACCAAGCCAGAGATACCATGTGTGAGAGAACACAATGGTATTTAGAATTATCAGTGGTGGTAGATGCCAAACGAGCACAAAGATCGTTTTATACTCACACAAGTTTGATATGGGAGTTCAACCATAAGCATAGTGTTTAGATATCATACGTTAACATCCCAATTAGTTAGATCATAGTGTAGAGAAATAATTCGAAAGGCATGCATCAACTATGCCCTTCTTTTAGGTATGATCTAGCGGCTAAGCCATGAGTATTGGTGTAGTAGAACGTCATACTCATGCACATCTAAGGGATTTATAAACCAACAGGGTTATTATGCGAATTGAGGCATGTGGAGCATGACACGCCACACAGTTATAGAATAACCCCATGTGGTAGATTCTGAGTGGCATACATCGGATGTTTATCTTACCAGAGGATGTGAGGTGCACTAAGCATATCACACTCCCTTAATGTGATAATCCATGTATTTATCATACAAGGCAATCAATCATCCAACTAAGCTGATAAGTGCATGCCAATTTGAACTTCGGATGGCTTTGACATCTAAGGAATTGATTGGATAATCTTGCACCGTGAATACTAGATGGAGTCCAATACATATATACACATTTTGGGTTAGTGATGTGCGTAGAGCATGTTGGGCATAGTTTATGCCTAAGTGATTTTGGTGACTGATGACAGTACCGTAAAGGACTAACCGTGTGTGTTAAGGTTTCAGATAACACACGTCAACGGCACAAGACGACTCGTCTCCTCATTCATGGAACAGAAGCACGGCGCTCTCTACGATTCTCTTTATTTGAGTCATAGGAAAGTCGTACTATTAAGAGGGGATTCGTAGTGGAAAGGTTTGGGTGGAATCTATCTTTGCACGCGCACACTTCACATATTCTCCCTTACCTTCATTTTTGGAGCGGCCCCCGCCACTGTGTTTCTTTCCTCCTTGCAAATTGGTCCCCAGCGGTAGTACCGCTGGCCCTAGCAGTAGTACCGCTGGAAGGCTAGCGGTAGTACCGCTGCAGCCAGTGGTAGTACCGCTGGCTGGCGGTAGTACCGCCCCTGGTCAGCGGTAGTACCGCTCCAGGAGCTCAGTACAGCCTGCCTAGCGGTAGTTCGTGGATGGACCTTTTTGCGAAGACTTTCTTGGCGGTGGTAGTGCTTTTGCACTACCAGGGGCCCAGCGGTAGTACCGCTGGGGCCAGCGGTAGTACCGCTGCATCCAGCGGTAGTACCGCTAGGCGGCGGTAGTACCGCTGCAGACAGCGGTAGTACCGCTGGAGCTCGGGCAGAGAGTGGGAAAACGGTCTGATTTTTTCCCCCACTATATAAAGGGTTCTTCTAGCTGTGGAACCTTATCTCTTACCCTCTCAAGCTCCATTGTTGCTCCCTAAGCTCAAAAGTGCCCGATCTCTCTCCCTAGCCAATCAAACTTGTCGATTCTTTAGGGATTGGTTGAGAAGGCCTAGGTCCACACTTCCACCAAGAGAAAAGTTGATTCCCCCACCAATCCCTTGCGGATCTTGTTACTCTTGGGTGTTTGATCATCCTAGACGGTTGAGGTCACCTCGAAGGCCATATTCCATTGTGGTGAAGCTTCGTGGTCTAGTTGGGAGCCTCCAAGCTTTGTGTGGAGTTGCCCCAACCTTGTTTGTAAAGGTTCGGTCGCCGCCTTCAAGGGCACCTATAGTGGAATCACGGTACCTTGCATCGTGCGAGGGCGTGAGGAGAATACAGTGGCCTTAGTGGCTTTTTGGGGAGCATTGTGCCTCCACACCGCTCCAACGGAGACGTACTTCCTGTCAAAGGGAAGGAACTTCGGTAACACATCCTCGTCTCCATCGGTTCCACTTGTGGTTATCTCTAGCCTTTACTTTGTATTTGCTTATGCTTGTGACTATATCTTACTTGTCTTAATAGCTCTCGTTGTTAGCTTCTTTAGGGTTCACCTCATTGTCGTATTATTTGTGAACCCGTATGTTGTTTACCTTAACTTGCTAAGATTAATTAAAAAGTGGTCGTTGTCTATTCACCCCCCCCCTCTAGCCAACCATATCGATCCTTTCAATTGGTATCAAAGGCGCGTCTCTTTATTAAGGGTTTAACCACCCGAAGAGTATGGAAGGCGAAGAGGGAATTAACCATGGGAAACCCGAGGCCATGGACTTGACTTCGGTCACAAGGGATGACTTGAATACGGCTATGGCCGCTCTCAAGACGTCCTTGACGAACGAGGTCAAGACCAGGCTTAAAGAGTTAATTGAGGGATTTAAAAGTTCACCGAACCGGCTATAGTGGTTAAACCCACCGTTTCCGATTCGGAGGCCAAATCCTCTAAGGAAGAGGCTAAAGGTATGCAACCTCCCTCATCTCACGAAAAGGATGGGACTGGAACATATGCCTCAGTTCCACCCCCATGGTCTATGGAGGATCCGTTCCCGCACCACGTCTTAATCCTATTGGTCCTCCTCCTAAGCTTGTGAAAGGTGACTTTGCTAACTGGGTATTTTCTATTAAGTCTCATTTGAATCACAGCTCAACAAATTTGTGGAGAATCATTGAGCAAGGATATTATCCCCATGATCCAAGCAATCTCACTCCGAGAGAAGATGCACACAATCAATACAATCACTCTTCTTTGTTTATTCTCCAGTCTGCAGTGCCACCTGAAGATCTTCCTCACTTGCGTCCCTTCACTTTGGCCAAGGATTGTTGGGAGCACATTATGGTGTTGTACAAGGGAAACTCAAGCATTCAACGATCCAACTATGAAGTGATACTTGATAAGGCCGATGAGTTTGTGATGACGGAAGACGAGGACCCTCGTGATCTCAATCGGAGGGTGACTGCTATTGTTGTGGCACTCAAGGATCATGGGAGCAAGGATGTGGATGACACATGGGTCAAACGCAAGTTCCTTAAAGCCATCATGCCTTTCAATAAAGCTATGTCATCAGTCATTCGTCAGCAGCCAGACTTTCACTCCTTGTCTTCCAGTGAGGTGTTGGATGAATTCATTGCAATGTCAATCATGAACGAAACAGCCGACAATGCACTTGCTCGTGTTCGATCAAAGACAACTTCACCCAACCTTGCGTTGAAAGCAAAATCAATGCTTGAAGAAGAAGAAGAAGATGAGGAAGAGGAGGGCTGCCCTGAGGACACAAAGTATGCCTATCATGAGCACATGGCTCTTGCATCAAGGCAATTCTGGGGCAACAAGAGGAACTCAAGACCCACCTTCACCAAGAACAACTCAAGTGGATTCAAACCCAAACAACGAGTAAGGACATGTTATAACTGTGGTAACGTGAGTCACTTCGTGGCCGAATGTCCCTATGAGAAAAGGGAAGACAATGGAGGCAAGCTCATTCGCAAAGACAAAACCAAATCATTTCCAATCAAGAACAACTTTGTGAAGAAACCTCACCCAAAAGGGATGGTGGCCCTTGAAGAGTATCCTTCAGATGATGATGATGATGATGATACAGTGGCAACGGCAACGGTAACTGTTGCTATTGCCACTACCTCTCCCCAGAAGGTGTCTCTCTTCAACGTGCCCAACAAGAACCACATCACCAAGTGCCTCATGGCAAAAGGTATCAATCAGGTAACTCCCATCATTAAGACCAACATTGCTTCTGCTCCTTCATTGTTAAATTGTGTTGAAGATAGTGATGTTGGGGAACTTAATGAGCATGATCTTGACAAGTTTCTGTGCACTATTAAGGGAGAATCCAAGAAGCACTTTGTTGCTCTCTTGGAACAACTGGGTGAAGCCACTGACCTCACTGAGTCTCATTAGGAGACCATCTCCGAGCTTCAGGGACATAGTCGTGACTATGCCGATGAAATTGCCGAATTATCTAATGCTCTAGAAGAGGAGCGCACTCTTCGTTTGGCTCTTGAGGAGTCATATAACGATGACTGCGCTAAAATGCAAAAGAAACTAGATCAGGATGTTGTTCTTATTCGCATGCTTAAGTCTGAATAGTATGCTCTTGGGGTTGGCCATGACAGACTCAAAGAGGAGTTTGACACACTTGACAAGGCCCACAAGGCCTTGAAAGGTGCTCATTTCTCTCTGAAAGAGTCTCATGATCAACTCCAAGCAAAACTTACCAAGGAGATCTCTACGTTCCCTCCCTTTGTGTTAATTGATAATGCTTGTGCAACTAACCCCTGTTGTGAGCATGTACATCTTTTGGAGGAAAATGCCAAGTTAAAGGAGAAACTTGAGAAGGGCCTTGTGGCATGCATACAAGGTGAGAAGTGTCTGAACGACCTCTTGAGCACTCAAAAGGGTGTTGTAGGAAAGGAGGGACTTGGACTTACCTCCAAGTCAAAACGTAAAAGAAGGAACAGGAACAAACGATCTCCCACCCTCATGGACATCTTTGTCAAAGAGGGTGAGGGGACTCAGAAGGTGAACAGGAACAAGGTGGACTATGGAAACCTCAAGAAGGGCAAAACCATTCCTACTAACACAGCCGGCAAATTCAATTCCTCTTATGACTTATGTTGTGCTAGTGATGGGCATGTTTATGCCAGATTTGTTGGTTCCTACGATGAGGATATTGAATGGGCTATCTGGATTCCTAAGACCCTTGTCTCTAACATGAAAGGACCCATTAAAAAATGGGTACCTAAAACCAAGCCTTGATCTATTGCAGGAGTTTGCTTCCGGTGGGGTGTCAAGGTTCCTCGATAGTGGAGCAACAAATCATATGACCGGAAGCAAGGACTTAGTGGTGGATGTGCATCCTTCTCCATCTATGCCCACCCATGTCCAATTCGCCGATGCATCCTCTTCAAAGGTATTGGGATTTGGTAAGGTGGTCGTCTCTCAAGATTTATCTATTGAGAAGGTCATGCTTGTTGAGTCACTTGCCTACAATTTACTTTCGGTTCGTCAACTCGCAATTATGGGTTTTTCCACATTCTTTAATATTGACACTGTGGTCCTCCTGAGAAGCAAGACTCTTAAAGTAGCCTATGTTGGACATGTCGAAAATGGTCTTTACCTGGTGAACTTCTCAAAGCGACCCACTAAGACTGCGACATGTTTAATGGCTAAAGTTGACGTGGGTTGGCTTTGGCATCGCCGTTTAGCTCATGTCAATATGAGATCTTCGCAAAGCCTTCTGACAGGGGACCATGTTCGTGGACTAACAAATGTGAGCTTTGCTAAAGATCGTGTTTGTAGTGCCTGCATTGAAGGAAAGATTCATGAAACTGCTTATCGTCCAACGACTATTATCTACACTAAGAGGCCATTGGAACTTCTCCATATGGATCTGTTTGGTCCTCCATCATTTGATAGTCTTGGAGGAAGAAAGTATTGCTTAGTGATTATTGACGACTACTCAAGATATACCTGGGTATATTTCTTTAAAAAGAAGAGTGAAACTCAACAAACGGTCATCAACTTTGCTAATGAAGCGCAACGTGAACATGAAGCAAAGATCTTGACGATTAGGAGTGACAACGGCACCGAGTTCAAGAACTACACCTTAGATGAGTTTCTAGGTGATGAGGGAATAAAACACCAATATTCTGCACCATATACCCCTCAGCAAAACGGCGTGGCAGAAAGGAAGAACCGGACCTTGATAGACGCTGCAAGGACAATGATGGTAGAATTCAAATCTCCATATAACTTCTGGGCAGAGGCCATCAACACAGCATGTCATGCATCCAATCGTCTCTACATCCGCAAAGGCTTGAACAAGACTCCGTATGAGATTCTAACTGGAAACAAACCCAATCTCAAGTACTTCCGGGTATTCGGTTGTAAGTGTTTCATTCTCAAGAAAGGAGCACGGTTAGCTAAATTTGATTCTAGAGCACATGAGGGTATCTTTGTTGGTTATGCTACAAACTCTCATGCTTACCGTGTCCTCAACAAGTCCACCGGACTAATTGAGGAGACGTGTAACGTAGAGTTTGATGAAAATAATGGCTCCCAAGTGGAGCAAAGTGGTCTTTGTGATGTAGGTGATGAAATTCCTCCCCAAGCCAAAAGAAGAATGGGGATTGGTCAAATACTCCCCATTGAGGAACCCCTTGTGGCCGAAGGAGAAGGACAATGCTCTACTCAAGTGGAGCCATCACCTTCACAAGCCCCACATGCTTCCGGTGAACAAAGAGAATACTCTCAACAAAATAAAAAAGCTCAAGGTCAAGATAAATTGCCCAACAATGATGATGTGTCTCAGGATATTCAATCACTACCCCAAGACACCAAACCGGCTCATGATCAAGATCAAGTGCAACCCCGAGATCCAGACCAAGAAGAAGCACAAGATCAAGATCAAGAGCAACCACAAATACAAGAACAAACTAGTGAACCTGCTCAAGTCGAAGGACAAGATGATTAGGAGACTGTCTCACAATTCCCTTCTGGAGCACCAACAGCCGGCTCAAGACGCAAGGGCAACCAAAGGAAACAAGTTGATGCTCCCCCGCTATCTAATGAAGAACTCTTGGAGCGTCGAGCAGCCAAGATTGCGAACAAGCTGAGAGTCAAGTCACATCTTATGAAGGATGTACTTGGCAGTATAAAAAGGGGAGTATCCACCCGACAACAGATTTGGAATTATTGTGAGCATCACGCGTTTGTTTCGTATTGTGAACCTCAACAGGTACAGGAAGCACTCGATGATGAGGATTGGCTTATGGCCATGCATTAAGAACTTAACAACTTCGAGCGCAACCAAGTCTGGGATTTAGTGCCTAGGCCAACGGAGGAACATAATGTCATTGGGACCAAATGGATATTCAAGAACAAGCAAGATGCCAATGGAAATGTGATTCGAAACAAGGAAAGATTGGTGGCTCAAGGCTACTCCCAAGTCGAGGGTATCGACTACGGTGAATCCTTTGCCCCTGTTGCTCGTCTAGAATCTATTCGCATGTTGCTTGCATTTGCTTCTCATCATAACTTCAAGTTAAAACAAATGGATGTGAAAAGTGCCTTTCTTAATGGTCCTTTGAATGAGTTGGTCTATATCAACCAACCCCCGGGATTCGAACATCCCAAGCTCCCCAATCATGTGTACAAACTCAATAAGGCACTCTATGGCCTTAAACAAGCCCCACGCGCGTGGTATGAGTATCTTACTGAGTTGTTACAAGATCGTGGGTTTGAAATTGGGAAGATAGATCCCACTCTTTTTACTAAGAGGGTTAAAGGGGATTTGTTCATATGCCAACTATATGTTGATGATATTATCTTTGGCTCTCCTAACATTTCCTTCAATGAAGAATTTGCTGCACTAATGACTGAGAAGTTTGAGATGTCCATGATGGGAGAGTTGAAGTTCTGAACCGATTGCACAAGGTCTAGAAGGGACATTCATCAAACAAGCCAAGTACACTCAAGACATGCTCAAACAGTTCGAGCTCGAAGATGTCAAACCGGTCAAGTTCCCCATGCCAACAAGATGCAAGCTTGACAGTGATCCCAATGGTAAAGCAGTGGATCAAAAGGTATATCGCTCCATGATTGGATCCCTCCTTTACCTTTGTGCATCTAGACCGGATATTATGTTGAGTGTAGGGATATGTGCACGGTTTCGATCCGCACCAAAAGAAAGCCATTACATGGCCGTTAAGCGAATCTTTTGATATTTGGCTCATACCCCAAACTTTGGCCTCTGGTATCCCAAAGGAGCAAACTTCAATCTAGTTGGCTATTCTGACTCAGATTGGGCAGGAGACTGTGTGGAGAGGAAGTCAAGACTGGAGGATGCCAATTCCTTGGTCGCTCATTGGTAAGTTGGCCGTCTAAGCAGCAGAATTGCGTCTCCTTATCATCCACCGAAGCTGAGTATGTGGCAGCTGCAAGTTGTTGTGCACAATTGCTATGGATGAGGCAAACTTTAAAGGATTACAGTGTCACTTGTGACAAAGTGCCTCTTCTATGTGACAATCAAAGCGCTCTCAAGATTTCCCTCAACCCAGTGCAACATAGCAAAACCAAACATATTGATATTCGTCATCACTTCATTCGTGAACATATCAAGCTAGGTGATATTGAGGTTCACTTCATCCACACTGAAGAGCAACTTGCAGATATTTTCACTAAGCCTCTAGATGAAGCAAGGTTCCGGGAGTTAAGGCATGAGCTAAATATCATTGATTCAAGTAATGTGGATTGAAACTAGGCATATTGCACCTCACTTCGCATTCCATTTTGGTCTAGATGTAGGCATGGACATAGGGGGAGTGTTGTTCTCTCAATGAACTGTCCCTCCCCCCATTATGCATAAATCAATCTAGTCTTTCACTTTAGCCATTGTCAAATGGCACTTGTGCTTCAAAGACGAGCATTGGTCATGAACCCAAGGATAATTCTTCGCGGTGTCATACCATTGTCTCAAACATAGGTGGCCTCGGCCATCGCCCCTCCCACCTTTCTTTTGTATAGAAGAAAGGATATACAATGACAAGTCAGTACATTTTTCTAGGTGTTATATCGTTTTTACTTACTTGTCATTTGCCCAAGTTCTTCTCTTATCCTAGGCCAGGTTGTGACATTTGCAGCGGTACTACCGCCAGGGGTAGCGGTACTACCGCCAGGACCTCAGCGGTACTACCGCCAGGGGTAGCGGTACTACCGCCAGGACCCCAGCGGTACTACCGCTAGGGATAGCGGTACTACCGCCAGAATTCCCATCTAACACGACCGGCTAGGAAATTTTTAGGGCTGTCTCAAGGGGGAGCGGTACTACCGCCAGGACCCCAGCGGTACTACCGCCAGTCAGCGGTACTACCGCCAGGTCCTCAGCGGTACTACCGCTGGCCCGTACCTCTTGGGCTATATAAAGGAGGGGGAGCCCGTTTTTCTCAGGCTCTTTCTTCTTTCTCGCGGCTCCTCCCTCCCCTAGCCCGAAATCCCCCTGTTTTGATCTCGTTTCGTGGAGCTCCTTCTCTCCGTTGGATTGGAAGGGTTGCTCCACCTCTTCTTCCTCCTCCAAGGGCCATGAATCCCGGTAAAGCTCCTCCCCTTCTTCTATTTGGTTGATGTTCTTGTTCTAGGGTTAGGAGCATTTGGGGATTGGATCCATGTCTTTGATCTTGTGCATTGTTCTTGGATGGCGTGAAGGAGATATTTGAGGGGAGTGTAGGTCCTATGAATCATTGCTGATTATTTTGCCATGCCCTAGTATTTACTTGTCTTGGATCTAGCACTTGAACTATGTTTGGATTAGATCTAAAACTTGCTCTCTCTTGCCTAGGCATGTACTTATTTCGGTGATTCTTGTGATCCTCATGTGAGTAGGGCTGGGGTGGAGTTCTTAGTGTTCATATACAGCCCATGCCTCTCGTAAAAATCGTGTAGCCCTATGCATGAGGTATATTTTTATCTGTCAGATCTGAAAGTCAAACCCCAGCGGTACTACCGCCAGGGGTAGCGGTACTACAACTAGGCCCCAACGTTACTACCGCCAGGGGTAGCGGTACTACCGCTAGGCCCCAATGGTACTACCGCCAGGGGTAGCGGTACTACCGCCAGGACCCCCAGCGGTACTACCGCCAGGGGTAGCGGTACTACCGCCAGGAGGATTCAGTGTGCATTCTTTTCATGTGCTTGGCAATGAGTGTTTATTTATTTTTCTGCTTTTTCTAAGTTCATTGCCTTGACTCTTTTTGTCGCTTCTTTTCGCTGTCTGTGTTGTGTCACAGGTAGTTCTCGCCGTTCGAACCCCCACGGGAGACGCAGTCAAAGCAGTTTCGCAACTAAGAAGCTCCCGAGGGGTCTGCCACCTCAGGTCTGCAACCCAAAAAGCAGTCCTTCAAGAAGACCGCACACAAGGATAAGGGGATCAATGTCCGAACAATGCCCCCCAAGGACTTTCTGCAGTTTCGCACTCAGATCCATTATCTCAAAGAGAAGGTTGTGATCAAGAATGTTGACCATGTTTGGGCAAAGGATCGGTGCAGGATCTACTGTGATATTGTCGCGCAGTCCAATAAGAACTATGTCCCCGTTTAGTGGATTGACCTAGCTCATCTTCAGCGGAACCTGGACTATTTTGGTGATGCCCTCTCTCTGATTGACAAACTGGGCATCAAGGAAATCGTCACTTTCAAGACAAATTTTGATCCCACTGCTGTTGCTCAGTTCTATGTCACGGTCCACTTCTCTCCTAATGAAGAGCGCTCTATGGTGTGGATGATAGGGTCTCAGAAGATGACCGGTTCCTGGCGTGAATTCATGCAACTCCTCAAGGTTGACTTCCAAGGAGCTGACACTCCACTTGGGTTGCGTCCTCATGCTGCCGCGCCCACCGATAGGCCCCCCGCAAAGGACAGATTGCAGAAACTCTATGTGAGGAAGGGTGTGCTCCCCAAACATCTAGACATCATGCATCGGATCCTTCGCAACACCCTCTTCCCTCGCATTGGTATATTTGACGAGGTTCATGGCTCTTTGGCTGAGATGCTGCTGCTTTGTGAGGAGGCTATGACTAAGGAGTCTGCCCCTCTTGATATTTCTGATGTGATGTTCACGGAACTCTGGAATTGCTTCATCATGCGTAAGGTTCCCATCTACGGGCCCTATCTGTTCGCTTACTACCGCTAGGACATTGTTGGTCTAGATGTAGGCATGGACATAGGGGGAGTGTTGTTCTCTCAATGAACTGTCCCTCCCCCCATTATGCATAAATCAATCTAGTCTTTCACTTTAGCCATTGTCAAATGGCACTTGTGCTTCAAAGACGAGCATTGGTCATGAACCCAAGGATAATTCTTCGCGGTGTCATACCATTGTCTCAAACATAGGTGGCCTCGGCCATCGCCCCTCCCACCTTTCTTTTGTATAGAAGAAAGGATATACAATGACAAGTCAGTACATTTTTCTAGGTGTTATCTCGTTTTTACTTACTTGTCATTTGCCCAAGTTCTTCTCTTATCCTAGGCCACGTTGTGACATTTGCAGCGGTACTACCGCCAGGACCTCAGCGGTACTACCGCCAGAATTCCCATCTAACACGACCGACTAGGAAATTTTTAGGGTTGTCTCAAGGGGGAGCGGTACTACCGCCAAGACCCCAGCGGTACTACCGCCAGGGGGAGCGGTACTACCGCCAGGACCCCAGCGGTACTACCGCCAGTCAGCGGTACTACCGCCAGGTCCTCAGCGGTACTACAGCTGGCCCGTACCTCTTGGGCTATATAAAGGAGGGGAGCCCGTTTTTCTCAGGCTCTTTCTTCTTTCTCGCGGCTCCTCCCTCCCCTAGCCTGAAATCCCCCTGTTTTGATCTCGTTTCGTGGAGCTCCTTCTCTCCGTTGGATTGGAAGGGTTGCTCCACCTCTCCTTCCTCCTCCAAGGGCCATGAATCCCGGTAAAGCTCCTCCCCTTCTTCTATTTGGTTGATGTTCTTGTTCTAGGGTTAGGAGCATTTGGGGATTGGATCCATGTCTTTGATCTTGTGCCTTGTTCTTGGATGGCATGAAGGAGATATTTGAGGGGAGTGTAGGTCCTATGAATCATTGCTGATTATTTTGCCATGCCCTAGGATTTACTTGTCTTGGATCTAGCACTTGAACTATGTTTGGATTAGATCTAAAACTTGCTCTCTCTTGCCTAGGCATGTACTTATTTCGGTGATTCCTGTGATCCTCATGTGAGTAGGGCTGGGGTGGAGTTCTTAGTGTTCATATACAGCCCATGCCTCTCGTAAAAATCGTGTAGCCCTATGCATGAGGTATATTTTTATCTGTCAGATCTGAAAGTCAAACCCCAGCGGTACCTCCGCCAGGGGTAGCGGTACTACCGCTAGGCCCCAGCGGTACTACCGCCAGGGGTAGCGGTACTACCGCCAGGGGTAGCGGTACTACCGCTAGGCCCCAGCGGTACTACCGCCAGGGGTAGCAGTACTACCGCCAGGAGGATTCATTGTGCATTCTTTTCATGTGCTTGGCAATCAGTGTTTATTTATTTTTGTGCTTTTTCTAAGTTCATTGCCTTGACTCTTTTTGTCGCTTCTTTTCGCTGTGTGTTTTGTGTCACAGGTAGTTCTCGCCGTTCTTTTCACTTCTTTTCGCTGTGTGTTTTGTCGCTTCTTTTCGCTGTGTGTTTTGTGTTTATTAATTGAATGAAGACTCATTTACATGTGTGGATACATAGACAAAACACCATCCCTAGCAAGCCTCCAGTTGGCTAGTCAGTTGATCAAAGATAGTCAGTGTCTTCTGATTATGGACAAAGTGTTGTTGCTTGATAACTGGATCATGTCATTAGGAGAATCACGTGATGGACTAGACCCAAACTAATAGACGTAGCATGTTGATCGTGTCATTTTGTCGCTACTGTTTTCTGCGTGTCAAGTATTTATTCCTATGACCATGAGAT
Source organism: Hordeum vulgare subsp. vulgare (assembly GCF_904849725.1). Classification (NCBI taxonomy): domain Eukaryota; kingdom Viridiplantae; phylum Streptophyta; class Magnoliopsida; order Poales; family Poaceae; genus Hordeum; species Hordeum vulgare. The sequence continues at coordinate 482,984,968 of NC_058522.1, forward strand.
CATATAACTCACTGACACTGGAGGAATGCTTTGTGTGTATCAAACGTCGCAACGTAACTGGGTGACTATAAAGATGCTCTACAGGTATCTCCGAAGGTGTTAGTTGAGTTAGTATGGATCAAGACTGGGATTTGTCACTCCGTGTGACGGAGAGGTATCTCGGGGCCCACTCGGTAATACAACATCACACACAAGCCTTGCAAGCAATGTAACTTAGAGTAAGTTGCGGGATCTTGTATTACGGAACGAGTAAAGAGACTTGCCGGTGAACGAGATTGAAATAGGTATGCGGATACTGACGATCGAATCTCGGGCAAGTAACATACCGAAGGACAAAGGGAATGACATACGAGATTATATGAATCCTTGGCACTTAGGTTCAAATGATAAGATCTTCGTAGAATATGTAGGATCCAATATGGGCATCCAGGTCCCGCTATTGGATATTGACCGAGGAGTCTCTCGGGTCATGTCTACATAGTTCTCGAACCCGCAGGGTCTGCACACTTAAGGTTCGACGTTGTTTTATACGTATTTGAGTTATATGGTTGGTTACCGAATGTTGTTCGGAGTCCCGGATGAGATCACGGACGTCACGAGGGTTTCCGGAATAGTCCGTAAACGAAGATTGATATATAGGATAACCTCATTTGATTACCGGAAGGTTTTCGGAGTTACCGGGAATGTACCGGGAATGACGAATGGGTTCCGGGAGTTCACCGGGGGAGGGGGCAACCCACCCCGGGGAAGCCCATAGGCCTTGAGGGTGGCACACCAGCCCTTAGTGGGCTGGTGGGACAGCCCAAAAGGGCCCTATGCGCCTAGGAAGGAAAATCAAAGAGAAAAGAAAAAAAAAAGAGGAGGTGGGAAGGGAAGGAAGGACTCCCACCCACCAAACCAAGTCCAACTCGGTTTGGGGGGGAGCCTTCCCCCTTGGACTCGGCCGACCCCCTTGGGGCTCCTTGAGCCCCAAGGCAAGGTCCCCTCCCTCCCACCTATATATACGGAGGTTTTAGGGCTGATTTGATACGACTTTTCGACAGCAGCCCGACCACATACCTCCACGGTTTTTCCTCTAGATCGCGTTTCTGTGGAGCTCGGGCGGAGCCCTGCTGAGACAAGGTCATCACCAACCTCCGGAGCGCCGTCATGCTGTCGGAGAACTCTTCTACCTCTCCGTCTCTCTTGTTGGATCAAGAAGGCCGAGATCATCGTCGAGCTGTACGTGTGCTGAACGCGGAGGTGCCATCCGTTCGGTACTAGATCATGGGACTGATCGCGGGATTGTTAGCGGGGCGGATCGAGGGACGTGAGGACGTTCCACTACATCAACCGCGTTCACTAAGCTTCTGCTGTACGATCTACAAGGGTACGTAGATCACTCATCCCCTCTCGTAGATGGTCATCACCATGATAGGTCTTCGTGCGCGTAGGAAAAATGTTGTTTCCCATGCGACGTTCCCCAACACTCCCTCCCCTAGCCCGAAATCCCCCTGTTTTGATCTCGTTTCGTGGAGCTCCTTCTCTCCGTTGGATTGGAAGGGTTGCTCCACCTCTCCTTCCTCCTCCAAGGGCCATGAATCCCGGTAAAGCTCCTCCCCTTCTTCTATTTGGTTGATGTTCTTGTTCTAGGGTTAGGAGCATTTGGGGATTGGATCCATGTCTTTGATCTTGTGCCTTGTTCTTGGATGGCATGAAGGAGATATTTGAGGGGAGTGTAGGTCCTATGAATCATTGCTGATTATTTTGCCATGCCCTAGGATTTACTTGTCTTAGATCTAGCACTTGAACTATGTTTGGATTAGATCTAAAACTTGCTCTCTCTTGCCTAGGCATGTACTTATTTCGGTGATTCCTGTGATCCTCATGTGAGTAGGGCTGGGGTGGAGTACTACCGCTAGAAGTGGTAGCTGATTTAGAGAGCTACTTGAAGACTTCATCATGTCTTGCTTTCGACTTGAGCCAAGAAGGAACAACAACATCATGCTCAAGTGAAAGGGCTAACTCAAGACATTTTAAAACAGCTCTTGGGAAGATGGAATTTTGAACATGAGATAATAGGAGAGGAAAAGGTTTTGAAATTGCAATGAGCTTTGAAAATCCCAAGCCACCACTTCTACACTCCACACACCATCATCACATGACATCAACACATGAAATCACAAGGTAGCTAACCACAAGATCACCACCTACATTTATTACTAACATCACAAGAAATCATAGTGCAACAACACAAGATAAGGGCATGCAACGATATGCTATGCATGCATGCATGAGAAGGAAATAGTAAGGAGCACACATGAAATCATGGTATCAATTTAACATCATAATCTCTGACAAGGTGGTCCCACATGAAGTAGGTCCAAAAAGGGGTAGGTTCTACACTTGGGGCATTACATAGCCCTCATCACAGATTCATAAGGCAATCTTATTTTCTTTCTAGGAAAGTGCTCCATGCCCTTCTTTAAAGTAAATTGAAATCTAATACTCCCTTACTTCATATCGATGATAGCACCAATAGTCCTTAGGAAAGGTCTACCAAGAATAATGGGACATGAAGGATTGCAATCTATGTCAAGTACAATGAAATCCACGGGTACATAGTTTTTACTTGCAACAATAAGAACATCATCGATTTTTCCCATGGGTTTCTTGACAGTAGAATTCGCAAGATGCAAATTAAGAGAACACTCTTCAATCTCATGAAAACGAAGAATATCACATAAAGACTTTGGAATCGCGGAAACACTAGCACCCAAATCACACAAAGCATTGCACTCACAGTTTTTGATCTTGATTTTGATAGTAGGTTCCCACTCATCATGAAGTTTTCTAGGTATATAGACTTCTAGTTTGAGCTTCTCTTCAAGAGATTTCATCATAGCATCTACGATATGCGCGGTAAAGGCTTTGCTTTGGCTATAAGCATGTGGAGAGTTTGCAGTGGATTGCATAAAAGAAATGCATTCAAACAAGGAGCAATTATCATAATTGAATTCCTTGAAATCCAAAGTGGGAGTTTCATTACTACCCAAAATTTTGATTTCTTCTACTCCACTCTCCACACCTTTATCATCAAGATAGGTGGACTCCGAATCATTGGGGCGTTTTTCAACCAAAGTGGATTCATATTCAGCCCCTACATCAAAAGGTTTGACACGTGAAAACAAATATTCAAGAGGAGACACACCAAGCAAGATCTTCGTGATTTGCATCACTAGAACGCACCCTTTTAAACCATTCATGCCTAGCGCGAATTTGGGCGGTTCTTTCTTTGCTCTCATTCATTGAGACATGCATAGCTTTCAAAGTTTCATCCAAGTTGACCTTGGGAGGAGCGCATCTAACTTTCAAAGCATCAATAACACAAGACATCCTATCAACGTTTTTAGCCAAATCGTCTATTTTGAGTAGTTTTTCCTTTATGGACGCATTGAAAATCTTTTGAGAGTTGATGAACTATTTGATATTACTCTCTAAATCAGAGGGTAATTTGTTGTGGTTTCCATAAGTGTCGTTGTAGGAATTGCCATAATTGTTAGAGGAGTTACTAGGAAAAGGCCTAGGAACATAGTTTCCTCTAAAAGCATTGTTGTTGCCAAAATCGTTCCTACCAACAAAATTCATGTCCAAACTAGCGTTGCTACTCTCAATAAAAGAAGATAGTGGCATGTCATTAGGATCTACAGTAGCGTTTCTACTAGCAACCAAATTCATCAACTCGTCCATCTTAGCACTAAGCGAGTTAATCTCTTCTATAGCGTGTACCTCTTTGCTAGCAGGTCTACTCTTAGTGTGCCACTGAGAGTAGTTGGTCATGATATTGTCTAGGAGTTTTGTAGCATCTCCTAACGTGATTTCCATGAACGTTCCACCTGAGGCGGAGTCCAAGATATTGCGAGAAGCGAAATTCAAGCCAGCGTAAAAGATTTGTATAATCATCCACAAACTCAAGCCATGAGCGGGACAATTTCGAATCATAAGCTTCATCCTCTCCCAAGATTGTGCAACGTGTTCATGATCAAGTTGCTTGAAATTCATGATATCGTTACGTAAGGAGATTATCTTAGCCGGCGGAAAATACTTGGATATGTAAGCATCTTTGCACTTATTCCAAGAATCGATACTATTTTTAGGCAAAGAAGAAAACCAAGTTTTTGCGCGATCTTGCAACGAGAAAGGAAAAAGTTTCAACTTAATCACATCATTATCCACATCTCTTTTCTTTTGCATATCACAAAGCTCAATGAAGGAATTGAGATGGGATGCGGCATCTTCACTAGGAAGGCCACACAATTTCTCCTTCATAACAAGATTCAGCAAAGCTGCATTGATTTCATACGATTCCGCACTAGTGGCGGTAGCAATCGGAGTACTAATAAAATCATTATTATTGGTCCTCGAGAAGTCGCAAAGTTTGGTGTTTTCAGCCATGATGACTTCAACAAACAAACAAGCACACAAGCAAGTAAGAAAACCAGCAAAGGAAAACGGCAAAGGAAAAAGGCAAATGAAAACGGCAAATGTGAAGTGGGGGAGAGGAAAACGAGAGGCAACTGGCAAAAAAGTAAACGCAAGATATGAGTTTGTGAGACCTACTTGGATAGATCTCTCCTTCCCCGGCAACGGCGCCAGAAATACTTCTGCTACTGCAACAAAATACCTTCCAACGGCGCCAAAAATAGGAGTGTTTCTTGGTACTCCTCAGCAACAGCACCAGGAACCCTTCTGCTACGGCTACGCCTTAAGGGACTTCCTAGGAAAATATGCAAAGGATTTCCCCCGTGGCCTTGGAGCCTTGCGTTGGTGTTCCCTCAAAGCGGAAAGGGTGATGTAGCACAGCGGTGGTAAGTATTTCCCTCAGTTTGAGAACCAAGGTATCGATCCAGTGAAGGAGTATCACAAGTGCCTGCACAAACACAAAAAGCTTGCTCCCAACGCTATGAAGGGGTTGTCAATCCCTTATATATTGTTCGCCAAGTGAGAACTGAAAGCAACAAAGTAACAAAGCAAAGTAAAAGCAAAAGTGGAAACGATAGATCCGGGGCCGTAGTGTTTACTAGTGGCTTCTCTCATGAAAGCAAGTAGATGGTGGGTGAACAAATTACTGTCGAGCAATTGATAGAACCGCGCAAAGTCGTGACGATATCTATGGCAATGATTATATCTATAGGCATCATGTCCAAAACAAGTAGACCGATACTTTCTGCATCTACTACTATTACTCCACACGTCGACCGCTATCCAGCATACATCTAGTGTATTAAGTCCAAAAGAACAGAGTAACGCCTTAAGCAAGATGACATGCTGTAGATGGACAATCTGATATCTACGACAAAGCCCACCTTGTTGCCCTTGATGGCAACTACACGATGTGTGCGTTGCTGCCCCTACTGTCACTGGGAAAGTTTACCACACGGTAAGAACCCAAAACCAAGCACTTCTCCCATTGCAAGAATCATAGATCTAGTTGGCCAAACAAAACCCAAGACCTAGAGAGACTTACAAGGATATCAAACCATGCATATAAGAAATCAACAAAGACTCAAATATATATCATAGATAATCTGATAAGAAATCCACAATTCATCGGATCTCGACAAACACACTGCCAAAGAAGATTACATCGGATAGATCTCCATGAAGATCATGGAGAACTTTGTATTGAAGATCCAAGAGAGAGAAGAAGCCATCTAGCTACTAACTACGGACTCGTAGGTCTGAAGTGAACTACTCACGAGTCATTGGAGGGGCGATGATGATGATGAAGAAGCCCTCCAACTCCAAAGTCCCCTCCGGCAGGGCACCGGGAAGGGTCTCCTGATGAGATCTCGCGGAAACGGAATCTTGCGGAGGTGGAAAAGTATTTTCGTGGCTCCCTTGATTTTTTTCTGATTTTTAGGGAATATATAGGTGCATGATCTAGGTGAGGGGGCGCCAGGGAGGCCACAAGCCTGCCCACTACCGCCCCCTGGTGGCGGAGTGGGGGCTTGTGGGCCTCCTGGCTTGGCCCACATGCCCCCTGATCTTCTTTCGTTTGGAAAAAAAAATCATTTCGGGGATTTTATTCCATTTGGACTCCGTTCCAAAATCAGATCTGAAAAGAGCCAAAAACACAGAAAAAACAGGAACTGACACTTGGCACTGAATTAATAAGTTAGTCCCAAAAAAGATATAAAAGGTATGGTGCGGCACCCCTAAGGCCTATGGGCTTCCCCCGGATGGGCTGACCCCCCCCCTCGGTGAACATCCGGAACCCATTCGTCACTCCCGGTACATTCCCGGTAATGTCGAAAACTTTCCGGTAATCAAATGAGGTCATCCTATATATCAATCTTCGTTTCCGGACCATTCCGGAAAACCTCGTGACATCCGTGATCTCATTCGGGATTCCAAACAACATTCGGTAACCAAACATATAACTCAAATACGCATAAAACATCGTCGAACCTTAAGTGTGCAGACCCTGCGGGTTCGAGAACTATGTAGACATGACCCGAGGGACTCCTCGGTCAATATCCAATAGTGGGATCTCGATGCCCATATTGGATCCTACATATTCTACAAAGATCTTATCGATTGAACCTCAGTGCCAAGGATTCATATAATCCCGTATTTCATTCCCTTTGTCCTTCGGTATGTTACTTGCCCGAGATTCGATCGTCAGTATCCGCATACCTATTTCAATCTTGTTTACCGGCAAGTCTCTTTACTAGTTCCGTAATACAAGATCCCGTGACATACACTAAGTCACATTGCTTGCAAGGCTTGTGTGTGATGTTGTATTACCGAGTGGGCCCCGAGATACCTCTTCGTCACAGGGAGTGACAAATCCCAGTCTTGATCCATACTAACTCAACGGACACCTCGAAGATACCTGTAGAGCATCTTTATAGTTACCCAGTTACGTTGTGACGTTTGATACACACAAGGTATTCCTCCGGTGCGAGTGAGTTATATGATCTCATGGTCATAGGAACAAATACTTGACACGCAGAAAACTATAGCAATAAAACGACGCGATCAATATGCTACGTTCATAGTTTGGGTGTTGTCCATCACATGATTCTCCTAATGATGTGGCGACGGGACTTTCGGGAGGCAGGGGAGCGACGACGAGCTGATGGGTGCTGGCGGCACCAACGCCAGCCTGCTACAGCATGGCCGACGGGGCTTAGCGGGCCCATTTCGGGCCTGGCCGGGCTAGGGGTGGCCTGGTCTGCCCTGCTGCCTTATCCGGATGGCGACCGCGATGGTGCCGGAGGTGCGGGCCTCTCGCACAACGGCGGTGGAGGTTGTTCCCTCCTGCTTGGCTTCGGTGCTGCTGCTATGTCGCTTGGCGCTTCTCTCCGGGCTTCTTGGCCTCGTGTTGGTATTCGAAGTGTGACAAGGTGTGTGGCGGTGCTACCGCGGTGGCGCATGGGGTTTGATGTGTTGGAAATATGCCCTAGAGGCAATAATAAAATGGTTATTATCATATTTCCTTGTTCATGATAATCGTCTATTGTTCATGCTATAATTGTATTAACAGGAAACAGTAATACATGTGTGAATAAATAGATCACAATGTGTCCCTAGCAAGCCTCTAGTTGGCTAGCTCGTTAGTCAATAGATTATCATGGTTTCCTGATCATGGGCATTAGATGTCATTGATAACGGGATCGCATCATTGGGAGAATGATGTGATGGACAAGACCCAATTCTAAGCCTAGCACTAGATCGTATTGTTAGTATGCTAAAGCTTTTCTAATGTCAAGTATCTTTTCCTTCGACCGTGATATTGTGCAACTCCCGGATACCGTAGGAGTGCTTTGGGTGTATCAAACGTCACAACGTAACTGGGTGACTATAAAGGTGCACTACGGGTACCTCCGAAAGTGTCTGTTGGGTTGGTACGAATCGAGATCGGGATTTGTCACTCCGTGTGACGGAGAGGTATCTCTGGGCCCACTCGGTAGAACATCATCATGAGCTCAATGTGACTAAGGAGTTAGTCACATGATGACGTGCTACGGAACGAGTAAAGAGACTTACCGGTAACGAGATTGAACAAGGTATAGGTATACCGACGATCGAATCTCGGGCAAGTTCTATACCGACAGACAAAGGGAATCGTATACGGGATTGATTGAATCCTTGACATCGTGGTTCATCCGATGAGATCATCGTGGAGCTAGTGGGAGCCACCATGGGTATCCAGACCCCGCTGATGGTTATTGGCCAGAGAGGTGTCTCGGTCATGTCTGTCTGTCTCCCGAACCCGTAGGGTCTACACACTTAAGGTTCGATGACGCTAGGGTTATAGGGAATTGTTGTACGAGGTTACCGAAAGTTGTTCGGAGTTCCGTATGAGATCCCGGACATCATGAGGAGCTCCGGAATGGTCCGGAGGTAAAGATTGATATATAGGACGGATGGTTTTGGACACCGGAAGTGTTTCGGGCGTCACCGGTAACGTACCGGGACCACCGGGACCACCGGAGGTGGTCCCGGGGGACCACCGAAGGGGGGGAACGACCCCGGGAGGCTAGGTGGGCTAAGTGGGGGAAGGGAACCAGCCCCTAAGTGGTTTGGTGCGCCCCCCACCCAGCCCATGCGCACCAGAGAAAGGGGGGAAGGGGGGAACCCTAGCATAGGTGGGCCTAAGGCCCACCAGAGGGGTGCGCCACCCCTCCTCCCTGCCCTGGCCTCCGCCCCCTCTCCCATCTGGGGCTGCCACACCCCTTGGGGGTGGGAACCCTAAGGGCTGCACCCCCTCCCTCTCCCCCTATATATAGATGAGGATTCGGGGCTGTTTGAACACCGTTTGATCTCTCTCTCGGCGCAGCCCTGCTCCTCTCCCTCCTCCTCTCTGCCGGCGCTTGGCGAAGCCCTGCCGGGAGACCTTGTCTCTCCACCGACACCACGCCGTCGTGTTGCTGGTCTTCTTCCCCAACCTCTCCCTCCTCCTTGCTGGATCAAGGTGCGGGAGACGTCACCAGGCTGCACATGTGTTGAACGCGGAGGTGCCGTTGTTCGGCACTAGATCGGAATCGCTGCGAGTACGACTCCATCAACCGCGTTCTAGCAACGCTTCCGCTTAGCGATCTTCAAAGGTACAAAGATGCTCTTACCCCTCTCTCGTTGCTGGTCTCTCCATAGGAAGATCTGAACATGCGTAGGAAATTTTTTGAATTTATGCTACGTTACCCAACAGTGGCATCCGAGCCAGGTTTTCTATGCGTAGATTCTATGCACGAGTAGAACACAAAAGTTGTGGGCGATGGTTTGTCAATTTGCTTGCCGTTACTAGTCTTATTCTTTTCCGGCGGTATTGTGGGATGAAGCGGCCCAGACCGACCTTACACGTACGCCTACGTGAGACTGGTTCCACCAACAGACATGCACATCGTGCATAAAGGTGGCTAGCGGGTGTCTGTCTCTCCTACTCTAGTCGGATTGGATTTGATGAAAAGGGTCCTTATGAAGGGTAAATAGCTTTGGCATATCATCGTTGTGGCTGTCACGTAGGTAAGAAGGCGTTCTTGCTAGAAACCCAAATCAGCCACGTAAAACTTGCAACAACAATTAGAGGATGTCTAACTTGTTTTTGCAGGGTTTTGACATGTGATGTGATATGGCCAAAGTTGTGATGTTGCATGTATGATGTATGAGATGATCATGTTATTGTAATAGGTTTCACGACTTGCATGTCGATGAGTATGAAAACCGGCAGGAGCCATAGGAGTTGTCTTAATTTATTGTATGAGATGCAACGCCATGTGCTTACTACTTTTACTTCATTGCTAACGGTTAGCCCTAGTAGTAGTGATAGTAGTAGTTGGCGTGACGACTTCACGGAGACACGATGATGGAGATCATGATGATGGAGATCATGGTGTCACGCCGGTGACGATGATGATCATGCGATGCCTGAAGATGGAGATCAAAAGAGCAAAGATGATAATGGCCATATCATGTCACTATATGATTGCATTGTGATGTTTATCATGTTTTACATCTTATTGCTTAAAACGACGGTAGCATAATAAGATGATCCCTCTTAAAATTTCGATAATGTATTCCCCTAAGTGTGCACCGTTGCCAAGGTTCGTTGTCTCGAAGCACCACGTGATGATCGGGTGTGATAGATTCTAACGTTCGCATACAACGGGTGTAAGCCAGATTTACACACGCGAAACACCTAGGTTGACTCAACGAGATTAGCATGTACAGACATGACCTCGAATACAAGAGACTGAAAGGTCGAACATGAGTCGTATGGTTGAATACGATCAGCATGAAGTTGCTCACCATGGTGACTAGTCCGTCTCACGTGATGATCGGACACGGGTTAGTCAACATGGATCATGTATCACTTAGATGACTAGAGGGATGTCGATTTAAGTGGGAGTTAATACTTAATTTGATTAAATGAACTTAATTGTCATGAACTTAGTCTAAAAGTTGTCTTTATAAATATTGTAGATGTCCAACGTCAACCTCAACTTCAACGCATTCCTAGAGGAAAAACAAGCTGAAAGATGATGGTAGCAACTATGCGGACTGGGTTCGCAACTTGAAGCTCATCCTTGAAGCAGCCAAAAAGGCTTATGTCCTTAATGCGCCGCTAGGTGACCCTCCCGCTCCCGCAGCAGCCCAGGACATTCTGAACGTCTGGCAAGCGCGGAGTGATGACTACTCTCTGGTCAGGTGTGGCATGTTGTACAGTTTAGAAACGGGGCTCCAAAGGCGTTTTGAGCAACACGGGGCATATGAGATGTTCTAGGAGCTGAAGCTAGTCTTTCAAGCTCATGCCCGTGTCGAGAGATATGAAGTCTCCGACAAGTTCTTTAGCTGTAAGATGGAGGAGAACAGTTCTGTCAGTGAGCACATACTCAAAATGTCTGGGTTACACGGTCATCTGACTTCGCTTGGAGTCGAACTTCCGGATGATGCTATCATTGACAGAATCCTCCAGTCTCTCCCACCAAGCTACAAAGGCTTTGTGCTTAACTACAACATGCAAGGGATGGAGAAAACCATTCCCGAGTTGTACTCGATGCTCAAGTCTGCAGAAGTAGAAATCAAGAAAGAGCATCAAGTGTTGATGGTCAACAAGACCACTAGTTTCAAGAAAGGCAGGGGTAAGAAGAACTTCAAGAAAGACGGCAAAGCTGTTGCCGCGCCCGGTAAGCCAGATGCCGGGAAGAAGAAAAAGAACAGACCCAAGCTTGAGACTGAGTGCTTCTATTGCAAGGGAAAAGGTCACTGGAAGCGGAACTGCCCCAAATACTTAGCGGACAAGAAGGCCGGCAACGTTAAAGGTATATGTGATATACATGTTATTGATGTGTACCTTACCAGCGCTCGTAGTAGCTCCTGGGTATTTGATACCGGTGCTGTTGCTCACATTTGCAACTCAAAGCAGGAACTGCGGAATAAGCGGAGACTGGCCAAGGACGAGATGACGATGCGCGTCGGGAATGGTTCAAAGGTCGATGTGATCGCCGTCGGCACGCTGCCTCTACATCTACCGTCGGGATTAGTTTTAAACCCTAATAATTGTTATTTAGTACCAGCTTTAAGCATTAACATTGTATCAGGGTCTTGCTTAATGCGAGACGGCTACTCATTTAAGTCAGAGAATAATGGTTGTTCTATTTATATGAGTGATATGTTTTATGGTCATGCTCCGCTGGTGAATGGTTTATTCTTGATGAATCTCGATCGTGATGTTACACATATTCATAGTGTGAGTACCAAAAGATGCAAAGTTGATAATGATAGCCCCACATACTTGTGGCACTGCCGCCTTGGTCATATCGGCGTTAAGCGCATGAAGAAGCTCCATACTGATGGACTATTAGAGTCTCTTGACTTTGAATCATTTGACACATGCGAACCGTGCCTCATGGGAAGATGACTAAGACTCCATTCTCAGGAATAATGGAGAGAGCAACCGACTTATTGGAAATAATACATACTGATGTGTGTGGTCCAATGAACGTTGAAGCTCGCGATGGTTATCGTTATGTTCTCACTCTCACCGATGATTTGAGTAGGTATGGGTATATCTACTTGATGAAGCACAAATCTGAGACGTTTGAAAAGTTCAAGGAATTTCAGAGTGAGGTTGAGAATCAACGTGACAGAAAAATTAAATGTCTATGATCTGATCGTGGAGGAGAATATTTGAGTCACGAGTTTGGCACACACCTAAGGAAGTGTGGAATCGTTTCACAACTGACGCCGCCTGGCACACCGCAGCGCAACGGAGTGTCTGAACGTCATAATCGCACTTTATTAGATATGGTACGATCTATGATGTCTCTCACCGACTTGCCGCTATCATTTTGGGGATACGCATTAGAAACTGCAGCATTCACTTTAAATAGGGCACCGTCTAAATCCGTTGAGACGACACCGTATGAACTATGGTTTGGCAAGAAACCTAAGTTGTCGTTTCTTAAAGTTTGGGGCTGCGATGCTTATGTGAAGAAACTTCAACCAGAAAAGCTCGAACCCAAAGCAGAGAAATGTGTATTCATAGGATACCCTAAGGAAACTATTGGGTATACCTTCTATCTTAGATCCGAAGGTAAAACCTTTGTTGCCAAGAACGGATCCTTTCTAGAGAAAGAGTTTCTCTCGAAAGAAGTAAGTGGGAGGAAGGTAGAACTTGATGAGGTAATTACACCCCCTCTCGAACAGGAAAGTAGCGCAGCGCAGGAAGTTGTTCCTGTGGCACCTACACCGACTGAAGAGGAAGTTAATGATGATGATCATGAAGCTTCGGATCAAGTTACTACTGAACCGCGAAGGTCCACAAGGGTACGCTCCGCACCAGAGTGGTACGGCAACCCTGTGATGGAAATCATGTTGTTAGACAACGGTGAACCTTCGAACTATGAAGAAGCAATGGCGGGCCCGGATTCCAACAAATGGCTTGAGGCCATGAAATCCGAGATAGGATCCATGTATGAGAACAAAGTATGGACTTTGGTGGACTTGCCCGATGACCGGCGAGCCACAGAAAATAAATGGATCTTCAAGAAGAAGACTGATGCAAACGGTAATGTAACCGTTTACAAAGCTCGACTTGTCGCAAAGGTTTTTCGACAAATTCAAGGAGTTGACTACGAAGAGACTTTCTCTCCCGTAGCGAAGCTGAAATCAGTCTGAATCATGTTAGCAATTGCCGCCTTTTATGACTATGAAATTTGGCAAATGGACGTCAAAACGGCGCTCCTTAACGAGAACCTTAAGGAAGAGTTGTATATGATGCAACCAGAAGGTTTTGTCGACCCTAAGGGTGCTAACAAAGTGTGCAAGCTCCAGCGCTCCATCTATGGGCTGGTGCAAGCATCTCGGAGTTGGAACATTCGCTTTAATGAGGTGATTAAAGCGTTTGGGTTCATACAGGTTTACGGAGAAGCCTGTCTGTACAAGAAAGTGAGTGGGAGCTCTGTAGCTTTCCTCGTACTATATGTGGATGACATATTATTGATGGGGAATGATATAGAGATGTTCGAGAGCATAAAGGCCTATTTGAACAAGAGTTTTTCAATGAAGGACCTTGGAGAAGCTGCATACATATTAGGCATCAAGATCTATAGAGATAGATCGAGACGCCTCATAGGTCTTTCGCAAAGTACATACCTTGACAAGATATGAAAGAAGTTCAATATGGAAAACTCAAAGAAAGGGTTCTTGCCAGTTTTACAAGGTATGAGATTGACTAAGACTCAGTCGCCGACCACGGCAGCAGATAGAGAGAAGATGAGTTATGTCCCCTACGCTTCAGCCGTGGGCTCTCTAATGTATGCCATGTTGTGTACCAGACCTGATATAAACCTTGCCATAAGCTTGGTAGGGAGGTACCAAAGTAATCCCGGTGCGGAACACTGGACAGCGGTCAAGAATATCCTTAAGTACCTGAAAAGGACTAAGGAAATGTTTCTCGTTTATGGAGGTGACGAAGAGCTCGTCGTAAAGGGTTACGTCGACGCTAGCTTCGACACAGATCCGGATGACTCTAAGTCACAGACCGGATACGTATATGTGTTGAATGGTGGGGCAGTGAGCTAGTGCAGCAGCAAGCAAGAAGTCGTGGCAGCATCTACATGTGAAGCGGAGTACATAGCTGCTTCAGAAGCGGCTCATGAAGGAATTTGGATGAAGGAGCTCATCACCGACCTTGGAGTGGTTCCAAGCGCGTCGGGTCCTATGACACTCTTCTGTGATAACACTGGAGCCATTGCCATAGCCAAGGAGCCCAGGTTTCACCGGAAGACGAAGCACATCAAGCGCCGCTACAACTCCATCCAGGACCATGTCCAGAGTGGAGTGATAGATATTTGTAAAGTACACACGGATCTGAATATTGCAGACCCATTGACTAAACCTCTTCCATGAGCAAAACATGATCAACACCATAATGCTATGGGTGTTCGATACATCACAATGTAACTAGATTATTGACTCTAGTGCAAGTGGGAGACTGTTGGAAATATGTCCTAGAGGCAATAATAAAATGGTTATTATCATATTTCCTTGTTCATGATAATCTTCTATTGTTCATGCTATAATTGTATTAACAGGAAACAGTAATACATGTGTGAATAAATAGATCACAATGTGTCCCTAGTAAGCCTCTAGTTGGCTAGCTCGTTAGTCAATAGATGATCATGGTTTCCTGATCACGGGATTAGATGTCGTTGATAACAGGATCACATCATTGGGAGAATGATGTGATGGACAAGACCCAATCTTAAGCCTAGCACTAGATCGTATTGTTCGTATGCTAAAGCTTTTCTAATGTCAAGTATCTTTTCCTTGGACCGTGAGATTGTGCAACTCCCGGATACGGTAGGAGTGCTTTGGGTGTATCAAACGTCACAACGTAACTGCGTGACTATAAAGGTGCACTACGGGTACCTCCGAAAGTGTCTGTTGGGTTGGTACGAATCAAGATCGGGATTTGTCACTCCGTGTGAGGGAGAGGTATCTCTGGGCCCACTCGGTAGAACATCATCATGAGCTCAATGTGACTAAGGAGTTAGTCACACGATGACGTGCTACGGAACGAGTAAAGAGACTTACCGGTAACGAGATTGAACAAGGTATAGGTATACCGACGATCGAATCTCGGGCAAGTTCTATACCGACAGAAAAAGGGAATCATATACGGGATTGATTGAATCCTTGACATCGTGGTTCATCCGATGAGATCATCGTGGAGCTAGTGGGAGCCACCATGGGTATCCAGACCCCGCTGATGGTTATTGGCCAGAGAGGTGTCTCGGTCATGTCTGCCTGTCTGCCAAACCCGTAGGGTCTACACACTTAAGGTTCGATGACGCTAGGGTTATAGGGAATTGTTGTAAGAGGTTAGCGAAAGTTGTTCGGAGTCCCGGATGAGATCCCGGACGTCATGAGGAGCTCCGGAATGGTCCGGAGGTAAAGATTGATATATAGGACGGATGGTTTTGGACACCGGAAGTGTTTCAGGCGTCACCGGTAACGTACCGGGACCACCGGGACCACCAGAGGTGGTCCCGGGGGACCACCGAAGGGGGGCAACGACCCCGGGAGGCTAGATGGGCTAAGTGGGGAAGGGAACCAGCCCCTAAGTTGGCTGGTGCGCCCCCCACCCAGCCCATGCGCACCAGAGAAATGGGGGAAGGGGGGAACCCTAGCATAGGTGGGCCTAAGGCCCACCACAGGGGTGCGCCACCCCTCCTCCCTGCCCTGGCCGCCGCCCCCTCTCCCATCTGGGGCTGCCGCATCCCTTGGGGGTGGGAACCCTAAGGGCTGCGCCCCCTTCCTCTCCCCCTATATATAGATGAGGGTTCGGGGCTGTTTGAACACCGTTTGATCTCTCTCTCGGCGCAGCCCTGCTCCTCTCCCACCTCCTCTCTGCCGGCGCTTGGCGAAGCCCTGCTGGGAGACCTCGTCTCTCCATCGACACCACGCCGTCGTGTTGCTGGACTTCTTCCCCAACCTCTCCCTCCTCCTTGCTGAATCAAGGTGCGGGAGACGTCACCGGGCTGCACGTGTGTTGAACGCGGAGGTGCCGTTGTTCGGCACTAGATCGGAATCGCTGCGAGTACGACTCCATCAACCGCGTTCTAGCAACGCTTCCGCTTAGCACTCTTCAAAGGTACGAAGATGCTCTTACCCCTCTCTCGTTGCTGGTCTCTCCATAGGATGATCTGAACATGCGTAGGAAATTTTTTGAATTGATGCTACGTTACCCAACAGGATGGTGGTCTGGATGGTCGGCTCCGGTTGGGCGGTGGGGTTTGGAGTGTGGGAGAAATCTTTATCGGTTCGTCCGGCTCCGATGCGGTGACACCGACGGGTGCCACCATTCCTTCCTGGAGGGTATCGGGGATAGCCATCCCCTACTTCCCTATGTGTGCCAGGGGAAACCCTAGGGCTTGTCCGGGAAGCAGCATCGTCGGCGTCACATCCCTTCTTGGAGGTGTTGTTGGTACGTGGTGGATCAGAGCCTCGGGTTGTGGTGGTTTGTCTCCGGATGGCGCAACAGTGGTGGGTCATCCGCTCTGTGTCATTTGCCGTTGTTGGCATTTGTTTCTTCTTCTTTTTATTTTGAGCTTGATGTGTTGTTCGCCTCAGCAATGCTAAGTATCGGTGTTGGTTGCTTTGGAATACAAAATGGAGGAAAACCCTTTTCTGGTAACATTGTAGATTATAACATGATAACATCCCAACTACTTAGATCGCTTTGAAAACTGTTATGCATAGCTGTAAGCGTGCCAAAGTTGCTAGAACGAAGTGGTGGAAGCTCAAGGGGGAGGCATCCCAGGCTTTCAGGGAGAGGGTCATTAAGGAGGGCCCTTGGGAGGAAGGAGGTGATGCAAACTTGATGTGGACGAGTATGGCGACCTTCTTGCGGAAGGTCTCTCTAGAGGAGTTTGGGGTGACCAAGGGAAGTAGAAGGGAAGCTAAGGACACCTGGTAGTGGAACGATGAGGTCCAGAAGGTTATTAGGGAGAAGAAGGACTGTTTCAGATGCCTATATCTGGACAGGAGTGCAGCTAACATGGAGAAGTATAAGGTGGCGAAGAAGGCAGCAAAGCGGGCGGTGAGTGAAGCGAGAGGTCGGGCGTATGAGGACCTCTACCAACGTTTAAACACTAAGGAAGGCGAAAGGGACATCTATAAGATGGCCAAGATGAGGGAGAGGAAGACGAGGGATGTCGGCGAAGTCAAATGCATCAAGGACGGAGATGATCAGCTTCTTGTGAAGGATGAGGCGATCAAGCGTAGATGGCGGGCGTGTTGGGGAACGTCGCATGGGAAACAAAAAATTTCCTACGCGCACGAAGACCTATCATGGTGATGTCCATCTACGAGAGGGGATGAGTGATCTACGTACCCTTGTAGATCGGACAGCAGAAGCGTTAGTGAACGCGGTTGATGTAGTGGAACGTCCTCACGTCCCTCGATCTGCCCCGCGAACAATCCCGCGATCAGTCCCACGATCTAGTACCGAACAGACGGCACCTCCGCGTTCAGCACACGTACAGCTCGACGATGATCTCAGCCTTCTTGATCCAGCAAGAGAGACGGAGAGGTAGAAGAGTTCTCCGGCAGCATGACGGCGCTCCGGAGGTTGGTGATGACCTTGTCTCAGCAGGGTTCCGCCCGAGCTCCGCAGAAACGCGATCTAGAGGAAAAACCGTGGAGGTATGTGGTCGGGCTGCCGTGGAAAAGTCGTCTCAAATCAGCCCTAAAACCTCCGTATATATAGGTGGGAGGGAGGGGACCTTGCCTTGGGGCTCAAGGAGCCCCAAGGGGGTCGGCCGAGTCCAAGGGGGAAGGCTCCCCCCCCCAAACCGAGTTGGACTTGGTTTGGTGGGTGGGAGTCCTTCCTTCCCTTCCCACCTCCTCTTTTTTTCTTTTCTCTTTGATTTTCTTTCCTAGGCGCATAGGGCCCTTTTGGGCTGTCCTACCAGCCCACTAAGGGCTGGTGTGCCACCCTCAAGGCCTATGGGCTTCCCCGGGGTGGGTTGCCCCCCCCCCCCGGTGAACTCCCGGAACCCATTCGTCATTCCCGGTACATTCCCGGTAACTCCGAAAACCTTCCGGTAATCAAATGAGGTCATCCTATATATCAATCTTCGTTTCCGGACCATTCCCGAAACCCTCGTGACGTCCGTGATCTCATCCGGGACTCCGAACAATATTCGGTAACCAACCATATAACTCAAATACGCATAAAACAACGTCAAACCTTAAGTGTGCAGACCCTGCGGGTTTGAGAACTATGTAGACACGACCCGAGAGACTCCTCGGTCAATATCCAATAGCGGGACCTGGATGCCCATATTGGATCCTACATATTCTACGAAGATCTTATCGTTTGAACCTCAGTGCCAAGGATTCATATAATCCCGTATGTCATTCCCTTTGTCCTTCGGTATGTTACTTGCCCGAGATTCGATCGTCAGTATCCGCATACCTATTTCAATCTCGTTTACCGGCAAGTCTCTTTACTCGTTCCGTAATACAAGATCCCGCAACTTACACTAAGTCACATTGCTTGCAAGGCTTGTGTGTGATGTTGTATTACCGAGTGGGCCCCGAGATACCTCTCCGTCACACGGAGTGACAAATCCTAGTCTTGATCCATACTAACTCAACTAACACCTTCGGAGACACCTGTAGAGCATCTTTATAGTCACCCAGTTACGTTGCGACGTTTGATACACACAAAGCATTCCTCCGGTGTCAGTGAGTTATATGATCTCATGGTCATAGGAATAAATACTTTGACACGCAGAAAATATTAGCAACAAAATGACACGATCAACATGCTACGTCTAATAGTTTGGGTCTAGTCCATCACGTGATTCTCCTAATGACGTGATCCAGTTATCAAGCAACAACACCTTGTTCATAATCAGAAGACACTGACTATCTTTGATCAACTGGCTAGCCAACTAGAGGCTTGCTAGGGACGGTGTTTTGTCTATGTATACACACATGTAAATGAGTCTTCATTCAATACAATTATAGCATGGATAATAAACGATTATCTTGATACAGGAATTATAATAATAACTATATTTATTATTGCCTCTAGGGCATAATTCCAACAGTCTCCCACTTGCACTAGAGTCAATAATCTAGCCCTCACATCATCATGTGAATTACATTGTAATAAATCTAACACCCATACAGTTCTGGTGTTGATCATGCTCTGGCCGTGGTTTAGTCAGCGGGTCTGCTACATTCAGATCCGTGTGCACTTTGCATATATTTACGTCCTCTCCCTCGACGTAGTCGCGGATGAGGTTGAAGCGTCGTTTGATGTGTCTGGTCTTCTTGTGAAACCGTGGTTCCTTTGCTAAGGCAATGGCACCCGTGTTGTCAGAGAACAAGGTTATTGGATTCAGTGCGCTTGGCACCACTCCAAGATCCGTCATGAACTGCTTCATCCAGATACCCTCCTTAGCCGCCTCCGAGCCAGCCATGTACTCCGCTTCACATGTAGAATCTGCTACGACGCTTTGCTTGGAACTGCACCAGCTTACCGCACCCCCATTAAGAATAAATACGTATCCGTTTTGCGACTTAGAGTCGTCCAGATCTGTGTCAAAGCTTGCATCGACGTAACCTTTTACGGCGAGCTCTTCGTCACCTCCATACACGAGAAACATCTCCTTAGTCCTTTTCAGGTACTTCAGGATATTCTTGACCGCTGTCCAGTGATCCACTCCTGGATTACTCTGGAACCTACCTGCCATACTTATGGCCAGGCTAACATCCGGTCTAGTGCACAGCATCGCATACATGATAGAACCTATGGCTGAAGCATAGGGGACAGAGCGCATATGCTCTCTATCTTCATCAGTTGCTGGGCACTGAGTCTTACTCAATCTCGTACCTTGTAAAACTGGCAAGAACCCTTTCTTGGACTGTTCCATTTTGAACCTCTTCAAAAAATTTATCAAGGTATGTGCCTTGTGAAAGTCCTATCAGGCGTTTTGATCTATCCCTATAGATCTTAATGCCTAGAATGTAAGCAGCTTCTCCTAGGTCCTTCATAGAGAAACTCTTATTCAAGTAATCCTTTATGCTCTCTAAAAACTCCACGTTGTTTCCAATCAGCAATATGTCATCCACATATAATATTAGAAACGCCACAGAGCTCCCACTCACTTTCTTGTAAATACAAGATTCTCCAACCATTTGTATAAACCCAAATGCTTTGATCACCTCATTAAAGCGTTTGTTCCAACTCCGAGATGCTTGCACCAGTCCATAAATGGATCGCTGGAGCTTGCACACCTTGTTAGCATTCTTAGGATCGACAAAACCTTCGGGTTGTATCATATACAACTCTTCCTTAAGGAAACCGTTAAGGAACGCCGTTTTGACATCCATCTGCCAGATTTCATAATCGAAAAATGCAGCTATTGCTAACATGATTCTGATGGACTTAAGCATCGCTACGGGTGAGAATGTCTCATCGTAGTCAACTCCTTGAACTTGTGAAAAACCCTTTGCCACAAGTCGAGCTTTATAAACGGTCACATTGCCGTCAGCGTCCGTCTTCCTTTTAAAGATCCATTTGTTCTGAATAGCCTTGCGGCCCTCAGGTAGTACCTCCAAAGTCCACACTTTGTTCTCATACATGGATCCTATCTCGGACTTCATGGCTTCTAGCCATTTGTTGGAATCTGGGCTCACCATTGCTTCTTCATAATTTGCAGGTTCATTGTTGTCTAACAACATGATTGATAAGACGGGATTACCGTACCACTCTGGAGCAGCACGTGGTCTCGTCGACCTGCGTTGTTCGACAGAAACTTGAACCGGAGTTTCATGATCATCATCATTAACTTCCTCCTCAACCGGCGTCGCAACGACAGAGGTTTCCCCTTGCCCTGCGCCACCATCCAGAGGGATGAGAGGTTCGACAACCTCGTCAAGTTCTATCTTCCTCCCACTCAATTCTCTCGAGAGAAACTCCTTCTCGAGAAAAGCTCCTTTTTTAGCAACAAACACTTTGCCCTCGGATTTGAGATAGAAGGTGTACCCAACTGTCTCTTTTGGGTAACCTATGAAGACGCATTTTTTCCGCTTTGGGTTCCAGCTTTTCAGGTTGAAGCTTTTTGACATAAGCATCACATCCCCAAACTTTAAGAAATGACAACTTTGGCCTTTTGCCATACCACAGTTCGTATGGTGTCGTCTCAACGGATTTTGATGGTGCCCTATTTAAAGTGAATGCAGTTGTTTCTAATGCATAACCCCAAAACGATAGCGGCAAATCAGTAAGAGACATCATAGATCGTACCATCTCTAATAAGGTACGATTACGACGTTCGGACACACCATTACGCTGTGGTGTTCCTGGCGGTGTTAACTGTGAAACAATTCCACATTGTCTTAAGTGAGCACCAAACTCGAAACTCAGATATTCACCCCCACGATCAGACCGTAGGAACTTGATCTTCTTGTTACGATGATTTTCAACTTCACTCTGAAATTGCTTGAACTTTTCAAATGTTTCAGACTTGTGCTTCATCAAGTCGACATAACCATATCTACTCAAATCGTCAGTGAAGGTGAGAAAATAACGATATCCGCCGCGTGCCTCCACGCTCATCGGACCACACACATCGGTATGTATGATTTCCAACAAGTCACTTGCACGCTCCATTGTTCCGGAGAACGGAGTCTTAGTCATCTTGCCCATGAGGCATGGTTCGCACGTGTCAAGTGAATCAAAGTCAAGTGACTCCAAAAGTCCATCAGCATGGAGTTTCTTCATGCGATTTACACCAATATGACCTAAGCGGCAGTGCCACAAAAATATGGCGCTATCATTGTTAACTCTAACTCTTTTGGTCTCAATGTTAGGTATATGCGTGTCGCTATCAAGATTCAATATGAACAATCCTCTCACATTAGGTGCATGACCATAAAAGATGTTACTCATAGAAATAGAACAACCATTATTCTCTGACTTAAAAGAGTAACCGTCTCGCAATAAACAAGATCCAGATATAATGTTCATGCTCAACGCAGGCACTAAATAACAATGATTTAAGTTCATCACTAATCCTGATGGTAACTGAAGTGAAACTGCGCCGACGGCGATTGCATCAACCTTGGAACCATTTCCTACGCGCATCGTCACTTCATCTTTCGCCAGCCTTCGTCTATTCCGCAGTTCCTGTTTCGAGTTGCAAATATGAGCAACAGAACCGGTATCGAATACCCAGGCACTACTACGAGAGCCGGTTAAGTACACATCAATAACATGTATATCAAATATACCTGATTTTCTTTGGCCGCCTTCTTATCTGCCAGATACTTGGGGCAATTGCGCTTCCAGTGACCCATACCCTTGCAATAGTAACACTCCGTTTCAGGCTTAGGTCCAGCTTTGGGTTTCTTCGTCGGATTGGCAACAGGCTTGCCGCTCTTCTTCGAATTACTCTTCTTGCCTTTGTCGTTTCTCTTGAAACTAGTGGTCTTATTCACCATCAACACTTGATGCTCTTTACGGAGTTCAGACTCTGCGACTTTCAGCATCGCAAACAACTCGCCGGGAGACTTGTTCATCCCTTGCATGTTGTAGTTCAACACAAAGCCTTTATAGCTTGGCGGCAGTGATTGAAGGATTCTATCAGTGATAGCCTCTTGCGGGAGTTCAATCCCCAGCTCAGCTAGATGGTTTGAGTACCCAGACATTTTGAGCACATGTTCACTGACAGACGAGTTCTCCTCCATCTTGCAAGCATAGAATTTATCGAAGGTCTCATACCTCTCGATCCGGGCGTTCTTCTGGAAGATAAACTTCAACTCCTGGAACATCTCAAATGCTCCATGACGCTCAAAGCGACGTTGAAGTCCCGGTTCTAAGCCATACAAGACTGCACATTGAACTATTGAGTAGTCCTCCTTACGCGCTAACCAAGCGTTCTTAACATCCTGATCAGCCGTAGCGTGTGGTTCATCTCCTAGCGCAGCATTAAGGACATAATCCTTCTTCCCAGCTTGTAAGATTAGCTTAAGATTACGAGCCCAGTCTACAAAGTTGCTTCCATCATCTTTCAACTTAGCTTTCTCTAGGAACGTATTAAAATTCAGGATGACTGTAGCGTGAGCCACGATCTACAACACAAATATATTCAAAGTGGACTTAGACTATGTTCAAGATAATTAGAGTTTAACTTAATCTAATTATTCGCTAAACTCCCACTCAAAAAGTACATCTCTTTAGTCATTTGAGTGGTTCATGATCCACTTACACTAGCTCAAGTCCGATCATCACGTGAGTTGAGTATAGTTTCAGTGGTAAGCATCCCTATGCTAATCATATCATCTATATGATTCATGATCGACCTTTTCGTCTCATGTGTTCCGAGGCCATGTCTGCACATGCTAGGCTCGTCAAGATTAACCCGAGTGTTCCGCGTGCGCAACTGTTTTGCACCCGTTGTATGTGAACGTTGAGTCTATCACACCCGATCATCACGTGGTGTCTCGAAACGACGAACTGTAGCAACGGTGCACAGTCGGGGAGAACACAATTTCGTCTTGAAATTTTAGTGAGAGATCGCCTCATAATGCTACCGTCGTTCTAAGCAAAATAAGGTGCATAAAAGGATTAACATCACATGCAATTCATAAGTGACATGATATGGCCATCATCACGTGCTTCTTGATCTCCATCACCAAAGCACCGGCACGATCTTCTTGTCACCGGTGCCACACCATGATCTCCATCAACGTGTTGCCATCGGGGTTGTCATGCTACTCATGCTATTACTACTAAAGCTACATCCTAGCAAAATAGTAAACGCATCTGCAAGCACAAACGTTAGTATAAAGACAACCCTATGGCTCCTGCCGGTTGCCGTACCATCGACGTGCAAGTCGATATTTACTATTACAACATGATCATCTCATACATCCAATATATCACATCACATCGTTGGCCATATCACATCACAAGCATACCCTGCAAAAACAAGTTAAACGTCCTCTAATTTTGTTGTTGCATGTTTTACGTGGTGACCATGGGTATCTAGTAGGATCGCATCTTACTTACGCAAACACCACAACGGAGATATATGAGTTGCTATTTAACCTCATCCAAGGACCTCCTTGGTAAAATCCGATTCAACTAAAGTTGGAGAAACCGACACTTGCCAGTCATCTTTGAGCAACGGGGTTACTCGTAACGATGAAACCAGTCTCTCGTAAGCGTACGACTAATGTCGGTCCAAGCCGCTTCAATCCAACAATACCGCGGAATCAAGAAAAGACTAAGGAGGGCAGCAAAACGCACATCACCGCCCACAAAAACTTTTGTGTTCTACTCGAGAAGACATCTACGCATGAACCTAGCTCATGATGCCACTGTTGGGGAACGTCGCATGGGAAACAAAAAATTTCCTACGCGCACGAAGACCTATCATGGTGATGTCCATCTACGAGAGGGGATGAGTGATCTACGTACCCTTGTAGATCGTACATCAGAAGTGTTAGTGAACGCGGTTGATGTAGTGGAACGTCCTCACGTCCCTCGATCCGCCCCGTGAACAATCCCGCGATCAGTCCCACGATCTAGTACCAAACAGACGGCACCTCCGCGTTCAGCACATGTACAGCTCGACGATGATCTCGGCCTTCTTGATCCAGCAAGAGAGACGGAGAGGTAGAAGAGTTCTCCGGCAGCGTGACGGCACTCCGGAGGTTGGTGATGAACTTGTCTCAGCAGGGCTCCGCCCGAGCTCCGCAGAAACGCGATCTAGAGGAAAAACCGTGGAGGTATGTGGTCGGGCTGCCGTGGAAAAGTCGTCTCAAATCAGCCCTAATACCTCAGTATATATAGGAGGGAGGGGGAGGGAAGAGGCAGCCTCAAACCCTCAAGGGTTGGCCGAAATTGGAGGTGGAGGAGTCCTACTCCAATCCTACTTGGAGTAGGATTCCACCTTCCCACTTGGAAACTCTTTCCACCTTGTGTTTTTTCCTTCTCAAACCTTATGGGCCTTAGTGGGAACTTATTCCAGCCCACTAGGGGCTGGTTTATCTCTTCCCATAGCCCATGAGACCCCTTGGGGCGTGACACCCCTCCCGATGGTCCCCGGCACCCCTCCCGGCACTCCCGGTACACTACCGATGAGCCCGAAACTTTTCCGGTGACCAAAACAGGACTTCCTATATATCAATCTTTACCTCCGGACCATTCCGGAGCTCCTCGTGACGTCCTGGATCTCATCCGGGACTCCGAACAGCATTCGGTAACCAACCATATAACTCAAATACGCATAAAACAACGTCGAACCTTAAGTGTGCAGACCCTGCGGGTTCGAGAACTATGTAGACATGACCCGAGAGACTCCTCGGTCAATATCCGATAGCGGGACCTGGATGCCCATATTGGATCCTACACATTCTACGAAGATCTTATCGTTTGAACCTCAGTGCCAAGGATTCATATAATCCCGTATGTCATTCCCTTTGTCCTTCGGTATGTTACTTGCCCGAGATTCGACCGTCCGTATCCGCATACCTATTTCAATCTCGTTTACCGGCAAGTCTATTTACTCGTTCCGTAATACAAGATCCCGTAACTTACACTAAGTCACATTGCTTGCAAGGCTTGTGTGTGATGTTGTATTACCGAGTGGGCCCCGAGATACCTCTCCGTCACACGGAGTGACAAATCCCAGTCCGCGTTCCAGAGTCATGACTTGGTTTCGAGATCTTATGGGTTTCAACTCTAGCCTACCCCAATTTGTTTGGGACTGAAAGGCTTGGTTGTTGTTGTTGTTGTTGTATAGCTGTTGGTTCCATCATATTATCAACCTGAATTATTTCAAAAATTACAGCGCAATACAAGGAACAAATTATGTAGAGTAATATTATCAGAAATTACAAATTGTCATGATAAGATGTGGTAATAACAAACTAGTGTTGCCTCTATTGTTACTCCCTCCGTTTCAAAATATAAGACATTTTAGAGATTACACTAGGAAACTACATACAGAGCAAAATGAGTGAATCTATATTCTAAAATATGTCTATGGACATCCGTATGTAGTTCATAGTGCAATATCTAAAAGGTCTTATATTTAGGAACGGAGGGAGTTTTTTTTTTCCCAATTTTTGCGAGATGACCACTCTACTATGTTGATTACATTGCCTTCGAAGACCCTGACCCCAATTAGACTTCAAATATACTACTGTCATGTTTTAGTCAGGGTGTTGATGTACGCATGTCTGTGTTGCTAAACAGTATCGGCACGCCGGGCTGGGAATGGGAAGAGCTTGAGGTGAAATATCATTCTCCATGACAATCCCCATTTCTGGCGGATGTGTAACAGCTTCTCTGGAGGGATGGAAAGAAGATGGATTGAACTTGACACCTTATGACGAGGATGGGAGTCATCTGTTTTTCCAGTATAAACAGGCAGAGAAATTATGCATGGACTCCGTATGGAACATTGTCGGCTTAAATGTTCAGGTATGCTACGTACTCATTTTTGCACGTTGATAATATGGTGGAACCTAACGGCTACGCAATACTTTGAATAACTACTGCATCCAAAAGAACATGTCTACCTGTCCATCAATTTTGCATGCCCACCACTCTTGATCAAAGAGAAAAAACAAAATTCCATTCACCCCACAAAGACCTGTTATCTCTGTCATTCAAGGTTATACCCCACAATCAATCGAGTGGAACATCATTCTGTTGGCGTATAGTACAGTAACACGAGAGATATTACACAGCATTCTGTTGGCGTATAGATGATAGTACTGTAACACGAGAGACATTAATTGGCAAACGCGTCAGCCTCCCATCCGAAAGAAGTATGTATGCCCAGGCCAGGCAGAAACTCTATACACCATAGCAACGAAGATCCATTTCGACAGGTTTGATATATAGCTGCATGTATCACGTGATTGCCTCAAGGGTTACCGAAGAACCAGCACCATCGACTGTACCTTTCTCGGATAGCTTGTTTAGAACCCACAGCATCCATCAGAAGAGAAACGGCCATCTCAGTTCCCTTCAAGGGCCGTTCATGTCACCTGCACATTGCACATATCACTTCACGTTAAAAAGCTAATAATCCCACACCCATTCTATATATAGTCTAGAGACATCAAACGATTATGATGTCGTAACTTTGGCAGCGAAAGGAGAAGATGGCAAGATGAAAACACTGACCTACATGAGCGAAACTATTTTAGCCGAACAGGATTGCCTTAATTGCCAAGGCAATCTTGTGAACTTTATCTCCCTTATCACAGAGTGCCACAACCAAAAGAGCAGTCCCGTTGCCCTTGACAGCCAGGTGGCCTGTCCATAGGCAGAACCCCAATATCAGCAAATTGCCTAGCATCTTCATCTTCGTAGTCCACAACTGCTTCCTAACCTCCTTTTCATGAATCTTTAGGAACAAGACCATGATTTTGGCCACCCGGACCTTCTCAGCCTCATCAAGTGCATCTGCTCCATCACCTGAAACGAAACAAAATAAATACATAAGTGACATCTAGTACTCACACATTTATACAAAATTATCTAGATGCCTCAGTCAAACCTATGACACAGTAATATCCCTAATCTGCATTAAACCCTCCAGGGATTCATTCACTATATTTTGTCGACGCCTTCCATGGAGGCCTCACAAACAAGATGGATCAAAGACGAAAACTGAAGCAGCCGCTGCTCCACCCGACAGGCCTTCCTACTCATATTATTTCTACAAAACAGCCCCATAGCATGCGCTTTTCATGTGCATTGTGCACTTTTAAATGCGTGCCAGGTCATTTTAATATATATTTTAGTAAGAAAAAATCCTGCTTAGGCCTAGCAGGCCGTGCCAATGACACACTGCTTAAATTTCCTTACTCTACTGGAGGCCACGGCTGCATCTGATTACTTACTTCCTGCAAATTAAGCCTGAATCTGAAACACCACCTCCTTAATACTCCCTCCGTCCCAAAATAAGTGTCTCAACTACTAGTACAAAGTTGTACTAAGCTTGAGACACTTATTTTGGGATGGAGGGAGTATATATGAATCGCTGCTCTGCTGCATCCATACAAAAAAGCTATACAATTGCAAACGGCAATCAGAAAATGTACCAATCCCAGAGAATAGCAATTTCCATGTTTGCTCACAAGCTTAACATACCGAGGCCCTAAACCTAACCCTGCCCTCCACAGGCCACCGGGCGCCACAGACATGGTGGAACACGAATATGGTACGCGTGAGGCACTTCATAGCGTAGGTATTCAGGAGTGGAGTACTTCTTAAAATTTACCACGAGCAGTAGCACAAATAACAAATGAGACACCAAAGGGGCTCCAGGACGGATATAAATCGATGCAAGCCCACAGTTAGTGACAACATCTTGTATCAAGTCATGTAATGCATCAGGTACGAACAGGATAAGGCATTTGAGTATTCCTTGGTAGTTACAGGGAAATCCATTTCCGAGAATAGCTATCTGCTGTCAGTAAACAGTTCCCGACTTGACCAACTCAATAAAATCGTCCAATCTTATTTGGTACGATGCCAAATAAGTTTCCTTAAACACACTGCTTAAGCTGATTACTTCATGTAAACTGAACATGAATCTGAAACATCTGCTTAATAGTAGTATATATGAATAACTCTCCAATTCCCAACGACAATGAGAAAATATACCAATCCCAGAGAATAGCAATTTTCATGTTCACTGATTCACTCGCAAGCTTAACATAACGAGGCCCTAAACCTAACCCTCCCCTTCGCAGCCCTCCGGGAGCCACGGACATGGTGGAACACGCAAGATGGCATGCCCCAGGCGCTGCCGCGCTGACAATCGCGATTCCAAACAAAATAGCGCAGATATTTGTGGGTGGAGTACTTCTCAAAACTTACCACCACCAGTAGAATTTCCAGTCGCATTCGGCGAGCCCCAGCCTCCGCGCACTTGGCGAGACCCGGCCTCCGCGCCGCTGCTCCCGCGGCCTGCGTATGATCCCGCAGGTTAGAAGCTCCTGTTTAAGCACAAATAGCCGCCTAGAACCTCTAGATCCTCCGCGCTCTTACCGAACAAGGAGGTACGACGGCCGACGCGCACGGCGGCCAGCGAGGGCCGCGTCGCGGCGAAGCGAGAGGGGGGAGGGAGGCGGCGGAGAGGCGCAGCTGGGGCGGCATTGCGGCGCAGGGGTCCGGGGGCGTGGATCGCACGGACTCGACCGAAGCGTGGCTGCACAGGCGTCCCCATCGCGCCCGCGGGAAGGGCGAGCTCGCCGCCGGTGGCCATGCCGCCCGTGGTGACGACACGACACGAGACGAGACGCGAGTCTAACGGCCGAAGCGTGGTGGTGGACTCAGACTGGTGGCGATGCGTGTGTGCGTGTGTCTTGTGCAACGCCTATCGGGCTCTCCGAACCCTATTATGGCCCGTGGCACGGTACCGCAAGACAATTATTCTCGGGACGCGAGGCGCAAATGACACGAGCAAGGAAACATGGGCCGGCCCATTAGGAGCCGAAGCGCTAGGTAGCCTCAGGCTAGAAAAAGCCTGCGGAACGGTTTTGCGAAAGTTCGGGCTCGTTCAGGGAACCTTCTATTGATTTGTTTTCCATAGGTTTTCGAAAAGTATCATTTTGAGCTCAAGCTCATTTGTGCTCCGATGAATACTAAATTCGAAGAAAATACAAAATAATAACAAAATTCTGAAATCTCATAAAAGTTCTCAATGTTTGCAAAATTTCATCATGAGATCGCATTCGTTGAAGGCATGGCAAAAAAAAATCAGAGTTCTGAAATGCTTTCGAAAGTATCATTTTCAGAGCATCGTTTTAATTTTTTTGTCACCCCTTCCTCGAATGTGATTTCATGATGAAAACTTGCAAGCATTTAGAATATTTATCAAAGTTCAGCACAAAAAAAATCATTTTTCCTGATTTTACTATTCACTAGGAAGACGGCGGCAGCAAACTCACCGTCCACCAGGAAGACGTCGGCGGCGCTCAACTCCAGTTCGACCAGAAAGACAGCTGCGGGTCGTGGGATGTGGGTGGGAGTCGTGGGTGGGGGTTGACTGCGTGCGTGAATGGTGTTTTTCCAATTTTCATTGGTGTCTTTTTGACGGGTGAGTAGCGAGTGAGGGAGGGATCGTAGGTGGGGGAAGAGGTTGAACCATCACGACAGACGGCAGATCCCCCTTTCATAATAGAGATATGGGTTCATTTGAGCTCGAGCTCAAATACTCCACGTCACAGGTTTTCATTTTTTTCGATTTTTATTTTTCTCATTTTTAAAATTCTTGGAGAGTTTTCAAAAATTGACATTAACATTTTTAACTTTGGGACCATTTACGAATTCTCGAAAGTGCTTGAATTCGTGAATATTTTTGAATATTGCAATTATTATGTGAATTCATGAAGTTTTTCAATTTTATAAATTTTATTTGAAGCTACAAACTTTATTTCAATTCATGAAAATTCTGAATTTCATGAATATTTTTTGAATTCATGAACTTTTTGGAATTTTGTGAACATCCTTTAAATTCTTCAAACTCGAGAGGAACAAGATTTTCACAGGTAAGATGTCAAACAAGAAAAAGTTCTTAATTAGATGAGGTAATCAGCAATGCATTGCCACAGAGATATATATATCACTCAAACGATATATATGCCACCCACACCACGCGAAGATGATGGGCTTAGCCGCATCGAGTCCCCCGAACCATACGCCGTGCCGCCCTTGTGGACATAACGGTCGCTAAGGTCGCCAAAGAAGACAGGGGCCACCGTCGTGATTTTCGTCTCCATCGCATGCACCTGGTGTCCACGGTCGCTGATCTGCAGCAGCCGGAGATCCCTTCGATTGGGTATAAAAAGACCGCGCCGCCACCCGCTGCGCGAGGATATGAAGGCCCGCCGCCGCTGTTAGCCACGCAGGCTTAGCTTTGTCTCCGGCGGCGGCGAGGGACATAGGTGGAGGGGTGGGGCGGCGACGGCAAAGATCTGATCGCTTGATACTCTCATGGTCTATGGAATTATGCAAACACTAAGTTTCTACGTGTTGTAAAACCATTAACTTGCGACAGAATGTATATCATAGCATAACGTCAATTGGGTCTATTCAACACAAATGTTCTTCTAACAATGTGTTCACAAAATTGTCGGTATAGTCTTGCCCATGATGAGGAAAACGTGGCCATCATGTAACATTTGAGCTAGTCTTAGAGGCACAACTAGGAATGCATTTATGGTTTGTTATTCCACTCGTGCATATGGGTTTCCCTATGAGACTTTATGGATATACAAACTCAAGGACCATTGCAGTTATAGCACGAACTATAAACTTAATCACGAACTTGTATATAAATAATAACTATTATTATTTCCTCAAGGGCACATCTCCTACAAGTTCATCTTCATATGCATCATTCATATTGGCATCATGACCATAATCATAGCAAGCATCAAATTCGTTAAAACGATATATTGCAGACGAATCCAACAGATCATAGCAATCATCAACATAGAAATCATCCTCCGGTAACCATGGAGGAAAATTAAACAATGTAAGAGTTGAAGAGTTACTCTCATTAGAAGGTGGGCATGAATGATAAATCTGCTCTTCTTCACTTTGTTCTTCACTATCTTTTTCATCTAATGAGCTCACAATTTCAGCAATTTCTTATTCCATAGACTCATGCAAAATATTAGTATATTGTAGGCCAACAAATATTCTCTTAATAAGTTGATTAATGTGAGTATTATATTCATGGTTTTCATAGCAATATTTAAGTATGACAAGATTTTCATATTTGTAAAGGGCATCATCACACTTTTCATATTTTTCAAGTAAAGAAGCAATTCCGTAAGCACCCTTGAAAGCAACAAATTCTTCTACTTTTTAATATCATACTATTCATAAACACCATTATCATAAGAGGAAAAGCTTTCATTATCATTAAATTCACATTGGAATGGTAGATGTAGAGCCTCTGTCATAGAGCTACAAGTAGAATCATACATCAAACACATATTGCAAGCATACCAATGTAACATATTTCTCTGATCACATAAGTGTTCTCCATTTTTAGTCAAGCGGTAACCCCCAAAGTATTCACATTGATACAAAGTGTATTCCATTATTATGTTGAAAAAGGATTTATTAGAATTGTCAAATAAATATTCAATGTTAAACACATAACCAACATTGAGGGTTTTAGGAGACTCCCCATCTCCGTGAGTAGCAAGCACAACTTTTTTTTGGATGTTTCGTGTTTCATATCCATAACTAAAGTTAGAGAGCATAGAAAATAAAATTTACTTAGTGATAAAGCCAACAATTGAACACGAGAACCTTCACCCCATGCAATTGCTCCGCGACGGCACCGGAAAAGTTCTTAACCCATAAGTGTAGGATATCAGTTGTATCATTTTTAATAAGTAAGAGTGTCAAACCCAGCGAGGAGCTAAAGGTAGAATTAATATTCTTTCAAATTCTATCAACCACCGATAGAACTATACGAACACTTAATGTTGCTTTATCCAGAAATAAGAAATAAAACTATCTTGCCCGGTGAAGTTTTCTCGGATGCTCAAAATTCCAAATGCAAAAAAAAATCAAAAAGAAGTTTTTTTCCAAAAAAAAAAGAAAAAATAATTTTATTTAAAAATATTAGGTTATTTTCATTGAAATTCACTATTATTGTTATTTATTAGGTTTATTTTAATAATTGTTTGTAATTCAAAAAATTAAATCATGTGACATGACATCAAGACCCAGGTTGTTTAGGATTGATAGCTTACTATTGTCAGGAAACCAACAAGTGCAGACTTGACAACTAGGAGCGATAGAACCAGAAAGTTAAGCGTGTTCGGGCTGAAGCAGTGAGAGGATGGGTGACCGGCCGGAAAGTTAGACGATTTGGAATGAGTGATCCACGCTAGAGCAGTGAGGATGGGTGACCGGCCGGAAAGTTAGACGATTTGGAATGAGTGATCCACGCTAGAGCAGTGAGGATGGGTGACCGGCCGAAAAGTTAGACGATTTGGAATGAGTGATCCACGCTAGAGCAGTGAGGATGGGTGATTAGAGATTAAATTGTTAAATAATTCGAAGATTTGAAAATTGGAATAAAACATAAAAAATATTCAAAGATAAAATTTTTAAAAAATCTACCCTTTGGGGTGAAAGAAACAAAATAAACAGACGGATCCTTTAGTCTCGCTCCCAGCCCCGCCACGTGGAGGGCCATTAGCCCCGGTTCGGCATTAGTCCCGGATGATTATTCCCGGTTCCTGAACCGGGACTAATAGCCTAAACGAACTGGGGCTAAAGACCCTTTTTCTACTAGTGCACGCATCATCAGCTTTATTTTTTTATTACCACCACGTTGGTATTTTTTTTACTACAACTTTATTTTTGTTGCGACCATGAACGAAAATTGCTGCATTATGAACGAAATTTGTTGCATCAAGAGAATTTTGCTGCATGAGGATCTAACGATGCGACCCGCGTGCAGCTGGCTGATCGACCAGCTGGCGCAGAGCACTGCCCTTCCTTTTTACCCCTCCAAGTCCAACCGGGATCGGATGGAGTGGAGTTGCTCATATATAGCAGTTCCAAGACAAATACGATATCGGTCAGGATTCGTGACGTACTGTACTTCATATCCGGATTGATCCGGAATTTTCCGGATACGCGAGGACTGTATCGATTAGGTTTGAGGACGAAAGCGTCTGTATATATAACTGTTGACCCCAACGCTAGCTAGGGCAGTTCGCAAGCAACGTCGGCGAAACAAAACAACCACCGATCGATCCGTACGCGACGCGAACCACCCTGCTCAACACCACCCGTCCATAATGGCGTGCTCCAGCTTGTCCCACGGCGTGGCTCTCGTCGCTAAGGCGCCGGCGCCGTCCTCCTCTCCGCGCCTGTCGTACGCGATGGTCCGCCTCCCGGCCCTCCGGACTGCTCCTTCCCTGACAATGGTGAGCACTGCCGCTCGCAATCCTTGTTATATCTATGTAGAATAATGTATAGGCACCCCTCAAAAAAAAACTAGCTATATGCGTATAGCTCAACTGCTCAAGTCAAAAAAACCCTGTAGATCTTCGTTGGAGATCTTGACTAGACTTGACTCTGACCGGTCTCGTGCAGGTGCAGCGCTGCGCCGGTGGGTACGGCGGTAAAACCGCCGTTCCTCGCAGGGCGCCGTCAATCGACGACGATGAGTGCATCCGCTTCACGAGGGATGATCCAGATGACGACGTGGAAGCGGGGGTGGCGCTGCTGGACGCGGTGGCTGGTGCGTTCCGGCCCCTCCTGGACAACCTGAAGTAGCTGCGCTCCGTCCGGACCGTCTTCGACGTGGAGGACTACCACGTCGGCATGCCTTTCGGTATACACGCACATGTGATGGTTACTCATTATTTACTGCAAGGCAAGGTGATTAACACTGGTGTGCAGGAGCCATCCTGGCGTGCTTGGCACTGTGGCAGATGTGGAAGATGGATCCCTCGACGTGCCTGGACTTCCTGCTCGCCTACGCCTTCTACAAGCTCAGCGTCCTCGCGGCGGATGTCCGGAAACAAGGCTTTTGCAATGACCTAATCACCCGGGTCCAATTCGGTTAGTCCTAGTCCTCGTTGCCATCTGCTAGCTCTTATATTGATGACAACTGTTCCCTCCGTATCAGTTTTTTGACGACACTATCAAAGTGAGTGAGAACTTGAAGTTCCTCTAAACTGAACTGAACTTTTTATGATGAACACTCAGTCATCGTAGTCACAATGGCCTTGAAGGACATCCGCAAAAGCGTTGTCCCCCTTGATTACATCAGGTAATTGTTATTAATTCGTGCGTCTCACTGAGCGTGGTTGCAGTTACAGTTCAAATATGCATGATGATGCTTTAATCAGGGAGCTGATGTCTGCATGTCTCGTGTGCTGAAACATCGGCACGCCGCAGGTGTTGGAAATATGCCCTAGAGGCAATAATAAATTAGTTATTATTATATTTCTTAGTTCATGATAATCGTTTATTATCCATGCTATAATTGTATTGATTGGAAACACAATACTTGTGTGGATACATAGACAAAACACTGTCCCTAGTAAGCCTCTAGTTGACTAGCTCGTTGATCAAAGATGGTCAAGGTTTCCTGGCCATAGGCAAGTGTTGTCACTTGATAATGGGATCACATCATTAGGAGAATCATGTGATGGACTAGACCCAAACTAATAGACGTAGCATGTTGATCGTGTCATTTTGTTGCTACTGTTTTCTGCGTGTCAAGTATTTGTTCCTATGACCATGAGATCATATAACTCACGGACACCGGAGGAATGCTTTGTGTGTATCAAACGTCGCAACGTAACTGGGTGACTATAAAGATGCTCTACAGGTATCTCCGAAGGTGTTCGTTGAGTTAGTATGGATCGAGACTGGGATTTGTCACTCCGTGTGACGGAGAGGTATCTCGGGGCCCACTCGGTAATACAACATCACACACAAGCCTTGCAAGCAATGTGACTTAGTGTAAGTTACGGGATCTTGTATTACGGAACGAGTAAATAGACTTGCCGGTAAACGAGATTGAAATAGGTATGCGGATACGGACGATCGAATCTCGGGCAAGTAACATACCGAAGGACAAAGGGAATGACATACGGGATTATATGAATCCTTGGCACTGAGGTTCAAACGATAAGATCTTCGTAGAATGTGTAGGATCCAATATGGGCATCCAGGTCCCGCTATCGGATATTGACCGAGGAGTCTCTCGGGTCATGTCTACATAGTTCTCGAACCCGCAGGGTCTGCACACTTAAGGTTCGACGTTGTTTTATGCGTATTTGAGTTATATGGTTGGTTACCGAATGCTGTTCGGAGTCCCGGATGAGATCCAGGACGTCACGAGGAGCTCCGGAATGGTCCGGAGGTAAAGATTGATATATAGGAAGTCCTGTTTTGGTCACCGGAAAAGTTTCGGGCTCATCGGTAGTGTACCGGGAGTGCCGGGAGGGGTGCCGGGGACCATCGGGAGGGGTGTCACGCCCCAAGGGGTCTCATGGGCTATGGGAAGAGATAAACCAGCCCCTAGTGGGCTGGAATAAGTTCCCACTAAGGCCCATAAGGTTTGAGAAGGAAAAAACACAAGGTGGAAAGAGTTTCCAAGTGGGAAGGTGGAATCCTACTCCAAGTAGGATTGGAGTAGGACTCCTCCACCTCCAATTTCGGCCAACCCTTGAGGGTTTGAGGCTGCCTCTTCCCTCCCCCTCCCTCCTATATATACTGAGGTATTAGGGCTGATTTGAGACGACTTTTCCACGGCAGCCCGACCACATACCTCCACGGTTTTTCCTCTAGATCGCGTTTCTGCGGAGCTCGGGCGGAGCCCTGCTGAGACAAGGTTATCACCAACCTCAGGAGCGCCGTCACGCTGCCGGAGAACTCTTCTACCTCTCCGTCTCTCTTGCTGGATCAAGAAGGCCGAGATCATCGTCAAGCTGTACGTGTGATGAACGCGGAGGTGCCGTCCGTTCGGTACTAGATCGTGGGACTGATCGCGGGATTGTTCGCGGGGCGGATCGAGGGACGTGAGGATGTTCCACTACATCAACCGCGTTCACTAACGCTTCTGCTGTACGATCTACAAGGGTACGTAGATCACTCATCCCCTCTCATAGATGGACATCACCATGATAGGTCTTCGTGCGCGTAGGAAAAATTTTGTTTCCCTTGCGACGTTCCCCAACAGCAGGGATTCTGTTTTCTTCCTTTATACCATGTCGGTAGTTACGGACTTGACCGGCACCAAGAAGTTCGTGAATCCTTTCTTCAGTGTCTTGTTGGCGCTATCCAAGGCCAAACACGGGATACTCGCGGTGATGCGCCTGCTGGCATTTGATGACTTCAGCTGCTTCGGACCATGGGGAGTTGTGCCAAAGATGGAGGGCCTAACCAATGCCCAACAGGTGGAGTTGGAGCAGACGAAAACTCGGATCGATCGTCTGTTTGATGATCAGGATGATCCAAAGATTAAGGCCGAATGGGATGCCCAATGGATGGAGATATGCCAAACACTACTAGCTCCAATGCCTCTTGCGAACGATGAGGCGATTGGGCTAAAGACGGAGGGTGCACACAATGTCCCACAATTGGAGCTGAATGATGGGGCGATTGGGCCAAACATGAAGAGTTTACCGGATGTCCAGCGGGTGGAGGTTGGTCAAATAGTAGCTCGCATGCCTTGTGTGACTGATGAGGTGATTGAAACAAAGATGGGAGGAGGGCACACCCAATTCCAAACAGGTGGAGGTGGGGCAAACACTAGATCAGGTGCCACGTCTGAATGATGAGATAATTGCGTCAAAGATCGTGCGAGATGTCCAACAGGTGGAGGTGGTGCAAACACTAGCTCAGGTGCCTCATCTGAATGATGAGATAATTGGGCCAAAGATGGAGAGCGTACCGGATGTCCAATATGAGGTGGAGGTGAATCAAATTCTAGCTCAGGTGCATCATGTGAATGATGAGGTATTGGGGCATGAATCTGTCGACTAATCTAATGTAAGCCAAAATTCTAATGTAAGCTCGGTTGGGCATTTTGTAGTATGTTTTGCAATGGGGCTGTCCTTTTTCCTCTGAGAGTTGGCATGTTCGCTTCCTTGCCTCTATGGTTTCCTTCCTTCATCCTTTGATTTTTTTTCTCTCTCTCTCTCTACACCCCCTCATGTTTTGGAATGATCTAAACCAAATTCAAATCGTTAATTTCCTTTCCTTTCCCTACTGGAAACCATGTCGTGCATTAACTCAATTAGATCTTATCAAAACTATGTCCGACACTAATAAAAAAAGGGCAATGCTACGCGTTCACCGGAGGATTATTTCCAATGATCCGTCACCTTCACAGCCGTTTGATTTAATGCATCTAGTTTGAAACACCCTACTCTAAATTTCCATCAGAGCAAGAGCACCGCTATGTTTTCGCAAATATCTTCTCAAGCTAAAATTTACCCCTTAGAAAGCAGCAAGTAGCGAGTGGAAACACATCATAGCTGATCAACAAACAGGTCATTTTGTCTACTAATACATTCAAGTGTTAGTCGAATGGCAAAATGACAATACAGCGGATGACAAGACTGGTAAATAAATAGTCATTTCTCTTAGTTCCTTTACACGGTTGTGGACGCGCCAATTTAGGGACTGCCTTGTCATTGTCTGCAGACGCGCCACGGCGTATAAGATGCCTGATTTGACAAGTCAAGTTGTACATGCTCTTAGATTTTATCTTAATATGGATGGGAGGGACTAGTAGATATATTATGGATTGTACAAATAGAATTTATACGCACATATATTACATATCATGAAAGTTATCACAAAAGTTTTGAAACCGGCTCCAATACTTTATAACCGAATCTAAGAGTCTCGTAGCCAGTCTATAGAATCATCATATGGAGAGATATAGCCAGGATACCACATAATTCTATACATTTCTTGAATCCCACCTCTGGTTTTCAGCAAATTAACAAAATAAATCAGACCACGCCTTCCATACTTCTTCACACCAGCAACATCAAATAGGAATGCACAGATGTAGAGGAGGAAAACCGGCATTCTATGTCATGAAACAACATTCAGTTAGTGCTTGAAGGAAGCATCTCCAAAAGAAATGCATAAAAAGGATAATTGTGTTGTTTCATAATCAAATCAAGCCCAATCTATGAAAGTGTTTTGATGGTACTGGAGATTTCATATTAACCAATAAAGGTTGGATACAATATTTAGTTGCTTACACAAAGTTATGGCTCAGGAATCTATGTTCTACACAGAGTTCCACCAAGTCTTGGCAGACTACTGAAAAATCTGATTACAAACATCTATATATCTTATATAGCTATAAGATACATAAGAAGACATAAGAAGACATATAGAATAGTCAGATCCTCTGGTGGGAGGATTGTACTTATGTTGACAGCCCTAAATAACACTAAATATATATCATATGTTCGTATCAAAGCTCCAATATTAGGTCACGAAGTTAATGATAAGCTTGACAAAAATTTGAGCAGACACATACAATTTAGACCAACAATGTTGAATGGCAACCCAATGACAGAATGAGATGGCATTACACGTTGAAAGAAAGCATTCAACAGTTTGTGGTTTGCACATTTGTACTCTCTACATGCAGTGCAATGAGAGTTTAAGGATACTTCATGCATTCTTCGACAAACAGAATTATGAACTGCATTCTCAAGCGGTGAGAGAATGTGCCGATTGAAGATTTCCTTACCTACTGGATGTGAAGCAAAGTTATCAGTGTTCAAGTGCCCATGGAAACATTGTATTATCTTGTTTTAGGCCATTTTTGCTAGGCTAATTACACACACATGATGTGTTGCTTAATGCTTGTGACTATATGCAGTTTGAATACCTTTGTCACCCTATTATTAGTGTAAGACAACCACAACCCTTAACACAACAAAGTTAAACTTGGGCAGAAGAACAAAGTGACATACAAAAAACAAAATCTAGTAAGGCCAAGAAAAATTGTTCCATCTTTCTCTTCCATCACTCATGTTGAATGTAAGCCTTACTGTTCACATTTTGGATATGAATTTAACATCACGAGTGTATATTTGACATTTGTTCTAGTTCGTTCCTAGTTCCCATAATTTTCTAGGGCTATAACGTTTTCCTACTGATCTCATTTTCAACACAAGGTTCTTGTGGACACCAAAAAACATTAGCTGCCACTATGCTTGACCGTTGACCTATAGATCTAAAATATAACTCCTATGATGTTGTAGTGTTGATATATCAGCTTGACAAGCTATCTTAGTTCTAAAATGTAAAAAGTGAAAAGGAATACATAAAAACAGAATTGTGTGATGTACAAATTGGAGGATAAGTTGTCATTCAAGAATTTGTAATTCAATGTTAGAAAGGGTTATTTAAAAAATGCAAGCGATGACTCTAAACAAAACTGTTGCACCTGACTACTAAATGATTTAGCAGTTAGACAATGCATACTGACCTAATAGCATCCAGGAGGACATAGTTTTTCTTGATATCCTTCAAAACCATGATAAGTATGGTACCTACATTGAAAAGGTGATGCAATAAATGTCCACAAATATGGCTAGGTGGGACTACTGCAAAAATAAATAAGACTGGACCATAAAAATTAAAGCAGAATGACTTGTGATTCACAAAAGGTGACATCAGGTTATAAATACATACAAATGTAAATACAGTTAGAGTTAATGCTAAACAAGCTATTTGAGGTTGCTAAAGCCCCTGGTGATTTAAAAAATGAACACATCGATGTTGCCACTGATCAGTCACTTGTGAAATGTATATTAACAGTTCAGTTCATACTCACTCCGTTCCTAAATATAAGTCTTCTAAGAGATTTCATTAGGAGTCTACATACGAAACAAAATGAGTGAATCTACACTCTAAAGTATGTCTATATACATCCGTATGTAGTCTATTAGTGGAATCTCTAGAAAGACTTATATTTAGGAACGGAGGGAGTACTTCATAGTAATTTCTCACAACTTCATAAAGTCAGGAGTCTTGCAGTGGGTATATGGCATTTTGGGCAGGTGACGGTGACCCAGACAACTACAGTGTATGCATTATAAATATGTTAATTCAATCCCGAAATGACTATTGTTTTGAATTAAGCTGATAACTTTTAGTTAAGTTACATAACAGTAATGAGTCAAAGATACAGTCCAGGCTTCATCACAGTATCTGTTTGGAGCACAAAGTATTGTTCACTCTACACATTTGTGAACAAGATTTTGTGCTCCAATAAGATAATGTGTTAGTATTATTGTTTATTCATACGGATATTTTATACTCTTCTCCTGCACTAAAAAAATACAAAAAGTAGGAGCATCTCTAACCCATCCGCAATAAATCCTTAACTCGCAAAAAAATGCCACTATGGGAGTTAGCACACTCTAACCCATCCGCAATACTTCTCTTAGCTCCCTAAAAATTTCAGAAGCTCTAAAAAAATCCTTAACTCCCAATACTTCTACCTCTGTGTGTGTGGGGGGTGGGTGGGGGAAGGAAGTTTCCCTCCTCAACCCCCCACCTTCTGCCGATGACATCTCCACAGGCTAAGCCACCCCCGTGGGCCGTGTCCCGGCCCACTCCGGCCACACCGCCACCTATCTCCGTCTCCCAAGCCTTCTCCCGTCGCCTCCAACTCCCACTAATGAGTCGTAACTGGCAGCAGCCACTGCAGCAGCTCACCTCCCCACCACTGCAGCCGTACACCACTGCCTCCCGAGCCTCCTCCTGTGCCTGGCACACCTTCCCCGAGGGTCCCAGCAGGCACTTCCCCCGCCCGCGCTGACTGTCATCGCCTCCAAAATCGCGTCACGGTCTTGAGCGGCAGCGAGGTCGGGAATTGGTATGTCACCTCCCCCCCCCCCCCCGCGCCTTCTGCCGATGACATCTCCGACAGGCTAAGCCACCCCCATGGGCCGTGTCCCGGCCCACTCCGGCCACACCGCCACCTATCTCCGTCTTCCAAGCCTTCTCCCGTCGCCTCCAGCTCCCACTAATGAGTGGTAACTGGCAGCAGCCACTGCAGCAGCTCACCTCCCCACCACTGCAGCCGTACACCACTGCCTCCCGAGCCTCCTCCTGTGCCTGCCACACCTTCCCGAGGGACCCAGCAGCCACTTCCCCCGCCCGCGCTGACTGTCATCGCCTCCAAAATCGCGTCACGGTCTCCAGCGTCATCGAGGTCGGGAATTGGTATGTCCCCCCCCCCCGCTGCCACAGCGGTATTTCTAGTGATCCCCGCCGGCCACCACGCCCTCCTGCTGGAGATGCACGGAATGTATTTGACAAAAGGGTCAAAAGGTTCTTCTTTTTCTTCCTTCCCTTTTTTTCTGCAATTATGTAGAAATATAGTTCAAATTTGGTTTTTGTATGCAAAGTTAGGAGAGAATTGTCCAAAAAAATATTGGGAGTTAAGCTTAGGGAATGGGTTAGATATAAGCAATATTGGGAGTTATGGGGTTTGGGGAGTTGGGAATGGGTTAGAACTTAGAAATGATCTAAAATACTCCCTCCATTTTCTTTTAGTCCTCATATAAGATGGGAGTACTAGTTTTCTATACAATCTGCTCCATTATCTATGCTACTCTGTGCATCATATAATCCCTTTTGATGTGTTTAACTAAAAATAACAATTTCAAAAATAAAGAAATACCAAATTTCAGTCGGGTGATCAAGCTGTTTGACTTGTGGCGTTTATGCAAGTCTGATGATACAACACTGAGTTTATAGAATAAGTAGGCAAGCATGACATCAACAAAAATGGAAGAACCGTCTTCCACAGTTGGTAACAGCCAACACATCCAAGAAATGCACCTGCAAATAGACATAATCCATATAGTGTGAGTAACTCAACAGTTTAAACAATGAACATATAACAGAGTCATTCAACTGAAACTCAAACGCACCAAAGACCATGCCGATTTGATAGTCCTCAAGGTCGTATGGGCGGCGGAGCGAGCAGAACTCAGCTATGTTGCGCAGCAGGGGGCGGAACATGTCAACCATCTCCGCCTTCAACGCCTCCCATGCGTCGTCCCCTTTGTTTTTAATGACAGGCTGATCCTCCATGTCAGGAGGGGGACCAGGGGAGCAACGCTGCAGAAGAAGTGGCATAAAGTTCATACGCCCGAATACACTATGGAATTAGGGAACTGGGTTACCCAGAAGAAAGTACTCCCGCTGTAAAAGATATATAAGAGCGCTTAGATCACTACTTTACGGACGGAATAGTACTTACCACTACCGACGGCCATGAAGCACCGATCCGGTGGGGACGGGAGCATGGTGAGAAGGAAACCCTGTGTGTAAGCTCCCTGGCCCCGGTGGCCGCGGCAAGAACGGTCCCGCGGCCATTTCCACTCCGAGCTGCCGCTATTCTCTGGGACGTCAGGTGGGCGCCGGCGCCGGCGCCGCCACAGCGGACAGCCAACATCGGAACCGGGGGTGCGGGTGGGGGTGGGGGGCTGGCGGCGCTGGGTTTCAGGGCGCGTTGGTACACTTCTTGGAGAGATCTAGGGTAGGCATCCAGTATTGCTAATATAAACTGGTGGGAATGGCGATGGAGACCACCGCTGGGTTTCAGACCATTCGTTCACCGTTGGATCGGAAGGAGCACATGCGTTGGATCTGCTACGGTGCTACTTTTTTTTTCAGCAACAGCTACGGTGCTACCTTGTCTTTTTTTTTTGAAAGACCGGTGCTACCTAGTCCAGTCGAGAGATAGGGGGGCAAAGCTATGCGCCCGCGCGTCGGCCCATTTTTTTTGATAGATCTGTTCGGATCCGTTCGATTTGCACGTGTGCACTCGTAAGATTTCTTCCCTTTTCTTTTTTTTCTTCCGCATCCCATCTTCAACCTTCTGCATGGAAGAAAGGGAGAGGAAGGAGGGTGCCATCCTCGTGCACGCCGACCGCCTCGCCTCGCCTCATCTTCTTTCATTGTCGGTCATCCTTGATCGTCGTTCCTCGTCGTCGGTAGCGGCCCTCGTCGCCGGTTGCCGCATACATTTCTCGTCGACTCCATGCATATAACCGCGTGCACCCCTTATGGCACCTCTGGTGCGACAACGGCAACTCGTCAACGAGCTCCATGGTTGTAGCACCCCGATGTGTCGTCGTCGTCTTGCCATCAAAGCTCGTTGTACGGGTTTGTGTGAGCGATCGCCAAGAGTAAATTATGTTCATGTATGTGGCAGAAAAAACACCAGCCGTAGCAAAAAAAAGCACGACTGTTGCAGCAATTCATCTCATTGTCGTCGCTGGGCGCGATTCCGTCATGATGGATGTAGCCAATCTCTCGCCGGTAGTAGCAAAAAAGAACAACAGTTGCAGCAATTCATCTCAACATTCTCACCGGTCCCATCTCCGCCATGATGCATATAGCAAAGTCCGTCGTCGGTAGTAGCAACTCTGGAGACGGTTGCAATGAAAAAAGGCATCGTTGTAGTAGGTCGCAGCTCTGTCGTGACCGATGTAGCAAAATTCGTCGTCGACAGTAACAAAATTTGACGAGGGTTGCAGCAAAAGACTCTGTCGTCTTCAGCAAAGTTCTTTTCGTTGGTTGTAGCCTTTTTAGTTTGTAGTGGTCGAATGAAACATCTCTATTTTGTCACCCAGTTACATTGCGACGTTTGATACACACAGAGCATTCCTCCGGTGTCAGTGAGTTATATGATCTCATGGTCATAGGAATAAATACTTTGACACGCACAAAACAGTAGCAACAAAATGACACGATCAACATGCTACGTCTATTAGTTTGGGTCTAGTCCATCACGTGATTCTC
Organism: Hordeum vulgare subsp. vulgare; assembly: GCF_904849725.1. NCBI lineage: Eukaryota > Viridiplantae > Streptophyta > Magnoliopsida > Poales > Poaceae > Hordeum > Hordeum vulgare. Next base: position 483,029,366 of record NC_058522.1, read on the forward strand.
CTAATGGCGTGATCCAGTTATCAAGCAACAACACCTTGTTCATAATCAGAAGACACTGACTATCTTTGATCAACTGGCTAGCCAACTAGAGGCTTGCTAGGGACGGTGTTTTGTCTATGTATCCACACATGTAAATGAGTCTTCATTCAATACAATTATAGCATGGATAAGAGATGATTATCTTGATACAGGAATTATAATAATAACTATATTTATTATTGCCTCTAGGGCATAATTCCAACAGGGAGTACTTTGACAACCTTTACAATGGAGAGGTTGATAGCTCTACCATTGAGCTAGACGACTCCTTTGATGATACCAGCATGTACTTTGTGCGACGTATCCAGGAGTGTGAGGTTAAGGAGGCGTTAAAAAGGATGAAAGTAGGCAAAGCGATGGGTCCTGATGGTATCCCCATCGAGGTGTGGAGAGGCCTTGGAGACATAGCGATAGTATGGCTAACTAAGCTTTTCAACCTCATTTTTCGGTCAAACAAGATGCCCGAAGAATGGAGGCGGAGTATTTTAGTACCAATCTTTAAGAACAAGGGGGATGTTCAAAGTTGTACTAATTACCACGGAATCAAGCTGATGAGCCATACTATGAAGCTATGGGAGAGAGTCATTGAACACCGCTTAAGAAGGTTAACAAGCTTGACCAAAAACCAATTTGGTTTCATGTCTGGGAGGTCTACCATGGAAGCCATCTTCTTGGTACGACAGCTGATGGAGAAATACAGGGAGCAAAAGAAGGACCTTCATATGGTGTTCATTGATTTGGAGAAGGCCTATGATAAGATACCTCGGAATGTCATGTGGTGGGCCTTGGAGAAACACAAAGTCCCAATAAAGTACATTACCCTCATCAAGGATATGTATGATAATGTTGTGACAAGTGTTCGAACAAGTGATGGCGACACCGATGACTTTCCGATTAGAATAGGGCTACATCAAGGGTCAGCTTTGAGCCCTTATCTTTTTATTTGGTGATGGATGAGGTCACAAGGGATATACAAGGAGATATCCCATGGTGTATGCTCGTTGTGGATGATGTGGTGCTAGTCGATGATAGCCGAACGAGGGTTAATAGAAATTTAGAGTTATGGAGGCGGACTCTAGAATCGAAAGGTTTTAGGCTTAGTAGAACTAAAACTGAATACATGAGGTGCGGTTTTAGTGCTACTAGGCATGAGGATGGAGAGGTTAGCCTTGGTGGGTAGGTAGTACCGGAGAGAGACACGTTTCGATATTTGGGGTCCATGTTGCAGAAGGATGGCGATATCGATAAAGACGTGGGCCACCGAATCAAGGCTGGATGGATGAAGTGGCGCCAAGCTTCTGGCGTACTCTGTGACAAGAGAGTGCCACAAAAGCTAAAAGGCAGGTTTTATAGGACATCTATCCGACCTGCGATGTTGTATGGCGCGGAGTGTTGGCCAACCAAGAGACGACATATCCAACAGTTAGGTGTAGCAGAGATGCGCATGTTGAGATGGATATGTGGCCACACAAGGAAGGATCGGGTACGGAATGACGATATACGAGAGAGACTTGAGGTAGCACCGATTTAAGAGAAGATGGTCCAGCATCGTCTCAGATGGTTTGGACATATTCAACGGAGGCCATCGGAAGCGCCGGTGCATAGCGGACGGATAAAGCGTGCTGAGAATGTTAAGAGGGGTCGTGGTAGACCAAACTTGACATGGGAGGAGTCCGCGTTCCAGAGTCATGACTTGGTTTCGAGATCTTATGGGTTTCAACTCTAGCCTACCCCAATTTGTTTGGGACTGAAAGGCTTGGTTGTTGTTGTTGTTGTTGTTGTTGTTGTTGTTGTATAGTTGTTGGTTCCATCATATTATCAACCTGAATTATTTCAAAAATTACAGCGCAATACAAGGAACAAATTATGTAGAGTAATATTATCAGAAATTACAAATTGTCATGATAAGATGTGGTAATAACAAACTAGTGTTGCTTCCATTGTTACTCCCTCTGTTTCAAAATATAAGACATTTTAGAGATTACACTAGGAAACTACATACAGAGCAAAATGAGTGAATCTATATTCTAAAATATGTCTATGTACATCCGTATGTAGTTCATAGTGCAATATCTAAAAGGTCTTATATTTAGGAACGGAGGGAGTTTTTTTTTCCCAATTTTTGCGAGATGACCACCCTACTATGTTGATTACATTGCCTTCGAAGACCCTGGCCCCAATTACACTTCAAATATACTACTGTCATGTTTTAGTCAGGGTGTTGATGTACGCATGTCTGTGTTGCTAAACAGTATCGGCATGCCGGGCTGGGAATGGGAAGAGCTTGAGGTGAAATATCATTCTCCATGGCAATCCCCATTTCTGGCGGATGTGCAACAGCTTCTCTGGAGGGATGGAAAGAAGATGGATTGAAGTTGACACCTTATGACGAGGATGGGAGTCATCTATTTTTCCAGTATAAACAGGCAGAAAAATTATGCAAGGACTCCGTCTGGAACATTGTCGGCTTAAATGTTCAGGTATGCTACGTACTCATTTTTGCATGTTAATAATATGGTGGAACCTAACGGCTACACAATACTTTGAATAACTACTGCATCCAAAAGAACATGTCTACCTGTCCATCAATTTTGCATGCCCACCACTCTTGATCAAAGAGAAAAAACAAAATTCCATTCACCCCACAAAGACCTGTTATCTCTATCATTCAAGGTTATACCCCACAATCAATCGAGTGGAACATCATTCTGTTGGCGTATAGTACAGTAACACGAGAGATATTACACAGCATTCTGTTGGCGTATAGATGATAGTACTGTAACACGAGGGACATTAATTGGCAAACGCGTCATCCTCCCATCCGAAAGAAGTATGTATGCCCAGGCCAGGCAGAAACTCTATACACCATAGCAACGAAGATCCATTTCGACAGGTTTGATATATAGCTGCCTGTATCACGTGATTGCCTCAAGGGTTACCGAAGAACCAGCACCATCGACTGTACCTTTCTCGGATAGCTTGTTTAGAACCCACAGCATCCATCAGAAGAGAAACGGCCATCTCAGTTCCCTTCAAGGGCCGTTCCTGTCACCTGCACATTGCACATATCACTTCGCGTTAAAAAGCTAATAATCCCACACCCATTCTATATATAGTCTAGAGACATCAAACGATTATGATGTTGTAACTTTGGCAGCGAAAGGAGAAGATGGCAAGATGAAAACACTGACCTACATGAGCGAAACTATTTTAGCCGAACAGGATTGCCTTAATTGCCAAGGCAATCTTGTGAACTTTATCTCCCTTATCACAGAGTGCCACAACCAAAAGAGCAGTCTCGTTGCCCTTGACAGTCAGGTGGCCTGTCCATAGGCAGAACCCCAATATCAGCAAATTGCCTAGCATCTTCATCTTCGCAGTCCACAACTGCTTCCTAACCTCCTTTTCATGAATCTTTAGGAACAAGACCATGATTTTGGCCACCCGGACCTTCTCAGCCTCATCAAGTGCATCTGCTCCATCACCTGAAACGAAACAAAATAAATACATAAGTGACATCTAGTACTCACACATTTATACAAAATTATCTAGATGCCTCAGTCAAACCTATGACACAGTAATATCCCTAATCTGCATTAAACCCTCCAGGGATTCATTCACTATATTTTGTCGACGCCTTCCATGGAGGCCTCACAAACAAGATGGATCAAAGACGAAAACTGAAGCAGCCGCTGCTCCACCCGACAGGCCTTCCTACTCATATTATTTCTACAAAACAGCCCCATAGCATGCGCTTTTCATGTGCATTGTGCACTTTTAAATGCGTGCCAGGTCATTTTAATATATATTTTAGTAAGAAAAAATCCTGCTTAGGCCTAGCAGGCCGTGCCAATGACACACTGCTTAAATTTCCTTACTCTACTGGAGGCCACGGCTGCATCTGATTACTTACTTCCTGCAAATTAAGCCTGAATCTAAAACACCACCTCCTTAATACTCCCTCCGTCCAAAAATAAGTGTCTCAACTACTAGTACAAAGTTGTACTAAGCTTGAGATACTTATTTTGGGATGGAGGGAGTATATATGAATCGCTGCGCTGCTGCATCCATACAAAAAAGCTATACAATTGCAAACGGCAATCAGAAAATGTACCAATCCCAGAGAATAGCAATTTCCATGTTTGCTCACAAGCTTAACATACCGAGGCCCTAAACCTAACCCTGCCCTCCACAGGCCACCGGGCGCCACAGACATGGTGGAACACGAATATGGTACGCGTGAGGCACTTCATAGCGTAGGTATTCAGGAGTGGAGCACTTCTTAAAATTTACCACGAGCAGTAGCACAAATAACAAATGAGACACCAAAGGGGCTCCAGGACGGATATAAATCGGTGCAAGCCCACAGTTAGTGACAACATCTTGTATCAAGGCATGTAATGCATCAGGTGCGAACAGGATAAGGCATTTGAGTATTCCTTGGTAGTTACAGGGAAATCCATTTCCGAGAATAGCTATCTGCTGTCAGTAAACAGTTCCCGACTTGACCAACTCAATAAAGTCGTCCAATCTTATTTGGTACGATGCCAAATAAGTTTCCTTAAACACACTGCTTAAGCTGATTACTTCATGTAAACTGAACATGAATCTGAAACATCTGCTTAATAGTAGTATATATGAATAACTCTCCAATTCCCAACGACAATGAGAAAATATACCAATCCCAGAGAATAGCAATTTTCATGTTCACTGATTCACTCGCAAGCTTAACATAACGAGGCCCTAAACCTAACCCTCCCCTTCGCAGCCCTCCGGGAGCCACGGACATGGTGGAACACGCAAGATGGCATGCCCCAGGCGCTGCCGCGCTGACAATCGCGATTCCAAACAAAATAGCGCACATATTTGTGGGTGGAGTACTTCTCAAAACTTACCATCACCAGTAGAATTTCCAGTCGCATTCGGCGAGCCCCAGCCTCCGCGCACTTGGCGAGACCCGGCCTCCGCGCCGCTGCTCCCGCGGCCTGCGTATGATCCCGCAGGTTAGAAGCTCCTGTTTAAGCACAAATAGCCGCCTAGAACCTCTAGATCCTCCGCGCTCTTACCGAACAAGGAGGTACGACGGCCGACGCGCACGGCGGCCAGCGAGGGCCGCGTCGCGGCGAAGCGAGAGGGGGGAGGGAGGCGGCGGAGAGGCGCAGCTGGGGCGGCATTGCGGCGCAGGGGTCCGGGGGCGTGGATCGCACCGACTCGACCGAAGCGTGGCTGCACAGGCGTCCCCATCGCGCCCGCGGGAGGGGCGAGCTCGCCGCCGGTGGCCATGCCGCCTGTGGTGACGACACGACACGAGACGAGAGGCGAGTCTGACGGCCGAAGCGTGGTGGTGGACTCAGACTGGTGGCGATGCGTGTGTGCGTGTGTCTTGTGCAACGCCTATCGGGCTCTCCGAACCCTATTATGGCCCATGGCACGGTACCGCAAGACAATTATTCTGGGGACGCGAGGCGCAAATGACACGAGCAACGAAACATGGGCCGACCCATTAGGAGCCGAAGCGCTAGGTTGCCTCAGGCTAGAAAAAGCCTGCGGAACGGTTTTGCGAAAGTTCGGGCTCGTTCAGGGAACCTTCTATTGATTTGTTTTCCACAGGTTTTCGAAAAGTATCATTTTGAGCTCAAGCTCATTTGTGCTCCGATGAATACTAAATTCGAAGAAAATACGAAATAATAACAAAATTCTGAAATCTCATAAAAGTTCTCAATGTTTGCAAAATTTCATCATGAGATCGCATTCGTTGAAGGCATGGCAAAAAAAAATCAGAGTTCTGAAATGCTTTCGAAAGTATCATTTTCAGAGCATCGTTTTAATTTTTTTGTCACCCCTTCCTCGAATGTGATTTCATGATGAAAACTTGCAAGCATTTAGAATATTTATCAAAATTCAGCACAAAAAAAATCATTTTTCCTGATTTTACTATTCACTAGGAAGACGGCGGCAGCAAACTCACCGTCCACCAGGAAGACGTCGGCGGCGCTCAACTCCAGTTCGACAAGAAAGACAGCTGCGGGTCGTGGGATGTGGGTGGGAGTCGTGGGTGGGGGTTGACTGCGTGCGTGAATGGTGTTTTTCCAATTTTCATTGGTGTTTTTTTGACGGGTGAGTAGCGAGTGAGGGAGGGATCGTAGGTGGGGGAAGAGGTTGAACCATCACGACAGACGGCAGATCCCCCTTTCATAATAGAGATATGGGTTCATTTGAGCTCGAGCTCAAATACTCCACGTCACAGGTTTTCATTTTTTTCGATTTTTATTTTTCTCATTTTTAAAATTCTTGGAGAGTTTTCAAAAATTGACATTAACATTTTTAACTTGGTGACCATTTACGAATTCTCGAAAGTGCTTGAATTCGTGAATATTTTTGAATATTGCAATTATTATGTGAATTCATGAAGTTTTTCAATTTTATAAATTTTATTTGAAGTTACAAACTTTATTTCAATTCATGAAAATTCTGAATTTCATGAATATTTTTTGAATTCATGAACTTTTTGGAATTTTGTGAACATCCTTTAAATTCTTCAAACTCGAGAGGAACAAGATTTTCACAGGTAAGATGTCAAACAAGAAAAAGTTCTTAATTAGATGAGGTAATCAGCAATGCATTGCCACGGAGATATATATATCACTCAAACGATATATATGCCACCCACACCACGCGAAGATGATGGGCTTAGCCGCATCGAGTCCCCCGAACCATACGCCGTGCCGCCCTTGTGGACATAACGGTCGCTAAGGTCGCCAAAGAAGACAGGGCCACCGTCGTGATTTTCGTCTCCATCGCATGCACCTGGTGTCCACGGTCGCCGATCTGCAGCAGCCGGAGATCCCTTCGATTGGGTATAAAAAGACCGCGCCGCCACCCGCTGCGCGAGGATATGAAGGCCCGCCGCCGCTGTTAGCCGCGCAGGCTTAGCTTTGTCTCCGGCGGCGGCGAGGGACAGAGGTGGAGGGTTGGGGCGGCGACGGCAAAGATCTGATCGCTTGATACTCTCATGGTCTATGGAATTATGCAAACACTAAGTTTCTACGTGTTGTAAAACCATTAACTTGCGACAGAATGTATATCATAGCATAACGTCAATTGGGTCAATTCAACACAAATGTTCTTCTAACAATGTGTTCACAAAATTGTCGGTATAGTCTTGCCCATGATGAGGAAAACGTGGCCATCATGTAACATTTGAGCTAGTCTTAGAGGCACAACTAGGAATGCATTTATGGTTTGTTATTCCACTCGTGCATATGGGTTTCCCTATGAGACTTTATGGATATACAAACTCAAGGACCATTGCAGTTATAGCACGAACTATAAACTTAATCACGAACTTGTATATAAATAATAACTATTATTATTTCCTCAAGGGCACATCTCCTACAAGTTCTTAACCCATAAGTGTAGGATATTAGTTGTATCATTTTTAATAAGTAAGAGTGTCAAACCCAGCGAGGAGCTAAAGGTAGAATTAATATTCTTTCAAATTCTATCAACCACCGATAGAACTATACGAACACTTAACGTTGCTTTATCCAGAAATAAGAAATAAAACTATCTTGCCCGGTGAAGTTTTCTCGGATGCTCAAAATTCCAAATGGAAAAAAAATCAAAAAGAAGTTTTTTTCCAAAAAAAAGAAAATATAATTTTATTTAAAAATATTAGGTTGTTTTCATTGAAATTCACTATTATTGTTATTTATTAGGTTTATTTTAATAATTGTTTGTAATTCAAAAAATTAAATCATGTGACATGACATCAAGACCCAGGTTGTTTAGGATTGATAGCTTACTATTGTCAGGAAAACAACAAGTGCAGACTTGACAACTAGGAGCGATAGAACTAGAAAGTTAAGCCTGTTCGGGCTGAAGCAGTGAGAGGATGAGTGACCGGCCGGAAAGTTAGACGATTTGGAATGAGTGATCCACGCTAGAGCAGTGAGGATGGGTGACCGGCCGGAAAGTTAGACGATTTGGAATGAGTGATCCACGCTAGAGCAGTGAGGATGGGTGACCGGCCGGAAAGTTAGACGATTTGGAATGAGTGATCCACGCTAGAGTAGTGAGGATGGGTGATTAGAGATTAAATTGTTAAATAATTCGAAGATTTGAAAATTGGAATAAAACATAAAAAATATTCAAAGATAAAAATTTAAAAAATCTACCCTTTGGGGTGAAACAAACAAAATAAACAGACGGATCCTTTAGTCTCGCTCCCAGCCCCGCCACGTGGAGGGCCATTAGCCCCGGTTCGGCATTAGTCCCGGATGATTATTCCCGGTTCCTGAACCAGGACTAATAGCCTAAACGAACCGGGGCTAAAGGCCCTTTTTCTACTAGTGCACGCATCATCAGCTTTATTTTTTTTATTACGACCACGTTGGTATTTTTTTACTACAACTTTATTTTTGTTGCGACCATGAACGAAAATTGTTGCATTATGAACGAAATTTGTTGCATCAAGAGAATTTTGCTGCATGAGGATCTAACGATGCGACCCGCGTGCAGCTGGCTGATCGACCAGCTGGCGCAGAGCACTGCCCTTCCTTTTTACCCCTCCAAGTCCAACCGGGATCGGATGGAGTGGAGTTGCTCATATATAGCAGTTCCAAGACAAATACGATATCGGTCAGGATTCGTGACGTACTGTACTTCATATCCGGATTGATCCGGAATTTTCCGGATACGCGAGGACTGTATCGATCAGGTTTGAGGACGAAAGCGTCTGTATATATAACTGTTGACCCCAACGCTAGCTAGGGCAGTTCGCAAGCAACGTCGGCGAAACAAAACAACCACCGATCGATCCGTACGCGAGGCGAACCACCCTGCTCAACACCACCTATCCATAATGGCGTGCTCCAGCTTGTCCCACGGCGTGGCTCTCGTCACTAAGGCGCCGGCGCCGTCCTCCTCTCCGCGCCTGTCGTACGCGATGGTCCGCCTCCCGGCCCTCCGGACTGCTCCTTCCCTGACGATGGTGAGCACTGCCGCTCGCAATCCTTGTTATATCTATGTAGAATAATGTATAGGCACCCCTCAAAAAAAAACTAGCTATATGCGTATAGCTCAACTGCTCAAGTCAAAAAAACCCTGTAGATCTTCGTTGGAGATCTTGACTAGACTTGACTCTGACCGGTCTCGTGCAGGTGCAGCGCTGCGCCGGTGGGTACGGCGGTAACACCGCCGTTCCTCGCAGGGCGTCGTCAATCGACGACGATGAGTGCATCCGCTTCACGAGGGATGATCCAGATGACGACGTGGAAGCGGGGGTGGCGCTGCTGGACGCGGTGGCTGGTGCGTTCCGGCCCCTCCTGGACAACCTGAAGCAGCTGCGCTCCGTCCGGACCGTCTTCGACGTGGAGGACTACCACGTCGGCATGCCTTTCGGTATACACGCACATGTGATGGTTACTCATTATTTACTGCAAGGCAAGGTGATTAACACTGGTGTGCAGGAGCCATCCTGGCGTGCTTGGCACTATGGCAGATGTGGAAGATGGATCCCTCGACGTGCCTGGACTTCCTGCTCGCCTACGCCTTCTACAAGCTCAGCGTCCTCGCGGCGGATGGTCGGAAACAAGGCTTTTGCAATGACCTAATCACCCGGGTCCAATTCGGTTAGTCCTAGTCCTCGTTGCCATCTGCTAGCTCTTATATTGATGACAACTGTTCCCTCCGTATCAGTTTTTTGACGACACTATCAAAGTGAGTGAGAACTTGACGTTCCTCTAAACTGAACTGAACTTTTTATGATGAACACTCAGTCATCGTAGTCACAATGGCCTTGAAGGACATCCGCAAAAGCGTTGTCCCCCTTGATTACATCAGGTAATTGTTATTAATTCGTGCGTCTCACTGAGCGTGGTTGCAGTTACAGTTCAAATATGCATGATGATGCTTTAATCAGGGAGCTGATGTCTGCATGTCTCGTGTGCTGAAACATCGACACGCCGCAGGTGTTGGAAATATGCCCTAGAGGCAATAATAAATTAGTTATTATTATATTTCTTAGTTCATGATAATCGTTTATTATCCATGCTATAATTGTATTGATTGGAAACACAATACTTGTGTGGATACATAGACAAAACACTGTCCCTAGTAAGCCTCTAGTTGACTAGCTCGTTGATCAAAGATGGTCAAGGTTTCCTGGCCATAGGCAAGTGTTGTCACTTGATAATGGGATCACATCATTAGGAGAATCATGTGATGGACTAGACCCAAACTAATAGACGTAGCATGTTGATCGTGTCATTTTGTTGCTACTGTTTTCTGCGTGTCAAGTATTTGTTCCTATGACCATGAGATCATATAACTCACGGACACCGGAGGAATGCTTTGTGTGTATCAAACGTCGCAACGTAACTGGGTGACTATAAAGATGCTCTACAGGTATCTCCGAAGGTGTTCGTTGAGTTAGTATGGATCGAGACTGGGATTTGTCACTCCGTGTGACGGAGAGGTATCTCGGGGCCCACTCGGTAATACAACATCACACACAAGCCTTGCAAGCAATGTGACTTAGTGTAAGTTACGGGATCTTGTATTACGGAACGATTAAAGAGACTTGCCGGTAAACGAGATTGAAATAGGTATGCGGATACTGACGATCGAATCTCGGGCAAGTAACATACCGAAGGACAAAGGGAATGACATACGGGATTATATGAATCCTTGGCACTGAGGTTCAAACGATAAGATCTTCGTAGAATGTGTAGGATCCAATATGGGCATCCAGGTCCCGCTATCGGATATTGACCGAGGAGTCTCTCGGGTCATGTCTACATAGTTCTCGAACCCGCAGGGTCTGCACACTTAAGGTTCGACGTTGTTTTATGCGTATTTGAGTTATATGGTTGGTTACCGAATGTTGTTCGGAGTCCCGGATGAGATCCAGGACGTCACGAGGAGCTCCGGAATGGTCCGGAGGTAAAGATTGATATATAGGAAGTCCTGTTTTGGTCACCGAAAAAGTTTCGGGCTCATCGGTAGTGTACCGGGAGTGCCGGGAGGGGTGCCGGGGACCATCGGGAGGGGTGTCACGCCCCAAGGGGTCTCATGGGCTATGGGAAGAGATAAACCAGCCCCTAGTGGGCTGGAATAAGTTCCCACTAAGGCCCATAAGGTTTGAGAAGGAAAAAACACAAGGTGGAAAGAGTTTCCAAGTGGGAAGGTGGAATCCTACTCCAAGTAGGATTGGAGTAGGACTCCTCCACCTCCAATTTCGGCCAACCCTTGAGGGTTTGAGGCTGCCTCTTCCCTCCCCCTCCCTCCTATATATACTGAGGTATTAGGGCTGATTTGAGACGACTTTTCCATGGCAGCCCGACCACATACCTCCACGGTTTTTCCACTAGATCGCGTTTCTGCGGAGCTCGGGCGGAGCCCTGCTGAGACAAGGTTATCACCAACCTCCGGAGCACAGTCACGCTGCCGGAGAACTCTTCTACCTCTCCGTCTCTCTTGCTGGATCAAGAAGGCCGAGATCATCGTCGAGCTGTACGTGTGCTGAACGCGGAGGTGCCGTCCGTTCGGTACTAGATCGTGGGACTGATCGCGGGATTGTTCGCGGGGCGGATCGAGGGACGTGAGGACGTTCCACTACATCAACCGCGTTCACTAACGCTTCTGCTGTACGATCTACAAGGGTACGTAGATCACTCATCCCCTCTCGTAGATGGACATCACCATGATAGGTCTTCGTGCGCGTAGGAAAAATTTTGTTTCCCATGCGACGTTCCCCAACAGTGGCATCATGAGCTAGGTTCATGCGTAGATGTCTTCTCGAGTAGAACACAAAAGTTTTTGTGGGCGGTGATGTGCGTTTTGCTGCCCTCCTTAGTCTTTTCTTGATTCCGCGGTATTGTTGGATTGAAGAGGCTTGGACCGACATTACTCGTACGCTTACGAGAGACTGGTTTCATCGCTACGAGTAACCCCGTTGCTCAAAGATGACTGGCAAGTGTCGGTTTCTCCAACTTTAGTTGAATCGGATTTGACCGAGGAGGTCCTTGGATGAGGTTAAATAGCAACTCATATATCTCCGTTGTGGTGTTTGCGTAAGTAAGATGCGATCCTACTAGATACCCATGGTCACCACGTAAAACATGCAACAACAAAATTAGAGGACGTCTAACTTGTTTTTGCAGGGTATGCTTGTGATGTGATATGGCCAACGATGTGATGTGATATATTGGATGTATGAGATGATCATGTTGTAATAGATAATATCGACTTGCACGTCGATGGTACGGCAACCGGCAGGAGCCATAGGGTTGTCTTTATAACTAACGTTTGTGCTTGCAGATGCGTTTACTATTTTGCTAGGACGTAGCTTTAGTAGTAATAGCATGAGTAGCACGACAACCCCGATGGCGACACGTTGATGGAGATCGTGATGATGGAGATCATGGTGTGACGCCGGTGACAAGAAGATCGTGCCGGTGCTTTGGTGATGGAGATCAAGAAGCACGGGATGATGGCCATATCATGTCACTTATAAATTGCATGTGATGTTAATCCTTTTATGCACCTTATTTTGCTTAGAACGACGGTAGCATTATGAGGTGATCTCTCACTAAAATTTCAAGACGAAATTGTGTTCTCCCCGACTGTGCACCGTTGCTACAGTTCGTCGTTTCGAGACACCACGTGATGATCGGGTGTGATAGACTCAACGTTCACATACAACGGGTGCAAAACAGTTGCGCACGCGGAACACTCGGGTTAAGCTTGACGAGCCTAGCATGTGCAGACATGGCCTCGGAACACATGAGACCGAAAGGTCGAGCATGAATCGTATAGTTGATATGATTAGCATAGAGATGCTTACCACTGAAACTATTCTCGACTCATGTGATGATCGGACTTGAGATAGTGGATTTGGATCATGTACCACTCAAATGACTAGAGAGATGTACTTTTTGAGTGGGAGTTCTTAAGTAATATGATTAATTGAACTAATTGTCATGAACATAGTCTAATGGTCTTTGCGAATTACGATGTAGCTTGCGCTATAGCTCTACTGTTTTATATGTTCCTAGAGAAAATTTAGTTGAAAGTTGATAGTAGCAAACTTTGCAGACTGAGTCTGTAAAACCGAGGATTGTCCTCGTTGCTGCACAGAAGGCTTATGTCCTTAATGCACCACTCGGTGTGCTGCACCTCGAGCGTCGTCTGTGGATGCTGTGAACATCCGACATACACGTTTCTGATGACTACACGATAGTTCAGTACAAAAATACTTAATGGCTTAGAAGCAAGGCGCCGGAAACGTTGTAAAACGTCACGGAACATAAGTGATGTTCTAAAGAGATGAAATTGTGATTTCATGCTTGTGCCCTTGTTAAGAGGTACGAGACTTCCGACAAGATTCTTTGTCCACAAAGCACAGGAGAAAAGGCTCAATCGTTGAGCATGTGCTCAGATTGTCTGAGTACGACAATCGCTTGAATCAAGTGGGAGTTAATCTTCCAGATGAGATAGTGATAGTTCTCCAAAGTCACTGCCACCAAGCTGTGAGAGCTTCGTGATGAACTATAACATATCAAGGATACATACAATGATCCTTGAGCGATTCGCGATGTTTGACACTGCGAAAGTAGAAATCAAGAAGGAGCATCAATAGTTGATGGTTTGTAAAACCACTAAGTTTCAAGAAAGGCAAGGGCTAGAAGGGATACTTCGTGAAACGGCAAAACAGTTGCTGCACTAATGAAGAGACCCAAGATTAAACCTAAACCCGAGACTAAGTGCTTCTGTAATGAGGGGAACAATCACTGAGGCGGAGCAACTCAAGATACTTGGTAGATAAGAAGGCTGGCAAAAGTCGAAAGAAGTGTATTTGATATACATGATGTTGATGTGTACTTTACTAGTACTCCTAGTAGCACGAGGGTATTGGATACCGGTTCGGTTGCTAAGTGATTAGTGACGCGAAATGAAAGCTACGACATAAACGGAGACTAGCTAAAGGCGAGGTGACGATACGTGTTGGAAGTGTTTCCAAGATTGATATGATCAAACGTCGCACGCTCCCTCTACCATGGGATTGGTGTTAAACCTAAATAATTGTTATTTGGTGCTTGCGTTAAGCATGAACATGATTGGATCGTGTTTATTGCAATACGATTATTCATTTAAAGAGAATAATGGTTACTCTATTTTCTTGAATAATCACCTTCAATGGTTTATTGAATCTCGATCGTAGTGTTAGACATGTTCATGATATTGGTGCCAAAAGATACGAGTTGATGATGATAGTACCACTTACTTGTGGCACTGCCGCTTGAGTCATGTTAGTATAAATTGCATGAAGAGGCTCCATGCTGATGGATCTTTGTACTCACCTGATTTCGGATCACTAGTGACATGCGAATCATACCACATGAGCAAGGCCTTGTTTTCATTGAGATGAAATAAGATAGTAACTTGTTGGAAGTGATACATTTTGATGTATGCAGTCCAATGGGTGCTGAGGCACGCAGTGGATATCATTATGTTCTTACTTCACTGACGATTTGAGTAGATACAGGAGTATTTACTTAATGAATCACAAGTTTGAAATGTTGAAAAGTTCAATTCCGTTTCAGAGTGAAGTTCGTCATAACAAGAGGATAAACTGTCTACGATATGATCATGGAAATGAATATCTGAGTTACGAGTTTTGGTACACAGTTAAGACAAAAGTGGAAATTGTTTCGCAGTTCATGCCACCTGGAACATCATAGTGTGATGATGTGTCTGAACGTCATAGCCACGCACTATTTGGTATGGTGCATACTATGATATCTCTTATCGAATTACCACTATCATTTTTGGGTTATGCATTAGAGACAACCGCACTCACTTTAAATGGGGCACCGCGTATTTCCATTGAGATGACACAGTATAGACTGAGGTTTAGAGAAATCTAAATTGTCGTTTCTTGAAAGTTTGGGGTTTCGACACTTATGTGAAAAGGTTTCAGTCTGATAAGCTCGAACCCAAAGCGGATAAATACATCTTCATAGGATATCCAAAACAGTTGGGCACATCTCCTATCTCAGATCCGAAAGCAAAGTGTTTGTTTCTAGAAACGGATCCTTTCTCGAGGAAAGGTTTCTCTCGAAAGAATTGAGTGGGAGGGTAGTAGAACTTGATGAGGTTATTGAACCATCACTTCAACCAGTGTGTAGCAGGGCGCAGGAAGTTGTTCATGTGGCGCCTACACCAATTGAAGTGGAAGCTGATGATGATGATCATTGAGCTTCGAATCAAGTTACTACAAACCTCGTAGGTCGACAAGGTCGCGTACTGCTGCAGAGTAGTACGGTAACCCTGTCTTGGAGGTCATGTTGTTGAGAAACAGTGAACCTACGAGTTATGGAGAAAGCGATGGTGGGCCCAGATTCCGACAAATGGCTGGAAGCCATGAAATCCGAGAGAGGATCCATGTGTGAAAACAAAGTGTAGACTTTGGTAGAACTACTTGATGGTCATAGGACTATTGAGTAAAAATGGATCTTTAAAGGAAGACAGACGATCATGGTGATAAGTCACTATTAAGAAAAGCTCGACTTGTCGCAAAGATGTTTTCGACAAGATCAAACAGTTGACTATGATGAGATTTTATCACTCGTAGCGATACTAAAGGTCTGTTAGAATTATGTTAGTTGTTGATGCATTATTTATGAAATATTGCACGTAGGATGTCAAAACATTGTTTTCTCGACGGTTTCCTTGAGCAAACATTGTATGAGATACAACCAGAAGGTTTTGTCGATCCTAAAGATACTAGCAAGTATGCAAGCTCCAGTGATCCTTCAATGGACTGGTGCAAGCATCTCGGAGTTGGAATATACACTTTGATGAGATGATCAAAGATTTTGGGTTTGTACAAGGTTTATGAGAAACTTGTATTTACAAAGAAGTGAGTGGGAGCACTATAGAATTTCTGATAGGTATATGTGGTTGACATATTGTGGATCAGAAGTAATGTAGAATTTCTGTAAAGCATACAAGGTTGTTTGAAATAAGTTTTCAAAGGAGTACCTGGATTACGCTACTTGAACGTTGAGCATCAAAGATCTATGAAGATAGATCGAAAGCGCTTAATAGAAGTTTCAACAAGATGCATGCCTTGACAAGTTTTTGAAAGAGTTCAAAATAGATCAGCAAAGAAGGAGTTCTTGGTTGCGTTGTGAGGTGTGAATTTGAGTAAGACTCAAAACCCGACCACGGCAGAATAAAGAGAATAGACGAAGGTCGTCTTCTATGCCTTAGCCGTAGAATCTAAAGTATGCCATGCTGTGTACCACACCTGATGTGTGTCTTGACTCAAAGTATGTTGAGAGGTACAGAGAGTGATCCATGATTGAATCACTAGCAGCAGTCGAAATTTATCCTTAGTAACTAATGGACTAAGGAATTTTTCTCGATTATGGAGGTGGTTGGAGAGTTTGTCGTAAAGGGTTACGTCAATGCAAGCTTTGACACTAATCCGAATAACTATGAGTAGTGAAACGGATTCGTATAGTAGAGTAGATATTTGGAGCATTTCCGAATAGCACGTAGTAGCAGCATCTATAAGATGACATAAAGATTTGTAAAGAACACACGGATCTGAAAGTTTCAGAACCGTTGACTAAAACCTCTCTCACGAGCAAGACGTGATCAGACCCCATAACTATATGGGTGTTGGATTCGTTGGAATCACATGGTGATGTAAACTAGATTATTGACTCTAGTGCAAGTGGGAGACTGTTGGAAATATGCCCTAGAGGCAATAATAAATTAGTTATTATTATATTTCTTAGTTCATGATAATCGTTTATTATCCATGCTATAATTGTATTGATTGGAAACACAATACTTGTGTGGATACATAGACAAAACACTGTCCCTAGTAAGCCTCTAGTTGACTAGCTCGTTGATCAAAGATGGTCAAGGTTTCCTGGCCATAGGCAAGTGTTGTCACTTGATAATGGGATCACATCATTAGGAGAATCATGTGATGGACTAGACCCAAACTAATAGACGTAGCATGTTGATCGTGTCATTTTGTTGCTACTGTTTTCTGCGTGTCAAGTATTTGTTCCTATGAGCATGAGATCATATAACTCACGGACACCGGAGGAATGCTTTGTGTGTATCAAACGTCGCAACGTAACTGGGTGACTATAAAGATGCTCTACAGGTATCTCCGAAGGTGTTCGTTGAGTTAGTATGGATCGAGACTGGGATTTGTCACTCCGTGTGACGGAGAGGTATCTCGGGGCCCACTCGGTAATACAACATCACACACAAGCCTTGCAAGCAATGTGACTTAGTGTAAGTTACGGGATCTTGTATTACGGAACGAGTAAAGAGACTTGCCGGTAAACGAGATTGAAATAGGTATGCGGATACGGACGATCGAATCTCGGGCAAGTAACATACCGAAGGACAAAGGGAATGACATACGGGATTATATGAATCCTTGGCACTGAGGTTCAAACGATAAGATCTTCGTAGAATGTGTAGGATCCAATATGGGCATCCAGGTCCCGCTATCGGATATTGACCGAGGAGTCTCTCGGGTCATGTCTACATAGTTCTCGAACCCGCAGGGTCTGCACACTTAAGGTTCGACGTTGTTTTATGCGTATTTGAGTTATATGGTTGGTTACCGAATGTTGTTCGGAGTCCCGGATGAGATCCAGGACGTCACGAGGAGCTCCGGAATGGTCCGGAGGTAAAGATTGATATATAGGAAGTCCTGTTTTGGTCACCGGAAAAGTTTCGGGCTCATCGGTAGTGTACCGGGAGTGCCGGGAGGGGTGTCGGGGACCATCGGGAGGGGTGTCACGCCCCAAGGGGTCTCATGGGCTATGGGAAGAGATAAACCAGCCCCTAGTGGGCTGGAATAAGTTCCCACTAAGGCCCATAAGGTTTGAGACGGAAAAAACACAAGGTGGAAAGAGTTTCCAAGTGGAAAGGTGGAATCCTACTCCAAGTAGGATTGGAGTAGGACTCCTCCACCTCCAATTTCGGCCAACCCTTGAGGGTTTGAGGCTGCCTCTTCCCTCCCCCTCCCTCCTATATATACTGAGGTATTAGGGCTGATTTGAGACGACTTTTCCACGGCAGCCCGACCACATACCTCCACGGTTTTTCCTCTAGATCGCGTTTCTGCGGAGCTCGGGCGGAGCCCTGCTGAGACAAGGTTATCACCAACCTCAGGAGCGCCGTCACGCTGCCGGAGAACTCTTCTACCTCTCCGTCTCTCTTGCTGGATCAAGAAGGCCGAGATCATCGTCGAGCTGTACGTGTGCTGAACGCGGAGGTGCCGTCCGTTCGGTACTAGATCGTGGGACTGATCGCGGGATTGTTCGCGGGGCGGATCGAGGGACGTGAGGACGTTCCACTACATCAACCGCGTTCACTAATGCTTCTGCTGTACGATCTACAAGGGTACGTAGATCACTCATCCCCTCTCGTAGATGGACATCACCATGATAGGTCTTCGTGCGCGTAGGAAAAATTTTGTTTCCCATGCGACGTTCCCCAACAGCAGGGATTCTGTTTTCTTCCTTTATACCATGTCGGTACTTACGGACTTGACCGGCACCAAGAAGTTCGTGAATCCTTTCTTCAGTGTCTTGTTGGCGCTATCCAAGGCCAAACACGGGATACTCGCGGTGATGCGCCTGCTGGCATTTGATGACTTCAGCTGCTTCGGACCATGGGGAGTTGTGCCAAAGATGGAGGGCCTAACCAATGCCAAACAGGTGGAGTTGGAGCAGACGAAAACTCGGATCGATCGTCTGTTTGATGATCAGGATGATCCAAAGATTAAGGCCGAATGGGATGCCCAATGGATGGAGATATGCCAAACACTACTAGCTCCAATGCCTCTTGCGAACGATGAGGCGATTGGGCTAAAGACGGAGGGTGCACACAATGTCCCACAATTGGAGCTGAATGATGGGGCGATTGGGCCAAACATGAAGAGTTTACCGGATGTCCAGCGGGTGGAGGTTGGTCAAATAGTAGCTCGCATGCCTTGTGTGACTGATGAGGTGATTGAAACAAAGATGGGAGGAGGGCACACCCGATTCCAAACAGGTGGAGGTGGGGCAAACACTAGATCAGGTGCCACGTCTGAATGATGAGATAATTGCGTCAAAGATCGTGCGAGATGTCCAACAGGTGGAGGTGGCGCAAACACTAGCTCAGGTGCCTCATCTGAATGATGAGATAATTGGGCCAAAGATGGAGAGCGTACCGGATGTCCAATATGAGGTGGAGGTGAATCAAATTCTAGCTCAGGTGCATCATGTGAATGATGAGGTATTGGGGCATGAATCTGTCGACTAATCTAATGTAAGCCAAAATTCTAATGTAAGCTCGGTTGGGCATTTTGTAGTATGTTTTGCAATGGGGCTGTCCTTTTTCCTCTGAGAGTTGGCATGTTCGCTTCCTTGCCTCTATGGTTTCCTTCCTTCATCCTTTGATTTTTTTTCTATCTCTCTCTCTCTACACCCCCTCATGTTTTGGAATGATCTAAACCAAATTCAAATCGTTAATTTCCTTTCCTTTCCCTACTGGAAACCATGTCGTGCATTAACTCAATTAGATCTTATCAAAACTATGTCCGACACTAATAAAAAAAGGGCAATGCTACGCGTTCACCGGAGGATTATTTCCAATGATCCGTCACCTTCACAGCCGTTTGATTTAATGCATCTAGTTTGAAACACCCTACTCTGAATTTCCATCAGAGCAAGAGCACCGCTATGTTTTTGCAAATATCTTCTCAAGCTAAAATTTACCCCTTAGAAAGCAGCAAGTAGCGAGTGGAAACACATCATAGCTGATCAACAAACAGGTCATTTTGTCTACTAATACATTCAAGTGTTAGTCGAATGGCAAAATGACAATACAGCGGATGACAAGACTGGTAAATAAATAGTCATTTCTCTTAGTTCCTTTACACGGTTGTGGACGCGCCAATTTAGGGACTGCCTTGTCATTGTCTGCAGACGCGCCACGGCGTATAAGATGCCTGATTTGACAAGTCCAGTTGTACATGCTCTTAGATTTTATCTTAATATGGATGGGAGGGACTAGTAGATATATTATGGATTGTACAAATAGAATTTATACGCACATATATTACATATCATGAAAGTTATCACAAAAGTTTTGAAACCGGCTCCAATACTTTATAACCGAATCTAAGAGACTCGTAGCCAGTCTATAGAATCATCATATGGAGAGATATAGCCAGGATACCACATAATTCTATACATTTCTTGAATCCCACCTCTGGTTTTCAGCAAATTAACAAAATAAATCAGACCACGCCTTCCATACTTCTTCACACCAGCAACATCAAATAGGAATGCACAGATGTAGAGGAGGAAAACCGGCATTCTATGTCATGAAACAACATTCAGTTAGTGCTTGAAGGAAGCATCTCCAAAAGAAATGCATAAAAAGGATAATTGTGTTGTTTCATAATCAAATCAAGCCCAATCTATGAAAGTGTTTTGATGGTACTGGAGATTTCATATTAACCAATAAAGGTTGGATACAATATTTAGTTGCTTACACAAAGTTATGGCTCAGGAATCTATGTTCTACACAGAGTTCCACCAAGTCTTGGCAGACTACTGAAATCTGATTACAAACATCTATATATCTTGTATAGCTATAAGATACATAAGAAGACATAAGAAGACATATAGAACAGTCAGATCCTCTGGTGGGAGGATTGTACTTATGTTGACAGCCCTAAATAACACTAAATATATATCATATGTTCATATCAAAGCTCCAATATTAGGTCACGAAGTTAATGATAAGCTTGACAAAAATTTGAGCAGACACATACAATTTAGACCAACAATGTTGAATGGCAACCCAATGACAGAATGAGATGGCATTACACGTTGAAAGAAAGCATTCAACAGTTTGTGGTTTGCACATTTGTACTCTCTACATGCAGTGCAATGAGAGTTTAAGGATACTTCATGCATTCTTCGACAAACAGAATTATGAACTGCATTCTCAAGCGGTGAGAGAATGTGCCGATTGAAGATTTCCTTACCTACTGGATGTGAAGCAAAGTTATCAGTGTTCAAGTGCCCATGGAAACATTGTATTATCTTGTTTTAGGCCATTTTTGCTAGGCTAATTGCACACACATGATGTGTTGCTTAATGCTTGTGACTATATGCAGTTTGAATACCTTTGTCACCCTATTATTAGTGTAAGACAACCACAATTCTTAACACAACAAAGTTAAACTTGGGCAGAAGAACAAAGTGACATACAAAAAACAAAATCTAGTAAGGCCAAGAAAAATTGTTCCATCTTTCTCTTCCATCACTCATGTTGAATGTAAGCCTTACTGTTCACATTTTGGATATGAATCTAACATCACGAGTGTATATTTGACATTTGTTCTAGTTCGTTCCTAGTACCCATAATTTTCTAGGGCTATAACGTTTCCCTACTGATCTCATTTTCAACACAAGGTTCTTGTGGACACCAAAAAACATTAGCTGCCACTATGCTTGACCGTTGACCTATAGATCTAAAATATAACTCCTATGATGTTGTAGTGTTGATATATCAGCTTGACAAGCTATCTTAGTTCTAAAATGTAAAAAGTGAAAAGGAATACATAAAAACAGAATTGTGTGATGTACAAATTGGAGGATAAGTTGTCATTCAAGAATTTGTAATTCAATGTTAGAAAGGGTTATTTAAAAAATGCAAGCGATGACTCTAAACAAAACTGTTGCACCTGACTACTAAATGATTTAGCAGTTAGACAATGCATACTGACCTAATAGCATCCAGGAGGACATAGTTTTTCTTGATATCCTTCAAAACCATGATAAGTATGGTACCTACATTGAAAAGGTGATGCAATAAATGTCCACAAATATGGCTAAGTGGGACTACTGCAAAAATAAATAAGACTAGACCATAAAAATTAAAGCAGAATGTCTTGCGATTCACAAAAGGTGACATCAGGTTATAAATACATACAAATGTAAATACAGTTAGAGTTAATGCTAAACAAGCTATTTGAGGTTGCTAAAGCCCCTGGTGATTTAAAAAATGAACACATCGATGTTGCCACTGATCAGTCACTTGTGAAATGTATATTAACAGTTCAGTTCATACTCACTCCGTTCCTAAATATAAGTCTTCTAAGAGATTTCATTAGGAGTCTACATACGAAACAAAATGAGTGAATCTACACTCTAAAGTATGTCTATATACATCCGTATGTAGTCTATTAGTGGAATCTCTAGAAAGACTTATATTTAGGAACGGAGGGAGTACTTCATAGTAATTTCTCACAACTTCATAAAGTCAGGAGTCTTGCAGTGGGTATATGGCATTTTGGGCAGGTGACGGTGACCCAGACAACTACAGTGTATGCATTATAAATATGTTAATTCAATCCCGAAATGACTATTGTTTTGAATTAAGCTGATAACTTTTAGTTAAGTTACATAACAGTAATGAGTCAAAGATACAGTCCAGGCTTCATCACAGTATCTGTTTGGAGCACAAAGTATTGTTCACTCTACACATTTGTGAACAAGATTTTGTGCTCCAATAAGATAATGTGTTAGTATTATTGTTTATTCATACGGATATTTTATACTCTTCTCCTGCACTAAAAAATACAAAAAGTAGGAGCATCTCTAACCCATCCGCAATAAATCCTTAACTCGCAAAAAAATGCCACTATGGGAGTTAGCACACTCTAACCCATCCGCAATACTTCTCTTAGCTCCCTAAAAATTTCAGAAGCTCTAAAAAAATCCTTAACTCCCAATACTTCTACCTCTGTGTGTGTGGGGGGTGGGTGGGGGAAGGAAGTTTCCCTCCTCAACCCCCCACCTTCTGCCGATGACATCTCCACAGGCTAAGCCACCCCCGTGGGCCGTGTCCCGGCCCACTCCGGCCACACCGCCACCTATCTCCGTCTCCCAAGCCTTCTCCCGTCGCCTCCAACTCCCACTAATGAGTCGTAACTGGCAGCAGCCACTGCAGCAGCTCACCTCCCCACCACTGCAGCCGTACACCACTGCCTCCCGAGCCTCCTCCTGTGCCTGGCACACCTTCCCCGAGGGTCCCGGCAGGCACTTCCCCCGCCCGCGCTGACTGTCATCGCCTCCAAAATCGCGTCACGGTCTTGAGCGGCAGCGAGGTCGGGAATTGGTATGTCACCTCCCCCCCCCCCGCGCCTTCTGCCGATGACATCTCCGACAGGCTAAGCCACCCCCACGGGTCGTGTCCCGGCCCACTCCGGCCACACCGCCACCTATCTCCGTCTTCCAAGCCTTCTCCCGTCGCCTCCAGCTCCCACTAATGAGTGGTAACTGGCAGCAGCCACTGCAGCAGCTCACCTCCCCACCACTGCAGCCGTACACCACTGCCTCCCGAGCCTCCTCCTGTGCCTGCCACACCTTCCCGAGGGACCCAGCAGCCACTTCCCCCGCCCGCGCTGACTGTCATCGCCTCCAAAATCGCGTCACGGTCTCCAGCGTCATCGAGGTCGGGAATTGGTATGTCCCCCCCCCCCCCCGCTGCCACAGCGGTATTTCTAGTGATCCCCGCCGGCCACCACGCCCTCCTGCTGGAGATGCACGGAATGTATTTGACAAAAGGGTCAAAAGGCTTCTTCTTTTTCTTCCTTCCCTTTTTTTCTGCAATTATGTAGAAATATAGTTCAAATTTGGTTTTTGTATGCAAAGTTAGGAGAGAATTGTCCAAAAAAATATTGGGAGTTAAGCTTAGGGAATGGGTTAGATATAAGCAATATTGGGAGTTATGGGGTTTGGGGAGTTGGGAATGGGTTAGAACTTAGAAATGATCTAAAATACTCCCTCCATTTTCTTTTAGTCCTCATATAAGATGGGAGTACTAGTTTTCTATACAATCTGCTCCATTATCTATGCTACTCTGTGCATCATATAATCCCTTTTGATGTGTTTAACTAAAAATAACAATTTCAAAAATAAAGAAATACCAAATTTCAGTCGGGTGATCAAGCTGTTTGACTTGTGGCGTTTATGCAAGTCTGATGATACAACACTGAGTTTATAGAATAAGTAGGCAAGCATGACATCAACAAAAATGGAAGAACCGTCTTCCACAGTTGGTAACAGCCAACACATCCAAGAAATGCACCTGCAAATAGACATAATCCATATAGTGTGAGTAACTCAACAGTTTAAACAATGAACATATAACAGAGTCATTCAACTGAAACTCAAACGCACCAAAGACCATGCCGATTTGATAGTCCTCAAGGTCGTATGGGCGGCGGAGCGAGCAGAACTCAGCTATGTTGCGCAGCAGGGGGCGGAACATGTCAACCATCTCCGCCTTCAACGCCTCCCATGCGTCGTCCCCTTTGTTTTTAATGACAGGCTGATCCTCCATGTCAGGAGGGGGACCAGGGGAGCAACGCTGCAGAAGAAGTGGCATAAAGTTCATACGCCCGAATACACTATGGAATTAGGGAACTGGGTTACCCAGAAGAAAGTACTCCCGCTGTAAAGATATATAAGAGCGCTTAGATCACTGCTTTACGGACGGAGTAGTACTTACCACTACCGACGGCCATGAAGCACCGATCCGGTGGGGACGGGAGCATGGTGAGAAGGAAACCCTGTGTGTAAGCTCCCTGGCCCCGGTGCCCGCGGCAAGAACGGTCCCGCGGCCATTTCCACTCCGAGCTGCCGCTATTCTCTGGGACGTCAGGTGGGCGCCGGCGCCGGCGCCGCCACAGCGGACAGCCAACATCGGAACCGGGGGTGCGGGTGGGGGTGGGGGGCTGGCGGCGCTGGGTTTCAGGGCGCGTTGGTACACTTCTTGGAGAGATCTAGGGTAGGCATCCAGTATTGCTAATATAAACTGGTGGGAATGGCGATGGAGACCACCGCTGGGTTTCAGACCATTCGTTCACCGTTGGATCGGAAGGAGCACATGCGTTGGATCTGCTACGGTGCTACTTTTTTTTTCAGCAACAGCTACGGTGCTACCTTGTCTTTTTTTTTTGAAAGACCGGTGCTACCTAGTCCAGTCGAGAGATAGGGGGGCAAAGCTATGCGCCCGCGCGTCGGCCCATTTTTTTTGATAGATCTGTTCGGATCCGTTCGATTTGCACGTGTGCACTCGTAAGATTTCTTCCCTTTTCTTTTTTTTCTTCCGCATCCCATCTTCAACCTTCTGCATGGAAGAAAGGGAGAGGAAGGAGGGTGCCATCCTCGTGCACGCCGACCGCCTCGCCTCGCCTCATCTTCTTTCATTGTCGGTCATCCTTGATCGTCGTTCCTCGTCGTCGGTAGCGGCCCTCGTCGCCGGTTGCCGCATACATTTCTCGTCGACTCCATGCATATAACCGCGTGCACCCCTTATGGCACCTCTGGTGCGACAACGGCAACTCGTCAACGAGCTCCATGGTTGTAGCACCCCGATGTGTCGTCGTCGTCTTGCCATCAAAGCTCGTTGTACGGGTTTGTGTGAGCGATCGCCAAGAGTAAATTATGTTCATGTATGTGGCAGAAAAAACACCAGCCGTAGCAAAAAAAAGCACGACTGTTGCAGCAATTCATCTCATTGTCGTCGCTGGGCGCGATTCCGTCATGATGGATGTAGCCAATCTCTCGCCGGTAGTAGCAAAAAAGAACAACAGTTGCAGCAATTCATCTCAACATTCTCACCGGTCCCATCTCCGCCATGATGCATATAGCAAAGTCCGTCGTCGGTAGTAGCAACTCTGGAGACGGTTGCAATGAAAAAAGGCATCGTTGTAGTAGGTCGCAGCTCTGTCGTGACCGATGTAGCAAAATTCGTCGTCGACAGTAACAAAATTTGACGAGGGTTGCAGCAAAAGACTCTGTCGTCTTCAGCAAAGTTCTTTTCGTTGGTTGTAGCCTTTTTAGTTTGTAGTGGTCGAATGAAACATCTCTATTTTGTCACCCAGTTACATTGCGACGTTTGATACACACAGAGCATTCCTCCGGTGTCAGTGAGTTATATGATCTCATGGTCATAGGAATAAATACTTTGACACGCACAAAACAGTAGCAACAAAATGACACGATCAACATGCTACGTCTATTAGTTTGGGTCTAGTCCATCACGTGATTCTCCTAATGGCGTGATCCAGTTATCAAGCAACAACACCTTGTTCATAATCAGAAGACACTGACTATCTTTGATCAACTGGCTAGCCAACTAGAGGCTTGCTAGGGACGGTGTTTTGTCTATGTATCCACACATGTAAATGAGTCTTCATTCAATACAATTATAGCATGGATAAGAGATGATTATCTTGATACAGGAATTATAATAATAACTATATTTATTATTGCCTCTAGGGCATAATTCCAACAGGGAGTACTTTGACAACCTTTACAATGGAGAGGTTGATAGCTCTACCATTGAGCTAGACGACTCCTTTGATGATACCAGCATGTACTTTGTGCGACGTATCCAGGAGTGTGAGGTTAAGGAGGCGTTAAAAAGGATGAAAGTAGGCAAAGCGATGGGTCCTGATGGTATCCCCATCGAGGTGTGGAGAGGCCTTGGAGACATAGCGATAGTATGGCTAACTAAGCTTTTCAACCTCATTTTTCGGTCAAACAAGATGCCCGAAGAATGGAGGCGGAGTATTTTAGTACCAATCTTTAAGAACAAGGGGGATGTTCAAAGTTGTACTAATTACCACGGAATCAAGCTGATGAGCCATACTATGAAGCTATGGGAGAGAGTCATTGAACACCGCTTAAGAAGGTTAACAAGCTTGACCAAAAACCAATTTGGTTTCATGTCTGGGAGGTCTACCATGGAAGCCATCTTCTTGGTACGACAGCTGATGGAGAAATACAGGGAGCAAAAGAAGGACCTTCATATGGTGTTCATTGATTTGGAGAAGGCCTATGATAAGATACCTCGGAATGTCATGTGGTGGGCCTTGGAGAAACACAAAGTCCCAATAAAGTACATTACCCTCATCAAGGATATGTATGATAATGTTGTGACAAGTGTTCGAACAAGTGATGGCGACACCGATGACTTTCCGATTAGAATAGGGCTACATCAAGGGTCAGCTTTGAGCCCTTATCTTTTTATTTGGTGATGGATGAGGTCACAAGGGATATACAAGGAGATATCCCATGGTGTATGCTCGTTGTGGATGATGTGGTGCTAGTCGATGATAGCCGAACGAGGGTTAATAGAAATTTAGAGTTATGGAGGCGGACTCTAGAATCGAAAGGTTTTAGGCTTAGTAGAACTAAAACTGAATACATGAGGTGCGGTTTTAGTGCTACTAGGCACGAGGATGGAGAGGTTAGCCTTGGTGGGTAGGTGGTACCGGAGAGAGACACGTTTCGATATTTGGGGTCCATGTTGCAGAAGGATGGCGATATCGATGAAGACGTGGGCCACCGAATCAAGGCTGGATGGATGAAGTGGCGCCAAGCTTCTGGCGTACTCTGTGACAAGAGAGTGCCACAAAAGCTAAAAGGCAGGTTTTATAGGACAGCTATCCGACCTGCGATGTTGTATGGCGCGGAGTGTTGGCCAACCAAGAGACGACATATCCAACAGTTAGGTGTAGCAGAGATGCGCATGTTGAGATGGATATGTGGCCACACAAGGAAGGATCGGGTACGGAATGACGATATACGAGAGAGACTTGAGGTAGCACCGATTTAAGAGAAGATGGTCCAGCATCGTCTCAGATGGTTTGGACATATTCAACGGAGGCCATCGGAAGCGCCGGTGCATAGCGGACGGATAAAGCGTGCTGAGAATGTTAAGAGGGGTCGTGGTAGACCAAACTTGACATGGGAGGAGTCCGCGTTCCAGAGTCATGACTTGGTTTCGAGATCTTATGGGTTTCAACTCTAGCCTACCCCAATTTGTTTGGGACTGAAAGGCTTGGTTGTTGTTGTTGTTGTTGTTGTTGTTGTTGTATAGTTGTTGGTTCCATCATATTATCAACCTGAATTATTTCAAAAATTACAGCGCAATACAAGGAACAAATTATGTAGAGTAATATTATCAGAAATTACAAATTGTCATGATAAGATGTGGTAATAACAAACTAGTGTTGCTTCCATTGTTACTCCCTCTGTTTCAAAATATAAGACATTTTAGAGATTACACTAGGAAACTACATACAGAGCAAAATGAGTGAATCTATATTCTAAAATATGTCTATGTACATCCGTATGTAGTTCATAGTGCAATATCTAAAAGGTCTTATATTTAGGAACGGAGGGAGTTTTTTTTTCCCAATTTTTGCGAGATGACCACCCTACTATGTTGATTACATTGCCTTCGAAGACCCTGGCCCCAATTACACTTCAAATATACTACTGTCATGTTTTAGTCAGGGTGTTGATGTACGCATGTCTGTGTTGCTAAACAGTATCGGCATGCCGGGCTGGGAATGGGAAGAGCTTGAGGTGAAATATCATTCTCCATGGCAATCCCCATTTCTGGCGGATGTGCAACAGCTTCTCTGGAGGGATGGAAAGAAGATGGATTGAAGTTGACACCTTATGACGAGGATGGGAGTCATCTATTTTTCCAGTATAAACAGGCAGAAAAATTATGCAAGGACTCCGTCTGGAACATTGTCGGCTTAAATGTTCAGGTATGCTACGTACTCATTTTTGCATGTTAATAATATGGTGGAACCTAACGGCTACACAATACTTTGAATAACTACTGCATCCAAAAGAACATGTCTACCTGTCCATCAATTTTGCATGCCCACCACTCTTGATCAAAGAGAAAAAACAAAATTCCATTCACCCCACAAAGACCTGTTATCTCTATCATTCAAGGTTATACCCCACAATCAATCGAGTGGAACATCATTCTGTTGGCGTATAGTACAGTAACACGAGAGATATTACACAGCATTCTGTTGGCGTATAGATGATAGTACTGTAACACGAGGGACATTAATTGGCAAACGCGTCATCCTCCCATCCGAAAGAAGTATGTATGCCCAGGCCAGGCAGAAACTCTATACACCATAGCAACGAAGATCCATTTCGACAGGTTTGATATATAGCTGCCTGTATCACGTGATTGCCTCAAGGGTTACCGAAGAACCAGCACCATCGACTGTACCTTTCTCGGATAGCTTGTTTAGAACCCACAGCATCCATCAGAAGAGAAACGGCCATCTCAGTTCCCTTCAAGGGCCGTTCCTGTCACCTGCACATTGCACATATCACTTCGCGTTAAAAAGCTAATAATCCCACACCCATTCTATATATAGTCTAGAGACATCAAACGATTATGATGTTGTAACTTTGGCAGCGAAAGGAGAAGATGGCAAGATGAAAACACTGACCTACATGAGCGAAACTATTTTAGCCGAACAGGATTGCCTTAATTGCCAAGGCAATCTTGTGAACTTTATCTCCCTTATCACAGAGTGCCACAACCAAAAGAGCAGTCTCGTTGCCCTTGACAGTCAGGTGGCCTGTCCATAGGCAGAACCCCAATATCAGCAAATTGCCTAGCATCTTCATCTTCGCAGTCCACAACTGCTTCCTAACCTCCTTTTCATGAATCTTTAGGAACAAGACCATGATTTTGGCCACCCGGACCTTCTCAGCCTCATCAAGTGCATCTGCTCCATCACCTGAAACGAAACAAAATAAATACATAAGTGACATCTAGTACTCACACATTTATACAAAATTATCTAGATGCCTCAGTCAAACCTATGACACAGTAATATCCCTAATCTGCATTAAACCCTCCAGGGATTCATTCACTATATTTTGTCGACGCCTTCCATGGAGGCCTCACAAACAAGATGGATCAAAGACGAAAACTGAAGCAGCCGCTGCTCCACCCGACAGGCCTTCCTACTCATATTATTTCTACAAAACAGCCCCATAGCATGCGCTTTTCATGTGCATTGTGCACTTTTAAATGCGTGCCAGGTCATTTTAATATATATTTTAGTAAGAAAAAATCCTGCTTAGGCCTAGCAGGCCGTGCCAATGACACACTGCTTAAATTTCCTTACTCTACTGGAGGCCACGGCTGCATCTGATTACTTACTTCCTGTAAATTAAGCCTGAATCTAAAACACCACCTCCTTAATACTCCCTCCGTCCAAAAATAAGTGTCTCAACTACTAGTACAAAGTTGTACTAAGCTTGAGATACTTATTTTGGGATGGAGGGAGTATATATGAATCGCTGCGCTGCTGCATCCATACAAAAAAGCTATACAATTGCAAACGGCAATCAGAAAATGTACCAATCCCAGAGAATAGCAATTTCCATGTTTGCTCACAAGCTTAACATACCGAGGCCCTAAACCTAACCCTGCCCTCCACAGGCCACCGGGCGCCACAGACATGGTGGAACACGAATATGGTACGCGTGAGGCACTTCATAGCGTAGGTATTCAGGAGTGGAGTACTTCTTAAAATTTACCACGAGCAGTAGCACAAATAACAAATGAGACACCAAAGGGGCTCCAGGACGGATATAAATCGGTGCAAGCCCACAGTTAGTGACAACATCTTGTATCAAGGCATGTAATGCATCAGGTGCGAACAGGATAAGGCATTTGAGTATTCCTTGGTAGTTACAGGGAAATCCATTTCCGAGAATAGCTATCTGCTGTCAGTAAACAGTTCCCGACTTGACCAACTCAATAAAGTCGTCCAATCTTATTTGGTACGATGCCAAATAAGTTTCCTTAAACACACTGCTTAAGCTGATTACTTCATGTAAACTGAACATGAATCTGAAACATCTGCTTAATAGTAGTATATATGAATAACTCTCCAATTCCCAACGACAATGAGAAAATATACCAATCCCAGAGAATAGCAATTTTCATGTTCACTGATTCACTCGCAAGCTTAACATAACGAGGCCCTAAACCTAACCCTCCCCTTCGCAGCCCTCCGGGAGCCACGGACATGGTGGAACACGCAAGATGGCATGCCCCAGGCGCTGCCGCGCTGACAATCGCGATTCCAAACAAAATAGCGCACATATTTGTGGGTGGAGTACTTCTCAAAACTTACCATCACCAGTAGAATTTCCAGTCGCATTCGGCGAGCCCCAGCCTCCGCGCACTTGGCGAGACCCGGCCTCCGCGCCGCTGCTCCCGCGGCCTGCGTATGATCCCGCAGGTTAGAAGCTCCTGTTTAAGCACAAATAGCCGCCTAGAACCTCTAGATCCTCCGCGCTCTTACCGAACAAGGAGGTACGACGGCCGACGCGCACGGCGGCCAGCGAGGGCCGCGTCGCGGCGAAGCGAGAGGGGGGAGGGAGGCGGCGGAGAGGCGCAGCTGGGGCGGCATTGCGGCGCAGGGGTCCGGGGGCGTGGATCGCACCGACTCGACCGAAGCGTGGCTGCACAGGCGTCCCCATCGCGCCCGCGGGAGGGGCGAGCTCGCCGCCGGTGGCCATGCCGCCTGTGGTGACGACACGACACGAGACGAGAGGCGAGTCTGACGGCCGAAGCGTGGTGGTGGACTCAGACTGGTGGCGATGCGTGTGTGCGTGTGTCTTGTGCAACGCCTATCGGGCTCTCCGAACCCTATTATGGCCCATGGCACGGTACCGCAAGACAATTATTCTGGGGACGCGAGGCGCAAATGACACGAGCAACGAAACATGGGCCGACCCATTAGGAGCCGAAGCGCTAGGTTGCCTCAGGCTAGAAAAAGCCTGCGGAACGGTTTTGCGAAAGTTCGGGCTCGTTCAGGGAACCTTCTATTGATTTGTTTTCCACAGGTTTTCGAAAAGTATCATTTTGAGCTCAAGCTCATTTGTGCTCCGATGAATACTAAATTCGAAGAAAATACGAAATAATAACAAAATTCTGAAATCTCATAAAAGTTCTCAATGTTTGCAAAATTTCATCATGAGATCGCATTCGTTGAAGGCATGGCAAAAAAAAATCAGAGTTCTGAAATGCTTTCGAAAGTATCATTTTCAGAGCATCGTTTTAATTTTTTTGTCACCCCTTCCTCGAATGTGATTTCATGATGAAAACTTGCAAGCATTTAGAATATTTATCAAAATTCAGCACAAAAAAAATCATTTTTCCTGATTTTACTATTCACTAGGAAGACGGCGGCAGCAAACTCACCGTCCACCAGGAAGACGTCGGCGGCGCTCAACTCCAGTTCGACAAGAAAGACAGCTGCGGGTCGTGGGATGTGGGTGGGAGTCGTGGGTGGGGGTTGACTGCGTGCGTGAATGGTGTTTTTCCAATTTTCATTGGTGTTTTTTTGACGGGTGAGTAGCGAGTGAGGGAGGGATCGTAGGTGGGGGAAGAGGTTGAACCATCACGACAGACGGCAGATCCCCCTTTCATAATAGAGATATGGGTTCATTTGAGCTCGAGCTCAAATACTCCACGTCACAGGTTTTCATTTTTTTTGATTTTTATTTTTCTCATTTTTAAAATTCTTGGAGAGTTTTCAAAAATTGACATTAACATTTTTAACTTGGTGACCATTTACGAATTCTCGAAAGTGCTTGAATTCGTGAATATTTTTGAATATTGCAATTATTATGTGAATTCATGAAGTTTTTCAATTTTATAAATTTTATTTGAAGTTACAAACTTTATTTCAATTCATGAAAATTCTGAATTTCATGAATATTTTTTGAATTCATGAACTTTTTGGAATTTTGTGAACATCCTTTAAATTCTTCAAACTCGAGAGGAACAAGATTTTCACAGGTAAGATGTCAAACAAGAAAAAGTTCTTAATTAGATGAGGTAATCAGCAATGCATTGCCACAGAGATATATATATCACTCAAACGATATATATGCCACCCACACCACGCGAAGATGATGGGCTTAGCCGCATCGAGTCCCCCGAACCATACGCCGTGCCGCCCTTGTGGACATAACGGTCGCTAAGGTCGCCAAAGAAGACAGGGCCACCGTCGTGATTTTCGTCTCCATCGCATGCACCTGGTGTCCACGGTCGCCGATCTGCAGCAGCCGGAGATCCCTTCGATTGGGTATAAAAAGACCGCGCCGCCACCCGCTGCGCGAGGATATGAAGGCCCGCCGCCGCTGTTAGCCGCGCAGGCTTAGCTTTGTCTCCGGCGGCGGCGAGGGACAGAGGTGGAGGGTTGGGGCGGCGACGGCAAAGATCTGATCGCTTGATACTCTCATGGTCTATGGAATTATGCAAACACTAAGTTTCTACGTGTTGTAAAACCATTAACTTGCGACAGAATGTATATCATAGCATAACGTCAATTGG
Source organism: Hordeum vulgare subsp. vulgare (assembly GCF_904849725.1). Lineage (NCBI taxonomy): Eukaryota > Viridiplantae > Streptophyta > Magnoliopsida > Poales > Poaceae > Hordeum > Hordeum vulgare. Next base: position 483,062,714 of record NC_058522.1, read on the forward strand.
GTCAATTCAACACAAATGTTCTTCTAACAATGTGTTCACAAAATTGTCGGTATAGTCTTGCCCATGATGAGGAAAACGTGGCCATCATGTAACATTTGAGCTAGTCTTAGAGGCACAACTAGGAATGCATTTATGGTTTGTTATTCCACTCGTGCATATGGGTTTCCCTATGAGACTTTATGGATATACAAACTCAAGGACCATTGCAGTTATAGCACGAACTATAAACTTAATCACGAACTTGTATATAAATAATAACTATTATTATTTCCTCAAGGGCACATCTCCTACAAGTTCTTAACCCATAAGTGTAGGATATTAGTTGTATCATTTTTAATAAGTAAGAGTGTCAAACCCAGCGAGGAGCTAAATGTAGAATTAATATTCTTTCAAATTCTATCAACCACCGATAGAACTATACGAACACTTAACGTTGCTTTATCCAGAAATAAGAAATAAAACTATCTTGCCCGGTGAAGTTTTCTCGGATGCTCAAAATTCCAAATGGAAAAAAAATCAAAAAGAAGTTTTTTTCCAAAAAAAAGAAAATATAATTTTATTTAAAAATATTAGGTTGTTTTCATTGAAATTCACTATTATTGTTATTTATTAGGTTTATTTTAATAATTGTTTGTAATTCAAAAAATTAAATCATGTGACATGACATCAAGACCCAGGTTGTTTAGGATTGATAGCTTACTATTGTCAGGAAAACAACAAGTGCAGACTTGACAACTAGGAGCGATAGAACTAGAAAGTTAAGCCTGTTCGGGCTGAAGCAGTGAGAGGATGAGTGACCGGCCGGAAAGTTAGACGATTTGGAATGAGTGATCCACGCTAGAGCAGTGAGGATGGGTGACCGGCCGGAAAGTTAGACGATTTGGAATGAGTGATCCACGCTAGAGCAGTGAGGATGGGTGACCGGCCGGAAAGTTAGACGATTTGGAATGAGTGATCCACGCTAGAGTAGTGAGGATGGGTGATTAGAGATTAAATTGTTAAATAATTCGAAGATTTGAAAATTGGAATAAAACATAAAAAATATTCAAAGATAAAAATTTAAAAAATCTACCCTTTGGGGTGAAACAAACAAAATAAACAGACGGATCCTTTAGTCTCGCTCCCAGCCCCGCCACGTGGAGGGCCATTAGCCCCGGTTCGGCATTAGTCCCGGATGATTATTCCCGGTTCCTGAACCAGGACTAATAGCCTAAACGAACCGGGGCTAAAGGCCCTTTTTCTACTAGTGCACGCATCATCAGCTTTATTTTTTTTATTACGACCACGTTGGTATTTTTTTACTACAACTTTATTTTTGTTGCGACCATGAACGAAAATTGTTGCATTATGAACGAAATTTGTTGCATCAAGAGAATTTTGCTGCATGAGGATCTAACGATGCGACCCGCGTGCAGCTGGCTGATCGACCAGCTGGCGCAGAGCACTGCCCTTCCTTTTTACCCCTCCAAGTCCAACCGGGATCGGATGGAGTGGAGTTGCTCATATATAGCAGTTCCAAGACAAATACGATATCGGTCAGGATTCGTGACGTACTGTACTTCATATCCGGATTGATCCGGAATTTTCCGGATACGCGAGGACTGTATCGATCAGGTTTGAGGACGAAAGCGTCTGTATATATAACTGTTGACCCCAACGCTAGCTAGGGCAGTTCGCAAGCAACGTCGGCGAAACAAAACAACCACCGATCGATCCGTACGCGAGGCGAACCACCCTGCTCAACACCACCTATCCATAATGGCGTGCTCCAGCTTGTCCCACGGCGTGGCTCTCGTCACTAAGGCGCCGGCGCCGTCCTCCTCTCCGCGCCTGTCGTACGCGATGGTCCGCCTCCCGGCCCTCCGGACTGCTCCTTCCCTGACGATGGTGAGCACTGCCGCTCGCAATCCTTGTTATATCTATGTAGAATAATGTATAGGCACCCCTCAAAAAAAAACTAGCTATATGCGTATAGCTCAACTGCTCAAGTCAAAAAAACCCTGTAGATCTTCGTTGGAGATCTTGACTAGACTTGACTCTGACCGGTCTCGTGCAGGTGCAGCGCTGCGCCGGTGGGTACGGCGGTAACACCGCCGTTCCTCGCAGGGCGTCGTCAATCGACGACGATGAGTGCATCCGCTTCACGAGGGATGATCCAGATGACGACGTGGAAGCGGGGGTGGCGCTGCTGGACGCGGTGGCTGGTGCGTTCCGGCCCCTCCTGGACAACCTGAAGCAGCTGCGCTCCGTCCGGACCGTCTTCGACGTGGAGGACTACCACGTCGGCATGCCTTTCGGTATACACGCACATGTGATGGTTACTCATTATTTACTGCAAGGCAAGGTGATTAACACTGGTGTGCAGGAGCCATCCTGGCGTGCTTGGCACTGTGGCAGATGTGGAAGATGGATCCCTCGACGTGCCTGGACTTCCTGCTCGCCTACGCCTTCTACAAGCTCAGCGTCCTCGCGGCGGATGGTCGGAAACAAGGCTTTTGCAATGACCTAATCACCCGGGTCCAATTCGGTTAGTCCTAGTCCTCGTTGCCATCTGCTAGCTCTTATATTGATGACAACTGTTCCCTCCGTATCAGTTTTTTGACGACACTATCAAAGTGAGTGAGAACTTGACGTTCCTCTAAACTGAACTGAACTTTTTATGATGAACACTCAGTCATCGTAGTCACAATGGCCTTGAAGGACATCCGCAAAAGCGTTGTCCCCCTTGATTACATCAGGTAATTGTTATTAATTCGTGCGTCTCACTGAGCGTGGTTGCAGTTACAGTTCAAATATGCATGATGATGCTTTAATCAGGGAGCTGATGTCTGCATGTCTCGTGTGCTGAAACATCGACACGCCGCAGGTGTTGGAAATATGCCCTAGAGGCAATAATAAATTAGTTATTATTATATTTCTTAGTTCATGATAATCGTTTATTATCCATGCTATAATTGTATTGATTGGAAACACAATACTTGTGTGGATACATAGACAAAACACTGTCCCTAGTAAGCCTCTAGTTGACTAGCTCGTTGATCAAAGATGGTCAAGGTTTCCTGGCCATAGGCAAGTGTTGTCACTTGATAATGGGATCACATCATTAGGAGAATCATGTGATGGACTAGACCCAAACTAATAGACGTAGCATGTTGATCGTGTCATTTTGTTGCTACTGTTTTCTGCGTGTCAAGTATTTGTTCCTATGACCATGAGATCATATAACTCACGGACACCGGAGGAATGCTTTGTGTGTATCAAACGTCGCAACGTAACTGGGTGACTATAAAGATGCTCTACAGGTATCTCCGAAGGTGTTCGTTGAGTTAGTATGGATCGAGACTGGGATTTGTCACTCCGTGTGACGGAGAGGTATCTCGGGGCCCACTCGGTAATACAACATCACACACAAGCCTTGCAAGCAATGTGACTTAGTGTAAGTTACGGGATCTTGTATTACGGAACGATTAAAGAGACTTGCCGGTAAACGAGATTGAAATAGGTATGCGGATACTGACGATCGAATCTCGGGCAAGTAACATACCGAAGGACAAAGGGAATGACATACGGGATTATATGAATCCTTGGCACTGAGGTTCAAACGATAAGATCTTCGTAGAATGTGTAGGATCCAATATGGGCATCCAGGTCCCGCTATCGGATATTGACCGAGGAGTCTCTCGGGTCATGTCTACATAGTTCTCGAACCCGCAGGGTCTGCACACTTAAGGTTCGACGTTGTTTTATGCGTATTTGAGTTATATGGTTGGTTACCGAATGTTGTTCGGAGTCCCGGATGAGATCCAGGACGTCACGAGGAGCTCCGGAATGGTCCGGAGGTAAAGATTGATATATAGGAAGTCCTGTTTTGGTCACCGAAAAAGTTTCGGGCTCATCGGTAGTGTACCGGGAGTGCCGGGAGGGGTGCCGGGGACCATCGGGAGGGGTGTCACGCCCCAAGGGGTCTCATGGGCTATGGGAAGAGATAAACCAGCCCCTAGTGGGCTGGAATAAGTTCCCACTAAGGCCCATAAGGTTTGAGAAGGAAAAAACACAAGGTGGAAAGAGTTTCCAAGTGGGAAGGTGGAATCCTACTCCAAGTAGGATTGGAGTAGGACTCCTCCACCTCCAATTTCGGCCAACCCTTGAGGGTTTGAGGCTGCCTCTTCCCTCCCCCTCCCTCCTATATATACTGAGGTATTAGGGCTGATTTGAGACGACTTTTCCATGGCAGCCCGACCACATACCTCCACGGTTTTTCCACTAGATCGCGTTTCTGCGGAGCTCGGGCGGAGCCCTGCTGAGACAAGGTTATCACCAACCTCCGGAGCGCCGTCACGCTGCCGGAGAACTCTTCTACCTCTCCGTCTCTCTTGCTGGATCAAGAAGGCCGAGATCATCGTCGAGCTGTACGTGTGCTGAACGCGGAGGTGCCGTCCGTTCGGTACTAGATCGTGGGACTGATCGCGGGATTGTTCGCGGGGCGGATCGAGGGACGTGAGGACGTTCCACTACATCAACCGCGTTCACTAACGCTTCTGCTGTACGATCTACAAGGGTACGTAGATCACTCATCCCCTCTCGTAGATGGACATCACCATGATAGGTCTTCGTGCGCGTAGGAAAAATTTTGTTTCCCATGCGACGTTCCCCAACAGTGGCATCATGAGCTAGGTTCATGCGTAGATGTCTTCTCGAGTAGAACACAAAAGTTTTTGTGGGCGGTGATGTGCGTTTTGCTGCCCTCCTTAGTCTTTTCTTGATTCCGCGGTATTGTTGGATTGAAGAGGCTTGGACCGACATTACTCGTACGCTTACGAGAGACTGGTTTCATCGCTACGAGTAACCCCGTTGCTCAAAGATGACTGGCAAGTGTCGGTTTCTCCAACTTTAGTTGAATCGGATTTGACCGAGGAGGTCCTTGGATGAGGTTAAATAGCAACTCATATATCTCCGTTGTGGTGTTTGCGTAAGTAAGATGCGATCCTACTAGATACCCATGGTCACCACGTAAAACATGCAACAACAAAATTAGAGGACGTCTAACTTGTTTTTGCAGGGTATGCTTGTGATGTGATATGGCCAACGATGTGATGTGATATATTGGATGTATGAGATGATCATGTTGTAATAGATAATATCGACTTGCACGTCGATGGTACGGCAACCGGCAGGAGCCATAGGGTTGTCTTTATAACTAACGTTTGTGCTTGCAGATGCGTTTACTATTTTGCTAGGACGTAGCTTTAGTAGTAATAGCATGAGTAGCACGACAACCCCGATGGCGACACGTTGATGGAGATCGTGATGATGGAGATCATGGTGTGACGCCGGTGACAAGAAGATCGTGCCGGTGCTTTGGTGATGGAGATCAAGAAGCACGGGATGATGGCCATATCATGTCACTTATAAATTGCATGTGATGTTAATCCTTTTATGCACCTTATTTTGCTTAGAACGACGGTAGCATTATGAGGTGATCTCTCACTAAAATTTCAAGACGAAATTGTGTTCTCCCCGACTGTGCACCGTTGCTACAGTTCGTCGTTTCGAGACACCACGTGATGATCGGGTGTGATAGACTCAACGTTCACATACAACGGGTGCAAAACAGTTGCGCACGCGGAACACTCGGGTTAAGCTTGACGAGCCTAGCATGTGCAGACATGGCCTCGGAACACATGAGACCGAAAGGTCGAGCATGAATCGTATAGTTGATATGATTAGCATAGAGATGCTTACCACTGAAACTATTCTCGACTCATGTGATGATCGGACTTGAGATAGTGGATTTGGATCATGTACCACTCAAATGACTAGAGAGATGTACTTTTTGAGTGGGAGTTCTTAAGTAATATGATTAATTGAACTAATTGTCATGAACATAGTCTAATGGTCTTTGCGAATTACGATGTAGCTTGCGCTATAGCTCTACTGTTTTATATGTTCCTAGAGAAAATTTAGTTGAAAGTTGATAGTAGCAAACTTTGCAGACTGAGTCTGTAAAACCGAGGATTGTCCTCGTTGCTGCACAGAAGGCTTATGTCCTTAATGCACCACTCGGTGTGCTGCACCTCGAGCGTCGTCTGTGGATGCTGTGAACATCCGACATACACGTTTCTGATGACTACACGATAGTTCAGTACAAAAATACTTAATGGCTTAGAAGCAAGGCGCCGGAAACGTTGTAAAACGTCACGGAACATAAGTGATGTTCTAAAGAGATGAAATTGTGATTTCATGCTTGTGCCCTTGTTAAGAGGTACGAGACTTCCGACAAGATTCTTTGTCCACAAAGCACAGGAGAAAAGGCTCAATCGTTGAGCATGTGCTCAGATTGTCTGAGTACGACAATCGCTTGAATCAAGTGGGAGTTAATCTTCCAGATGAGATAGTGATAGTTCTCCAAAGTCACTGCCACCAAGCTGTGAGAGCTTCGTGATGAACTATAACATATCAAGGATACATACAATGATCCTTGAGCGATTCGCGATGTTTGACACTGCGAAAGTAGAAATCAAGAAGGAGCATCAATAGTTGATGGTTTGTAAAACCACTAAGTTTCAAGAAAGGCAAGGGCTAGAAGGGATACTTCGTGAAACGGCAAAACAGTTGCTGCACTAATGAAGAGACCCAAGATTAAACCTAAACCCGAGACTAAGTGCTTCTGTAATGAGGGGAACAATCACTGAGGCGGAGCAACTCAAGATACTTGGTAGATAAGAAGGCTGGCAAAAGTCGAAAGAAGTGTATTTGATATACATGATGTTGATGTGTACTTTACTAGTACTCCTAGTAGCACGAGGGTATTGGATACCGGTTCGGTTGCTAAGTGATTAGTGACGCGAAATGAAAGCTACGACATAAACGGAGACTAGCTAAAGGCGAGGTGACGATACGTGTTGGAAGTGTTTCCAAGATTGATATGATCAAACGTCGCACGCTCCCTCTACCATGGGATTGGTGTTAAACCTAAATAATTGTTATTTGGTGCTTGCGTTAAGCATGAACATGATTGGATCGTGTTTATTGCAATACGATTATTCATTTAAAGAGAATAATGGTTACTCTATTTTCTTGAATAATCACCTTCAATGGTTTATTGAATCTCGATCGTAGTGTTAGACATGTTCATGATATTGGTGCCAAAAGATACGAGTTGATGATGATAGTACCACTTACTTGTGGCACTGCCGCTTGAGTCATGTTAGTATAAATTGCATGAAGAGGCTCCATGCTGATGGATCTTTGTACTCACCTGATTTCGGATCACTAGTGACATGCGAATCATACCACATGAGCAAGGCCTTGTTTTCATTGAGATGAAATAAGATAGTAACTTGTTGGAAGTGATACATTTTGATGTATGCAGTCCAATGGGTGCTGAGGCACGCAGTGGATATCATTATGTTCTTACTTCACTGACGATTTGAGTAGATACAGGAGTATTTACTTAATGAATCACAAGTTTGAAATGTTGAAAAGTTCAATTCCGTTTCAGAGTGAAGTTCGTCATAACAAGAGGATAAACTGTCTACGATATGATCATGGAAATGAATATCTGAGTTACGAGTTTTGGTACACAGTTAAGACAAAAGTGGAAATTGTTTCGCAGTTCATGCCACCTGGAACATCATAGTGTGATGATGTGTCTGAACGTCATAGCCACGCACTATTTGGTATGGTGCATACTATGATATCTCTTATCGAATTACCACTATCATTTTTGGGTTATGCATTAGAGACAACCGCACTCACTTTAAATGGGGCACCGCGTATTTCCATTGAGATGACACAGTATAGACTGAGGTTTAGAGAAATCTAAATTGTCGTTTCTTGAAAGTTTGGGGTTTCGACACTTATGTGAAAAGGTTTCAGTCTGATAAGCTCGAACCCAAAGCGGATAAATACATCTTCATAGGATATCCAAAACAGTTGGGCACATCTCCTATCTCAGATCCGAAAGCAAAGTGTTTGTTTCTAGAAACGGATCCTTTCTCGAGGAAAGGTTTCTCTCGAAAGAATTGAGTGGGAGGGTAGTAGAACTTGATGAGGTTATTGAACCATCACTTCAACCAGTGTGTAGCAGGGCGCAGGAAGTTGTTCATGTGGCGCCTACACCAATTGAAGTGGAAGCTGATGATGATGATCATTGAGCTTCGAATCAAGTTACTACAAACCTCGTAGGTCGACAAGGTCGCGTACTGCTGCAGAGTAGTACGGTAACCCTGTCTTGGAGGTCATGTTGTTGAGAAACAGTGAACCTACGAGTTATGGAGAAAGCGATGGTGGGCCCAGATTCCGACAAATGGCTGGAAGCCATGAAATCCGAGAGAGGATCCATGTGTGAAAACAAAGTGTAGACTTTGGTAGAACTACTTGATGGTCATAGGACTATTGAGTAAAAATGGATCTTTAAAGGAAGACAGACGATCATGGTGATAAGTCACTATTAAGAAAAGCTCGACTTGTCGCAAAGATGTTTTCGACAAGATCAAACAGTTGACTATGATGAGATTTTATCACTCGTAGCGATACTAAAGGTCTGTTAGAATTATGTTAGTTGTTGATGCATTATTTATGAAATATTGCACGTAGGATGTCAAAACATTGTTTTCTCGACGGTTTCCTTGAGCAAACATTGTATGAGATACAACCAGAAGGTTTTGTCGATCCTAAAGATACTAGCAAGTATGCAAGCTCCAGTGATCCTTCAATGGACTGGTGCAAGCATCTCGGAGTTGGAATATACACTTTGATGAGATGATCAAAGATTTTGGGTTTGTACAAGGTTTATGAGAAACTTGTATTTACAAAGAAGTGAGTGGGAGCACTATAGAATTTCTGATAGGTATATGTGGTTGACATATTGTGGATCAGAAGTAATGTAGAATTTCTGTAAAGCATACAAGGTTGTTTGAAATAAGTTTTCAAAGGAGTACCTGGATTACGCTACTTGAACGTTGAGCATCAAAGATCTATGAAGATAGATCGAAAGCGCTTAATAGAAGTTTCAACAAGATGCATGCCTTGACAAGTTTTTGAAAGAGTTCAAAATAGATCAGCAAAGAAGGAGTTCTTGGTTGCGTTGTGAGGTGTGAATTTGAGTAAGACTCAAAACCCGACCACGGCAGAATAAAGAGAATAGACGAAGGTCGTCTTCTATGCCTTAGCCGTAGAATCTAAAGTATGCCATGCTGTGTACCACACCTGATGTGTGTCTTGACTCAAAGTATGTTGAGAGGTACAGAGAGTGATCCATGATTGAATCACTAGCAGCAGTCGAAATTTATCCTTAGTAACTAATGGACTAAGGAATTTTTCTCGATTATGGAGGTGGTTGGAGAGTTTGTCGTAAAGGGTTACGTCAATGCAAGCTTTGACACTAATCCGAATAACTATGAGTAGTGAAACGGATTCGTATAGTAGAGTAGATATTTGGAGCATTTCCGAATAGCACGTAGTAGCAGCATCTATAAGATGACATAAAGATTTGTAAAGAACACACGGATCTGAAAGTTTCAGAACCGTTGACTAAAACCTCTCTCACGAGCAAGACGTGATCAGACCCCATAACTATATGGGTGTTGGATTCGTTGGAATCACATGGTGATGTAAACTAGATTATTGACTCTAGTGCAAGTGGGAGACTGTTGGAAATATGCCCTAGAGGCAATAATAAATTAGTTATTATTATATTTCTTAGTTCATGATAATCGTTTATTATCCATGCTATAATTGTATTGATTGGAAACACAATACTTGTGTGGATACATAGACAAAACACTGTCCCTAGTAAGCCTCTAGTTGACTAGCTCGTTGATCAAAGATGGTCAAGGTTTCCTGGCCATAGGCAAGTGTTGTCACTTGATAATGGGATCACATCATTAGGAGAATCATGTGATGGACTAGACCCAAACTAATAGACGTAGCATGTTGATCGTGTCATTTTGTTGCTACTGTTTTCTGCGTGTCAAGTATTTGTTCCTATGAGCATGAGATCATATAACTCACGGACACCGGAGGAATGCTTTGTGTGTATCAAACGTCGCAACGTAACTGGGTGACTATAAAGATGCTCTACAGGTATCTCCGAAGGTGTTCGTTGAGTTAGTATGGATCGAGACTGGGATTTGTCACTCCGTGTGACGGAGAGGTATCTCGGGGCCCACTCGGTAATACAACATCACACACAAGCCTTGCAAGCAATGTGACTTAGTGTAAGTTACGGGATCTTGTATTACGGAACGAGTAAAGAGACTTGCCGGTAAACGAGATTGAAATAGGTATGCGGATACGGACGATCGAATCTCGGGCAAGTAACATACCGAAGGACAAAGGGAATGACATACGGGATTATATGAATCCTTGGCACTGAGGTTCAAACGATAAGATCTTCGTAGAATGTGTAGGATCCAATATGGGCATCCAGGTCCCGCTATCGGATATTGACCGAGGAGTCTCTCGGGTCATGTCTACATAGTTCTCGAACCCGCAGGGTCTGCACACTTAAGGTTCGACGTTGTTTTATGCGTATTTGAGTTATATGGTTGGTTACCGAATGTTGTTCGGAGTCCCGGATGAGATCCAGGACGTCACGAGGAGCTCCGGAATGGTCCGGAGGTAAAGATTGATATATAGGAAGTCCTGTTTTGGTCACCGGAAAAGTTTCGGGCTCATCGGTAGTGTACCGGGAGTGCCGGGAGGGGTGTCGGGGACCATCGGGAGGGGTGTCACGCCCCAAGGGGTCTCATGGGCTATGGGAAGAGATAAACCAGCCCCTAGTGGGCTGGAATAAGTTCCCACTAAGGCCCATAAGGTTTGAGACGGAAAAAACACAAGGTGGAAAGAGTTTCCAAGTGGAAAGGTGGAATCCTACTCCAAGTAGGATTGGAGTAGGACTCCTCCACCTCCAATTTCGGCCAACCCTTGAGGGTTTGAGGCTGCCTCTTCCCTCCCCCTCCCTCCTATATATACTGAGGTATTAGGGCTGATTTGAGACGACTTTTCCACGGCAGCCCGACCACATACCTCCACGGTTTTTCCTCTAGATCGCGTTTCTGCGGAGCTCGGGCGGAGCCCTGCTGAGACAAGGTTATCACCAACCTCAGGAGCGCCGTCACGCTGCCGGAGAACTCTTCTACCTCTCCGTCTCTCTTGCTGGATCAAGAAGGCCGAGATCATCGTCGAGCTGTACGTGTGCTGAACGCGGAGGTGCCGTCCGTTCGGTACTAGATCGTGGGACTGATCGCGGGATTGTTCGCGGGGCGGATCGAGGGACGTGAGGACGTTCCACTACATCAACCGCGTTCACTAATGCTTCTGCTGTACGATCTACAAGGGTACGTAGATCACTCATCCCCTCTCGTAGATGGACATCACCATGATAGGTCTTCGTGCGCGTAGGAAAAATTTTGTTTCCCATGCGACGTTCCCCAACAGCAGGGATTCTGTTTTCTTCCTTTATACCATGTCGGTACTTACGGACTTGACCGGCACCAAGAAGTTCGTGAATCCTTTCTTCAGTGTCTTGTTGGCGCTATCCAAGGCCAAACACGGGATACTCGCGGTGATGCGCCTGCTGGCATTTGATGACTTCAGCTGCTTCGGACCATGGGGAGTTGTGCCAAAGATGGAGGGCCTAACCAATGCCAAACAGGTGGAGTTGGAGCAGACGAAAACTCGGATCGATCGTCTGTTTGATGATCAGGATGATCCAAAGATTAAGGCCGAATGGGATGCCCAATGGATGGAGATATGCCAAACACTACTAGCTCCAATGCCTCTTGCGAACGATGAGGCGATTGGGCTAAAGACGGAGGGTGCACACAATGTCCCACAATTGGAGCTGAATGATGGGGCGATTGGGCCAAACATGAAGAGTTTACCGGATGTCCAGCGGGTGGAGGTTGGTCAAATAGTAGCTCGCATGCCTTGTGTGACTGATGAGGTGATTGAAACAAAGATGGGAGGAGGGCACACCCGATTCCAAACAGGTGGAGGTGGGGCAAACACTAGATCAGGTGCCACGTCTGAATGATGAGATAATTGCGTCAAAGATCGTGCGAGATGTCCAACAGGTGGAGGTGGCGCAAACACTAGCTCAGGTGCCTCATCTGAATGATGAGATAATTGGGCCAAAGATGGAGAGCGTACCGGATGTCCAATATGAGGTGGAGGTGAATCAAATTCTAGCTCAGGTGCATCATGTGAATGATGAGGTATTGGGGCATGAATCTGTCGACTAATCTAATGTAAGCCAAAATTCTAATGTAAGCTCGGTTGGGCATTTTGTAGTATGTTTTGCAATGGGGCTGTCCTTTTTCCTCTGAGAGTTGGCATGTTCGCTTCCTTGCCTCTATGGTTTCCTTCCTTCATCCTTTGATTTTTTTTCTATCTCTCTCTCTCTACACCCCCTCATGTTTTGGAATGATCTAAACCAAATTCAAATCGTTAATTTCCTTTCCTTTCCCTACTGGAAACCATGTCGTGCATTAACTCAATTAGATCTTATCAAAACTATGTCCGACACTAATAAAAAAAGGGCAATGCTACGCGTTCACCGGAGGATTATTTCCAATGATCCGTCACCTTCACAGCCGTTTGATTTAATGCATCTAGTTTGAAACACCCTACTCTGAATTTCCATCAGAGCAAGAGCACCGCTATGTTTTTGCAAATATCTTCTCAAGCTAAAATTTACCCCTTAGAAAGCAGCAAGTAGCGAGTGGAAACACATCATAGCTGATCAACAAACAGGTCATTTTGTCTACTAATACATTCAAGTGTTAGTCGAATGGCAAAATGACAATACAGCGGATGACAAGACTGGTAAATAAATAGTCATTTCTCTTAGTTCCTTTACACGGTTGTGGACGCGCCAATTTAGGGACTGCCTTGTCATTGTCTGCAGACGCGCCACGGCGTATAAGATGCCTGATTTGACAAGTCCAGTTGTACATGCTCTTAGATTTTATCTTAATATGGATGGGAGGGACTAGTAGATATATTATGGATTGTACAAATAGAATTTATACGCACATATATTACATATCATGAAAGTTATCACAAAAGTTTTGAAACCGGCTCCAATACTTTATAACCGAATCTAAGAGACTCGTAGCCAGTCTATAGAATCATCATATGGAGAGATATAGCCAGGATACCACATAATTCTATACATTTCTTGAATCCCACCTCTGGTTTTCAGCAAATTAACAAAATAAATCAGACCACGCCTTCCATACTTCTTCACACCAGCAACATCAAATAGGAATGCACAGATGTAGAGGAGGAAAACCGGCATTCTATGTCATGAAACAACATTCAGTTAGTGCTTGAAGGAAGCATCTCCAAAAGAAATGCATAAAAAGGATAATTGTGTTGTTTCATAATCAAATCAAGCCCAATCTATGAAAGTGTTTTGATGGTACTGGAGATTTCATATTAACCAATAAAGGTTGGATACAATATTTAGTTGCTTACACAAAGTTATGGCTCAGGAATCTATGTTCTACACAGAGTTCCACCAAGTCTTGGCAGACTACTGAAATCTGATTACAAACATCTATATATCTTGTATAGCTATAAGATACATAAGAAGACATAAGAAGACATATAGAACAGTCAGATCCTCTGGTGGGAGGATTGTACTTATGTTGACAGCCCTAAATAACACTAAATATATATCATATGTTCATATCAAAGCTCCAATATTAGGTCACGAAGTTAATGATAAGCTTGACAAAAATTTGAGCAGACACATACAATTTAGACCAACAATGTTGAATGGCAACCCAATGACAGAATGAGATGGCATTACACGTTGAAAGAAAGCATTCAACAGTTTGTGGTTTGCACATTTGTACTCTCTACATGCAGTGCAATGAGAGTTTAAGGATACTTCATGCATTCTTCGACAAACAGAATTATGAACTGCATTCTCAAGCGGTGAGAGAATGTGCCGATTGAAGATTTCCTTACCTACTGGATGTGAAGCAAAGTTATCAGTGTTCAAGTGCCCATGGAAACATTGTATTATCTTGTTTTAGGCCATTTTTGCTAGGCTAATTGCACACACATGATGTGTTGCTTAATGCTTGTGACTATATGCAGTTTGAATACCTTTGTCACCCTATTATTAGTGTAAGACAACCACAATTCTTAACACAACAAAGTTAAACTTGGGCAGAAGAACAAAGTGACATACAAAAAACAAAATCTAGTAAGGCCAAGAAAAATTGTTCCATCTTTCTCTTCCATCACTCATGTTGAATGTAAGCCTTACTGTTCACATTTTGGATATGAATCTAACATCACGAGTGTATATTTGACATTTGTTCTAGTTCGTTCCTAGTACCCATAATTTTCTAGGGCTATAACGTTTCCCTACTGATCTCATTTTCAACACAAGGTTCTTGTGGACACCAAAAAACATTAGCTGCCACTATGCTTGACCGTTGACCTATAGATCTAAAATATAACTCCTATGATGTTGTAGTGTTGATATATCAGCTTGACAAGCTATCTTAGTTCTAAAATGTAAAAAGTGAAAAGGAATACATAAAAACAGAATTGTGTGATGTACAAATTGGAGGATAAGTTGTCATTCAAGAATTTGTAATTCAATGTTAGAAAGGGTTATTTAAAAAATGCAAGCGATGACTCTAAACAAAACTGTTGCACCTGACTACTAAATGATTTAGCAGTTAGACAATGCATACTGACCTAATAGCATCCAGGAGGACATAGTTTTTCTTGATATCCTTCAAAACCATGATAAGTATGGTACCTACATTGAAAAGGTGATGCAATAAATGTCCACAAATATGGCTAAGTGGGACTACTGCAAAAATAAATAAGACTAGACCATAAAAATTAAAGCAGAATGTCTTGCGATTCACAAAAGGTGACATCAGGTTATAAATACATACAAATGTAAATACAGTTAGAGTTAATGCTAAACAAGCTATTTGAGGTTGCTAAAGCCCCTGGTGATTTAAAAAATGAACACATCGATGTTGCCACTGATCAGTCACTTGTGAAATGTATATTAACAGTTCAGTTCATACTCACTCCGTTCCTAAATATAAGTCTTCTAAGAGATTTCATTAGGAGTCTACATACGAAACAAAATGAGTGAATCTACACTCTAAAGTATGTCTATATACATCCGTATGTAGTCTATTAGTGGAATCTCTAGAAAGACTTATATTTAGGAACGGAGGGAGTACTTCATAGTAATTTCTCACAACTTCATAAAGTCAGGAGTCTTGCAGTGGGTATATGGCATTTTGGGCAGGTGACGGTGACCCAGACAACTACAGTGTATGCATTATAAATATGTTAATTCAATCCCGAAATGACTATTGTTTTGAATTAAGCTGATAACTTTTAGTTAAGTTACATAACAGTAATGAGTCAAAGATACAGTCCAGGCTTCATCACAGTATCTGTTTGGAGCACAAAGTATTGTTCACTCTACACATTTGTGAACAAGATTTTGTGCTCCAATAAGATAATGTGTTAGTATTATTGTTTATTCATACGGATATTTTATACTCTTCTCCTGCACTAAAAAATACAAAAAGTAGGAGCATCTCTAACCCATCCGCAATAAATCCTTAACTCGCAAAAAAATGCCACTATGGGAGTTAGCACACTCTAACCCATCCGCAATACTTCTCTTAGCTCCCTAAAAATTTCAGAAGCTCTAAAAAAATCCTTAACTCCCAATACTTCTACCTCTGTGTGTGTGGGGGGTGGGTGGGGGAAGGAAGTTTCCCTCCTCAACCCCCCACCTTCTGCCGATGACATCTCCACAGGCTAAGCCACCCCCGTGGGCCGTGTCCCGGCCCACTCCGGCCACACCGCCACCTATCTCCGTCTCCCAAGCCTTCTCCCGTCGCCTCCAACTCCCACTAATGAGTCGTAACTGGCAGCAGCCACTGCAGCAGCTCACCTCCCCACCACTGCAGCCGTACACCACTGCCTCCCGAGCCTCCTCCTGTGCCTGGCACACCTTCCCCGAGGGTCCCGGCAGGCACTTCCCCCGCCCGCGCTGACTGTCATCGCCTCCAAAATCGCGTCACGGTCTTGAGCGGCAGCGAGGTCGGGAATTGGTATGTCACCTCCCCCCCCCCCCCCCCCGCGCCTTCTGCCGATGACATCTCCGACAGGCTAAGCCACCCCCACGGGTCGTGTCCCGGCCCACTCCGGCCACACCGCCACCTATCTCCGTCTTCCAAGCCTTCTCCCGTCGCCTCCAGCTCCCACTAATGAGTGGTAACTGGCAGCAGCCACTGCAGCAGCTCACCTCCCCACCACTGCAGCCGTACACCACTGCCTCCCGAGCCTCCTCCTGTGCCTGCCACACCTTCCCGAGGGACCCAGCAGCCACTTCCCCCGCCCGCGCTGACTGTCATCGCCTCCAAAATCGCGTCACGGTCTCCAGCGTCATCGAGGTCGGGAATTGGTATGTCCCCCCCCCCCCGCTGCCACAGCGGTATTTCTAGTGATCCCCGCCGGCCACCACGCCCTCCTGCTGGAGATGCACGGAATGTATTTGACAAAAGGGTCAAAAGGCTTCTTCTTTTTCTTCCTTCCCTTTTTTTCTGCAATTATGTAGAAATATAGTTCAAATTTGGTTTTTGTATGCAAAGTTAGGAGAGAATTGTCCAAAAAAATATTGGGAGTTAAGCTTAGGGAATGGGTTAGATATAAGCAATATTGGGAGTTATGGGGTTTGGGGAGTTGGGAATGGGTTAGAACTTAGAAATGATCTAAAATACTCCCTCCATTTTCTTTTAGTCCTCATATAAGATGGGAGTACTAGTTTTCTATACAATCTGCTCCATTATCTATGCTACTCTGTGCATCATATAATCCCTTTTGATGTGTTTAACTAAAAATAACAATTTCAAAAATAAAGAAATACCAAATTTCAGTCGGGTGATCAAGCTGTTTGACTTGTGGCGTTTATGCAAGTCTGATGATACAACACTGAGTTTATAGAATAAGTAGGCAAGCATGACATCAACAAAAATGGAAGAACCGTCTTCCACAGTTGGTAACAGCCAACACATCCAAGAAATGCACCTGCAAATAGACATAATCCATATAGTGTGAGTAACTCAACAGTTTAAACAATGAACATATAACAGAGTCATTCAACTGAAACTCAAACGCACCAAAGACCATGCCGATTTGATAGTCCTCAAGGTCGTATGGGCGGCGGAGCGAGCAGAACTCAGCTATGTTGCGCAGCAGGGGGCGGAACATGTCAACCATCTCCGCCTTCAACGCCTCCCATGCGTCGTCCCCTTTGTTTTTAATGACAGGCTGATCCTCCATGTCAGGAGGGGGACCAGGGGAGCAACGCTGCAGAAGAAGTGGCATAAAGTTCATACGCCCGAATACACTATGGAATTAGGGAACTGGGTTACCCAGAAGAAAGTACTCCCGCTGTAAAGATATATAAGAGCGCTTAGATCACTGCTTTACGGACGGAGTAGTACTTACCACTACCGACGGCCATGAAGCACCGATCCGGTGGGGACGGGAGCATGGTGAGAAGGAAACCCTGTGTGTAAGCTCCCTGGCCCCGGTGCCCGCGGCAAGAACGGTCCCGCGGCCATTTCCACTCCGAGCTGCCACTATTCTCTGGGACGTCAGGTGGGCGCCGGCGCCGGCGCCGCCACAGCGGACAGCCAACATCGGAACCGGGGGTGCGGGTGGGGGTGGGGGGCTGGCGGCGCTGGGTTTCAGGGCGCGTTGGTACACTTCTTGGAGAGATCTAGGGTAGGCATCCAGTATTGCTAATATAAACTGGTGGGAATGGCGATGGAGACCACCGCTGGGTTTCAGACCATTCGTTCGCCGTTGGATCGGAAGGAGCACATGCGTTGGATCTGCTACGGTGCTACTTTTTTTTTGAGCAACAGCTACGGTGCTACCTAGTCTTTTTTTTTGAAAGACCGGTGCTACCTAGTCCAGTCGAGAGATAGGGGGGCAAAGCTATGCGCCCGCGCGTCGGCCCATTTTTTTTGATAGATCTGTTCGGATCCGTTCGATTTGCACGTGTGCACTCGTAAGATTTCTTCCCTTTTCTTTTTTTTCTTCCGCATCCCATCTTCAACCTTCTGCATGGAAGAAAGGGAGAGGAAGGAGGGTGCCATCCTCGTGCACGCCGACCGCCTCGCCTCGCCTCATCTTCTTTCATTGTCGGTCATCCTTGATCGTCGTTCCTCGTCGTCGGTAGCGGCCCTCGTCGCCGGTTGCCGCATACATTTCTCGTCGACTCCATGCATATAACCGCGTGCACCCCTTATGGCACCTCTGGTGCGACAACGGCAACTCGTCAACGAGCTCCATGGTTGTAGCACCCCAATGTGTCGTTGTCGTCTTGCCATCACAGCTCGTTGTACGGGTTTGTGTGAGCGATCGCCAAGAGTAAATTATGTTCATGTATGTGGCAGAAAAAACACCAGCCGTAGCAAAAAAAAGCACGATTGTTGCAGCAATTCATCTCATTGTCGTCGCTGGGCGCGATTCCGTCATGATGGATGTAGCCAATCTCTCGCCGGTAGTAGCAAAAAAGAACAACAGTTGCAGCAATTCATCTCAACATTCTCACCGGTCCCATCTCCGCCATGATGCATATAGCAAAGTACCTCGTCGGTAGTAGCAACTCTGGGGACGGTTGCAATGAAAAAAGGCATCGTTGTAGTAGGTCGCAGCTCTGTCGTGACCGATGTAGCAAAATTCGTCGTCGACAGTAACAAAATTTGACGAGGGTTGCAGCAAAAGACTCTGTCGTCTTCAGCAAAGTTCTTTTCGTTGGTTGTAGCCTTTTTAGTTTGTAGTGGTCGAATGAAACATCTCTATTTTGTCACCCAGTTACATTGCGACGTTTGATACACACAGAGCATTCCTCCGGTGTCAGTGAGTTATATGATCTCATGGTCATAGGAATAAATACTTTGACACGCACAAAACAGTAGCAACAAAATGACACGATCAACATGCTACGTCTATTAGTTTGGGTCTAGTCCATCACGTGATTCTCCTAATGACGTGATCCAGTTATCAAGCAACAACACCTTGTTCATAATCAGAAGACACTGACTATCTTTGATCAACTGGCTAGCCAACTAGAGGCTTGCTAGGGACGGTGTTTTGTCTATGTATCCACACATGTAAATGAGTCTTCATTCAATACAATTATAGCATGGATAAGAAATGATTATCTTGATACAGGAATTATAATAATAACTATATTTATTATTGCCTCTAGGGCATAATTCCAACAGGGAGTACTTTGACAACCTTTACAATGGAGAGGTTGATAGCTCTACCATTGAGCTAGACGACTCCTTTGATGATACCAGCATGTGCTTTGTGCGACGTATCCAGGAGTGTGAGGTTAAGGAGGCGTTAAAAAGGATGAAAGTAGGCAAAGCGATGGGTCCTGATGGTATCCCCATCGAGGTGTGGAGAGGCCTTGGAGACATAGCGATAGTATGGCTAACTAAGCTTTTCAACCTCATTTTTCGGTCAAACAAGATGCCCGAAGAATGGAGGCGGAGTATTTTAATACCAATCTTTAAGAACAAGGGGGATGTTCAAAGTTGTACTAATTACCACGGAATCAAGCTGATGAGCCATACTATGAAGCTATGGGAGAGAGTCATTGAACACCGCTTAAGAAGGTTAACAAGCGTGACCAAAAACCAATTTGGTTTCATGTCTGGGAGGTCTACCATGGAAGCCATCTTCTTGGTACGACAGCTGATGGAGAGATACAGGGAGCAAAAGAAGGACCTTCATATGGTGTTCATTGATTTGGAGAAGGCCTATGATAAGATACCTCGGAATGTCATGTGGTGGGCCTTGGAGAAACACAAAGTCCCAATAAAGTACATTACCCTCATCAAGGATATGTATGATAATGTTGTGACAAGTGTTCGAACAAGTGATGGCGACACCGATGACTTTCCGATTAGAATAGGGCTACATCAAGGGTCAGCTTTGAGCCCTTATCTTTTTATTTGGTGATGGATGAGGTCACAAGGGATATACAAGGAGATATCCCATGGTGTATGCTCGTTGTGGATGATGTGGTGCTAGTCGATGATAGCCGAACGAGGGTTAATAGAAATTTAGAGTTATGGAGGCGGACTCTAGAATCGAAAGGTTTTAGGCTTAGTAGAACTAAAACTGAATACATGAGGTGCGGTTTTAGTGCTACTAGGCACGAGGATGGAGAGGTTAGCCTTGGTGGGTAGGTGGTACCGGAGAGAGACACGTTTCGATATTTGGGGTCCATGTTGCAGAAGGATGGCGATATCGATGAAGACGTGGGCCACCGAATCAAGGCTGGATGGATGAAGTGGCGCCAAGCTTCTGGCGTACTCTGTGACAAGAGAGTGCCACAAAAGCTAAAAGGCAGGTTTTATAGGACAGCTATCCGACCTGCGATGTTGTATGGCGCGGAGTGTTGGCCAACCAAGAGACGACATATCCAACAGTTAGGTGTAGCAGAGATGCGCATGTTGAGATGGATATGTGGCCACACAAGGAAGGATCGGGTACGGAATGACGATATACGAGAGAGACTTGAGGTAGCACCGATTTAAGAGAAGATGGTCCAGCATCGTCTCAGATGGTTTGGACATATTCAACGGAGGCCATCGGAAGCGCCGGTGCATAGCGGACGGATAAAGCGTGCTGAGAATGTTAAGAGGGGTCGTGGTAGACCAAACTTGACATGGGAGGAGTCCGCGTTCCAGAGTCATGACTTGGTTTCGAGATCTTATGGGTTTCAACTCTAGCCTACCCCAATTTGTTTGGGACTGAAAGGCTTGGTTGTTGTTGTTGTTGTATAGCTGTTGGTTCCATCATATTATCAACCTGAATTATTTCAAAAATTACAGCGCAATACAAGGAACAAATTATGTAGAGTAATATTATCAGAAATTACAAATTGTCATGATAAGATGTGGTAATAACAAACTAGTGTTGCTTCCATTGTTACTCCCTCTGTTTCAAAATATAAGACATTTTAGAGATTACACTAGGAAACTACATACAGAGCAAAATGAGTGAATCTATATTCTAAAATATGTCTATGTACATCCGTATGTAGTTCATAGTGCAATATCTAAAATGTCTTATATTTAGGAACGGAGGGAGTTTTTTTTTCCCAATTTTTGCGAGATGACCACTCTACTATGTTGATTACATTGCCTTCGAAGACCCTGACCCCAATTAGACTTCAAATATACTACTGTCATGTTTTAGTCAGGGTGTTGATGTACGCATGTCTGTGTTGCTAAACAGTATCGGCATGCCGGGCTGGGAATGGGAAGAGCTTGAGGTGAAATATCATTCTCCATGGCAATCCCCATTTCTGGCGGATGTGCAACAGCTTCTCTGGAGGGATGGAAAGAAGATGGATTGAAGTTGACACCTTATGACGAGGATGGGAGTCATCTATTTTTCCAGTATAAACAGGCAGAGAAATTATGCAAGGACTCCGTCTGGAACATTGTCGGCTTAAATGTTCAGGTATGCTACGTACTCATTTTTGCACGTTGATAATATGGTGGAACCTAACGGCTACACAATACTTTGAATAACTACTGCATCCAAAAGAACATGTCTACCTGTCCATCAATTTTGCATGCCCACCACTCTTGATCAAAGAGAAAAAACAAAATTCCATTCACCCCACAAAGACCTGTTATCTCTATCATTCAAGGTTATACCCCACAATCAATCGAGTGGAACATCATTCTGTTGGCGTATAGTACAGTAACACGAGAGATATTACACAGCATTCTGTTGGCGTATAGATGATAGTACTGTAACACGAGGGACATTAATTGGCAAACGCGTCAGCCTCCCATCCGAAAGAAGTATGTATGCCCAGGCCAGGCAGAAACTCTATACACCATAGCAACGAAGATCCATTTCGACAGGTTTGATATATAGCTGCCTGTATCACGTGATTGCCTCAAGGGTTACCGAAGAACCAGCACCATCGACTGTACCTTTCTCGGATAGCTTGTTTAGAACCCACAGCATCCATCAGAAGAGAAACGGCCATCTCAGTTCCCTTCAAGGGCCGTTCCTGTCACCTGCACATTGCACATATCACTTCGCGTTAAAAAGCTAATAATCCCACACCCATTCTATATATAGTCTAGAGACATCAAACGATTATGATGTTGTAACTTTGGCAGCGAAAGGAGAAGATGGCAAGATGAAAACACTGACCTACATGAGCGAAACTATTTTAGCCGAACAGGATTGCCTTAATTGCCAAGGCAATCTTGTGAACTTTATCTCCCTTATCACAGAGTGCCACAACCAAAAGAGCAGTCTCGTTGCCCTTGACAGTCAGGTGGCCTGTCCATAGGCAGAACCCCAATATCAGCAAATTGCCTAGCATCTTCATCTTCGCAGTCCACAACTGCTTCCTAACCTCCTTTTCATGAATCTTTAGGAACAAGACCATGATTTTGGCCACCCGGACCTTCTCAGCCTCATCAAGTGCATCTGCTCCATCACCTGAAACGAAACAAAATAAATACATAAGTGACATCTAGTACTCACACATTTATACAAAATTATCTAGATGCCTCAGTCAAACCTATGACACAGTAATATCCCTAATCTGCATTAAACCCTCCAGGGATTCATTCACTATATTTTGTCGACGCCTTCCATGGAGGCCTCACAAACAAGATGGATCAAAGACGAAAACTGAAGCAGCCGCTGCTCCACCCGACAGGCCTTCCTACTCATATTATTTCTACAAAACAGCCCCATAGCATGCGCTTTTCATGTGCATTGTGCACTTTTAAATGCGTGCCAGGTCATTTTAATATATATTTTAGTAAGAAAAAATCCTGCTTAGGCCTAGCAGGCCGTGCCAATGACACACTGCTTAAATTTCCTTACTCTACTGGAGGCCACGGCTGCATCTGATTACTTACTTCCTGCAAATTAAGCCTGAATCTGAAACACCACCTCCTTAATTAATACTCCCTCCGTCCCAAAATAAGTGTCTCAACAACTAGTACAAAGTTGTACTAAGCTTGAGACACTTATTTTGGGATGGAGGGAGTATATATGAATCGCTGCGCTGCTGCATCCATACAAAAAAGCTATACAATTGCAAACGGCAATCAGAAAATGTACCAATCCCAGAGAATAGCAATTTCCATGTTTGCTCACAAGCTTAACATACCGAGGCCCTAAACCTAACCCTGCCCTCCACAGGCCACCGGGCGCCACAGACATGGTGGAACACGAATATGGTACGCGTGAGGCACTTCATAGCGTAGGTATTCAGGAGTGGAGTACTTCTTAAAATTTACCACGAGCAGTAGCACAAATAACAAATGAGACACCAAAGGGGCTCCAGGACGGATATAAATCGGTGCAAGCCCACAGTTAGTGACAACATCTTGTATCAAGGCATGTAATGCATCAGGTACGAACAGGATAAGGCATTTGAGTATTCCTTGGTAGTTACAGGGAAATCCATTTCCGAGAATAGCTATCTGCTGTCAGTAAACAGTTCCCGACTTGACCAACTCAATAAAATCGTCCAATCTTATTTGGTACGATGCCAAATAAGTTTCCTTAAACACACTGCTTAAGCTGATTACTTCATGTAAACTGAACATGAATCTGAAACATCTGCTTAATAGTAGTATATATGAATAACTCTCCAATTCCCAACGACAATGAGAAAATATACCAATCCCAGAGAATAGCAATTTTCATGTTCACTGATTCACTCGCAAGCTTAACATAACGAGGCCCTAAACCTAACCCTCCCCTTCGCAGCCCTCCGGGAGCCACGGACATGGTGGAACACGCAAGATGGCATGCCCCAGGCGCTGCCGCGCTGACAATCGCGATTCCAAACAAAATAGCGCAGATATTTGTGGGTGGAGTACTTCTCAAAACTTACCACCACCAGTAGAATTTCCAGTCGCATTCGGCGAGCCCCAGCCTCCGCGCACTTGGCGAGACCCGGCCTCCGCGCCGCTGCTCCCGCGGCCTGCGTATGATCCCGCAGGTTAGAAGCTCCTGTTTAAGCACAAATAGCCGCCTAGAACCTCTAGATCCTCCGCGCTCTTACCGAACAAGGAGGTACGACGGCCGACGCGCACGGCGGCCAGCGAGGGCCGCGTCGCGGCGAAGCGAGAGGGGGGAGGGAGGCGGCGGAGAGGCGCAGCTGGGGCGGCATTGCGGCGCAGGGGTCCGGGGGCGTGGATCGCACGGACTCGACCGAAGCGTGGCTGCACAGGCGTCCCCATCGCGCCCGCGGGAGGGGCGAGCTCGCCGCCGGTGGCCATGCCGCCTGTGGTGACGACACAACACGAGACGAGAGGCGAGTCTGACGGCCGAAGCGTGGTGGTGGACTCAGACTGGTGGCGATGCGTGTGTGCGTGTGTCTTGTGCAACGCCTATCGGGCTCTCCGAACCCTATTATGGCCCATGGCACGGTACCGCAAGACAATTATTCTGGGGACGCGAGGCGCAAATGACACGAGCAACGAAACATGGGCCGACCCATTAGGAGCCGAAGCGCTAGGTTGCCTCAGGCTAGAAAAAGCCTGCGGAACGGTTTTGCGAAAGTTCGGGCTTGTTCAGGGAACCTTCTATTGATTTGTTTTCCACAGGTTTTCGAAAAGTATCATTTTGAGCTCAAGCTCATTTGTGCTCCGATGAATACTAAATTCGAAGAAAATACGAAATAATAACAAAATTCTGAAATCTCATAAAAGTTCTCAATGTTTGCAAAATTTCATCATGAGATCGCATTCGTTGAAGGCATGGCAAAAAAAAAATCAGAGTTCTGAAATGCTTTCGAAAGTATCATTTTCAGAGCATCGTTTTAATTTTTTTGTCACCCCTTCCTCGAATGTGATTTCATGATGAAAACTTGCAAGCATTTAGAATATTTATCAAAATTCAGCACAAAAAAATCATTTTTCCTGATTTTACTATTCACTAGGAAGACGGCGGCAGCAAACTCACCGTCCACCAGGAAGACGTCGGCGGCGCTCAACTCCAGTTCGACAAGAAAGACAGCTGCGGGTCGTGGGATGTGGGTGGGAGTCGTGGGTGGGGGTTGACTGCGTGCGTGAATGGTGTTTTTCCAATTTTCATTGGTGTTTTTTTGACGGGTGAGTAGCGAGTGAGGGAGGGATCGTAGGTGGGGGAAGAGGTTGAACCATCACGACAGACGGCAGATCCCCCTTTCATAATAGAGATATGGGTTCATTTGAGCTCGAGCTCAAATACTCCACGTCACAGGTTTTCATTTTTTTCGATTTTTATTTTTCTCATTTTTAAAATTCTTGGAGAGTTTTCAAAAATTGACATTAACATTTTTAACTTGGTGACCATTTATGAATTCTCGAAAGTGCTTGAATTCGTGAATATTTTTGAATATTGCAATTATTATGTGAATTCATGAAGTTTTTCAATTTTATAAATTTTATTTGAAGTTACAAACTTTATTTCAATTCATGAAAATTCTGAATTTCATGAATATTTTTTGAATTCATGAACTTTTTGGAATTTTGTGAACATCCTTTAAATTCTTCAAACTCGAGAGGAACAAGATTTTCACAGGTAAGATGTCAAACAAGAAAAAGTTCTTAATTAGATGAGGTAATCAGCAATGCATTGCCACGGAGATATATATATCACTCAAACGATATATATGCCACCCACACCACGCGAAGATGATGGGCTTAGCCGCATCGAGTCCCCCGAACCATACGCCGTGCCGCCCTTGTGGACATAACGGTCGCTAAGGTCGCCAAAGAAGACAGGGGCCACCGTCGTGATTTTCGTCTCCATCGCATGCACCTGGTGTCCACGGTCGCTGATCTGCAGCAGCCGGAGATCCCTTCGATTGGGTATAAAAAGACCGCGCCGCCACCCGCTGCGCGAGGATATGAAGGCCCGCCGCCGCTGTTAGCCGCGCAGGCTTAGCTTTGTCTCCGGCGGCGGCGAGGGACAGAGGTGGAGGGTTGGGGCGGCGACGGCAAAGATCTGATCGCTTGATACTCTCATGGTCTATGGAATTATGCAAACACTAAGTTTCTACGTGTTGTAAAACCATTAACTTGCGACAGAATGTATATCATAGCATAACGTCAATTGGGTCAATTCAACACAAATGTTCTTCTAACAATGTGTTCACAAAATTGTCGGTATAGTCTTGCCCATGATGAGGAAAACGTGGCCATCATGTAACATTTGAGCTAGTCTTAGAGGCACAACTAGGAATGCATTTATGGTTTGTTATTCCACTCGTGCATATGGGTTTCCCTATGAGACTTTATGGATATACAAACTCAAGGACCATTGCAGTTATAGCACGAACTATAAACTTAATCACGAACTTGTATATAAATAATAACTATTATTATTTCCTCAAGGGCACATCTCCTACAAGTTCTTAACCCATAAGTGTAGGATATTAGTTGTATCATTTTTAATAAGTAAGAGTGTCAAACCCAGCGAGGAGCTAAAGGTAGAATTAATATTCTTTCAAATTCTATCAACCACCGATAGAACTATACGAACACTTAACGTTGCTTTATCCAGAAATAAGAAATAAAATTATCTTGCCCGGTGAAGTTTTTTCGGATGCTCAAAATTCCAAATGGAAAAAAAATCAAAAAGAAGTTTTTTTCCAAAAAAAAGAAAATATAATTTTATTTAAAAATATTAGGTTGTTTTCATTGAAATTCACTATTATTGTTATTTATTAGGTTTATTTTAATAATTGTTTGTAATTCAAAAAATTAAATCATGTGACATGACATCAAGACCCAGGTTGTTTAGGATTGATAGCTTACTATTGTCAGGAAAACAACAAGTGCAGACTTGACAACTAGGAGCGATAGAACTAGAAAGTTAAGCGTGTTCGGGCTGAAGCAGTGAGAGGATGAGTGACCGGCCGGAAAGTTAGACGATTTGGAATGAGTGATCCACGCTAGAGCAGTGAGGATGGGTGACCGGCCGGAAAGTTAGACGATTTGGAATGAGTGATCCACGCTAGAGCAGTGAGGATGGGTGACCGGCCGGAAAGTTAGACGATTTGGAATGAGTGATCCACGCTAGAGCAGTGAGGATGGGTGATTAGAGATTAAATTGTTAAATAATTCGAAGATTTGAAAATTGGAATAAAACATAAAAAATATTCAAAGATAAAAATTTAAAAAATCTACCCTTTGGGGTGAAACAAACAAAATAAACAAACGGATCCTTTAGTCTCGCTCCCAGCCCCGCCACGTGGAGGGCCATTAGCCCCGGTTCGGCATTAGTCCCGGATGATTATTCCCGGTTCCTGAACCGGGACTAATAGCCTAAACGAACCGGGGCTAAAGGCCCTTTTTCTACTAGTGCACGCATCATCAGCTTTATTTTTTTTATTACGACCACGTTGGTATTTTTTTACTACAACTTTATTTTTGTTGCGACCATGAACGAAAATTGTTGCATTATGAACGAAATTTGTTGCATCAAGAGAATTTTGCTGCATGAGGATCTAACGATGCGACCCGCGTGCAGCTGGCTGATCGACCAGCTGGCACAGAGCACTGCCCTTCCTTTTTACCCCTCCAAGTCCAACCGGGATCGGATGGAGTGGAGTTGCTCATATATAGCAGTTCCAAGACAAATACGATATCGGTCAGGATTCGTGACGTACTGTACTTCATATCCGGATTGATCCGGAATTTTCCGGATACGCGAGGACTGTATCGATCAGGTTTGAGGACGAAAGCGTCTGTATATATAACTGTTGACCCCAACGCTAGCTAGGGCAGTTCGCAAGCAACGTCGGCGAAACAAAACAACCACCGATCGATCCGTACGCGACGCGAACCACCCTGCTCAACACCACCTATCCATAATGGCGTGCTCCAGCTTGTCCCACGGCGTGGCTCTCGTCACTAAGGCGCCGGCGCCGTCCTCCTCTCCGCGCCTGTCGTACGCGATGGTCCGCCTCCCGGCCCTCCGGACTGCTCCTTCCCTGACGATGGTGAGCACTGCCGCTCGCAATCCTTGTTATATCTATGTAGAATAATGTATAGGCACCCCTCAAAAAAAACTAGCTATATGCGTATAGCTCAACTGCTCAAGTCAAAAAAACCCTGTAGATCTTCGTTGGAGATCTTGACTAGACTTGACTCTGACCGGTCTCGTGCAGGTGCAGCGCTGCGCCGGTGGGTACGCCGGTAACACCGCCGTTCCTCGCAGGGCGCCGTCAATCGACGACGACGAGTGCATCCGCTTCACGAGGGATGATCCAGATGACGACGTGGAAGCGGGGGTGGCGCTGCTGGACGCGGTGGCCGGTGCGTTCCGGCCCCTCGTGGACAACCTGAAGCAGCTGCGCTCCGTCCGGACCGTCTTCGACGTGGAGGACTACCACGTCGGCATGCCTTTCGGTATACACGCACATGTGATGGTTACTCATTATTTACTGCAAGGCAAGGTGATTAACACTGGTGTGCAGGAGCCATCCTGGCGTGCTTGGCACTGTGGCAGATGTGGAAGATGGATCCCTCGACGTGCCTGGACTTCCTGCTCGCCTACGCCTTCTACAAGCTCAGCGTCCTCGCGGCGGATGTCCGGAAACAAGGCTTTTGCAATGACCTAATCACCCGGGTCCAATTCGGTTAGTCCTAGTCCTCGTTGCCATCTGCTAGCTCTTATATTGATGACAACTGTTCCCTCCGTATCAGTTTTTTGACGACACTATCAAAGTGAGTGAGAACTTGACGTTCCTCTAAACTGAACTGAACTTTTTATGATGAACACTCAGTCATCGTAGTCACAATGGCCTTGAAGGACATCCGCAAAAGCGTTGTCCCCCTTGATTACATCAGGTAATTGTTATTAATTCGTGCGTCTCACTGAGCATGGTTGCAGTTACAGTTCAAATATGCATGATGATGCTTTAATCAGGGAGCTGATGTCTGCATGTCTCGTGTGCTGAAACATCGGCACGCCGCAGGTGTTGGAAATATGCCCTAGAGGCAATAATAAATTAGTTATTATTATATTTCTTAGTTCATGATAATTGTTTATTATCCATGCTATAATTGTATTGATTGGAAACACAATACTTGTGTGGATACATAGACAAAACACTGTCCCTAGTAAGCCTCTAGTTGACTAGCTCGTTGATCAAAGATGGTCAAGGTTTCCTGGCCATAGGCAAGTGTTGTCACTTGATAATGGGATCACATCATTAGGAGAATCATGTGATGGACTAGACCCAAACTAATAGACGTAGCATGTTGATCGTGTCATTTTGTTGCTACTGTTTTCTGCGTGTCAAGTATTTGTTCCTATGACCATGAGATCATATAACTCACGGACACCGGAGGAATGCTTTGTGTGTATCAAACGTCGCAACGTAACTGGGTGACTATAAAGATGCTCTACAGGTATCTCCGAAGGTGTTCGTTGAGTTAGTATGGATCGAGACTGGGATTTGTCACTCCGTGTGACGGAGAGGTATCTCGGGGCCCACTCGGTAATACAACATCACACACAAGCCTTGCAAGCAATGTGACTTAGTGTAAGTTACGGGATCTTGTATTACGGAACGATTAAAGAGACTTGCCGGTAAACGAGATTGAAATAGGTATGCGGATACTGACGATCGAATCTCGGGCAAGTAACATACCGAAGGACAAAGGGAATGACATACGGGATTATATGAATCCTTGGCACTGAGGTTCAAACGATAAGATCTTCGTAGAATGTGTAGGATCCAATATGGGCATCCAGGTCCCGCTATCGGATATTGACCGAGGAGTCTCTCGGGTCATGTCTACATAGTTCTCGAACCCGCAGGGTCTGCACACTTAAGGTTCGACGTTGTTTTATGCGTATTTGAGTTATATGGTTGGTTACCGAATGTTGTTCGGAGTCCCGGATGAGATCCAGGACGTCACGAGGAGCTCCGGAATGGTCCGGAGGTAAAGATTGATATATAGGAAGTCCTGTTTTGGTCACCGGAAAAGTTTCGGGCTCATCGGTAGTGTACCGGGAGTGCCGGGAGGGGTGCCGGGGACCATCGGGAGGGGTGTCACGCCCCAAGGGGTCTCATGGGCTATGGGAAGAGATAAACCAGCCCCTAGTGGGCTGGAATAAGTTCCCACTAAGGCCCATAAGGTTTGAGAAGGAAAAAACACAAGGTGGAAAGAGTTTCCAAGTGGGAAGGTGGAATCCTACTCCAAGTAGGATTGGAGTAGGACTCCTCCACCTCCAATTTCGGCCAACCCTTGAGGGTTTGAGGCTGCCTCTTCCCTCCCCCTCCCTCCTATATATACTGAGGTATTAGGGCTGATTTGAGACGACTTTTCCACGACAGCCCGACCACATACCTCCACGGTTTTTCCTCTAGATCGCGTTTCTGCGGAGCTCGGGCGGAGCCCTGCTGAGACAAGGTTATCACCAACCTCCGGAGCGCCGTCACGCTGCCGGAGAACTCTTCTACCTCTCCGTCTCTCTTGCTGGATCAAGAAGGCCGAGATCATCGTCGAGCTGTACGTGTGCTGAACGCGGAGGTGCCGTCCGTTCGGTACTAGATCGTGGGACTGATCGCGGGATTGTTCGCGGGGCGGATCGAGGGACGTGAGGACGTTCCACTACATCAACCGCGTTCACTAACGCTTCTGCTGTACGATCTACAAGGGTACGTAGATCACTCATCCCCTCTCGTAGATGGACATCACCATGATAGGTCTTCGTGCGCGTAGGAAAAATTTTGTTTCCCATGCGACGTTCCCCAACAGTGGCATCATGAGCTAGGTTCATGCGTAGATGTCTTCTCGAGTAGAACACAAAAGTTTTTGTGGGCGGTGATGTGCGTTTTGCTGCCCTCCTTAGTCTTTTCTTGATTCCGCGGTATTGTTGGATTGAAGAGGCTTGGACCGACATTACTCGTACGCTTACGAGAGACTGGTTTCATCGCTACGAGTAACCCCGTTGCTCAAAGATGACTGGCAAGTGTCGGTTTCTCCAACTTTAGTTGAATCGGATTTGACCGAGGAGGTCCTTGGATGAGGTTAAATAGCAACTCATATATCTCCGTTGTGGTGTTTGCGTAAGTAAGATGCGATCCTACTAGATACCCATGGTCACCACGTAAAACATGCAACAACAAAATTAGAGGACGTCTAACCTTTTTTTGCAGGGTATGCTTGTGATGTGATATGGCCAATGATGTGATGTGATATATTGGATGTATGAGATGATCATGTTGTAATAGATAATATCGACTTGCACGTCGATGGTACGGCAACCGGCAGGAGCCATAGGGTTGTCTTTATAACTAACGTTTGTGCTTGCAGATGCGTTTACTATTTTGCTAGGACGTAGCTTTAGTAGTAATAGCATGAGTAGCACGACAACCCCGATGGCGACACGTTGATGGAGATCGTGATGATGGAGATCATGGTGTGACGCCGGTGACAAGAAGATCGTGCCGGTGCTTTGGTGATGGAGATCAAGAAGCACGGGATGATGGCCATATCATGTCACTTATAAATTGCATGTGATGTTAATCCTTTTATGCACCTTATTTTGCTTAGAACGACGGTAGCATTATGAGGTGATCTCTCACTAAAATTTCAAGACGAAATTGTGTTCTCCCCGACTGTGCACCGTTGCTACAGTTCGTCGTTTCGAGACACCACGTGATGATCGGGTGTGATAGACTCAACGTTCACATACAACGGGTGCAAAACAGTTGCGCACGCGGAACACTCGGGTTAAGCTTGACGAGCCTAGCATGTGCAGACATGGCCTCGGAACACATGAGACCGAAAGGTCGAGCATGAATCGTATAGTTGATATGATTAGCATAGAGATGCTTACCACTGAAACTATTCTCGACTCATGTGATGATCGGACTTGAGATAGTGGATTTGGATCATGTACCACTCAAATGACTAGAGAGATGTACTTTTTGAGTGGGAGTTCTTAAGTAATATGATTAATTGAACTAATTGTCATGAACATAGTCTAATGGTCTTTGCGAATTACGATGTAGCTTGCGCTATAGCTCTACTGTTTTATATGTTCCTAGAGAAAATTTAGTTGAAAGTTGATAGTAGCAAACTTTGCAGACTGAGTCTGTAAAACCGAGGATTGTCCTCGTTGCTGCACAGAAGGCTTATGTCCTTAATGCACCACTCGGTGTGCTGCACCTCGAGCGTCGTCTGTGGATGCTGTGAACATCCGACATACACGTTTCTGATGACTACACGATAGTTCAGTACAAAAATACTTAATGGCTTAGAAGCAAGGCGCCGGAAACGTTGTAAAACGTCACGGAACATAAGTGATGTTCTAAAGAGATGAAATTGTGATTTCATGCTTGTGCCCTTGTTAAGAGGTACGAGACTTCCGACAAGATTCTTTGTCCACAAAGCACAGGAGAAAAGGCTCAATCGTTGAGCATGTGCTCAGATTGTCTGAGTACGACAATCGCTTGAATCAAGTGGGAGTTAATCTTCCAGATGAGATAGTGATAGTTCTCCAAAGTCACTGCCACCAAGCTGTGAGAGCTTCGTGATGAACTATAACATATCAAGGATACATACAATGATCCTTGAGCGATTCGCGATGTTTGACACTGCGAAAGTAGAAATCAAGAAGGAGCATCAATAGTTGATGGTTTGTAAAACCACTAAGTTTCAAGAAAGGCAAGGGCTAGAAGGGATACTTCGTGAAACGGCAAAACAGTTGCTGCACTAATGAAGAGACCCAAGATTAAACCTAAACCCGAGACTAAGTGCTTCTGTAATGAGGGGAACAATCACTGAGGCGGAGCAACTCAAGATACTTGGTAGATAAGAAGGCTGGCAAAAGTCGAAAGAAGTGTATTTGATATACATGATGTTGATGTGTACTTTACTAGTACTCCTAGTAGCACGAGGGTATTGGATACCGGTTCGGTTGCTAAGTGATTAGTGACGCGAAATGAAAGCTACGACATAAACGGAGACTAGCTAAAGGCGAGGTGACGATACGTGTTGGAAGTGTTTCCAAGATTGATATGATCAAACGTCGCACGCTCCCTCTACCATGGGATTGGTGTTAAACCTAAATAATTGTTATTTGGTGCTTGCGTTAAGCATGAACATGATTGGATCGTGTTTATTGCAATACGATTATTCATTTAAAGAGAATAATGGTTACTCTATTTTCTTGAATAATCACCTTCAATGGTTTATTGAATCTCGATCGTAGTGTTACACATGTTCATGATATTGGTGCCAAAAGATACGAGTTGATGATGATAGTACCACTTACTTGTGGCACTGCCGCTTGAGTCATGTTAGTATAAATTGCATGAAGAGGCTCCATGCTGATGGATCTTTGTACTCACCTGATTTCGGATCACTAGTGACATGCGAATCATACCACATGAGCAAGGCCTTGTTTTCATTGAGATGAAATAAGATAGTAACTTGTTGGAAGTGATACATTTTGATGTATGCAGTCCAATGGGTGCTGAGGCACGCAGTGGATATCATTATGTTCTTACTTCACTGACGATTTGAGTAGATACAGGAGTATTTACTTAATGAATCACAAGTTTGAAATGTTGAAAAGTTCAATTCCGTTTCAGAGTGAAGTTCGTCATAACAAGAGGATAAACTGTCTACGATATGATCATGGAAATGAATATCTGAGTTACGAGTTTTGGTACACAGTTAAGACAAAAGTGGAAATTGTTTCGCAGTTCATGCCACCTGGAACATCATAGTGTGATGATGTGTCTGAACGTCATAGCCACGCACTATTTGGTATGGTGCATACTATGATATCTCTTATCGAATTACCACTATCATTTTTGGGTTATGCATTAGAGACAACCGCACTCACTTTAAATGGGGCACCGCGTATTTCCATTGAGATGACACAGTATAGACTGAGGTTTAGAGAAATCTAAATTGTCGTTTCTTGAAAGTTTGGGGTTTCGACACTTATGTGAAAAGGTTTCAGTCTGATAAGCTCGAACCCAAAGCGGATAAATACATCTTCATAGGATATCCAAAACAGTTGGGCACATCTCCTATCTCAGATCCGAAAGCAAAGTGTTTGTTTCTAGAAACGGATCCTTTCTCGAGGAAAGGTTTCTCTCGAAAGAATTGAGTGGGAGGGTAGTAGAACTTGATGAGGTTATTGAACCATCACTTCAACCAGTGTGTAGCAGGGCGCAGGAAGTTGTTCATGTGGCGCCTACACCAATTGAAGTGGAAGCTGATGATGATGATCATTGAGCTTCGAATCAAGTTACTACAAACCTCGTAGGTCGACAAGGTCGCGTACTGCTGCAGAGTAGTACGGTAACCCTGTCTTGGAGGTCATGTTGTTGAGAAACAGTGAACCTACGAGTTATGGAGAAAGCGATGGTGGGCCCAGATTCCGACAAATGGCTGGAAGCCATGAAATCCGAGAGAGGATCCATGTGTGAAAACAAAGTGTAGACTTTGGTAGAACTAATTGATGGTCATAGGACTATTGAGTAAAAATGGATCTTTAAAGGAAGACAGACGATCATGGTGATAAGTCACTATTAAGAAAAGCTCGACTTGTCGCAAAGATGTTTTCGACATGATCAAACAGTTGACTATGATGAGATTTTCTCACTCGTAGCGATACTAAAGGTCTGTTAGAATTATGTTAGTTGTTGATGCATTATTTATGAAATATTGCACGTAGGATGTCAAAACATTGTTTTCTCGACGGTTTCCTTGAGCAAACATTGTATGAGATACAACCAGAAGGTTTTGTCGATCCTAAAGATACTAGCAAGTATGCAAGCTCCAGTGATCCTTCAATGGACTGGTGCAAGCATCTCGGAGTTGGAATATACACTTTGATGAGATGATCAAAGATTTTGGGTTTGTACAAGGTTTATGAGAAACTTGTATTTACAAAGAAGTGAGTGGGAGCACTATAGAATTTCTGATAGGTATATGTGGTTGACATATTGTGGATCAGAAGTAATGTAGAATTTCTGTAAAGCATACAAGGTTGTTTGAAATAAGTTTTCAAAGGAGTACCTGGATTACGCTACTTGAACGTTGAGCATCAAAGATCTATGAAGATAGATCGAAAGCGCTTAATAGAAGTTTCAACAAGATGCATGCCTTGACAAGTTTTTGAAAGAGTTCAAAATAGATCAGCAAAGAAGGAGTTCTTGGTTGCGTTGTGAGGTGTGAATTTGAGTAAGACTCAAAACCCGACCACGGCAGAATAAAGAGAATAGACGAAGGTCGTCTTCTATGCCTTAGCCGTAGAATCTAAAGTATGCCATGCTGTGTACCACACCTGATGTGTGTCTTGACTCAAAGTATGTTGAGAGGTACAGAGAGTGATCCATGATTGAATCACTAGCAGCAGTCGAAATTTATCCTTAGTAACTAATGGACTAAGGAATTTTTCTCGATTATGGAGGTGGTTGGAGAGTTTGTCGTAAAGGGTTACGTCAATGCAAGCTTTGACACTAATCCGAATAACTATGAGTAGTGAAACGGATTCGTATAGTAGAGTAGATATTTGGAGCATTTCCGAATAGCACGTAGTAGCAGCATCTATAAGATGACATAAAGATTTGTAAAGAACACACGGATCTGAAAGTTTCAGAACCGTTGACTAAAACCTCTCTCACGAGCAAGACGTGATCAGACCCCATAACTATATGGGTGTTGGATTCGTTGGAATCACATGGTGATGTAAACTAGATTATTGACTCTAGTGCAAGTGGGAGACTGTTGGAAATATGCCCTAGAGGCAATAATAAATTAGTTATTATTATATTTCTTAGTTCATGATAATCGTTTATTATCCATGCTATAATTGTATTGATTGGAAACACAATACTTGTGTGGATACATAGACAAAACACTGTCCCTAGTAAGCCTCTAGTTGACTAGCTCGTTGATCAAAGATGGTCAAGGTTTCCTGGCCATAGGCAAGTGTTGTCACTTGATAATGGGATCACATCATTAGGAGAATCATGTGATGGACTAGACCCAAACTAATAGACGTAGCATGTTGATCGTGTCATTTTGTTGCTACTGTTTTCTGCGTGTCAAGTACTTGTTCCTATGACCATGAGATCATATAACTCACGGACACCGGAGGAATGCTTTGTGTGTATCAAACG
Organism: Hordeum vulgare subsp. vulgare; assembly: GCF_904849725.1. NCBI lineage: Eukaryota > Viridiplantae > Streptophyta > Magnoliopsida > Poales > Poaceae > Hordeum > Hordeum vulgare. The sequence continues at coordinate 483,098,958 of NC_058522.1, forward strand.
TCGCAACGTAACTGGGTGACTATAAAGATGCTCTACAGGTATCTTCGAAGGTGTTCGTTGAGTTAGTATGGATCGAGACTGGGATTTGTCACTCCGTGTGACGGAGAGGTATCTCGGGGCCCACTCGGTAATACAACATCACACACAAGCCTTGCAAGCAATGTGACTTAGTGTAAGTTACGGGATCTTGTATTACGGAACGAGTAAAGAGACTTGCCGGTAAACGAGATTGAAATAGGTATGCGGATACGGACGATCGAATCTCGGGCAAGTAACATACCGAAGGACAAAGGGAATGACATACGAGATTATATGAATCCTTGGCACTGAGGTTCAAACGATAAGATCTTCGTAGAATGTGTAGGATCCAATATGGGTATCCAGGTCCCGCTATCGTATATTGACCGAGGAGTCTCTCGGGTCATGTCTACATAGTTCTCGAACCCGCAGGGTCTGCACACTTAAGGTTCGACGTTGTTTTATGCGTATTTGAGTTATATGGTTGGTTACCGAATGTTGTTCGGAGTCCCGGATGAGATCCAGGACGTCACGAGGAGCTCCGGAATGGTCCGGAGGTAAAGATTGATATATAGGAAGTCCTGTTTTGGTCACCGGAAAAGTTTCGGGCTCATCGGTAGTGTACCGGGAGTGCCGGGAGGGGTGCCGGGGACCATCGGGAGGGGTGTCACGCCCCAAGGGGTCTCATGGGCTATGGGAAGAGATAAACCAGCCCCTAGTGGGCTGGAATAAGTTCCCACTAAGGCCCATAAGGTTTGATAAGGAAAAAACACAAGGTGGAAAGAGTTTCCAAGTGGGAAGGTGGAATCCTACTCCAAGTAGGATTGGAGTAGGACTCCTCCACCTCCAATTTCGGCCAACCCTTGAGGGTTTGAGGCTGCCTCTTCCCTCCCCCTCCCTCCTATATATACTGAGGTATTAGGGCTGATTTGAGACGACTTTTCCACGGCAGCCCGACCACATACCTCCACGGTTTTTCCTCTAGATCGCGTTTCTGCGGAGCTCGGGCGGAGCCCTGCTGAGACAAGGTTATCACCAACCTCAGGAGCGCCGTCACGCTGCCGGAGAACTCTTCTACCTCTCCGTCTCTCTTGCTGGATCAAGAAGGCCGAGATCATCGTCGAGCTGTACGTGTGCTGAACGCGGAGGTGCCGTCCGTTCGGTACTAGATCGTGGGACTGATCGCGGGATTGTTCGCGGGGCGGATCGAGGGACGTGAGGATGTTCCACTACATCAACCGCGTTCACTAACGCTTCTGCTGTACGATCTACAAGGGTACGTAGATCACTCATCCCCTCTCGTAGATGGACATCACCATGATAGGTCTTCGTGCGCGTAGGAAAATTTTTGTTTCCCATGCGACGTTCCCCAACCGCAGGGATTCTGTTTTCTTCCTTTATACCATGTCGGTACTTACGGACTTGACCGGCACCAAGAAGTTCGTGAATCCTTTCTTCAGTGTCTTGTTGGCGCTATCCAAGGCCAAACACGGGATACTCGCGGTGATGCGCCTGCTGGCATTTGATGACTTCAGCTGCTTCGGACCATGGGGAGTTGTGCCAAAGATGGAGGGCCTAACCAATGCCCAACAGGTGGAGTTGGAGCAGACGAAAACTCGGATCGATCGTCTGTTTGATGATCAGGATGATCCAAAGATTAAGGCCGAATGGGATGCCCAATGGATGGAGATATGCCAAACACTACTAGCTCCAATGCCTCTTGCGAACGATGAGGCGATTGGGCTAAAGACGGAGGGTGCACACAATGTCCCACAATTGGAGCTGAATGATGGGGCGATTGGGCCAAACATGAAGAGTTTACCGGATGTCCAGCGGGTGGAGGTTGTTCAAATAGTAGCTCGCATGCCTTGTGTGACTGATGAGGTGATTGAAACAAAGATGGGAGGAGGGCACACCCGATTCCAAACAGGTGGAGGTGGGGCAAACACTAGATCAGGTGCCACGTCTGAATGATGAGATAATTGCGTCAAAGATCGTGCGAGATGTCCAACAGGTGGAGGTGGCGCAAACACTAGCTCAGGTGCCTCATCTGAATGATGAGATAATTGGGCCAAAGATGGAGAGCGTACCGGATGTCCAATATGAGGTGGAGGTGAATCAAATTCTAGCTCAGGTGCATCATGTGAATGATGAGGTATTGGGGCATGAATCTGTCGACTAATCTAATGTAAGCCAAAATTCTAATGTAAGCTCGGTTGGGCATTTTGTAGTATGTTTTGCAATGGGGCTGTCCTTTTTCCTCTGAGAGTTGGCATGTTCGCTTCCTTGCCTCTATGGTTTCCTTCCTTCATCCTTTGATTTTTTTTTTCTCTCTCTCTCTACACCCCCTCATGTTTTGGAATGATCTAAACCAAATTCAAATCGTTAATTTCCTTTCCTTTCCCTACTGGAAACCATGTCGTGCATTAACTCAATTAGATCTTATCAAAACTATGTCCGACACTAATAAAAAAAGGGCAATGCTACGCGTTCACCGGAGGATTATTTCCAATGATCCGTCACCTTCACAGCCGTTTGATTTAATGCATCTAGTTTGAAACACCCTACTCTGAATTTCCATCAGAGCAAGAGCACCGCTATGTTTTCGCAAATATCTTCTCAAGCTAAAATTTACCCCTTAGAAAGCAGCAAGTAGCGAGTGGAAACACATCATAGCTGATCAACAAACAGGTCATTTTGTCTACTAATACATTCAAGTGTTAGTCGAATGGCAAAATGACAATACAGCGGATGACAAGACTGGTAAATAAATAGTCATTTCTCTTAGTTCCTTTACACGGTTGTGGACGCGCCAATTTAGGGACTGCCTTGTCATTGTCTGCAGACGCGCCACGGCGTATAAGATGCCTGATTTGACAAGTCCAGTTGTACATGCTCTTAGATTTTATCTTAATATGGATGGGAGGGACTAGTAGATATATTATGGATTGTACAAATAGAATTTATACGCACATATATTACATATCATGAAAGTTATCACAAAAGTTTTGAAACCGGCTCCAATACTTTATAACCGAATCTAAGAGTCTCGTAGCCAGTCTATAGAATCATCATATGGAGAGATATAGCCAGGATACCACATAATTCTATACATTTCTTGAATCCCACCTCTGGTTTTCAGCAAATTAACAAAATAAATCAGACCACGCCTTCCATACTTCTTCACACCAGCAACATCAAATAGGAATGCACAGATGTAGAGGAGGAAAACCGGCATTCTATGTCATGAAACAACATTCAGTTAGTGCTTGAAGGAAGCATCTCCAAAAGAAATGCATAAAAAGGATAATTGTGTTGTTTCATAATCAAATCAAGCCCAATCTATGAAAGTGTTTTGATGGTACTGGAGATTTCATATTAACCAATAAAGGTTGGATACAATATTTAGTTGCTTACACAAAGTTATGGCTCAGGAATCTATGTTCTACACAGAGTTCCACCAAGTCTTGGCAGACTACTGAAATCTGATTACAAACATCTATATATCTTGTATAGCTATAAGATACATAAGAAGACATAAGAAGACATATAGAACAGTCAGATCCTCTGGTGGGAGGATTGTACTTATGTTGACAGCCCTAAATAACACTAAATATATATCATATGTTCGTATCAAAGCTCCAATATTAGGTCACGAAGTTAATGATAAGCTTGACAAAAATTTGAGCAGACACATACAATTTAGACCAACAATGTTGAATGGCAACCCAATGACAGAATGAGATGGCATTACACGTTGAAAGAAAGCATTCAACAGTTTGTGGTTTGCACATTTGTACTCTCTACATGCAGTGCAATGAGAGTTTAAGGATACTTCATGCATTCTTCGACAAACAGAATTATGAACTGCATTCTCAAGCGGTGAGAGAATGTGCCGATTGAAGATTTCCTTACCTACTGGATGTGAAGCAAAGTTATCAGTGTTCAAGTGCCCATGGAAACATTGTATTATCTTGTTTTAGGCCATTTTTGCTAGGCTAATTGCACACACATGATGTGTTGCTTAATGCTTGTGACTATATGCAGTTTGAATACCTTTGTCACCCTATTATTAGTGTAAGACAACCACAACCCTTAACACAACAAAGTTAAACTTGGGCAGAAGAACAAAGTGACATACAAAAAACAAAATCTAGTAAGGCCAAGAAAAATTGTTCCATCTTTCTCTTCCATCACTCATGTTGAATGTAAGCCTTACTGTTCACATTTTGGATATGAATTTAACATCACGAGTGTATATTTGACATTTGTTCTAGTTCGTTCCTAGTACCCATAATTTTCTAGGGCTATAACGTTTCCCTACTGATCTCATTTTCGTCACAAGGTTCTTGTGGACACCAAAAAACATTAGCTGCCACTATGCTTGACCGTTGACCTATAGATCTAAAATATAACTCCTATGATGTTGTAGTGTTGATATATCAGCTTGACAAGCTATCTTAGTTCTAAAATGTAAAAAGTGAAAAGGAATACATAAAAACAGAATTATGTGATGTACAAATTGGAGGATAAGTTGTCATTCAAGAATTTGTAATTCAATGTTAGAAAGGGTTGTTTAAAAAATGCAAGCGATGACTCTAAACAAAACTGTTGCACCTGACTACTAAATGATTTAGGAGTTAGACAATGCATACTGACCTAATAGCATCCAGGAGGACATAGTTTTTCTTGATATCCTTCAAAACCATGATAAGTATGGTACCTACATTGAAAAGGTGATGCAATAAATGTCCACAAATATGGCTAAGCGGAACTACTGCAAAAAGAAATAAGACTGGACCATAAAAATTAAAGCAGAATGACTTGCGATTCACAAAAGGTGACATGAGGTTATAAATACATACAAATGTAAATACAGTTAGAGTTAATGCTAAACAAGCTATTTGAGGTTGCTAAAGCCCCTGGTGATTTAAAAAATGAACACATCCATGTTGCCACTGATCAGTCACTTGTGAAATTTATATTAACAGTTCAGTTCATACTCCCTCCGTTCTTAAATATAAGTCTTCTAAGAGATTTCATTAGGAGTCTACATACGAAACAAAATGAGTGAATCTACACTCTAAAGTATGTCTATATACATCCGTATGTAGTCTATTAGTGGAATCTCTAGAAAGACTTATATTTAGGAACGGAGGGAGTACTTCATAGTAATTTCTCACAACTTCATAAAGTCAGGAGTCTTGCAGTGGGTATATGGCATTTTGGGCAGGTGACGGTGACCCAGACAACTACAGTGTATGCATTATAAATATGTTAATTCAATCCCGAAACGACTATTGTTTTGAATTAAGCTGATAACTTTTAGTTAAGTTACATAACACTAATGAGTCAAAGATACAGTCCAGGCTTCATCACAGTATCTGTTTGGAGCACAAAGTATTGTTCACTCTGCACATTTGTGAACAAGATTTTGTGCTCCAATAAGATAATGTGTTAGTATTATTGTTTATTCATACGGATATTTCATACTCTTCTCCTGCACTAAAAAAATACAAAAAGTAGGAGCATCTCTAACCCATCCGCAATAAATCCTTAACTCCCAAAAAACTGCCACTATGGGAGTTAGCACACTCTAACCCATCCGCAATACTTCTCTTAGCCCCCTAAAAATTTCAGAAGCTCTAAAAAAATCCTTAACTCCCAATACTTCTACCTCTGTGTGTGTGGCGGGGTGGGTGGGGGAAGGAAGTTTCCCTCCTCAACCCCCCACCTTCTGCCGATGACATCTCCACAGGCTAAGCCACCCCCGTGGGCCGTGTCCCGGCCCACTCCGGCCACACCGCCACCTATCTCCGTCTCCCAAGCCTTCTCCCGTCGCCTCCAACTCCCACTAATGAGTCTTAACTGGCAGCAGCCACTGCAGCAGCTCACCTCCCCACCACTGCAGCCGTACACCACTGCCTCCCGAGCCTCCTCCTGTGCCTGGCACACCTTCCCCGAGGGTCCCGGCAGGCACTTCCCCCGCCCGCGCTGACTGTCATCGCCTCCAAAATCGCGTCACGGTCTCGAGCGGCAGCGAGGTCGGGAATTGGTATGTCACCTCCCCCCCCCCCGCGCCTTCTGCCGATGACATCTCCGACAGGCTAAGCCACCCCCATGGGCCGTGTCCCGGCCCACTCCGGCCACACCGCCACCTATCTCCGTCTTCCAAGCCTTCTCCCGTCGCCTCCAGCTCCCACTAATGAGTGGTAACTGGCAGCAGCCACTGCAGCAGCTCACCTCCCCACCACTGCAGCCGTACACCACTGCCTCCCGAGCCTCCTCCTGTGCCTGCCACACCTTCCCCGAGGGTCCCAACAGCCACTTCCCCCGCCCGCGCTGACTGTCATCGCCTCCAAAATCGCGTCACGGTCTCCAGCGTCATCGAGGTCAGGAATTGGTATGTCCCCCCCCCCCCCCCGCTGCCACAGCGGTATTTCTAGTGATCCCCGCCGGCCACCACGCCCTCCTGCTGGAGATGCACGGAATGTATTTGACAAAAGGGTCAAAAGGCTTCTTCTTTTTCTTCCTTCCCTTTTTTTCTGCAATTATGTAGAAATATAGTTCAAATTTGGTTTTTGTATGCAAAGTTAGGAGAGAATTGTCCAAAAAAATATTGGGAGTTAAGCTTAGGGAATGGGTTAGATATAAGCAATATTGGGAGTTATGGGGTTTGGGGAGTTGGGGATGGGTTAGAACTTAGAAATGATCTAAAATACTCCCTCCATTTTCTTTTACTCCTCATATAAGATGGGAGTACTAGTTTTCTATACAATCTGCTCCATTATCTATGCTACTCTGTGCATCATATAATCCCTTTTGATGTGTTTAACTGAAAATAACAATTTCAAAAAAAAAGAAATACCAAATTTCAGTCGGGTGATCAAGCTGTTTGACTTGTGGCGTTTATGCAAGTCTGATGATACAACACTGAGTTTATAGAATAAGTAGGCAAGCATGACATCAACAAAAATGGAAGAACCGTCTTCCACAGTTGGTAACAGCCAACACATCCAAGAAATGCACCTGCAAATAGACATAATCCATATAGTGTGAGTAACTCAACAGTTTAAACAATGAACATATAACAGAGTCATTCAACTGAAACTCAAACGCACCAAAGACCATGCCGATTTGATAGTCCTCAAGGTCGTATGGGCGGCGGAGCGAGCAGAACTCAGCTATGTTGCGCAGCAGGGGGCGGAACATGTCAACCATCTCCGCCTTCAACGCCTCCCATGCGTCGTCCCCTTTGTTTTTAATGACAGGCTGATCCTCCATGTCAGGAGGGGGACCAGGGGAGCAACGCTGCAGAAGAAGTGGCATAAAGTTCATACGCCCGAATACACTATGGAATTAGGGAACTGGGTTACCCAGAAGAAAGTACTCCCGCTTTAAAGATATATAAGAGCGCTTAGATCACTACTTTACGGACGGAGTAGTACTTACCACTACCGACGGCCATGAAGCACCGATCCGGTGGGGACGGGAGCATGGTGAGAAGGAAACCCTGTGTGTAAGCTCCCTGGCCCCGGTGCCCGCGGCAAGAACGGTCCCGCGGCCATTTCCACTTCGAGCTGCCGCTATTCTCTGGGACGTCAGGTGGGCGCCGTCGCCGGCGCCGCCACAGCGGACAGCCAACATCGGAACCGGGGGTGCGGGTGGGGGTGGGGGGCTGGCGGCGCTGGGTTTCAGGGCGCGTTGGTACACTTCTTGGAGAGATCTAGGGTAGGCATCCAGTATTGCTAATATAAACTGGTGGGAATGGCGATGGAGACCACCGCTGGGTTTCAGACCATTCGTTCGCCGTTGGATCGGAAGGAGCACATGCGTTGGATCTGCTACGGTGCTACTTTTTTTTGAGCAACAGCTACGGTGCTACCTAGTCTTTTTTTTTTGAAAGACCGGTGCTACCTAGTCCAGTCGAGAGATAGGGGGGCAAAGCTATGCGCCCGCGCGTCGGCCCATTTTTTTTGATAGATCTGTTCGGATCCGTTCGATTTGCACGTGTGCACTCGTAAGATTTCTTCCCTTTTCTTTTTTTTCTTCCGCATCCCATCTTCAACCTTCTGCATGGAAGAAAGGGAGAGGAAGGAGGGTGCCATCCTCGTGCACGCCGACCGCCTCGCCTCGCCTCATCTTATTTCATTGTCGGTCATCCTTGATCGTCGTTCCTCGTCGTCGGTAGCGGCCCTCGTCGCCGGTTGCCGCATACATTTCTCGTCGACTCCATGCATATAACCGCGTGCACCCCTTATGGCACCTCTGGTGCGACAACGGCAACTCGTCAACGAGCTCCATGGTTGTAGCACCCCGATGTGTCGTCGTCGTCTTGCCATCAAAGCTCGTTGTACGGGTTTGTGTGAGCGATCGCCAAGAGTAAATTATGTTCATGTATGTGGCAGAAAAAACACCAGCCGTAGCAAAAAAAAGCACGACTGTTGCAGCAATTCATCTCATTGTCGTCGCTGGGCGCGATTCCGTCATGATGGATGTAGCCAATCTCTCGCCGGTAGTAGCAAAAAAGAACAACAGTTGCAGCAATTCATCTCAACATTCTCACCGGTCCCATCTCCGCCATGATGCATATAGCAAAGTCCCTCGTCGGTAGTAGCAACTCTGGAGACGGTTGCAATGAAAAAAGGCATCGTTGTAGTAGGTCGCAGCTCTGTCGTGACCGATGTAGCAAAATTCGTCGTCGACAGTAACAAAATTTGACGAGGGTTGCAGCAAAAGACTCTGTCGTCTTCAGCAAAGTTCTTTTCGTTGGTTGTAGCCTTTTTATTTTGTAGTGGTCGAATGAAACATCTCTATTTTGTCACCCAGTTACGTTGCGACGTTTGATACACACAGAGCATTCCTCCGGTGTCAGTGAGTTATATGATCTCATGGTCATAGGAATAAATACTTTGACACGCACAAAACAGTAGCAACAAAATGACACGATCAACATGCTACGTCTATTAGTTTGGGTCTAGTCCATCACGTGATTCTCCTAATGACGTGATCCAGTTATCAAGCAACAACACCTTGTTCATAATCAGAAGACACTGACTATCTTTGATCAACTGGCTAGCCAACTAGAGGCTTGCTAGGGACGGTGTTTTGTCTATGTATCCACACATGTAAATGAGTCTTCATTCAATACAATTATAGCATGGATAAGAAATGATTATCTTGATACAGGAATTATAATAATAACTATATTTATTATTGCCTCTAGGGCATAATTCCAACAGGGAGTACTTTGACAACCTTTACAATGGAGAGGTTGATAGCTCTACCATTGAGCTAGACGACTCCTTTGATGATACCAGCATGTGCTTTGTGCGACGTATCCAGGAGTGTGAGGTTAAGGAGGCGTTAAAAAGGATGAAAGTAGGCAAAGCGATGGGTCCTGATGGTATCCCCATCGAGGTGTGGAGAGGCCTTGGAGACATAGCGATAGTATGGCTAACTAAGCTTTTCAACCTCATTTTTCGGTCAAACAAGATGCCCGAAGAATGGAGGCGGAGTATTTTAGTACCAATCTTTAAGAACAAGGGGGATGTTCAAAGTTGTACTAATTACCACGGAATCAAGCTGATGAGCCATACTATGAAGCTATGGGAGAGAGTCATTGAACACCGCTTAAGAAGGTTAACAAGCGTGACCAAAAACCAATTTGGTTTCATGTCTGGGAGGTCTACCATGGAAGCCATCTTCTTGGTACGACAGCTGATGGAGAGATACAGGGAGCAAAAGAAGGACCTTCATATGGTGTTCATTGATTTGGAGAAGGCCTATGATAAGATACCTCGGAATGTCATGTGGTGGGCCTTGGAGAAACACAAAGTCCCAATAAAGTACATTACCCTCATCAAGGATATGTATGATAATGTTGTGACAAGTGTTCGAACAAGTGATGGCGACACCGATGACTTTCCGATTAGAATAGGGCTACATCAAGGGTCAGCTTTGAGCCCTTATCTTTTTATTTGGTGATGGATGAGGTCACAAGGGATATACAAGGAGATATCCCATGGTGTATGCTCGTTGTGGATGATGTGGTGCTAGTCGATGATAGCCGAACGAGGGTTAATAGAAATTTAGAGTTATGGAGGCGGACTCTAGAATCGGAAGGTTTTAGGCTTAGTAGAACTAAAACTGAATACATGAGGTGCGGTTTTAGTGCTACTAGGCACGAGGATGGAGAGGTTAGCCTTGGTGGGTAGGTGGTACCGGAGAGAGACACGTTTCGATATTTGGGGTCCATGTTGCAGAAGGATGGCGATATCGATGAAGACGTGGGCCATCGAATCAAGGCTGGCTGGATGAAGTGGCGCCAAGCTTCTGGCGTACTCTGTGACAAGAGAGTGCCACAAAAGCTAAAAGGCAGGTTTTATAGGACAGCTATCCGACCTGCGATGTTGTATGGTGCGGAGTGTTGGCCAACCAAGAGACGACATATCCAACAGTTAGGTGTAGCAGAGATGCGCATGTTGAGATGGATATGTGGCCACACAAGGAAGGATCGGGTATGGAATGACGATATACGAGAGAGACTTGAGGTAGCACCGATTTAAGAGAAGATGGTCCAGCATCGTCTCAGATGGTTTGGACATATTCAACGGAGGCCATCGGAAGCGCCGGTGCATAGCGGACGGATAAAGCGTGCTGAGAATGTTAAGAGGGGTCGTGGTAGACCAAACTTGACATGGGAGGAGTCCGCGTTCCAGAGTCATGACTTGGTTTCGAGATCTTATGGGTTTCAACTCTAGCCTACCCCAATTTGTTTGGGACTGAAAGGCTTGGTTGTTGTTGTTGTTGTTGTTGTATAGCTGTTGGTTCCATCATATTATCAACCTGAATTATTTCAAAAATTACAGCGCAATACAAGGAACAAATTATGTAGAGTAATATTATCAGAAATTACAAATTGTCATGATAAGATGTGGTAATAACAAACTAGTGTTGCTTCCATTGTTACTCCCTCTGTTTCAAAATATAAGACATTTTAGAGATTACACTAGGAAACTACATACAGAGCAAAATGATTGAATCTATATTCTAAAATATGTCTATGTACATCCGTATGTAGTTCATAGTGCAATATCTAAAATGTCTTATATTTAGGAACGGAGGGAGTTTTTTTTCCCAATTTTTGCGAGATGACCACTCTACTATGTTGATTACATTGCCTTCGAAGACCCTGACCCCAATTAGACTTCAAATATACTACTGTCATGTTTTAGTCAGGGTGTTGATGTACGCATGTCTGTGTTGCTAAACAGTATCGGCATGCCGGGCTGGGAATGGGAAGAGCTTGAGGTGAAATATCATTCTCCATGGCAATCCCCATTTCTGGCGGATGTGCAACAGCTTCTCTGGAGGGATGGAAAGAAGATGGATTGAAGTTGACACCTTATGACGAGGATGGGAGTCATCTGTTTTTCCAGTATAAACAAGCAGAGAAATTATGCAAGGACTCCGTCTGGAACATTGTCGGCCTAAATGTTCAGGTATGCTACGTACTCATTTTTGCACGTTGATAATATGGTGGAACCTAACGGCTACACAATACTTTGAATAACTACTGCATCCAAAAGAACATGTCTACCTGTCCATCAATTTTGCATGCCCACCACTCTTGATCAAAGAGAAAAAACAAAATTCCATTCACCCCACAAAGACCTGTTATCTCTATCATTCAAGGTTATACCCCACAATCAATCGAGTGGAACATCATTCTGTTGGCGTATAGTACAGTAACACGAGAGATATTACACAGCATTCTGTTGGCGTATAGATGATAGTACTGTAACACGAGGGACATTAATTGGCAAACGCGTCAGCCTCCCATCCGAAAGAAGTATGTATGCCCAGGCCAGGCAGAAACTCTATACACCATAGCAACGAAGATCCATTTCGACAGGTTTGATATATAGCTGCCTGTATCACGTGATTGCCTCAAGGGTTACCGAAGAACCAGCACCATCGACTGTACCTTTCTCGGATAGCTTGTTTAGAACCCACAGCATCCATCAGAAGAGAAACGGCCATCTCAGTTCCCTTCAAGGGCCGTTCCTGTCACCTGCACATTGCACATATCACTTCGCGTTAAAAAGCTAATAATCCCACACCCATTCTATATATAGTCTAGAGACATCAAACGATTATGATGTTGTAACTTTGGCAGCGAAAGGAGAAGATGGCAAGATGAAAACACTGACCTACATGAGCGAAACTATTTTAGCCGAACAGGATTGCCTTAATTGCCAAGGCAATCTTGTGAACTTTATCTCCCTTATCACAAAGTGCCACAACCAAAAGAGCAGTCTCGTTGCCCTTGACAGTCAGGTGGCTTGTCCATAGGCAGAACCCCAATATCAGCAAATTGCCTAGCATCTTCATCTTCGCAGTCCACAACTGCTTCCTAACCTCCTTTTCATGAATCTTTAGGAACAAGACCATGATTTTGGCCACCCGGACCTTCTCAGCCTCATCAAGTGCATCTGCTCCATCACCTGAAACGAAACAAAATAAATACATAAGTGACATCTAGTACTCACACATTTATACAAAATTATCTAGATGCCTCAGTCAAACCTATGACACAGTAATATCCCTAATCTGCATTAAACCCTCCAGGGATTCATTCACTATATTTTGTCGACGCCTTCCATGGAGGCCTCACAAACAAGATGGATCAAAGACGAAAACTGAAGCAGACGCTGCTCCACCCGACAGGCCTTCCTACTCATATTATTTCTACAAAACAGCCCCATAGCATGCGCTTTTCATGTGCATTGTGCACTTTTAAATGCGTGCCAGGTCATTTTAATATATATTTTAGTAAGAAAAAATCCTGCTTAGGCCTAGCAGGCCGTGCCAATGACACACTGCTTAAATTTCCTTACTCTACTGGAGGCCACGGCTGCATCTGATTACTTACTTCCTGCAAATTAAGCCTGAATCTGAAACACCACCTCCTTAATACTCCCTCCGTTCCAAAATAAGTGTCTCAACTACTAGTACAAAGTTGTACTAAGCTTGAGACACTTATTTTGGGATGGAGGGAGTATATATGAATCGCTGCTCTGCTGCATCCATACAAAAAAGCTATACAATTGCAAACGGCAATCAGAAAATGTACCAATCCCAGAGAATAGCAATTTCCATGTTTGCTCACAAGCTTAACATACCGAGGCCCTAAACCTAACCCTGCCCTCCACAGGCCACCGGGCGCCACAGACATGGTGGAACACGAATATGGTACGCGTGAGGCACTTCATAGCGTAGGTATTCAGGAGTGGAGTACTTCTTAAAATTTACCACGAGCAGTAGCACAAATAACAAATGAGACACCAAAGGGGCTCCAGGACGGATATAAATCGGTGCAAGCCCACAGTTAGTGACAACATCTTGTATCAAGGCATGTAATGCATCAGGTACGAACAGGATAAGGCATTTGAGTATTCCTTGGTAGTTACAGGGAAATCCATTTCCGAGAATAGCTATCTGCTGTCAGTAAACAGTTCCCGACTTGACCAACTCAATAAAATCGTCCAATCTTATTTGGTACGATGCCAAATAAGTTTCCTTAAACACACTGCTTAAGCTGATTACTTCATGTAAACTGAACATGAATCTGAAACATCTGCTTAATAGTAGTATATATGAATAACTCTCCAATTCCCAACGACAATGAGAAAATATACCAATCCCAGAGAATAGCAATTTTCATGTTCACTGATTCACTCGCAAGCTTAACATAACGAGGCCCTAAACCTAACCCTCCCCTTCGCAGCCCTCCGGGAGCCACGGACATGGTGGAACACGCAAGATGGCATGCCCCAGGCGCTGCCGCGCTGACAATCGCGATTCCAAACAAAATAGCGCAGATATTTGTGGGTGGAGTACTTCTCAAAACTTACCACCACCAGTAGAATTTCCAGTCGCATTCGGCGAGCCCCAGCCTCCGCGCACTTGGCGAGACCCGGCCTCCGCGCCGCTGCTCCCGCGGCCTGCGTATGATCCCGCAGGTTAGAAGCTCCTGTTTAAGCACAAATAGCCGCCTAGAACCTCTAGATCCTCCGCGCTCTTACCGAACAAGGAGGTACGACGGCCGACGCGCACGGCGGCCAGCGAGGGCCGCGTCGCGGCGAAGCGAGAGGGGGGAGGGAGGCGGCGGAGAGGCGCAGCTGGGGCGGCATTGCGGCGCAGGGGTCCGGGGGCGTGGATCGCACGGACTCGACCGAAGCGTGGCTGCACAGGCGTCCCCATCGCGCCCGCGGGAGGGGCGAGCTCGCCGCCGGTGGCCATGCCGCCTGTGGTGACGACACAACACGAGACGAGAGGCGAGTCTGACGGCCGAAGCGTGGTGGTGGACTCAGACTGGTGGCGATGCGTGTGTGCGTGTGTCTTGTGCAACGCCTATCGGGCTCTCCGAACCCTATTATGGCCCATGGCACGGTACCGCAAGACAATTATTCTGGGGACGCGAGGCGCAAATGACACGAGCAACGAAACATGGGCCGACCCATTAGGAGCCGAAGCGCTAGGTTGCCTCAGGCTAGAAAAAGCCTGCGGAACGGTTTTGCGAAAGTTCGGGCTCGTTCAGGGAACCTTCTATTGATTTGTTTTCCACAGGTTTTCGAAAAGTATCATTTTGAGCTCAAGCTCATTTGTGCTCCGATGAATACTAAATTCGAAGAAAATACGAAATAATAACAAAATTCTGAAATCTCATAAAAGTTCTCAATGTTTGCAAAATTTCATCATGAGATCGCATTCGTTGAAGGCATGGCAAAAAAAAAATCAGAGTTCTGAAATGCTTTCGAAAGTATCATTTTCAGAGCATCGTTTTAATTTTTTTGTCACCCCTTCCTCGAATGTGATTTCATGATGAAAACTTGCAAGCATTTAGAATATTTATCAAAATTCAGCACAAAAAAATCATTTTTCCTGATTTTACTATTCACTAGGAAGACGGCGGCAGCAAACTCACCGTCCACCAGGAAGACGTCGGCGGCGCTCAACTCCAGTTCGACAAGAAAGACAGCTGCGGGTCGTGGGATGTGGGTGGGAGTCGTGGGTGGGGGTTGACTGCGTGCGTGAATGGTGTTTTTCCAATTTTCATTGGTGTTTTTTTGACGGGTGAGTAGCGAGTGAGGGAGGGATCGTAGGTGGGGGAAGAGGTTGAACCATCACGACAGACGGCAGATCCCCCTTTCATAATAGAGATATGGGTTCATTTGAGCTCGAGCTCAAATACTCCACGTCACAGGTTTTCATTTTTTTCGATTTTTATTTTTCTCATTTTTAAAATTCTTGGAGAGTTTTCAAAAATTGACATTAACATTTTTAACTTGGTGACCATTTATGAATTCTCGAAAGTGCTTGAATTCGTGAATATTTTTGAATATTGCAATTATTATGTGAATTCATGAAGTTTTTCAATTTTATAAATTTTATTTGAAGTTACAAACTTTATTTCAATTCATGAAAATTCTGAATTTCATGAATATTTTTTGAATTCATGAACTTTTTGGAATTTTGTGAACATCCTTTAAATTCTTCAAACTCGAGAGGAACAAGATTTTCACAGGTAAGATGTCAAACAAGAAAAAGTTCTTAATTAGATGAGGTAATCAGCAATGCATTGCCACGGAGATATATATATCACTCAAACGATATATATGCCACCCACACCACGCGAAGATGATGGGCTTAGCCGCATCGAGTCCCCCGAACCATACGCCGTGCCGCCCTTGTGGACATAACGGTCGCTAAGGTCGCCAAAGAAGACAGGGGCCACCGTCGTGATTTTCGTCTCCATCGCATGCACCTGGTGTCCACGGTCGCTGATCTGCAGCAGCCGGAGATCCCTTCGATTGGGTATAAAAAGACCGCGCCGCCACCCGCTGCGCGAGGATATGAAGGCCCGCCGCCGCTGTTAGCCGCGCAGGCTTAGCTTTGTCTCCGGCGGCGGCGAGGGACAGAGGTGGAGGGTTGGGGCGGCGACGGCAAAGATCTGATCGCTTGATACTCTCATGGTCTATGGAATTATGCAAACACTAAGTTTCTACGTGTTGTAAAACCATTAACTTGCGACAGAATGTATATCATAGCATAACGTCAATTGGGTCAATTCAACACAAATGTTCTTCTAACAATGTGTTCACAAAATTGTCGGTATAGTCTTGCCCATGATGAGGAAAACGTGGCCATCATGTAACATTTGAGCTAGTCTTAGAGGCACAACTAGGAATGCATTTATGGTTTGTTATTCCACTCGTGCATATGGGTTTCCCTATGAGACTTTATGGATATACAAACTCAAGGACCATTGCAGTTATAGCACGAACTATAAACTTAATCACGAACTTGTATATAAATAATAACTATTATTATTTCCTCAAGGGCACATCTCCTACAAGTTCTTAACCCATAAGTGTAGGATATTAGTTGTATCATTTTTAATAAGTAAGAGTGTCAAACCCAGCGAGGAGCTAAAGGTAGAATTAATATTCTTTCAAATTCTATCAACCACCGATAGAACTATACGAACACTTAACGTTGCTTTATCCAGAAATAAGAAATAAAACTATCTTGCCCGGTGAAGTTTTTTCGGATGCTCAAAATTCCAAATGGAAAAAAAATCAAAAAGAAGTTTTTTTCCAAAAAAAAGAAAATATAATTTTATTTAAAAATATTAGGTTGTTTTCATTGAAATTCACTACTATTGTTATTTATTAGGTTTATTTTAATAATTGTTTGTAATTCAAAAAATTAAATCATGTGACATGACATCAAGACCCAGGTTGTTTAGGATTGATAGCTTACTATTGTCAGGAAAACAACAAGTGCAGACTTGACAACTAGGAGCGATAGAACTAGAAAGTTAAGCGTGTTCGGGCTGAAGCAGTGAGAGGATGAGTGACCGGCCGGAAAGTTAGACGATTTGGAATGAGTGATCCACGCTAGAGCAGTGAGGATGGGTGACCGGCCGGAAAGTTAGACGATTTGGAATGAGTGATCCACGCTAGAGCAGTGAGGATGGGTGACCGGCCGGAAAGTTAGACGATTTGGAATGAGTGATCCACGCTAGAGAAGTGAGGATGGGTGATTAGAGATTAAATTGTTAAATAATTCGAAGATTTGAAAATTGGAATAAAACATAAAAAATATTCAAAGATAAAAATTTAAAAAATCTACCCTTTGGGGTGAAACAAACAAAATAAACAAACGGATCCTTTAGTCTCGCTCCCAGCCCCGCCACGTGGAGGGCCATTAGCCCCGGTTCGGCATTAGTCCCGGATGATTATTCCCGGTTCCTGAACCGGGACTAATAGCCTAAACGAACCGGGGCTAAAGGCCCTTTTTCTACTAGTGCACGCATCATCAGCTTTATTTTTTTTATTACGACCACGTTGGTATTTTTTTACTACAACTTTATTTTTGTTGCGACCATGAACGAAAATTGTTGCATTATGAACGAAATTTGTTGCATCAAGAGAATTTTGCTGCATGAGGATCTAACGATGCGACCCGCGTGCAGCTGGCTGATCGACCAGCTGGCACAGAGCACTGCCCTTCCTTTTTACCCCTCCAAGTCCAACCGGGATCGGATGGAGTGGAGTTGCTCATATATAGCAGTTCCAAGACAAATACGATATCGGTCAGGATTCGTGACGTACTGTACTTCATATCCGGATTGATCCGGAATTTTCCGGATACGCGAGGACTGTATCGATCAGGTTTGAGGACGAAAGCGTCTGTATATATAACTGTTGACCCCAACGCTAGCTAGGGCAGTTCGCAAGCAACGTCGGCGAAACAAAACAACCACCGATCGATCCGTACGCGAGGCGAACCACCCTGCTCAACACCACCTATCCATAATGGCGTGCTCCAGCTTGTCCCACGGCGTGGCTCTCGTCACTAAGGCGCCGGCGCCGTCCTCCTCTCCGCGCCTGTCGTATGCGATGGTCCGCCTCCCGGCCCTCCGGACTGCTCCTTCCCTGACGATGGTGAGCACTGCCGCTCGCAATCCTTGTTATATCTATGTAGAATAATGTATAGGCACCCCTCAAAAAAAAAACTAGCTATATGCGTATAGCTCAACTGCTCAAGTCAAAAAAACCCTGTAGATCTTCGTTGGAGATCTTGACTAGACTTGACTCTGACCGGTCTCGTGCAGGTGCAGCGCTGCGCCGGTGGGTACGCCGGTAACACCGCCGTTCCTCGCAGGGCGCCGTCAATCGACGACGACGAGTGCATCCGCTTCACGAGGGATGATCCAGATGACGACGTGGAAGCGGGGGTGGCGCTGCTGGACGCGGTGGCCGGTGCGTTCCGGCCCCTCCTGGACAACCTGAAGCAGCTGCGCTCCGTCCGGACCGTCTTCGACGTGGAGGACTACCACGTCGGCATGCCTTTCGGTATACACGCACATGTGATGGTTACTCATTATTTACTACAAGGCAAGGTGATTAACACTGGTGTGCAGGAGCCATCCTGGCGTGCTTGGCACTGTGGCAGATGTGGAAGATGGATCCCTCGACGTGCGTGGACTTCCTGCTCGCCTACGCCTTCTACAAGCTCAGCGTCCTCGCGGCGGATGTCCGGAAACAAGGCTTTTGCAATGACCTAATCACCCGGGTCCAATTCGGTTAGTCCTAGTCCTCGTTGCCATCTGCTAGCTCTTATATTGATGACAACTGTTCCCTCCGTATCAGTTTTTTGACGACACTATCAAAGTGAGTGAGAACTTGACGTTCCTCTAAACTGAACTGAACTTTTTATGATGAACACTCAGTCATCGTAGTCACAATGGCCTTGAAGGACATCCGCAAAAGCGTTGTCCCCCTTGATTACATCAGGTAATTGTTATTAATTCGTGCGTCTCACTGAGCGTGGTTGCAGTTACAGTTCAAATATGCATGATGATGCTTTAATCAGGGAGCTGATGTCTGCATGTCTCGTGTGCTGAAACATCGGCACGCCGCAGGTGTTGGAAATATGCCCTAGAGGCAATAATAAATTAGTTATTATTATATTTCTTAGTTCATGATAATTGTTTATTATCCATGCTATAATTGTATTGATTGGAAACACAATACTTGTGTGGATACATAGACAAAACACTGTCCCTAGTAAGCCTCTAGTTGACTAGCTCGTTGATCAAAGATGGTCAAGGTTTCCTGGCCATAGGCAAGTGTTGTCACTTGATAATGGGATCACATCATTAGGAGAATCATGTGATGGACTAGACCCAAACTAATAGACGTAGCATGTTGATCGTGTCATTTTGTTGCTACTGTTTTCTGCGTGTCAAGTATTTGTTCCTATGACCATGAGATCATATAACTCACGGACACCGGAGGAATGCTTTGTGTGTATCAAACGTCGCAACGTAACTGGGTGACTATAAAGATGCTCTACAGGTATCTCCGAAGGTGTTCGTTGAGTTAGTATGGATCGAGACTGGGATTTGTCACTCCGTGTGACGGAGAGGTATCTCGGGGCCCACTCGGTAATACAACATCACACACAAGCCTTGCAAGCAATGTGACTTAGTGTAAGTTACGGGATCTTGTATTACGGAACGATTAAAGAGACTTGCCGGTAAACGAGATTGAAATAGGTATGCGGATACTGACGATCGAATCTCGGGCAAGTAACATACCGAAGGACAAAGGGAATGACATACGGGATTATATGAATCCTTGGCACTGAGGTTCAAACGATAAGATCTTCGTAGAATGTGTAGGATCCAATATGGGCATCCAGGTCCCGCTATCGGATATTGACCGAGGAGTCTCTCGGGTCATGTCTACATAGTTCTCAAACCCGCAGGGTCTGCACACTTAAGGTTCGACGTTGTTTTATGCGTATTTGAGTTATATGGTTGGTTACCGAATGTTGTTCGGAGTCCCGGATGAGATCCAGGACGTCACGAGGAGCTCCGGAATGGTCCGGAGGTAAAGATTGATATATAGGAAGTCCTGTTTTGGTCACCGGAAAAGTTTCGGGCTCATCGGTAGTGTACCGGGAGTGCCGGGAGGGGTGCCGGGGACCATCGGGAGGGGTGTCACGCCCCAAGGGGTCTCATGGGCTATGGGAAGAGATAAACCAGCCCCTAGTGGGCTGGAATAAGTTCCCACTAAGGCCCATAAGGTTTGAGAAGGAAAAAACACAAGGTGGAAAGAGTTTCCAAGTGGGAAGGTGGAATCCTACTCCAAGTAGGATTGGAGTAGGACTCCTCCACCTCCAATTTCGGCCAACCCTTGAGGGTTTGAGGCTGCCTCTTCCCTCCCCCTCCCTCCTATATATACTGAGGTATTAGGGCTGATTTGAGACGACTTTTCCACGGCAGCCCGACCACATACCTCCACGGTTTTTCCTCTAGATCGCGTTTCTGCGGAGCTCGGGCGGAGCCCTGCTGAGACAAGGTTATCACCAACCTCCGGAGCGCCGTCACGCTGCCGGAGAACTCTTCTACCTCTCCGTCTCTCTTGCTGGATCAAGAAGGCCGAGATCATCGTCGAGCTGTACGTGTGCTGAACGCGGAGGTGCCGTCCGTTCGGTACTAGATCGTGGGACTGATCGCGGGATTGTTCGCGGGGCGGATCGAGGGACGTGAGGACGTTCCACTACATCAACCGCGTTCACTAACGCTTCTGCTGTACGATCTACAAGGGTACGTAGATCACTCATCCCCTCTCGTAGATGGACATCACCATGATAGGTCTTCGTGCGCGTAGGAAAAATTTTGTTTCCCATGCGACGTTCCCCAACAGTGGCATCATGAGCTAGGTTCATGCGTAGATGTCTTCTCGAGTAGAACACAAAAGTTTTTGTGGGCGGTGATGTGCGTTTTGCTGCCCTCCTTAGTCTTTTCTTGATTCCGCGGTATTGTTGGATTGAAGAGGCTTGGACCGACATTACTCGTACGCTTACGAGAGACTGGTTTCATCGCTACGAGTAACCCCGTTGCTCAAAGATGACTGGCAAGTGTCGGTTTCTCCAACTTTAGTTGAATCGGATTTGACCGAGGAGGTCCTTGGATGAGGTTAAATAGCAACTCATATATCTCCGTTGTGGTGTTTGCGTAAGTAAGATGCGATCCTACTAGATACCCATGGTCACCACGTAAAACATGCAACAACAAAATTAGAGGACGTCTAACTTGTTTTTGCAGGGTATGCTTGTGATGTGATATGGCCAACGATGTGATGTGATATATTGGATGTATGAGATGATCATGTTGTAATAGATAATATCGACTTGCACGTCGATGGTACGGCAACCGGCAGGAGCCATAGGGTTGTCTTTATAACTAACGTTTGTGCTTGCAGATGCGTTTACTATTTTGCTAGGACGTAGCTTTAGTAGTAATAGCATGAGTAGCACGACAACCCCGATGGCGACACGTTGATGGAGATCGTGATGATGGAGATCATGGTGTGACGCCGGTGACAAGAAGATCGTGCCGGTGCTTTGGTGATGGAGATCAAGAAGCACGGGATGATGGCCATATCATGTCACTTATAAATTGCATGTGATGTTAATCCTTTTATGCACCTTATTTTGCTTAGAACGACGGTAGCATTATGAGGTGATCTCTCACTAAAATTTCAAGACGAAATTGTGTTCTCCCCGACTGTGCACCGTTGCTACAGTTCGTCGTTTCGAGACACCACGTGATGATCGGGTGTGATAGACTCAACGTTCACATACAACGGGTGCAAAACAGTTGCGCACGCGGAACACTCGGGTTAAGCTTGACGAGCCTAGCATGTGCAGACATGGCCTCGGAACACATGAGACCGAAAGGTCGAGCATGAATCGTATAGTTGATATGATTAGCATAGAGATGCTTACCACTGAAACTATTCTCGACTCATGTGATGATCGGACTTGAGATAGTGGATTTGGATCATGTACCACTCAAATGACTAGAGAGATGTACTTTTTGAGTGGGAGTTCTTAAGTAATATGATTAATTGAACTAATTGTCATGAACATAGTCTAATGGTCTTTGCGAATTACGATGTAGCTTGCGCTATAGCTCTACTGTTTTATATGTTCCTAGAGAAAATTTAGTTGAAAGTTGATAGTAGCAAACTTTGCAGACTGAGTCTGTAAAACCGAGGATTGTCCCCGTTGCTGCACAGAAGGCTTATGTCCTTAATGCACCACTCGGTGTGCTGCACCTCGAGCGTCGTCTGTGGATGCTGTGAACATCCGACATACACGTTTCTGATGACTACACGATAGTTCAGTACAAAAATACTTAATGGCTTAGAAGCAAGGCGCCGGAAACGTTGTAAAACGTCACGGAACATAAGTGATGTTCTAAAGAGATGAAATTGTGATTTCATGCTTGTGCCCTTGTTAAGAGGTACGAGACTTCCGACAAGATTCTTTGTCCACAAAGCACAGGAGAAAAGGCTCAATTGTTGAGCATGTGCTCAGATTGTCTGAGTACGACAATCGCTTGAATCAAGTGGGAGTTAATCTTCCAGATGAGATAGTGATAGTTCTCCAAAGTCACTGCCACCAAGCTGTGAGAGCTTCGTGATGAACTATAACATATCAAGGATACATACAATGATCCTTGAGCGATTCGCGATGTTTGACACTGCGAAAGTAGAAATCAAGAAGGAGCATCAATAGTTGATGGTTTGTAAAACCACTAAGTTTCAAGAAAGGCAAGGGCTAGAAGGGATACTTCGTGAAACGGCAAAACAGTTGCTGCACTAATGAAGAGACCCAAGATTAAACCTAAACCCGAGACTAAGTGCTTCTGTAATGAGGGGAACAATCACTGAGGCGGAGCAACTCAAGATACTTGGTAGATAAGAAGGCTGGCAAAAGTCGAAAGAAGTGTATTTGATATACATGATGTTGATGTGTACTTTACTAGTACTCCTAGTAGCACGAGGGTATTGGATACCGGTTCGGTTGCTAAGTGATTAGTGACGCGAAATGAAAGCTACGACATAAACGGAGACTAGCTAAAGGCGAGGTGACGATACGTGTTGGAAGTGTTTCCAAGATTGATATGATCAAACGTCGCACGCTCCCTCTACCATGGGATTGGTGTTAAACCTAAATAATTGTTATTTGGTGCTTGCGTTAAGCATGAACATGATTGGATCGTGTTTATTGCAATACGATTATTCATTTAAAGAGAATAATGGTTACTCTATTTTCTTGAATAATCACCTTCAATGGTTTATTGAATCTCGATCGTAGTGTTACACATGTTCATGATATTGGTGCCAAAAGATACGAGTTGATGATGATAGTACCACTTACTTGTGGCACTGCCGCTTGAGTCATGTTAGTATAAATTGCATGAAGAGGCTCCATGCTGATGGATCTTTGTACTCACCTGATTTCGGATCACTAGTGACATGCGAATCATACCACATGAGCAAGGCCTTGTTTTCATTGAGATGAAATAAGATAGTAACTTGTTGGAAGTGATACATTTTGATGTATGCAGTCCAATGGGTGCTGAGGCACGCAGTGGATATCATTATGTTCTTACTTCACTGACGATTTGAGTAGATACAGGAGTATTTACTTAATGAATCACAAGTTTGAAATGTTGAAAAGTTCAATTCCGTTTCAGAGTGAAGTTCGTCATAACAAGAGGATAAACTGTCTACGATATGATCATGGAAATGAATATCTGAGTTACGAGTTTTGGTACACAGTTAAGACAAAAGTGGAAATTGTTTCGCAGTTCATGCCACCTGGAACATCATAGTGTGATGATGTGTCTGAACGTCATAGCCACGCACTATTTGGTATGGTGCATACTATGATATCTCTTATCGAATTACCACTATCATTTTTGGGTTATGCATTAGAGACAACCGCACTCACTTTAAATGGGGCACCGCGTATTTCCATTGAGATGACACAGTATAAACTGAGGTTTAGAGAAATCTAAATTGTCGTTTCTTGAAAGTTTGGGGTTTCGACACTTATGTGAAATGGTTTCAGTCTGATAAGCTCGAACCCAAAGTGGATAAATACATCTTCATAGGATATCCAAAACAGTTGGGCACATCTCCTATCTCAGATCCGAAAGCAAAGTGTTTGTTTCTAGAAACGGATCCTTTCTCGAGGAAAGGTTTCTCTCGAAAGAATTGAGTGGGAGGGTAGTAGAACTTGATGAGGTTATTGAACCATCACTTCAACCAGTGTGTAGCAGGGCGCAGGAAGTTGTTCATGTGGCGCCTACACCAATTGAAGTGGAAGCTGATGATGATGATCATTGAGCTTCGAATCAAGTTACTACAAACCTCGTAGGTCGACAAGGTCGCGTACTGCTGCAGAGTAGTACGGTAACCCTGTCTTGGAGGTCATGTTGTTGAGAAACAGTGAACCTACGAGTTATGGAGAAAGCGATGGTGGGCCCAGATTCCGACAAATGGCTGGAAGCCATGAAATCCGAGAGAGGATCCATGTGTGAAAACAAAGTGTAGACTTTGGTAGAACTAATTGATGGTCATAGGACTATTGAGTAAAAATGGATCTTTAAAGGAAGACAGACGATCATGGTGATAAGTCACTATTAAGAAAAGCTCGACTTGTCGCAAAGATGTTTTCGACAAGATCAAACAGTTGACTATGATGAGATTTTCTCACTCGTAGCGATACTAAAGGTCTGTTAGAATTATGTTAGTTGTTGATGCATTATTTATGAAATATTGCACGTAGGATGTCAAAACATTGTTTTCTCGACGGTTTCCTTGAGCAAACATTGTATGAGATACAACCAGAAGGTTTTGTCGATCCTAAAGATACTAGCAAGTATGCAAGCTCCAGTGATCCTTCAATGGACTGGTGCAAGCATCTCGGAGTTGGAATATACACTTTGATGAGATGATCAAAGATTTTGGGTTTGTACAAGGTTTATGAGAAACTTGTATTTACAAAGAAGTGAGTGGGAGCACTATAGAATTTCTGATAGGTATATGTGGTTGACATATTGTGGATCAGAAGTAATGTAGAATTTCTGTAAAGCATACAAGGTTGTTTGAAATAAGTTTTCAAAGGAGTACCTGGATTACGCTACTTGAACGTTGAGCATCAAAGATCTATGAAGATAGATCGAAAGCGCTTAATAGAAGTTTCAACAAGATGCATGCCTTGACAAGTTTTTGAAAGAGTTCAAAATAGATCAGCAAAGAAGGAGTTCTTGGTTGCGTTGTGAGGTGTGAATTTGAGTAAGACTCAAAACCCGACCACGGCAGAATAAAGAGAATAGACGAAGGTCGTCTTCTATGCCTTAGCCGTAGAATCTAAAGTATGCCATGCTGTGTACCACACCTGATGTGTGTCTTGACTCAAAGTATGTTGAGAGGTACAGAGAGTGATCCATGATTGAATCACTAGCAGCAGTCGAAATTTATCCTTAGTAACTAATGGACTAAGGAATTTTTCTCGATTATGGAGGTGGTTGGAGAGTTTGTCGTAAAGGGTTACGTCAATGCAAGCTTTGACACTAATCCGAATAACTATGAGTAGTGAAACGGATTCGTATAGTAGAGTAGATATTTGGAGCATTTCCGAATAGCACGTAGTAGCAGCATCTATAAGATGACATAAAGATTTGTAAAGAACACACGGATCTGAAAGTTTCAGAACCGTTGACTAAAACCTCTCTCACGAGCAAGACGTGATCAGACCCCATAACTATATGGGTGTTGGATTCGTTGGAATCACATGGTGATGTAAACTAGATTATTGACTCTAGTGCAAGTGGGAGACTGTTGGAAATATGCCCTAGAGGCAATAATAAATTAGTTATTATTATATTTCTTAGTTCATGATAATCGTTTATTATCCATGCTATAATTGTATTGATTGGAAACACAATACTTGTGTGGATACATAGACAAAACACTGTCCCTAGTAAGCCTCTAGTTGACTAGCTCGTTGATCAAAGATGGTCAAGGTTTCCTGGCCATAGGCAAGTGTTGTCACTTGATAATGGGATCACATCATTAGGAGAATCATGTGATGGACTAGACCCAAACTAATAGACGTAGCATGTTGATCGTGTCATTTTGTTGCTACTGTTTTCTGCGTGTCAAGTACTTGTTCCTATGACCATGAGATCATATAACTCACGGACACCGGAGGAATGCTTTGTGTGTATCAAACGTCGCAACGTAACTGGGTGACTATAAAGATGCTCTACAGGTATCTTCGAAGGTGTTCGTTGAGTTAGTATGGATCGAGACTGGGATTTGTCACTCCGTGTGACGGAGAGGTATCTCGGGGCCCACTCGGTAATACAACATCACACACAAGCCTTGCAAGCAATGTGACTTAGTGTAAGTTACGGGATCTTGTATTACGGAACGAGTAAAGAGACTTGCCGGTAAACGAGATTGAAATAGGTATGCGGATACGGACGATCGAATCTCGGGCAAGTAACATACCGAAGGACAAAGGGAATGACATACGAGATTATATGAATCCTTGGCACT
Source organism: Hordeum vulgare subsp. vulgare (assembly GCF_904849725.1). Lineage (NCBI taxonomy): Eukaryota > Viridiplantae > Streptophyta > Magnoliopsida > Poales > Poaceae > Hordeum > Hordeum vulgare. The sequence goes on from NC_058522.1 coordinate 483,125,483, forward strand.
GAGGTTCAAACGATAAGATCTTCGTAGAATGTGTAGGATCCAATATGGGCATCCAGGTCCCGCTATCGTATATTGACCGAGGAGTCTCTCGGGTCATGTCTACATAGTTCTCGAACCCGCAGGGTCTGCACACTTAAGGTTCGACGTTGTTTTATGCGTATTTGAGTTATATGGTTGGTTACCGAATGTTGTTCGGAGTCCCGGATGAGATCCAGGACGTCACGAGGAGCTCCGGAATGGTCCGGAGGTAAAGATTGATATATAGGAAGTCCTGTTTTGGTCACCGGAAAAGTTTCGGGCTCATCGGTAGTGTACCGGGAGTGCCGGGAGGGGTGCCGGGGACCATCGGGAGGGGTGTCACGCCCCAAGGGGTCTCATGGGCTATGGGAAGAGATAAACCAGCCCCTAGTGGGCTGGAATAAGTTCCCACTAAGGCCCATAAGGTTTGATAAGGAAAAAACACAAGGTGGAAAGAGTTTCCAAGTGGGAAGGTGGAATCCTACTCCAAGTAGGATTGGAGTAGGACTCCTCCACCTCCAATTTCGGCCAACCCTTGAGGGTTTGAGGCTGCCTCTTCCCTCCCCCTCCCTCCTATATATACTGAGGTATTAGGGCTAATTTGAGACGACTTTTCCACGGCAGCCCGACCACATACCTCCACGGTTTTTCCTCTAGATCGCGTTTCTGCGGAGCTCGGGCGGAGCCCTGCTGAGACAAGGTTATCACCAACCTCAGGAGCGCCGTCACGCTGCCGGAGAACTCTTCTACCTCTCCGTCTCTCTTGCTGGATCAAGAAGGCCGAGATCATCGTCGAGCTGTACGTGTGCTGAACGCGGAGGTGCCGTCCGTTCGGTACTAGATCGTGGGACTGATCGCGGGATTGTTCGCGGGGCGGATCGAGGGACGTGAGGATGTTCCACTACATCAACCGCGTTCACTAACGCTTCTGCTGTACGATCTACAAGGGTACGTAGATCACTCATCCCCTCTCGTAGATGGACATCACCATGATAGGTCTTCGTGCGCGTAGGAAAATTTTTGTTTCCCATGCGACGTTCCCCAACCGCAGGGATTCTGTTTTCTTCCTTTATACCATGTCGGTACTTACGGACTTGACCGGCACCAAGAAGTTCGTGAATCCTTTCTTCAGTGTCTTGTTGGCGCTATCCAAGGCCAAACACGGGATACTCGCGGTGATGCGCCTGCTGGCATTTGATGACTTCAGCTGCTTCGGACCATGGGGAGTTGTGCCAAAGATGGAGGGCCTAACCAATGCCCAACAGGTGGAGTTGGAGCAGACGAAAACTCGGATCGATCGTCTGTTTGATGATCAGGATGATCCAAAGATTAAGGCCGAATGGGATGCCCAATGGATGGAGATATGCCAAACACTACTAGCTCCAATGCCTCTTGCGAACGATGAGGCGATTGGGCTAAAGACGGAGGGTGCACACAATGTCCCACAATTGGAGCTGAATGATGGGGCGATTGGGCCAAACATGAAGAGTTTACCGGATGTCCAGCGGGTGGAGGTTGGTCAAATAGTAGCTCGCATGCCTTGTGTGACTGATGAGGTGATTGAAACAAAGATGGGAGGAGGGCACACCCGATTCCAAACAGGTGGAGGTGGGGCAAACACTAGATCAGGTGCCACGTCTGAATGATGAGATAATTGCGTCAAAGATCGTGCGAGATGTCCAACAGGTGGAGGTGGCGCAAACACTAGCTCAGGTGCCTCATCTGAATGATGAGATAATTGGGCCAAAGATGGAGAGCGTACCGGATGTCCAATATGAGGTGGAGGTGAATCAAATTCTAGCTCAGGTGCATCATGTGAATGATGAGGTATTGGGGCATGAATCTGTCGACTAATCTAATGTAAGCCAAAATTCTAATGTAAGCTCGGTTGGGCATTTTGTAGTATGTTTTGCAATGGGGCTGTCCTTTTTCCTCTGAGAGTTGGCATGTTCGCTTCCTTGCCTCTATGGTTTCCTTCCTTCATCCTTTGATTTTTTTTCTCTCTCTCTCTCTCTACACCCCCTCATGTTTTGGAATGATCTAAACCAAATTCAAATCGTTAATTTCCTTTCCTTTCCTTTCCCTACTAGAAACCATGCCGTGCATTAACTCAATTAGATCTTATCAAAACTATGTCCGACACTAGTAAAAAAAGGGCAACGCTACGCGTTCACCGGCGGATTATTTCCAATGATCCGTCACCTTCACAGCCGTTTGATTTAATGCATCCAGCCGATCTCATCCAGCCGATCCGCACGCGGGGCTTTGGCCTAACTCCTGAAACGATGCTCGAGTTTCTGAAACAATCGCTTTATTGCAGGGTTTTTTTCTCCACGCGCGCTTCGGCTGGGTACCCGGTAATTCCGAAAGAACGCTCGAGTTTCTGAAACAATCGCTTTGTTGCAGTTTTTTTTTCTTCACGCGCGCTTCGGCTGGACACTCGGTAATTCCTGAAACAACGCTCGAGTTTCCGAAACAATCGTTTTGTTGCAGTTTTTTCTTTACGCATGTTTTGGCTTTTTCTTCCTTTTTATGTTTTGCAACGTGTGTATTGTTGCGGAGGAAAAATTTACAACACAGGTAAAGTTACAGAAAAAAAGACACATGTCGTACAGAGGAGCCGACGGATCGGTCGCGTGCGATCCATCGGCTGAACGTAAACTTTTCCCATAAAAAAATGATATGTGTCTTATCAAAACTATACTCCCTCCTTTCCAAATATAATATGTGTTTTAATATTTTAATATAGACTACATATTGATTAAAAAAGTGAACAGACACACTAACACATGTCTATATACATCTTGATTCACAAAACCTAGTTCAAAAACCATATGTAGACAAAGAGGAAACAAAATAAACATAAGAGGAATTGAACTTTGTATGGTCCTCTGCCCTTTTCTTCTCGTATCTATAAAGTTCACATGCACTTCTCCTCCATGGTTCAAAAAAACACAAAGAAATGACTAAATAATTCATGAAAGCCTAGAACTTGTCCAACATGATCTTCAACTTCTCATAGGACATGAAAGGACGACTATAATCTCCAACTCATTGTTGGTGATGGTCTAGAACGTAATTAGTACAGCAGTGCCAACCTCATGTCATGTCTCGTGAGGAACTTCTTCCATCTTTGCTTGAAGAATATGCGACACTCGAGTGAGGTGTCATACTCTGTCCTCCTGAAGCTTTCCTTGTCCAACCACTCTCGCCAGCCCGTGCGCTTCGGGGTGTCCAAACAAAAGGCAAGTTCTTTTGGAATTTTTTGTGTGCCCCATAATGTACACACAAGATGTGTGAGAACCCCAGTTAGAAAACCGTGGAAAAACAAAAGGACCAACTGAGGAAATAGTGAAAACATATATACCATTATATGTACTTCGGTGTTAGTCCTAGTGAAGCGGTGTATGAAGGATGTCCATGTGACTCATGGGGGAGCGGCAATAGGTTGCGCAAATTAGCTATGGCATAATGACAATTAGCTAAGTGAACTATGTATGAAAAAAATACAAGACTAAATGGGGAAAAGACACAACAAATTTGTCCCAACAAAGGACCAACAAATTTGTCCCAACAAAGGACCAGCTACTCGGCAAACCAAGTTTCAAAAATAACAAAAATAATTGAGAACTCTGGAAGTTTCAGCTATAATATACCGATTAATGGACAGAGTATAGCAACACAAAAAATGAAATGCAAGTTCTAAGATAGGTAAAGAGCGGAGAGGAGGTATCTAGCTCCAAGCATAAAACTCAGTGACAAATTCCTACATGTATCCATCTAGTTTGAAACACCCTACTCTGAATTTCCATCAGAGCAAGAGTTCCCACATGTATCCATCTAGTTTGAAACACCCTACTCTGAATTTCCATCAGAGCAAGAGCACCGCTATGTTTTCGCAAATATCTTCTCAAGCTAAAATTTACCCCTTAGAAAGCAGCAAGTAGCCAGTGGAAACACATCATAGCTGATCAACAAACAGGTCATTTTGTCTACTAATACATTCAAGTGTCAGTCGAATGGCAAAATGACAATACAGCGGATGACAAGACTGGTAAATAAATAGTCATTTCTCTTAGTTCCTTTACACGGTTGTGGACGCGCCAATTTAGGGACTACCTTGTCATTGTCTGCAGACGCGCCACGGCGTATAAGATGCCTGATTTGACAAGTCCAGTTGTAGATGCTCTTAGATTTTATCTTAATATGGATGGGAGGGACTAGTAGATATATTATGGATTGTACAAATAGAATTTATACGCACATATATTACATATCACGAAAGTTATCACAAAAGTTTCGAAACCGGCTCCAATACTTTATAACCGAATCTAAGAGTCTCGTAGCCAGTCTATAGAATCATCATATGGAGAGATATAGCCAGGATACCACATAATTATATACATTTCTTGAATCCCACCTCTGGTTTTCAGCAAATTAACAAAATAAATCATACCACGCCTTCCATACTTCTTCACACCAGCAACATCAAATAGGAATGCACAGATGTAGAGGAGGAAAACCGGCATTCTATGTCATGAAACAACATTCAGTTAGTGCTTGAAGGAAGCATCTCCAAAAGAAATGCATAAAAAGGATAATTGTGTTGTTTCATAATCAAATCAAGCCCAATCTATGAAAGTGTTTTGATGGTACTGCAGATTTCATATTAACCAATAAAGGTTGGATACAAAATTTAGATGCTTACACAAAGTTATGGCTCAGGAATCTATGTTCTACACAGAGTTCCACCAAGTCTTGGCAGACTACTGAAATCTGATTACAAACATCTATATATCTTGTATAGCTATAAGATACATAAGATGACATATAGAACAGTCAGATCCTCTGGTGGGAGGATTGTACTTATGTTGACAGCCCTAAATAACACTGAATATATATCATATGTTCGTATCAAAGCTCCAATATTAGGTCACGAAGTTAATGATAAGCTTGACAAAAATTTGAGCAGACACATACAATTTAGACCAACAATGTTGAATGGCAGCCCAATGACAGAATGAGATGGCATTACACGTTGAAAGAAAGCATTCAACAGTTTGTGGTTTGCACATTTGTACTCTCTACATGCAGTGCAATGAGAGTTTAAGGATACTTCATGCATTCTTCGACAAACAGAATTATGAACTGCATTCTCAAGCGGTGAGAGAATGTGCCGATTGAAGATTTCCTTACCTACTGGATGTGAAGCAAAGTTATCAGTGTTCAAGTGCCCATGGAAACATTGTATTATCTTGTTTTAGGCCATTTTTGCTAGGCTAATTGCACACACATGATGTGTTGCTTAATGCTTGTGACTATATGCAGTTTGAATACCTTTGTCACCCTATTATTAGTGTAAGACAACCACAACCCTTAACACAACAAAGTTAAACTTGGGCAGAAGAACAAAGTGACATACAAAAAACAAAATCTAGTAAGGCCAAGAAAAATTGTTCCATCTTTCTCTTCCATCACTCATGTTGAATGTAAGCCTTACTGTTCACATTTTGGATATGAATTTAACATCACGAGTGTATATTTGACATTTGTTCTAGTTCGTTCCTAGTACCCATAATTTTCTAGGGCTATAACGTTTCCCTACTGATCTCATTTTCGTCACAAGGTTCTTGTGGACACCAAAAAACATTAGCTGCCACTATGCTTGACCGTTGACCTATAGATCTAAAATATAACTCCTATGATGTTGTAGTGTTGATATATCAGCTTGACAAGCTATCTTAGTTCTAAAATGTAAAAAGTGAAAAGGAATACATAAAAACAGAATTATGTGATGTACAAATTGGAGGATAAGTTGTCATTCAAGAATTTGTAATTCAATGTTAGAAAGGGTTGTTTAAAAAATGCAAGCGATGACTCTAAACAAAACTGTTGCACCTGACTACTAAATGATTTAGGAGTTAGACAATGCATACTGACCTAATAGCATCCAGGAGGACATAGTTTTTCTTGATATCCTTCAAAACCATGATAAGTATGGTACCTACATTGAAAAGGTGATGCAATAAATGTCCACAAATATGGCTAAGTGGAACTACTGCAAAAAGAAATAAGACTGGACCATAAAAATTAAAGCAGAATGACTTGCGATTCACAAAAGGTGACATGAGGTTATAAATACATACAAATGTAAATACAGTTAGAGTTAATGCTAAACAAGCTATTTGAGGTTGCTAAAGCCCCTGGTGATTTAAAAAATGAACACATCCATGTTGCCACTGATCAGTCACTTGTGAAATGTATATTAACAGTTCAGTTCATACTCCCTCCGTTCTTAAATATAAGTCTTCTAAGAGATTTCATTAGGAGTCTACATACGAAACAAAATGAGTGAATCTACACTCTAAAGTATGTCTATATACATCCGTATGTAGTCTATTAGTGGAATCTCTAGAAAGACTTATATTTAGGAACGGAGGGAGTACTTCATAGTAATTTCTCACAACTTCATAAAGTCAGGAGTCTTGCAGTGGGTATATGGCATTTTGGGCAGGTGACGGTGACCCAGACAACTACAGTGTATGCATTATAAATATGTTAATTCAATCCCGAAACGACTATTGTTTTGAATTAAGCTGATAACTTTTAGTTAAGTTACATAACACTAATGAGTCAAAGATACAGTCCAGGCTTCATCACAGTATCTGTTTGGAGCACAAAGTATTGTTCACTCTGCACATTTGTGAACAAGATTTTGTGCTCCAATAAGATAATGTGTTAGTATTATTGTTTATTCATACGGATATTTCATACTCTTCTCCTGCACTAAAAAAATACAAAAAGTAGGAGCATCTCTAACCCATCCGCAATAAATCCTTAACTCCCAAAAAACTGCCACTATGGGAGTTAGCACACTCTAACCCATCCGCAATACTTCTCTTAGCCCCCTAAAAATTTCAGAAGCTCTAAAAAAATCCTTAACTCCCAATACTTCTACCTCTGTGTGTGTGGCGGGGTGGGTGGGGGAAGGAAGTTTCCCTCCTCAACCCCCCACCTTCTGCCGATGACATCTCCACAGGCTAAGCCACCCCCGTGGGCCGTGTCCCGGCCCACTCCGGCCACACCGCCACCTATCTCCGTCTCCCAAGCCTTCTCCCGTCGCCTCCAACTCCCACTAATGAGTCTTAACTGGCAGCAGCCACTGCAGCAGCTCACCTCCCCACCACTGCAGCCGTACACCACTGCCTCCCGAGCCTCCTCCTGTGCCTGGCACACCTTCCCCGAGGGTCCCGGCAGGCACTTCCCCCGCCCGCGCTGACTGTCATCGCCTCCAAAATCGCGTCACGGTCTCGAGCGGCAGCGAGGTCGGGAATTGGTATGTCACCTCCCCCCCCCCCCCCGCGCCTTCTGCCGATGACATCTCCGACAGGCTAAGCCACCCCCATGGGCCGTGTCCCGGCCCACTCCGGCCACACCGCCACCTATCTCCGTCTTCCAAGCCTTCTCCCGTCGCCTCCAGCTCCCACTAATGAGTGGTAACTGGCAGCAGCCACTGCAGCAGCTCACCTCCCCACCACTGCAGCCGTACACCACTGCCTCCCGAGCCTCCTCCTGTGCCTGCCACACCTTCCCCGAGGGTCCCAACAGCCACTTCCCCCGCCCGCGCTGACTGTCATCGCCTCCAAAATCGCGTCACGGTCTCCAGCGTCATCGAGGTCAGGAATTGGTATGTCCCCCCCCCCCCCCCGCTGCCACAGCGGTATTTCTAGTGATCCCCGCCGGCCACCACGCCCTCCTGCTGGAGATGCACGGAATGTATTTGACAAAAGGGTCAAAAGGCTTCTTCTTTTTCTTCTTTCCCTTTTTTTCTGCAATTATGTAGAAATATAGTTCAAATTTGGTTTTTGTATGCAAAGTTAGGAGAGAATTGTCCAAAAAAATATTGGGAGTTAAGCTTAGGGAATGGGTTAGATATAAGCAATATTGGGAGTTATGGGGTTTGGGGAGTTGGGGATGGGTTAGAACTTAGAAATGATCTAAAATACTCCCTCCATTTTCTTTTACTCCTCATATAAGATGGGAGTACTAGTTTTCTATACAATCTGCTCCATTATCTATGCTACTCTGTGCATCATATAATCCCTTTTGATGTGTTTAACTGAAAATAACAATTTCAAAAAAAAAGAAATACCAAATTTCAGTCGGGTGATCAAGCTGTTTGACTTGTGGCGTTTATGCAAGTCTGATGATACAACACTGAGTTTATAGAATAAGTAGGCAAGCATGACATCAACAAAAATGGAAGAACCGTCTTCCACAGTTGGTAACAGCCAACACATCCAAGAAATGCACCTGCAAATAGACATAATCCATATAGTGTGAGTAACTCAACAGTTTAAACAATGAACATATAACAGAGTCATTCAACTGAAACTCAAACGCACCAAAGACCATGCCGATTTGATAGTCCTCAAGGTCGTATGGGCGGCGGAGCGAGCAGAACTCAGCTATGTTGCGCAGCAGGGGGCGGAACATGTCAATCATCTCCGCCTTCAACGCCTCCCATGCGTCGTCCCCTTTGTTTTTAATGACAGGCTGATCCTCCATGTCAGGAGGGGGACCAGGGGAGCAACGCTGCAGAAGAAGTGGCATAAAGTTCATACGCCCGAATACACTATGAAATTAGGGAACTGGGTTACCCAGAAGAAAGTACTCCCGCTGTAAAGATATATAAGAGCGCTTAGATCACTACTTTACGGACGGAGTAGTACTTACCAGTACCGACGGCCATGAAGCACCGATCCGGTGGGGACGTGAGCATGGTGAGAAGGAAACCCTGTGTGTAAGCTCCCTGGCCCCGGTGCCCGCGGCAAGAACGGTCCCGCGGCCATTTCCACTCCGAGCTGTCGCTATTCTCTGGGACGTCAGGTGGGCGCCGGCGCCGGCGCCGCCACAGCGGACAGCCAACATCGGAACCGGGGGTGCGGGTGGGGGTGGGGGGCTGGCGGCGCTGGGTTTCAGGGCGCGTTGGTACACTTCTTGGAGAGATCTAGGGTAGGCATCCAGTATTGCTAATATAAACTGGTGGGAATGGCGATGGAGACCACCGCTGGGTTTCAGACCATTCGTTCGCCGTTGGATCGGAAGGAGGACATGCGTTGGATCTGCTACGGTGCTACTTTTTTTTGAGCAACAGCTACGGTGCTACCTAGTCTTTTTTTTTGAAAGACCGGTGCTACCTAGTTCAGTCGAGAGATAGGGGGGCAAAGCTATGCGCCCGCGCGTCGGCCCATTTTTTTTTATAGATCTGTTCGGATCCGTTCGATTTGCACGTGTGCACTTGTAAGATTTCTTCCCATTTCTTTTTTTTCTTCCGCATCCCATCTTCAACCTTCTGCATGGAAGAAAGGGAGAGGAAGGAGGGTGCCATCCTCGTGCACGCCGACCGCCTCGCCTCGCCTCATCTTCTTTCATTGTCGGTCGTCCTTGATCGTCGTTCCTCGTCGTCGGTAGCGGCCCTCGTCGCCGGTTGCCGCATACATTTCTCGTCGACTCCATGCATATAACCGCGTGCACCCCTTATGGCACCTCTGGTGCGACAACGGCAACTCGTCGACGAGCTCCATGGTTGTAGCACCCCGATGTGTCGTCGTCGTCGTCTTGCCATCAAAGCTCGTTGTACGGGTTTGTGTGAGCGATCGCCAAGAGTAAATTATGTTCATGTATGTGGCAGAAAAAACACCAGCCGTAGCAAAAAAAGCACGACTGTTGCAGCAATTCATCTCATTGTCGTCGCTTGGCGCGATTCCGTCATGATGGATGTAGCCAATCTCTCGCCGGTAGTAGCAAAAAAGAACAACAGTTGCAGCAATTCATCTCAACATTCTCACCGGTTCCATCTCCGCCATGATGCATATAGCAAAGTCCCTCGTCGGTAGTATCAACTCTGAAGACGGTTGCAATGAAAAAAGGCATCGTTGTAGTAGGTCGCAGCTCTGTCGTGACCGATGTAGCAAAATTCGTCGTCGACGGTAACCAAATTTGACGAGGGTTGCAGCAGAAGACTCTGTCGTCTTCAGCAAAGTTCTTTTCGTTGGTTGTAGCCTTTTTATTTTGTAGTGGTCGAATGAAACATCTCTATTTTGTCACCCAGTTACGTTGCGACGTTTGATACACACAGAGCATTCCTCCGGTGTCAGTGAGTTATATGATCTCATGGTCATAGGAATAAATACTTTGACACGCACAAAACAGTAGCAACAAAATGACACGATCAACATGCTACGTCTATTAGTTTGGGTCTAGTCCATCACGTGATTCTCCTAATGACGTGATCCAGTTATCAAGCAACAACACCTTGTTCATAATCAGAAGACACTGACTATCTTTGATCAACTGGCTAGCCAACTAGAGGCTTGCTAGGGACGGTGTTTTGTCTATGTATCCACACATGTAAATGAGTCTTCATTCAATACAATTATAGCATGGATAAGAAATGATTATCTTGATACAGGAATTATAATAATAACTATATTTATTATTGCCTCTAGGGCATAATTCCAACAGGGAGTACTTTGACAACCTTTACAATGGAGAGGTTGATAGCTCTACCATTGAGCTAGAAGACTCCTTTGATGATACCAGCATGTGCTTTGTGCGACGTATCCAGGAGTGTGAGGTTAAGGAGGCGTTAAAAAGGATGAAAGTAGGCAAAGCGATGGGTCCTGATGGTATCCCCATCGAGGTGTGGAGAGGCCTTGGAGACATAGGGATAGTATGGCTAACTAAGCTTTTCAACCTCATTTTTCGGTCAAACAAGATGCCCGAAGAATGGAGGCGGAGTATTTTAGTACCAATCTTTAAGAACAAGGGGGATGTTCAAAGTTGTACTAATTACCATGGAATCAAGCTGATGAGCCATACTATGAAGCTATGGGAGAGAGTCATTGAACACCGCTTAAGAAGGTTAACAAGCGTGACCAAAAACCAATTTGGTTTCATGTCTGGGAGGTCTACCATGGAAGCCATCTTCTTGGTACGACAGCTGATGGAGAGATACAGGGAGCAAAAGAAGGACCTTCATATGGTGTTCATTGATTTGGAGAAGGCCTATGATAAGATACCTCGGAATGTCATGTGGTGGGCCTTGGAGAAACACAAAGTCCCAATAAAGTACATTACCCTCATCAAGGATATGTATGATAATGTTGTGACAAGTGTTCGAACAAGTGATGGCGACACCGATGACTTTCCGATTAGAATAGGGCTACATCAAGGGTCAGCTTTGAGCCCTTATCTTTTTATTTGGTGATGGATGAGGTCACAAGGGATATACAAGGAGATATCCCATGGTGTATGCTCGTTGTGGATGATGTGGTGCTAGTCGATGATAGCCGAACGAGGGTTAATAGAAATTTAGAGTTATGGAGGCGGACTCTAGAATCGAAAGGTTTTAGGCTTAGTAGAACTAAAACTGAATACATGAGGTGCGGTTTTAGTGCTACTAGGCACGAGGATGGAGAGGTTAGCCTTGGTGGGTAGGTGGTACCGGAGAGAGACACGTTTCGATATTTGGGGTCCATGTTGCAGAAGGATGGCGATATCGATGAAGACGTGGGCCACCGAATCAAGGCTGGATGGATGAAGTGGCGCCAAGCTTCTGGCGTACTCTGTGACAAGAGAGTGCCACAAAAGCTAAAAGGCATGTTTTATAGGACAGCTATCCGACCTGCGATGTTGTATGGCGCGGAGTGTTGGCCAACCAAGAGACGACATATCCAACAGTTAGGTGTAGCAGAGATGCGCATGTTGAGATGGATATGTGGCCACACAAGGAAGGATCGGGTACGGAATGACGATATACGAGAGAGACTTGAGGTAGCACCGATTTAAGAGAAGATGGTCCAGCATCGTCTCAGATGGTTTGGACATATTCAACAGAGGACATCGGAAGCGCCGGTGCATAGCGGACGGATAAAGCGTGCTGAGAATGTTAAGAGGGGTCGTGGTAGACCAAACTTGACATGGGAGGAGTCCGCGTTCCAGAGTCATGACTTGGTTTCGAGATCTTATGGGTTTCAACTCTAGCCTACCCCAATTTGTTTGGGACTGAAAGGCTTGGTTGTTGTTGTTGTTGTTGTTGTATAGCTGTTGGTTCCATCATATTATCAACCTGAATTATTTCAAAAGTTACAGCGCAATACAAGGAACAAATTATGTAGAGTAATATTATCAGAAATTACAAATTGTCATGATAAGATGTGGTAATAACAAACTAGTGTTGCTTCCATTGTTACTCCCTCTGTTTCAAAATATAAGACATTTTAGAGATTACACTAGGAAACTACATACAGAGCAAAATGAGTGAATCTATATTCTAAAATATGTCTATGTACATCCGTATGTAGTTCATAGTGCAATATCTAAAAGGTCTTATATTTAGGAACGGAGGGAGTTTTTTTTCCCAATTTTTGCGAGATGACCACTCTACTATGTTGATTACATTGCCTTCGAAGACCCTGACCCCAATTAGACTTCAAATATACTACTGTCATGTTTTAGTCAGGGTGTTGATGTACGCATGTCTGTGTTGCTAAACAGTATCGGCACGCCGGGCTGGGAATGGGAAGAGCTTGAGGTGAAATATCATTCTCCATGACAATCCCCATTTCTGGCGGATGTGCAACAGCTTCTCTGGAGGGATGGAAAGAAGATGGATTGAAGTTGACACCTTATGACGAGGATGGGAGTCATCTGTTTTTCCAGTATAAACAGGCAGAGAAATTATGCAAGGACTCCGTCTGGAACATTGTCGGCTTAAATGTTCAGGTATGCTACGTACTCATTTTTGCACGTTGATAATATGGTGGAACCTAACGGCTACACAATACTTTGAATAACTACTGCATCCAAAAGAACATGTCTACCTGTCCATCAATTTTGCATGCCCACCACTCTTGATCAAAGAGAAAAAACAAAATTCCATTCACCCCAGAAAGACCTGTTATCTCTATCATTCAAGGTTATACCCCACAATCAATCGAGTGGAACATCATTCTGTTGGCGTATAGTACAGTAACACGAGAGATATTACACAACATTCTGTTGGCGTATAGATGATAGTACTGTAACACGAGAGACATTAATTGGCAAACGCGTCAGCCTCCCATCCGAAAGAAGTATGTATGCCCAGGCCAGGCAGAAACTCTATACACCATAGCAACGAAGATCCATTTCGACAGGTTTGATATATAGCTGCCTGTATCACGTGATTGCCTCAAGGGTTATCGAAGAACCAGCACCATCGACTGTACCTTTCTCGGATAGCTTGTTTAGAACCCACAGCATCCATCAGAAGAGAAACGGCCATCTCAGTTCCCTTCAAGGGCCGTTCCTGTCACCTGCACATTGCACATATCACTTCTCGTTAAAAAGCTAATAATCCCACACCCATTCTATATATAGTCTAGAGACATCAAACGATTATGATGTTGTAACTTTGGCAGTGAAAGGAGAAGATGGCAAGATGAAAACACTGACCTACATGAGCGAAACTATTTTAGCCGAACAGGATTGCCTTAATTGCCAAGGCAATCTTGTGAACTTTATCTCCCTTATCACAGAGTGCCACAACCAAAAGAGCAGTCCCGTTGCCCTTGACAGCCAGGTGGCCTGTCCATAGGCAGAACCCCAATATCAGCAAATTGCATAGCATCTTCATCTTCGCAGTCCACAACTGCTTCCTAACCTCCTTTTCATGAATCTTTAGGAACAAGACCATGATTTTGGCCACCCGGACCTTCTCAGCCTCATCAAGTGCATCTGCTCCATCACCTGAAACGAAACAAAATAAATACATAAGTGACATCTAGTACTCACACATTTATACAAAATTATCTAGATGCCTCAGTCAAACCTATGACACAGTAATATCCCTAATCTGCATTAAACCCTCCAGGGATTCATTCACTATATTTTGTCGACGCCTTCCATGGAGGCCTGACAAACAAGATGAATCAAAGACGAAAACTGCAGCAGCCGCTGCTCCACCCGACAGGCCTTCCTACTCATATTATTTCTACAAAACAGCCCCATAGCATGCGCTTTTCATGTGCATTGTGCACTTTTAAATGCGTGCCAGGTCATTTTAATATATATTTTAGTAAGAAAAAATCCTGCTTAGGCCTAGCAGGCCGTGCCAATGACACACTGCTTAAATTTCCTTACTCTACTGGAGGCCACGGCTGCATCTGATTACTTACTTCCTGCAAATTAAGCCTGAATCTGAAACACCACCTTAATACTCCCTCCGTCCCAAAATAAGTGTCTCAACTTTGTACTAGTTCTAGTACAAAGTTGTATTAAGCTTGAGACACTTATTTTGGGATGGAGGGAGTATATATGAATCGCTGCGCTGCTGCATCCATACAAAAAAGCTATACAATTGCAAACGGCAATCAGAAAATGTACCAATCCCAGAGAATAGCAATTTCCATGTTTGCTCACAAGCTTAACATACCGAGGCCCTAAACCTAACCCTGCCCTCCACAGGCCACCGGGCGCCACAGACATGGTGGAACACGAATATGGTACGCGTGAGGCACTTCATAGCGTAGGTATTCAGGAGTGGAGTACTTCTTAAAATTTACCACGAGCAGTAGCACAAATAACAAATGAGACACCAAAGGGGCTCCAGGACGGATATAAATCGGTGCAAGCCCACAGTTAGTGACAACATCTTGTATCAAGGCATGTAATGCATCAGGTACGAACAGGATAAGGCATTTGAGTATTCCTTGGTAGTTACAGGGAAATCCATTTCCGAGAATAGCTATCTGCTGTCAGTAAACAGTTCCCGACTTGACCAACTCAATAAAATCGTCCAATCTTATTTGGTACGATGCCAAATAAGTTTCCTTAAACACACTGTTTAAGCTGATTACTTCATGTAAACTGAACATGAATCTGAAACATCTGCTTAATAGTAGTATATATGAATAACTCTCCAATTCCCAACGACAATGAGAAAATATACCAATCCCAGAGAATAGCAATTTTCATGTTCACTGATTCACTCGCAAGCTTAACATAACGAGGCCCTAAACCTAACCCTCCCCTTCGCAGCCCTCCGGGAGCCACGGACATGGTGGAACACGCAAGATGGCATGCCCCAGGCGCTGCCGCGCTGACAATCGCGATTCCAAACAAAATAGCGCAGATATTTGTGGGTGGAGTACTTCTCAAAACTTACCACCACCAGTAGAATTTCCAGTCGCATTCGGCGAGCCCCAGCCTCCGCGCACTTGGCGAGACCCGGCCTCCGCGCCGCTGCTCCCGCGGCCTGCGTATGATCCCGCAGGTTAGAAGCTCCTGTTTAAGCACAAATAGCCGCCTAGAACCTCTAGATCCTCTGCGCTCTTACCGAACAAGGAGGTACGACGGCCGACGCGCACGGCGGCCAGCGAGGGCCGCGTCGCGGCGAAGCGAGAGGGGGGAGGGAGGCGGCGGAGAGGCGCAGCTGGGGCGGCATTGCGGCGCAGGGGTCCGGGGGCGTGGATCGCACGGACTCGACCGAAGCGTGGCTGCACAGGCGTCCCCATCGCGCCCGCGGGAAGGGCGAGCTCGCCGCCGGTGGCCATGCCGCCCGTGGTGACGACACGACACGAGACGAGACGCAAGTCTGACGGCCGAAGCGTGGTGGTGGACTCAGACTAGTGGCGATGTGTGTGTGCGTGTGTCTTGTGCAACGCCTATCGGGCTCTCCGAACCCTATTATGGCCCGTGGCACGGTACCGCAAGACAATTATTCTGGGGACGCGAGGCGCAAATGACACGAGCAACGAAACATGTGCCGGCCCATTAGGAGCCGAACCGCTAGGTAGCCTCAGGCTAGAAAAAGCCTGCGGAACGGTTTTGCGAAAGTTCGGGCTCGTTCAGGGAACCTTCTATTGATTTGTTTTCCACAGGTTTTCGAAAAGTATCATTTTGAGCTCAAGCTCATTTGTGCTCCGATGAATACTAAATTCGAAGAAAATACAAAATAATAACAAAATTCTGAAATCTCATAAAAGTTCACAATGTTTGCAAAATTTCATCATGAGATCGCATTCGTTGAAGGCATGGCAAAAAAATCAGAGTTCTGAAATGCTTTCGAAAGTATCATTTTCAGAGCATCGTTTTAATTTTTTTGTCACCCCTTCCTCGAATGTGATTTCATGATGAAAACTTGCAAGCATTTAGAATATCTATCAAAGTTCAGCACAAAAAAAATCATTTTCCCTGATTTTACTATTCACTAGGAAGACGGCGGCAGCAAACTCACCGTCCACCAGGAAGACGTCGGCGGCGCTCAACTCCAGTTCGACAAGAAAGACAGCTGCGGGTCGTGGGATGTGGGTGGGAGTCGTGGGTGGGGGTTGACTACGTGCGTGAATGGTGTTTTTCCAATTTTCATTGGTGTTTTTTTGACGGGTCAGTAGCGAGTGAGGGAGGGATCGTAGGTGGGGGAAGAGGTTGAACCATCACGACAGACGGCAGATCCCCCTTTCATAATAGAGATATGGGTTCATTTGAGCTCGAGCTCAAATACTCCACGTCACAGGTTTTCATTTTTTTTGATTTTTATTTTTCTCATTTTTAAAATTCTTGGAGAGTTTTCAAAAATTGACATTAACATTTTTAACTTTGTGACCATTTACGAATTCTCGAAAGTGTTTGAATTCGTGAATATTTTTGAATATTGCAATTATTATGTGAATTCATGAAGTTTTTCAATTTTATAAATTTTATTTGAAGTTACAAACTTTATTTCAATTCATGAAAATTCTGAATTTCATGAATATTTTTTGAATTCATGAACTTTTTGGAATTTTGTGAACATCCTTTAAATTCTTCAAACTCGAGAGGAACAAGATTTTCACAGGTAAGATGTCAAACAAGAAAAAGTTCTTAATTAGATGAGGTAATCAGCAATGCATTGCCACGGAGATATATATATCACTCAAACGATATATATGCCACCCACACCACGCGAAGATGATGGGCTTAGCCGCATCGAGTCCCCCGAACCATACGCCGTGCCGCCCTTGTGGACATAACGGTCGCTAAGGTCGCCAAAGAAGACAGGGCCACCGTCGTGATTTTCGTCTCCATCGCATGCACCTGGTGTCCACGGTCGCCGATCTGCAGCAGCCGGAGATCCCTTCGATTGGGTATAAAAAGCCCGCGCCGCCACCCGCTGCGCGAGGATATGAAGGCCCGCCGCCGCTGTTAGCCGCGCAGGCTTAGCTTTGTCTCCGACGGCGGCGAGGGACAGAGGTGGAGGGGTGGGGCGGCGACGGCAAAGATCTGATCGCTTGATACTCTCATGGTCTATGGAATTATGCAAACACTAAGTTTCTACGTGTTGTAAAACCATTAACTTGCGACAGAATGTATATCATAGCATAACGTCAATTGGGTCAATTCAACACAAATGTTCTTCTAACAATGTGTTCACAAAATTGTCGGTATAGTCTTGCCCATGATGAGGAAAACGTGGCTGTCATGTAACATTTGAGCTAGTCTTAGAGGCACAACTAGGAATGCATTTATGGTTTGTTATTCCACTCGTGCATATGGGTTTCCCTATGAGACTTTATGGATATACAAACTCAAGGACCATTGCAGTTATAGCACGAACTATAAACTTAATCACGAACTTGTATGTAAATAATAACTATTATTATTTCCTCAAGGGCACATCTCCTACAAGTTCATCTTCATACGCATCATTCATATTAGCATCATGACCATAATCATAGCAAGCATCAAATTCGTTAAAACGAGATATTGCAGACGAATCCAACAGATCATAGCAATCATCAACATACAAATCATCCTCCGATAACCATGGAGGAAAATTAAACAATGTAAGAGTTGAAGAGTTACTCTCATTAGAAGGTGGGCATGAATGATAAATCTGCTCTTCTTCACTTTGTTCTTCACTATCTTTTTCATCTAATGAGCTCACAATTTCAGCAATTCCTTATTCCATAGACTCATGCAAAATATTAGTATATTGTAGGCCAGCAAATATTCTCTTAATAAGTTGATTAATGTGAGTATTATATTCATGGTTTTCATAGCAATATTTAAGTATGACAAGATTTTCATATTTGTAAAGGGCATCATCACACTTTTCATATTTTTCAAGCAAAGAAGCAATTCCGTAAGCACCCTTGAAAGCAACAAATTCTTCTACTTTTTAATATCATACTATTCATAAACACCATTATCATAAGAGGAAAAGCTTTCATTATCATTAAATTCACATTGGAATGATAGATGTAGAGCCTCTGTCATAGAGCTACAAGTAGAATCATACATCAAACACATATTGCAAGCATACCAATGTAACATATTTATCTGATCACATAAGTGTTCTCCATTTTTAGTCAAGCGGTAACCCCCAAAGTATTCACATTGATACAAAGTGTATTCCATTATTATGTTGAAAAAGGATTTATTAGAACTGTCAAATAAATATTCAATGTTAAACACATAACCAACATTGAGGGTTTTAGGAGACTCCCCATCTCCGTGAGTAGCAAGCACAACTTTTTTTTGGATGTTTCGTGTTTCATATCCATAACTAAAGTTAGAGAGCATAGAAAATAAAATTTACTTAGTGATAAAGCCAACAATTGAACACGAGAACCTTCACACCATGCAATTGCTCCGCAACGGCACCGGAAAAGGTCTTAACCCATAAGTGTAGGATATCAGTTGTATCATTTTTAATAAGTAAGAGTGTCAAACCCAGCGAGGAGCTAAAGGTAGAATTAATATTCTTTCAAATTCTATCAACCACCGATAGAACTATACGAACACTTAATGTTGCTTTATCCAGAAATAAGAAATAAAACTATCTTGCCCGGTGAAGTTTTCTCGGATGCTCAAAATTCCAAATGAAAAAAAAGAAGTTTTTTTCCAAAAAAAAGAAAAAATAATTTTATTTAAAAATATTAGGTTGTTTTCATTGAAATTCACTATTATTGTTATTTATTAGGTTTATTTTAATAATTGTTTGTAATTCAAAGAATTAAATCATGTGACATGACATCAAGACCTAGGTTGTTTAGGATTGATAGCTTACTATTGTCAGGAAAACAACAAGTGCAGACTTGACAACCAGGAGCGATAGAACCAGAAAGTTAAGCGTGTTCGGGCTGAAGCAGTGAGAGGATGGGTGACCGGCCGGAAAGTTGGACGATTTGGAATGAGTGATCCACGCTAGAGCAGTGAGGATGGGTGACCGGCCGGAAAGTTAGACGATTTGGAATGAGTGATCCACGCTAGAGCAGTGAGGATGGGTGACCGGCCGGAAAGTTAGACGATTTGGAATGAGTGATCCACGCTAGAGCAGTGAGGATGGGTGATTAGAGATTAAATTGTTAAATAATTCGAAGATTTGAAAATTGGAATAAAACATAAAAAATATTCAAAGATAAAAATTTAAAAAAATCTACCCTTTGGGTTGAAACAAACAAAATAAACAAACGGATCCTTTAGTCTCGCTCTCAGCCCCGCCACGTGGAGGGCCATTAGCCCCGGTTCGGCATTAGTCCCGGATGATTATTCCCGGTTCCTGAACCGGGACTAATAGCCTAAACGAACCGGGGCTAAAGGCCCTTTTTCTACTAGTGCACGCATCATCAGCTTTATTTTTTTTATTACGACCACGTTGGTATTTTTTTTACTACAACTTTATTTTTGTTGCGACCATGAACGAAAATTGCTTCATTATGAACGAAATTTGTTGCATCAAGAGAATTTTGCTGCATGAGGATCTAACGATGCGGCCCGCGTGCAGCTGGCTGATCGACAAGCTGGCGCAGAGCACTGCCCTTCCTTTTTACCCCTCCAAGTCCAACCGGGATCGGATGGAGTGGAGTTGCTCATATATAGCAGTTCCAAGACAAATACGATATCGGTCAGGATTCGTGACGTACTGTACTTCATATCCGGATTGATCCGGAATTTTCCGGATACGCGAGGACTGTATCGATCAGGTTTGAGGACGAAAGCGTCTGTATATATAACTGTTGACCCCAACGCTAGCTAGGGCAGTTCGCAAGCAACGTCGGCGAAACAAAACAACCACCGATCGATCCGTACGCGACGCGAACCACCCTGCTCAACACCACCTATCCATAATGGCGTGCTCCAGCTTGTCCCACGGCGTGGCTCTCGTCGCTAAGGCCCTCCGGACTGTCGTACGCGATGGTCCGCCTCTCGGCCCTCCGGACTGCTCCTTCCCTGACGATGGTGAGCACTGCCGCTCGCAATCCTTGTTATATCTATGTAGAATAATGTATAGGCACCCCTCAAAAAAACTAGCTATATGCGTATAGCTCAACTGCTCAAGTCAAAAAAAAACCATGTAGATCTTCGTTGGAGATCTTGACTAGACTTGACTCTGACCGGTCTCGTGCAGGTGCAGCGCTGCGCCGGTGGGTACGGCAGTAACACCGCCGTTCCTCGCAGGGCGCCGTCAATCGACCACGACAAGTGCATCCGCTTCACGAGGGATGATCCATATGACGACGCGGTGGCCGGTGCTGCTGCTGCTGGACGCGGTGGCCGGTGCGTTCCGGCCCCTCCTGGACAACCTGAAGCATCTGCGCTCCGTCCGGACCGTCTTCGACGTGGAGGACTACCACGTCGGCATGCCTTTCGGTATACACGCACATGTGATGGTTACTCATTATTTACTGCAAGGCAAGGTGATTAACACTGGTGTGCAGGAGCCATCCTGGCGTGCTTGGCACTGTGGCAGATGTGGAAGATGGATCCCTCGACGTGCCTGGACTTCCTGCTCGCCTACGCCTTCTACAAGCTCAGCGTCCTCGCGGCGGATGTCCGGAAACAGGGCTTTTGCAATGACCTAATCACCCGGGTCCAATTCGGTTAGTCCTAGTCCTCGTTGCCATCTGCTAGCTCTTATATTGATGACAACTGTTCCCTCTGTATCAGTTTTTTGACGACACTATCAAAGTGAGTGAGAACTTGACGTTCCTCTAAACTGAACTGAACTTTTTATGATGAACCAAATTCAAATCGTTAATTTCCTTTCCTTTCCCTACTGGAAACCATGTCGTGCATTAACTCAATTAGATCTTATCAAAACTATGTCCGACACTAATAAAAAAAGGACAACGCTACGCGTTCACCGGCGGATTATTTCCAATGATCCGTCACCTTCACAGCCGTTTGATTTAATGCATCCAGCCGATCTCATCCAGCCGATCCGCACGCGGGGCTTTGGCCTAATTCCTGAAACGATGCTCGAGTTTCTCAAACAATCGCTTTATTGCAGGGTTTTTTTCTCCGCGCGCGCTTCGGCTGGGTACCCGGTAATTCCGAAAGAACGCTCGAGTTTCTGAAACAATCGCTTTGTTGCAGTTTTTTTTTCTTCGCGCGCGCTTCGGCTGGACACTCGGTAATTCCTGAAACAACGCTCGAGTTTCCGAAACAATCGTTTTGTTGCAGTTTTTTCTTTACGCATGTTTTGGCTTTTTCTTCGTTTTTATGTTTTGCAACGTGTGTATTGTTGCGGAGGAAAAATTTACAACACAGGTAAAGTTACAGAAAAAAAACACATGTCGTACAGAGGAGCCGACGGATCGCTCGTGTGCGATCCATCGGCTGAACGTAAACTTTTCCCATAAAAAATGATATGTGTCTTATCAAAACTATACTCCCTCCTTGCCAAATATAATATGTGTTTTAATATTTTAATATAGACTACATATTGATTAAAAAAGTGAACAGACACACTAACACATGTCTATATACATCTGGTTCACAAAACCTAGTTCAAAAACCATATGTAGACAAGGAGGAAACAAAATAAACATAAGAGGAATTGAACTTTGTATGGTCCTCTGCCCTTTTCTTCTCGTATCTATAAAGTTCACATGCACTTCTCCTCCATGGTTCAAAAAAAACACAAAGAAATGACTAAATAATTCATGAAAGCCTAGAACTTGTCCAACATGATCTTCAACTTCTCATAGGACATGAAAGGACGACTATAATCTCCAACTCATTGTTGGTGATGGTCTAGAACGTAATTAGTACAGCAGTGCCAACCTCATGTCATGTCTCGTGAGGAACTTCTTCCATCTTTGCTTGAAGAATATGCGACACTCGAGTGAGGTGTCATACTCTGTCCTCCTGAAGCTTTCCTTGTCCAACCACTCTCGCCAGCCCGTGCGCTTCGGGGTGTCCAAACAAAAGGCAAGTTCTTTTGGAATTTTTTGTGTGCCCCATAATGTACACACAAGATGTGTGAGAACCCCAGTTAGAAAACCGTGGAAAAACAAAAGGACCAACTGAGGAAATAGTGAAAACATATATACCATTATATGTACTTCGGTGTTAGTCCTAGTGAAGCGGTGTATGAAGGATGTCCATGTGACTCATGGGGGAGCGGCAATAGGTTGCGCAAATTAGCTATGGCATAATGACAATTAGCTAAGTGAACTATGTATGAAAAAAATACAAGACTAAATGGGGAAAAGACACATCAAATTTGTCCCAACAAAGGACCAACAAATTTGTCCCAACAAAGGACCAGCTACTCGGCAAACCAAGTTTCAAAAATAACAAAAATAATTGAGAACTCTGGAAGTTTCAGCTATAATATACCGATTAATGGACAGAGTATAGCAACACAAAAAATGAAATGCAAGTTCTAAGATAGGTAAAGAGCGGAGAGGAGGTATCTAGCTCCAAGCATAAAACTCAGTGACAAATTCCTACATGTATCCATCTAGTTTGAAACACCCTACTCTGAATTTCCATCAGAGCAAGAGTTCCCACATGTATCCATCTAGTTTGAAACACCCTACTCTGAATTTCCATCAGAGCAAGAGCACCGCTATGTTTTCGCAAATATCTTCTCAAGCTAAAATTTACCCCTTAGAAAGCAGCAAGTAGCCAGTGGAAACACATCATAGCTGATCAACAAACAGGTCATTTTGTCTACTAATACATTCAAGTGTCAGTCGAATGGCAAAATGACAATACAACGGATGACAAGACTGGTAAATAAATAGTCATTTCTCTTAGTTCCTTTACACGGTTGTGGACGCACCAATTTAGGGACTACCTTGTCATTGTCTGCAGACGCGCCACGGCGTATAAGATGCCTAATTTGACAAGTCCAGTTGTAGATGCTCTTAGATTTTATCTTAATATGGATGGGAGGGACTAGTAGATATATTATGGATTGTACAAATAGAATTTATACGCACATATATTACATATCACGAAAGTTATCACAAAAGTTTCGAAACCGGCTCCAATACTTTATAACCGTATCTAAGAGTCTCGTAGCCAGTCTATAGAATCATCATATGGAGAGATATAGCCAGGATACCACATAATTATATACATTTCTTGAATCCCACCTCTGGTTTTCAGCAAATTAACAAAATAAATCAGACCACGCCTTCCATACTTCTTCACACCAGCAACATCAAATAGGAATGCACAGATGTAGAGGAGGAAAACCGGCATTCTATGTCATGAAACAACATTCAGTTAGTGCTTGAAGGAAGTATCTCCAAAAGAAATGCATAAAAAGGATAATTGTGTTGTTTCATAATCAAATCAAGCCCAATCTATGAAAGTGTTTTGATGGTACTGCAGATTTCATATTAACCAATAAAGGTTGGATACAAAATTTAGATGCTTACACAAAGTTATGGCTCAGGAATCTATGTTCTACACAGAGTTCCACCAAGTCTTGGCAGACTACTGAAATCTGATTACAAACATCTATATATCTTGTATAGCTATAAGATACATAAGAAGACATATAGAACAGTCAGATCCTCTGGTGGGAGGATTGTACTTATGTTGACAGCCCTAAATAACACTAAATATATATCATATGTTCGTATCAAAGCTCCAATATTAGGTCACGAAGTTAATGATAAGCTTGACAAAAATTTGAGCAGACACATACAATTTAGACCAACAATGTTGAATGGCAGCCCAATGACAGAATGAGATGGCATTACACGTTGAAAGAAAGCATTCAACAGTTTGTGGTTTGCACATTTGTACTCTCTACATGCAGTGCAATGAGAGTTTAAGGATACTTCATGCATTCTTCGACAAACAGAATTATGAACTGCATTCTCAAGCGGTGAGAGAATGTGCCGATTGAAGATTTCCTTACCTACTGGATGTGAAGCAAAGTTATCAGTGTTCAAGTGCCCATGGAAACATTGTATTATCTTGTTTTAGGCCATTTTTGCTAGGCTAATTGCACACACATGATGTGTTGCTTAATGCTTGTGACTATATGCAGTTTGAATACCTTTGTCAACCTATTATTAGTGTAAGACAACCACAACCCTTAACACAACAAAGTTAAACTTGGGCAGAAGAACAAAGTGACATACAAAAAACAAAATCTAGTAAGGCCAAGAAAAATTGTTCCATCTTTCTCTTCCATCACTCATGTTGAATGTAAGCCTTACTGTTCACATTTTGGATATGAATTTAACATCACGAGTGTATATTTGACATTTGTTCTAGTTCGTTCCTAGTACCCATAATTTTCTAGGGCTATAACGTTTCCCTACTGATCTCATTTTCAACACAAGGTTCTTGTGGACACCAAAAAACATTAGCTGCCACTATGCTTGACCGTTGACCTATAGATCTAAAATATAACTCCTATGATGTTGTAGTGTTGATATATCAGCTTGACAAGCTATCTTAGTTCTAAAATGTAAAAAGTGAAAAGGAATACATAAAAACAGAATTGTGTGATGTACAAATTGGAGGATAAGTTGTCATTCAAGAATTTGTAATTCAATGTTAGAAAGGGTTATTTAAAACATGCAAGCGATGACTCTAAACAAAACTGATGCACCTGACTACTAAATGATTTAGCAGTTAGACAATGCATACTGACCTAATAGCATCCAGGAGGACATAGTTTTTCTTGATATCCTTCAAAACCATGATAAGTATGGTACCTACATTGAAAAGGTGATGCAATAAATGTCCACAAATATGGCTAAGTGGAACTACTGCAAAAAGAAATAAGACTGGACCATAAAAATTAAAGTAGAATGACTTGCGATTCACAAAAGGTGACATCAGGTTATAAATACATACAAATGTAAATATAGTTAGAGTTAATGCTAAACAAGCTATTTGAGGTTGCTAAAGCCCCTGGTGATTTAAAAAATGAACACATCCATGTTGTCACTGATCAGTCACTTGTGAAATGTATATTAACAGTTCAGTTCATACTCCCTCCGTTCCTAAATATAAGTCTTCTAAGAGATTTCATTAGGAGTCTACATACGAAACAAAATGAGTGAATCTACACTCTAAAGTATGTCTATATACATCCGTATGTAGTCTATTAGTGGAATCTCTAGAAAGACTTATATTTAGGAACGGAGGGAGTACTTCATAGTAATTTCTCACAACTTCATAAAGTCAGGAGTCTTGCAGTGGGTATATGGCATTTTGGGCAGGTGACGGTGACCCAGACAACTACAGTGTATGCATTATAAATATGTTAATTCAATCCCGAAACGACTATTGTTTTGAATTAAGCTGATAACTTTTAGTTAAGTTACATAAGAGTAATGAGTCAAAGATACAGTCCAGGCTTCATCACAGTATCTGTTTGGAGCACAAAGTATTGTTCACTCTACACATTTGTGAACAAGATTTTGTGCTCCAATAAGATAATGTGTTAGTATTATTGTTTATTCATACGGATATTTCATACTCTTCTCCTGCACTAAAAAAATACAAAAAGTAGGAGCATCTCTAACCCATCCGCAATAAATCCTTAACTCCCAAAAAACTGCCACTATGGGAGTTAGCACACTCTAACCCATCCGCAATACTTCTCTTAGCTCCCTAAAAATTTCAGAAGCTCTAAAGAAATCATTAACTCCCAATACTTCTACCTCTGTGTGTGTGGGGGGGTGGGTGGGGGAAGGAAGTTTCCTTCCTCAACCCCCCACCTTCTGCCGATGACATCTCCACAGGCTAAGCCACCCCCGTGGGCCGTGTCCCGGCCCACTCCGGCCACACCACCACCTATCTCCTGTGCCTACCACACCTTCCCCGAGGGTCCCAGCAACCACTTCCCCCGCTGTCATCGCCTCCAAAATCGCGTCACGGTCTCCAGCGTCATCGAGGTCGGGAATTGGTATGTCCCCCCCCCCCCCCGCTGCCACAGCGGTATTTCTAGTGATCCCCGCCGGCCGCCACGCCCTCCTGCTGGAGATGCACGGAATGTATTTGACAAAAGGGTCAAAAGGCTTCTTCTTTTTCTTCCTTCCCTTTTTTTCTGCAATTATGTAGAAATATAGTTCAAATTTGGTTTTTGTATGCAATGTTAGGAGAGAATTGTCCAAAAAAATATTGGGAGTTAAGCTTAGGGAATGGGTTAGATATAAGCAATATTGGGAGTTATGGGGTTTGGGGAGTTGGGGATGGGTTAGAACTTAGAAATGATCTAAAATACTCCCTCCATTTTCTTTTACTCCTCATATAAGATGGGAGTACTAGTTTTCTATACAATCTGCTCCATTATCTATGCTACTCTGTGCATCATATAATCCCTTTTGATGTGTTTAACTGAAAATAACAATTTCAAAAATAAAGAAATACCAAATTTCAGTCGGGTGATCAAGCTGTTTGACTTGTGGCGTTTATGCAAGTCTGATGATACAACACTGAGTTTATAGAATAAGTAGGCAAGCATGACATCAACAAAAATGGAAGGAACCGTCTTCCACAGTTGGTAACAGCCAACACATCCAAGAAATGCACCTGCAAATAGACATAATCCATATAGTGTGAGTAACTCAACAGTTTAAACAATGAACATATAACAGAGTCATTCAACTGAAACTCAAACGCACCAAAGACCATGCCGATTTGATAGTCCTTAAGGTCGTATGGGCGGCGGAGCGAGCAGATCTCAGCTATGTTGCGCAGCAGGGGGCGGAACATGTCAACCATCTCCGCCTTCAACGCCTCCCATGCGTCGTCCCCTTTGTTTTTAATGACAGGCTGATCCTCCATGTCAGAAGGGGGACCAAGGGAGCAACGCTGCAGAAGAAGTGGCATAAAGTTCATACGCCCGAATACACTATGGAATTAGGGAACTGGGATACCCAGAAGAAAGTACTCCCGCTGTAAAGATATATAAGAGCGCTTAGATCACTACTTTACGGACGGAGTAGTACTTACCACTACCGACGGCCATGAAGCACCGATCCGGTGGGGACGGGAGCATGGTGAGAAGGAAACCCTGTGTGTAAGCTCCCTGGCCCCGGTGCCCGCGGCAAGAACGGTCCCGCGGCCATTTCCACTCCGAGCTGCCGCTATTCTCTAGGACGTCAGGTGGGCGCCGGCGCCGGCGCCGCCACAGCGGACAGCCAATATCGGAACCGGGGGTGCGGGTGGGGGTGGGGGGCTGGCGGCGCTGGGTTTCAGGGCGCGTTGGTACACTTCTTGGAGAGATCTAGGGTAGGCATCCAGTATTGCTAATATAAACTAGTGGGAATGGCGATGGAGACCACCGCTGGGTTTCAGACCATTCGTTCGCCGTTGGATCGGAAGGAGCACATGTGTTGGATCTGCTACGGTGCTACTTTTTTTTTTGAGCAACAGCTACGGTGCTACCTAGTCTTTTTTTTTGAAAGACCGGTGCTACCTAGTCCAGTCGAGAGATAGGGGGGCAAAGCTATGCGCCCGCGCGTCGGCCCATTTTTTTTTTTTGATAGATCTGTTCGGATCCGTTCGATTTGCACGTGTGCACTCGTAAGATTTCTTCCCTTTTCTTTTTTTTCTTCCGCATCCCATCTTCAACCTTCTGCATGGAAGAAAGGGAGAGGAAGGAGGGTGCCATCCTCGTGCACGCCGACCGCCTCGCCTCGCCTCATCTTCTTTCATTGTCGGTCGTCCTTGATCGTCGTTCCTCTTCGTCGGTAGCGGCCCTCGTCGCCGGTTGCCGCATACATTTCTCGTCGACTCCATGCATATAACCGCGTGCACCCCTTATGGCACCTCTGGTGCGACAATGGCAACTCGTCGACGAGCTCCATGGTTGTAGCACCCCGATGTGTCGTCGTCGTCTTGCCATCAAAGCTCGTTGTACGGGTTTGTGTGAGCGATCGCCAAGAGCAAATTATGTTCATGTATGTGGCAGAAAAAACACCAGCCGTAGCAAAAAAAAGCACGACTGTTGCAGCATTTCATCTCATTGTCGTCGCTGGGCGCGATTCCGTCATGATGGATGTAGCCAATCTCTCGCCGGTAGTAGCAAAAAAGAACAACAGTTGCAGCAATTCATCTCAACATTCTCACCGGTCCCATCTCCGCCATGATGCATATAGCAAAGTCCCTCGTCGGTAGTAGCAACTCTGAAGACGGTTGCAATGAAAAAAGGCATCGTTGTAGTAGGTCGCAGCTCTGTCGTGACAGATGTAGGAAAATTCGTCGTCGACAGTAACAAAATTTGACGAGGGTTGCAGCAAAAGACTCTGTCGTCTTCAGCAAAGTTCTTTTCGTTGGTTGTAGCCTTTTTATTTTGTAGTGGTAGAATGAAACATCTCTATTTTGTCGATCGAAGCTTTTTTAAACTACGGTTGAAGCTTTTATATGAATGGTTGTAGCTTTTTTCAATACACAATGTTCGGTTCAAACTTTTTATGTCGCAGGTTGGAGCTTTCCAATCAAACGGTTGTAGCTTTTTGGATCGTTAGTTGCAACATCAAGGAAGGAGCAAAAAATGCTTCCATGTTCGTTTTGGGAGGACATGGTTGCAGCGGTGAGGGAGAAGATAGCGTCGCCGAGCTTGTAGCATCTGTGATGGGTTGTTTCAGCATGTGTGCGGCTGCTCGCAGATGGCATATCCATGGCAGCTTCCAACTCCGGCTCACCGGGGCGGAGGAAACTTGTGGCAGGGGCGCAACAAAATAAGTGGGTGAGGGCCCCAAGGTTGGAGGTAGGGACCTACTATTGGGGAACGTTGCATGAGAAACAAAAAATTTCCTATGCACACGAAGACCTATCATGGTGATGTTCATCTACGAGAGGGAGATTGGATCCACATCCCCTTGTAGATCGCTAAGTGGGAAGCGTTAAGAAACGCGGTTGATGTAGTGGTACAGCTTCGTGATTCAAATCACCGTCGTCCCACGATCCGCCCCGATCTAGCACCGAACGGACGACACCTCTGCGTTCAGCACATGTACAGCTCGATGACGATCTCCGCCTTCTTGATCCAGCAAGAGAGACGGGGAAGTAGATGAGTTCTCCGGCAGAGTGATGGCGCGCGGGTGATGGTGATGATCCATTCCTGCAGGGCTCCGCCCGAGCTCCGCAGAAATCCGATCTAAAGCAAAAACTACGTGGTATAGGTTTGAGTTGCACGTGGCAAAGTTGTGTCTCAAAAGGCCTAAAACCACCAATATATATAGGAGGAGGGGAGGGGCTAGCCTTGGGGCTCAAGGGAGCCCCAAGGGCGCCGGCCGAGAGGAGGAGGTGGACTCCCACCCCAATTCGGTTTGGGGAAGGAGGAGTCCACTCCTTCCTTCCCACCTCCATCTTTGCTTTTTCTTCTTCTTTTCCTTTGGTTTTTCTTCTTATGGCGCCATAGCCCACTTGGGTTGGCCTCACCAGCCCACTAAGGGCTGGTGCGCCACCCTAGTGTTATTGGGCTCACTCCCGGGTGGGTGCCCCCCCCAGTGAATACCCGGATCCCATTCGTCACTCCCGGTACACTGCCGGTAATGCCCGAAATCTTTCCGGTGACAAAATGAAACCATCCTATATATCAATCTTCGTTTCCGGACCATTTCGAAAACCCTCGTGACGTTCGTGATCTCATACGGGACTCCGAACAACCTTCGGTCACCAACACATATAACTCAACTATACTAAAACGTCACCGAACCATAAGTGTGCAGACCCTGCGGGTTCGACAACTATGCAGACATGACCCGAGACACTCCTCGGTCAATATCCAATAGCGGGACCTGGATGTCCATATTGGATCCTACATATTCTACGAAGATCTTATCGGTTGAACCTGTGTGCCAAGGATTCATATAATCCCATATAACATTCCCTTTGTCCTTCTGTATGTTACTTGCCCGAGATTTGATCGTCGGTATCTCTATACCTATTTCAATCTCGTTACCGGCAAGTCTCTTTACTCGTTCCGTAATACAAGATCCCGTGACTAACACTTGAGTCACATTGCTTGCAAGGCTTATTTGTGATGTTGTATTACCGAGTGGGCCCCGAGATACCTCTCTGTCATATGGAGTGACAAATCCAAATCTTGATCCATGCTAACTCAACGGACACATTCGGAGATACCTGTAGAGCACCTTTATAGTCACCCAATAACGTTGTGACTGTTAGATAAAACGAGATCAGCAAGACACGAGAGACACGAATTTTTAGTGGAAACCCTTGCGGGAGAAAACCACGGACGCACGAAGGCGCAATCACTATGAGGGTGGAGTATTACAAGCACGAGACGACATGCCGTCTTTAGGTGCGACTACATGAAGTATATATGAGGGGCAATACATAAGAGTCCTTGGAGAGTCCTTGGAGGACAAGTAAACGAGTTGTACTCGTACGCGTCGGTACCAACGCAAAGGCCCACACCATTTGTACTACGTCTAGTCCAACGTAGAATTTGGATCACAATTTAACAATCTCCACCTTGAGCCAAATTCCCTCTAGTAGTCAAAGAAAGTGAATAACTCCATCCAAATCAGCATAAACACCTTGTGCATCAAAAAGTCCAAAGGACTAGTGAGAAATACCAACTAAGCCTGAGGAAAGCTCAAACTTATTGGTAGGAACTGGCTTTGTCGTCATATCAGCAGGATTATCATGTGTACTTATCTTGCATACCTTCAAATCACCTTTAGCAACAACATCTCGAACATAGTGAAATCTGACATCAATGTGTTTTGTTCTCTCATGATACATTGGATTCTTTATGAGATATATAACACTTTGTCTGACAGAAAATACGGTAGGGCAAGATGAATCTCCACAAAGCTCTGTGTATAAACCTCTCAACCAGATAGCTTCTTTGCATGCCTCAGAAATAGCCATATACTCGGCATCAGTAGTGGAACAAGCTACAATAGACTGCAAAGTTGCTCTCCAACTCACAGCACAACTACCAATGGTGAAAACATAACCTGTGAGTGATCTTCTCTTATCCAAATCACCAGCAAAATCAGAATCAACAAAACCAATAAGTCCATCTCCAGTATTCCCAAACTATAAATAAGCATTAGAAGTACCTTGTAGGTGAAAGGATCGATATGGTTGGCTAGAGGGGGGGGTGAATAGACAACGACCACTTTTTAATTAATCTTAGCAAGTTAAGGTAAACACTATACGGGTTCACAAATAATATGACAATGAGGTGAACCCTATAGAAGCTAACAACGAGAGATATTAAGACTACTAAGATATAGTCACAAGCATAAGCAAGTACAAAGTAAAGGATAGAGATAACCACAAGTGGAACCGATGGAGACGAGGATGTGTTACCGAAGTTCCTTCCCTTTGACAGGAAGTACGTCTCCGTTGGAGCGGTGTGGAGGCACAATGCTCCCCAAAAAGCCACTAAGGCCACCGTATTCTCCTCACGCCCTCGCACGATGCAAGGTACCGTGATTCCACTATAGGTGCCCTTGAAGGCGGCGACCGAACCTTTACAAACAAGGTTGGGGCAACTCCACACAAAGCTTGGAGGCTCCCAACTAAACCACGAAGCTTCACCACAATGGAATATGGCTTCGAGGTGACCTCAACCGTCTAGGATGCTCAAACACCCAAGAGTAACAAGATCCGCAAGGGATTGGTGGGGGAATCAACTTTTCTCTTGGTGGAAGTATGGATCTAGGCCTTCTCAACCAATCCCTAAAGAATCAACAAGTTTGATTGGCTAGGGAGAGAGATCGGGCACTTTTGAGCTTGTGGAGCAACAATGGAGCTTAGAGAGGTAAGAGATAGGGTTCCTCAGCTAGAAGAACCCTTTATATAGTGGGGGGAAAATTTAGACCGTTTTCCCACTCTCTGCCCGAGTTCCAGCGGTACTACCGCTGCCTAGCGGTACTACCGCTGGGCCTCCAGCGGTACTACCGCTGACACCAGCGGTACTATCGCTGGCCGCTTGGTAGTGCACAAGCACTACTACCGCAGGGAAAGTCTTCGTAAAAGGGTCCGTCCACGAACTACCGCTAGGTAGGTGGAACAAAGCACCTGGAGCGGTACTACCGCTGACCAGGGGCGGTACTACCGCCAGCAAGCGGTACTACCGCTAGCTGCAGCGGTACCACCGCTGGCTGCAGCGGTACTACCGCCATCAGTCAAGCGGTACTACCGCTGGGGACCATTTTGCAGAGATACTCAAAACGAATAGGCGAGGGCCGCTCCAAAGATAAGGAAAGGGAGAATGTGAAGTGTGCGTGTGTAAAGATAGATTCCACCCAAACCTTTCCACTACGGATCCCCTCTTAATAGTACGGCTTTCCTATGACTCAAATAAAGAGAATCGTAGAGAGCGTCGTGCTTCCGTTCTAGGAGAGAGGAGACGTGTCGTCTTGTGCCGTTGACGTGTGTTATCTGAAACCTTGACACACACGGTTAGTCCTGTACGGTACTGTCATCAATCACCAAAATTACTTAGGCATAAACTATGCCCCAACAATCTCCCCCTTTTTGGTGGATTGATGACAATACCGGATTTGCACAGAGAATAATATGAGAACAAAAAGATAGAGATATAGGACAATACGGGGCATATGACTCACAACATATGATGGAAATAAATCTCACATAGGATCATGTCTCACAAAAGATAGCAAACGAGAATCAAACCAAGTTCGAAGAAAACCATACGAAATAAAGCAAAGCAATGCAAAGTTCGAAAATGAAAGCAAATCCTAGACTCTCTCCCCCTTTGGCACAAGACACCAAAAAGGGGCACACCTAATACCACAGGTAACTACTCCTCGTCTTCAGGATCACCAAACTCGTCTGTCCCCTCCTGGTCGGTCTGCTCCTCCTCTTCCGCCTCATCGCCAGACCACTGGTACCCCTGAGCCTGCATCCAAGTGGCCTCAGGAGTGATGTCGTCCTCTGAGCCGCTAGAGATGTCCACATCCAAGGTCCTGAGAACACGCTTATGCCTCTGGCGGCTCTGCTTCTGAGCCACGTGTGTCTGGTACTGACCCTTGGCCTGCATACAGAAAAGTGTCTTCATCTTGTCCTATAGTTTGATAGCCCAAGATGGCATGGCAGACGAGCGGGACCGGGAGGCGGTTCCTCTGTCAGCAGCAGTCTCTGTATCAGTATCCATGTGTTGAGAGGATGTAGATGGGTTGGCCCACTTGTCCTTGACGCGAAGCCTGATCGGGTCATGCACAATGTAATCAGACTGGGCGTAGAGCAGCTCCTCCGGAAAAGCCTCTTGCCACTTATGGCTAATGTATGCGAACAGGTATGGCCCGTAGATAGGAACCTTACGCATGATGATGCAGTTCCAGAGCTCTGTGAACATCACATCAGAAATATCCAGCTGAGCAGACTCCTGAGACATAGCCTCCTCACAAAGTAACAGCATCTCAGCCAAGGAGCCATGGACCTCATCGAAGTTACCACTCCGAGGGAAGAGGGTGTTGCGAAAGATCCGATGCATGATGCCCAGGTGCTTGGGAAGCACCCCCTTCCTCAGATACAGTGTCTGCAGTCTGTCCTTTGCGGGGGCCCTATCGGTGGGGGCTGCAGCATGAGGACGCAGCCCAAGAGGAGTGTCAGCACCCTGGAAGTCAATGTGAAGGAATTGCATGAACTCAGTCCAGGAACCGGTCATCTTCTTTGACCCAGTCATCCACACCATGGAACGCTGTTCATCAGGAGAGAAATGGACTGTGACATAAAACTGAGCAACTGCAGTGGGATCAAAGTACGTCTTGAAGGTGATGATGTCTTTGATGCCCAGTTTGTCAACCAGAGAGAGGGCATCACCAAAGTAGTCCATGTTCCGCTGAAGATGTGCCAGATCAATCCACTGAACAGAGAGATAGTTCTTCTTGAAATGAGCAATAACATCCCGATAGATCCTGCACTTGTCCCTTGCCCAGACATGGTCAACACCATCAATCACATCCCTCTCCTTGAGATAGTGGTTCTTGGTGCGAAATTGCAGAAAGTCCTTGGGGGACATTGTTCGGACATTTACCCTCTTATCCTTGTGAGCGACCTTCTTGAAGGACTTCTTCTTGGGAGGCAGACCAGACGTGGCAGACCCCTCGGGCGCCTCTTGGTTGCGATACTGTTTGGACTGCGTGTCCCGTGGGGGGTTCGAACGGCGAGAAGAGCCACCTGTGACACAGACCACATAGAGAAAAAGAGGCAACAAGAAGAGTCAAGGCAATGAATCTTGAAAACGCAGAAAAAGTAAACACGCATTGCTAAGCACAAAACACACACAAAAAATACACCGTGAATGCTTCTGGCGGTAGTACCGCCACCCCTGGCGGTAGTACCGCTGGGGCCTAGCGGTAGTACCACTAGCCCTGGCGGTAGTACCGCTGGGGGTCATAGCGGTAGTACCGCTACCCCCTGGCGGTAGTACCGCTGGGGTCCTAGCGGTAGTACCCCAGCCCGTAGATACCACTTCACATACTCTCTAAATCACATACTCTAGCGGTATACTTAGCGGTATGTGTTCACTTTAAGAGCTTTCACATACTCTTAGAAGAAGAAATCAAGAAGGAGGAGAAGGAGGAGGAGGAGAAGGACTAGAAGGCCCTTGGCCTTCTCCTCCTCCTCCTCCTCCTTCTCCTTCTTCTCTTCTTCTTCTTCTTCTTCTTCTTTCTTTTCATTTTTCCTATTTCTTATCTCTTCTCCTCTTGTTGGAGCTAAATTACCTAATTATGTCTTTTTGGAGCTAAATGGGTTAATTATCCCATTTTAGAGGAAAACAAGCTAAGTATAGAATATTCATGAGCTAACCAAGGTTCTTATGCCATTTTGAGCTTATTATTGTATTTTGGAGCTAAATGGGCTAATTATGTAATTGTTGGGTTAATTAAAGCAAGGATAATATGAAAGAGGAGAAGAAAGAGGAGGAGGAGGAGAAGAAGAAGAAATCAAGAAGAAGGAGGAGGAGGAGGAGGAGAAGGACTAGAAGGTCCTTGGCCTTCTCCTCCTCCTCCTCCTCCTCCTCCTCCTCCTTCTCTTCTTCTTCTTCTTTCTTTCTTTTCATTTTGCCTATTTCTTCTCCTCTTCTCCTCTTGTTGGAGCTAAATTACCTAATTATGTCTTTTTGGAGCTAAATGGGCTAATTATCCCATTTTAGAGGAAAACAAGCTAAGTATATAATATTCATGAGCTAACCAAGGTTCTTATGCCATTTTGAGCTTATTATGGTATTTTGGAGCTAAATGGGCTAATTATGTCATTGTTGGGTTAATTAAAGCAAGGATAATATGAAAGAGGAGAAGAAAGAGGAGGAGGAGGATAAGAAGAAGAAATCAAGAAGAAGGAGGAGAAGGACGAGGAGGAGAAGGACTAGAAGGTCCTTGGCCTTCTCCTCCTCCTCCTCCTCCTCCTTCTCCTTCTTCTCTTCCTCTTCTTCTTCTTTCTTTTCATTTTGCCTATTTCTTCTCCTCTTCTCCTCTTGTTGGAGCTAAATTACCTAATTATGTCTTTTTGGATTTAAATGGGCTAATCATCCCATTTTAGAGCAAAACAAGCTAAGTATATAATATTCATGAGCTAACCTAGGTTCTTATGCCATTTTGAGCTTATTATGGTATTTTGGAGCTAAATTGGCTAATTATGTCATTGTTGCGGAAATTAAAGCAAGGATAATATGAAAGAGGAGAAGAAAGAGGAGGAGGAGGAGAAGAAGAAGAAATCAAGAAGAAGGAGGAGAAGGAGGAGAAGGAGGAGGAGGAGAAGGACTAGAAGGTCCTTGGCCTTCTCCTCCTTCTCCTTCTCCTCCTCCTCCTCCTCCTCCTTCTCCTCCTTCTCCTTCTTCTCTTCTTCTTCTTCTTCTTTCTTTTCATTTTTCCTATTTCTTCTCCTCTTCTCCTCTTGTTGGAGCTAAATTACCTAATTATGTCTTCTTGGAGCTAAATGGGTTAATTATCTCATTTTAGAGGAAAACAAGCTAAGTATATAATATTCATGAGCTAACCAAGGTTCTTATGCGATTTTGAGCTTATTATGGTATTTTGGAGCTAAATGGGCTAATTATGTCATTGTTGGGGAAATTAAAGCAAGGATAATATGAAATAGGAGAATAAAGAGGAGGAGGAGGAGAAGAAGAAGAAATCAAGAAGAAGGAGGAGAAGGACTAGAAGGTCCTTGGCCTTCTCCTCCTTCTCCTCCCCCTCCTCCTCCTCCTCCTCCTCCTTCTCTTCTTCTTCTTCTTCTTCTTTCTTTTCATTTTTCCTATTTCTTCTCCTCTTGTTGGAGCTAAATTACCTAATTATGTCTTCTTGGAGCTAAATGGGCTAATTATCTCATTTTAGAGGAAAACAAGCTAAGTTTGGAGGAGAAACTTACCGTAGTGGTCATCAAGGAGGAGAAACACCACGGTTGCTCGCGGCGGCTTCGTTTGGAGACGGTTGCCCTGGGGAAGGGTTGTGCGATGCCGCTCAGGAGTTATTCTACAGAAAAGATATTTTGCAATGTCTCGGTTAGCATGATGACACTCAATTATTAATACTAGTTTATAATGAAACTCACCGTGCCAATCGAAGAGAAGACGGGCATCGGCGGAGGGACTTGACCGCTCTTCTCGCACAGACCCTAAAGAGTGGGTCGTATAAGTTAGTAATGAAACATAGATTACACACATGATTTGGCTAATGTGAAAAAAAACATACACAAAAAGCTCGTACAGGGCCCGTTGACCCGCCTCATTCGGGCCCTATCCTCCTCAAGCAATCATGCAGTGGTCTGGTCCCTCTCATCAAGAGCAGCCTGAAGAGCAGCCTGGCTTGCCAATCTCTCTTTCTCAAGAGCAGCCTGGTTTGCCGCTCTCTCTTTCTGAAGAGCAGCCTAAAACACCATTCCTCGTTAGCACAGTAATGATCTATGGTGACACACAAAATGAAATGGATGAAAGTGTTCTTAGTCCGTACAACTAACCTCGATGGCAAGTTCGACTGGCCGTGGACGACGCGTTATCTCAGGACAGCTGCTCGACTGGCGCGCCTTGATCTCCGGAAGAGTGAGTGGACAACGTATTATCCCATCTCCAATGGATATCGAGCCATGGGGCCTCCCGCCACCAGATATCATCACCAGCTCTGGATCCAAATGTTCCTGGCTAGGGTTAAAAGTCATCCCCTTTCGTAGCCTTCCCCGTGTCCCTGTATGCCACGGGCTTCTGGTGGGATGATATGTTGGTGAAGTTATTGGGATCATCCAGGTCAGACTCAGAGAATGCCTTCGCCTTCTTGTATGAGGCAGTATGGGCCATGCCAAGAAGGTCGTACAAGTGTGGCATCTCAGTCTTATTGTGATGCGCCTAAAAGAGAGGAACAAAATATTAGCATCAAGAATGAATTGCATGAATCATGAAGCAAATCACATACCCAGTTTCGTCCAAACTGAAGTAAGTTGGCGCTGCCTTGATGGTGTGGCACACCAACCATTTGGCTATGTCGATCCTTCGCATTCTCGTGGACGGCTCGCCAGCTTCCTGTGCACCACTCATCAACCAACGCCTCCCAACAATCCATCTTATCCGCACACCATCTCGGGGGCACCTGTACGTTATTAGAAAGAATTTTCAGCGCTACGCCTATGAATGAAATCAAGAAAACTACGTAGAAGGACTTAAGAATAGGTAATTACCTTCATGTATTGCTCCTTCTTCAGAAACTTTCCGCGGCAATCCTTCTTCTGCTTCTTAATACCACGCGTGGCGTAGTAATCTCGAATAGCCTACAGCTGAGCCTCGTGGCGCAAGTTCTGTAGTAGCCGCCTACACTCGGCCTCGAGAACCCTGGCCGCCTCCTCCTCATATCCATCCTCACACCTATAGAAGGTCTGCAATCAAACGTGAAAACACCGATTAGTACAATAATTAGCTATATTGTTAATTTTAGATTCTGTAAAAGGATAATTTACCCAAAAGCTCTTGATCACCATCTCGGCCCTCGTGTGGCACAAGACACCATCTATAATCTCCTCTGGCGGGGCCTGCGCAGCCTGGTAGTGCTCCTAGGTGAATCCTAGTGTAGGAACCTGACCCTCACCAGGCAACGTGACAAACCCCGGGAAATTTGTCCGGCAAAGCACACCAAGGACGGAGTTCGGCCTGCGGACTCCAAGAGGGTGTACCCATCCCCTGCAGTATGATAAGGTCAACGCATTAGATATTTGAACAAACTTG
Organism: Hordeum vulgare subsp. vulgare; assembly: GCF_904849725.1. NCBI lineage: Eukaryota > Viridiplantae > Streptophyta > Magnoliopsida > Poales > Poaceae > Hordeum > Hordeum vulgare. The sequence goes on from NC_058522.1 coordinate 483,163,962, forward strand.
AAGGCAAAAGCTAAAAAAAGGGTAAATGTACTTACCTATCTCCTTCAGGTTTAATCACCGGCCTCTGCTCGCGGGTAGCTGGGGCGACCGGGAGACGTGTACTACCATGCTTGTACACGGTGGCCCCGTCCACCTGCACATCGCCCTCACTATCTGTAAGCTCATCCCTGCCATCCACGCCCCCGAGCCACCCGGACCCTCGGTCCAATCCGGCAACTCGGTACGATCCGGCCAGGTCTCCCATCCGGGCCTCTCCACGTCGGGTGAAGCCTCCGGAACCGTAGTCTCCTCCGACTGCTCCTGGGCCGAATGCACCTCGACCCGAGGCTGCTCCTGGACCGGAGTCTCATGGGACGAATGCCCGTCAACACCAGGCTCCTGGACCGAAGTCCCCGTAGCCTCCTCCGCGAATGGGTCGACCATACTAGTCCTATGCTCAGGTGAATGAGCTGGTGGTGGTGGCGAGGACGGCTCAACAGTCCTCCTGGATCTTCCCCGCCCACCACCTCTCCCTGTACCCTTCCCCTTCTTCCCTACCCGACCAGCACCTCTCCCAGTGGGCAATGCCTCCGACGAAGAAGAACTCACGGGTGGTGTCGACAGACTGTCTGCCAAGGCTCTACGGAGAGATAGGGGTGGAAGGGAAGTACCACCCCTCGTGCGGGGCGCATGGGAAGAACCCGTCGAGCGCTCTGGACCAGCGCCCACCATCTTCCACACCTGGTGACCTGCCATGATAAAGATTAAAATAAATTAGTACAACATAAAAAATTGAATAACTGACATGAATAATAATATGTACATGAATAATAAAGATTAAAATATATATAATTTAAGTTGTGAATCTTACAAACTAATAATCATCATCAATAAATGCATCATCATCATCACTATCACGCATGTCTTCATGAATGACGTGCTCGTCGGGTTCAACGGCGTGAAGTTGTGAAAGGCCTTCCTTTAATCGTTGAAGCATTGACAGGCCATCCGCATCAGTAACCTCTACGAGTTCCAGGTCTTCTGGTTCCGGCTCAGGGCTCGATTCGGATTCATTGTCGCTATCTACTTCCATGTTCTTGGGTGAAGCACGGCGGTTCTTGAAACGTTTCTTGGAAAGACGTGTTTCTTGGAAGAATTCTCCATCATATGTGTCTGGGTTAATGTGAGGTTCATAATCCTGTTCATTTGGGAGAGGTGGTCTGACATGTGGCGGCACTTCATAAACAACATACCAACCTTCCAGATTCTTATCCGTTTGGCATGCCCACGGTAGATAGAAAACTTGGGTCGCCTGTTGAGCCGTAATATAGACATCGGGAACATCTAAATGGCTGTTTGGATTGATTTCGACTAGTGCTATATGTTCATGAGTCCTTCTAGTCTTTTTCGGCTGGAACCAATAACATTTGAATACTACGACGTTCGGTGGGTTTTCACCATAGAATTGAAGTTCATAAATTGCTTCAACTCTTCCATAATACTCGATAACACCTTCGCCGATAGCAGAGACACCACAATTTGTAGATTTCCGGTCGGGCATAGATAGCTCTTTGCCAAAGGTACGAAAGAGATACCCGTCGATGTTGTATTTCTCAAATGAACGGATCTTATAGTCAAAACCATTAGCGACTTGTCTCAATTCGGCATCCATAGACTCTGAATTAGCCTACAAGTTTAATACGAAACGGTTGTTGCATTAGCCGCAAGTTAGACCAAGAATGAAATGGGTCATTATTGATAATTACCGTTTGTTTGAACCAAGAGATGAAACCGGGATAGCCACCTCCTGTCTTTGACAGAAGCTCATACTCTTCGACGGAATCATTTTCGATCACCGCTCCATCCGAGAATTTGACGACGTAATGGTTGTTTGAAATATCCAGGAATAAGAGTAGTTCAAATGAATTAGAAGTTACGGGAAAATGTGCCGAGAACTCACTCGATGTACGGCCGCACTTCTGTTAGGTTGTTGAAGATATACAATGAAATGTTCCGCCATTCTTCGACATCCAACGTTATTGGTTTCGTAGCACCGGCTGGTGCGAGCTTCCCTTTGAATAGGCTGAGGTTGGACCCACCTTTTTTAGGGTCTGCATCATTGTGCCGAGGCTTCGGATTATGCAAATGATGATTTTTGGCTTCGTAGTGTGCTGTCACAAAGTTTGCCACCTCCTCAGTAATGAATGCCTCACCCATCGATGCTTCAATTCTACGCTTATTTTTACATTTAGCTCGAAGGGTCTTCTGCATCCTCTCAGTTGCATAGCACCAACGATCTTGCACGGGCCCACCCAATCATGCCTTGGTCGGTAGATGTAAAATCAAATGTTGCATTGGATTAAAGAAGCCCGGTGGAAAGATCTTCTCTAACTTGCACAACAACTCTGGTGCAAACTCCTTCGTGTCTTCTACCACGCTAGGCGACAATTCTTTTGCACAAAGAACACGGAAGAAATAGCTCAGCTCCGCCAGTACTAGCCATTTATCCTCAGGAATAAAGCCACGTAACATCACCGGCATTACCCGCTCTAGCCATATGTGCCAATCATGACTCTTGAGACCAAAGATTTTAAATTTTTCAAGACTCGCTCCCCTCTTTAGATTCGCTACATACCCATCGGGGAACATCAAGTGCATTTTGACCCACAAGATAATTTCCCTCATAGCTGGCCTTCCAAGATTGAACCAGGCCTTTGGCTTCGACCACTTCTGCTTTCCTTTGCCTTCTCGCATGTTTTGTAACGGTCTATGACATAGTGTCTCTTGATCGACTCTAGCCTTAATATTATCCTTTGTCTTCCCATCTATGTCGAACAATGTACCAAAAATAGCCTCTCCGATATTCTTTTCAGTGTGCATCATGTCGATATTGTGTGGAAGAAGGAGGTCTTTGAAGTAAGGCAGATCCCAGAAGCATGGCTTGTAAGTCCAGGCGTGTTTTGAATTATACCCCTTGAAATACCCTGGACGCTCTGGATCAGGCTCAAGGGCGTTTAACTAACCCAGGATCTGTTGGCCTGTGAACGCAGATGGTGCCAAGTTTTTGACAACTTTACCTTTGGTAAAGTTCTTCTTGTCTTTTCTGAACTGGTGGTCAGGATCCAGGAACTGTCTATGCAAGTCAAAGCAAGAATACTTCCGACCCTCCTGCAACCAATGAAACTGAAGAGCTGCCTTGCATTGGGGGCACGGGAACCTTCCATGCACACACCATCCAGAGAATAGCGCATACGCTGGCAAGTCATGCATAGAGTACATGTACCACACATGCATTTTGAAGTTTTCTTTTCTAGCGGCATCGTATGTCTTGACCCCATTTTCCCAAGCTTCTTCCAATTCATCCTTAAGCAGTTGCAGGTACACATTCATATTCTTCCCCGGATAATTGGGCCCTGGAATTATCAACGTCAGAAATATGTTCTTTCTTTGCATAATCTGCCCGGGGGGAGATTGAGTGGAATGACAAATACAGGCCAACAACTGTATTGGGTTGTCGTCATGCCGAAGGGATTAAAACCATCCGTGGCGGCACAAACTCGAGGATTCCTTGGATCTGCCGCTTTATCCTAATGCAATCCATCGAAATGTTTCCACGCTTCCCCATCCGATGTGTGTACCATCATCTTATTCCCATCCGCATCTAGTTCGGTTCTTTTGCCCAATTTGTGCCATGTCATCTGTCTGGCTGTCTCTTCGACCATGAAAAGACGTTGAAGTCTTGGTATGATTGGCATATACCGAAGAACACTAACTGCGATTTTGGTCTGCCTCTTCTCACCCATACCATTGTCTACCACAAGATACCTGCAAGACTCACAATTGGGACAATAGTCCAAGTGTGCGTACTCCTTCCTAAATAAGACACATCCTTTCTCACATGCATCTATCTTCTCATAGGGCATCTTAAGTACACGAAGTACCTTTTCCGACTGGTACAGGTTTGCAGGCATGACATGGCCTTTGGGTAGGAAACGTCCAAATAGTGTCATCATCGCATCGTAGCATTCTCTTCCCAAGTTGAACTGAGCCTTCAGAGCCATTACTTGTGCAATTGCATCCAGCTGACAGAGCTTAGTGTGCTCATGGAGAGGACGTTTTGAAGACTCCAAAATTTCATAAAAGGCCTTTGCGGATTCCTCCATCTCATCTTCCGAATCCCGAGCATCATCAAAGTATTGCACCAGGTCTTTGATCCCGGTACCATGCTCGTCCGTGCGATGACGGACCACCTCAGCTCTTGTGCGTTGTATAGACTCACCATGAAATGTCCACACCATATAATTAGGCTTAAAACCCCTCCTCTGCAGGTGTTTAATCATTACAGCCTCTATCGTCTTTTTATAGTTGTCGCATCCAGGACAGGGGCAATAGTTTCTTTCCTGGCCATTTGTGAATGCGGCTTTCACAAATTCCTTTGTTTTTACAAACCATTCTTTTGTCATCTCTTTCTGACTAGGGTGACCGGTATACATCCACGCACGATCACTCATCTTGCGTAGCTACTAAAGACAGAAGAAATATAGTTATATATAATTTAGCATTTATATTCATCGGTTAATCAGGTTCGCCATTTTTATTACGTCCAAACAACCTACACGCTAATAGGTAAAGATAGGTCCTAATCCCACCCGAGTATGTGTAGATTGGGTTCGTTTTCCCATGCTCTGCTCCGGATCAAACGCAAAATTTCGGCAGCACCTCCCCGTTGTTCTCCTGATACACGTCTCCGCAATAAACAGAGAGGATGTGCATCCGGAGAACAACGGGGGAGGCACTGACGAAATTCCGCATCGGATCCAAAGCACAGCATACGGGAAAACGAACCCAATCTACACAGACTCGGGATGTCCATGGATAATGTTTGACAATTCGAAAGGATGGCGGTTATGAATATGCAAAGACATGCATATTTATAGATGTCGCCCTTTCGAACGGGAGACGCATACTGGTCACGCATACTGATAAATTAATTGTATTACCTAAATCTAGAAAGTTTCATCCGGAAACCGAGCCACCGTAAATGAAGGGGCGGGGAGGAGATGAAATTTGTACTGACCCACGAATGCAGGGGCAGAGCTCGTACAACGCACGGGCAGGTCTTCGCACAGCACACCTCACAGCGACGAGACAACTATCACATGTAAATCCACCCAATCAACACAAATATTCCAATTATGTCATTTTAGAGGAAAACAAGCTAAGTATATAATATTCATCAGCTAACCAAGGTTCTTATGCCATTTTGAGGTTATTATGGCATTTTGGAGCTAAATGGGCTAATTATGTCATTGTTGGGGAAGTTAAAGCAAGGATAATATGAAAGAGGAGAAGAAAGAGGAAGAGGAGCAGAAGAAGAATAAATCAAAAAGTAGGAGGAGGAGAAGGAGGAGGAGGAGGAGGAGAAGAAGGAGAAGGAGGAGAAGGTATTTTTCTTCTCTTCTTCTCTTCTTCATCTTCTTTCTTTCTTTTCATTTTTCCTATTTATTCTCCTCTTCTCCTCTTGTTGGAGCTAAATTATCTAATTATGTCTTTTTGGAGCTATATGGGCTAATTATCCCATTTTAGAGGAAAACAAGCTAAGAATATAATATTCATGAGCTAACCAAGGTTCTTATGCCATTTTGAGCTTATTATGGCATTTTGGAGCTAAATGGGATAATTATGTCATTGTTGGGTTAATTAAAGCAAGGATAATATGAAAGAGGAGAAGAAAGAGGATGAGGAGGAGAAGAAGAAGAAATCAAGAAGAAGGAGGAGAAGGAGGAGGAGGAGATGGACTAGAAGGTCCTTGGCCTTCTCCTTCTCCTCCGACTCCTCCTCCTTCTCCTTCTTCTCTTCTTCTTCTTCTTCTTCTTTCTTTTCATTTTGCCTATTTCTTCTCCTCTTCTCCTCTTATTGGAGCTAAATTACCTAATTATGTCTTTTTGGAGCTAAATGGGCTAATTATCCCATTTTAGAGGAAAACAAGCTAAGTATATAATATTCATGAGCTAACCAAGGTTCTTATGCCATTTTGAGCTTATTATGGTATTTTGGAGCTAAATGGGCTAATTATGTCATTGTTGGGGAAATTAAAGCAAGGATACTATGAAAGAGGAGAAGAAAGAGGAGGAGGAGGAGGAGAAGAAGAAATCAAGAAGAAGGAGGAGAAGGAGGAGGAGGAGAAGGACTAGAAGGTCCTTGGCCTTCTCCTCCTCCTCCTCCTCCTCCTTCTCCTCCTCCTCTCCTCTTCTCCTCCTCCTCATCCTCTCCTTTTCTCCTCCTCCTCCTCTCCTCTTCTTCTTCTTCTCATCCTCCTCCTCCTCTCCTTTTCTCCTCCTCCTCATCCTCTCCTTTTCTCCTCCTCCTCTCCTCTTCTTCTTCTTTCACGGGAAATTTCGGCATGACATGTCCCAATTCGAAATGTCACGTGTCCAAATCACATGTCCACATATGACATGTCCACTGCAAATTCTCATATAATAGGAAGAACAATATAGAACTTGAAGCAAAATGCAAGAGTCTTTTTTCTTCGCAATATTTGGAACTAGTGGTAATCAATTCTGTTTTTTTTCTTTAAATAGCCTATATGAAACTGGAAGAAAAATTTGCAACCTTATAAGAATTAATCTAAGTAACTTAACCTAAGAACCTAATAAAAATTAACCTAAGTAACTTAACTAAATTAACCTAAACAACTTAAAGTAAGAACCTAATAGCAACAAGAACCTAATAACAATAACCTAACTAAATTAACCTAAGTCACTAAACTTAACTAAATTACCCTTAGCAAAGAGGCAAAGAGAGGAAAGGAGGGCCGGAGGACTTACAAGTGGCTAGGGGAGACATCAGTGACGAGGTGGAGCTCGGGGGAAATGCCGGCGGCAAGGTGGACCAGGGGCACGGAGAGGAGGGGCGGCGGTGTAGCAGGGGGTCGCAGGGAAGAGGGGGCACTGGTGGAGCAGGGGAATGGAGAGGAGGGGGCGGTGGTGGAGCAGGGGCACGATGGTGGAGGAGGGGCGAGCTCCGGCGACGGGTCGCGGGGAGGAGGGAGGAGGGAGGACGAGCTCCGGCGGCGGTGCAGGGAGAGAGTCGGGGGCGGTGGTGGAGCGGGGGAACGGAGAGGAGGGGCGGTGGTGGAGAAGGGGCACGATGGTGGAGGAGGGGTCGTAGGGAGGAGGAGGGGCGAGCTCCGGCGGCGGGTCGCAGGGAGGAGGGAGGACGACCTCCGGCGGCGGTGCAGGGAGAGAGTCACGGGCTGTGGTGAGCCGTTACGGGGGGGAGAGAGGGGGTGGGGTGGGGGTTGACGACGTTAGGTCTAGTGGGCGCTTTGCCGTCTACCCCCGACGGCAAAGGGGTAACAGGCTGACGGCAAAGAGGGTGACCGTTATGGGTTAGAGGGCGGTGTGGGGTGGGTTCTTTGCCGTCTGCGTGCATGTGATTTCCCGTCAGCTGGCAGACGGCAAAGAGGAAGCAGATGGCAAAGACACTCTTTGCCATCAGCCTGCTCTTTGCCGTCAGGTTTTGGGTAGCTGATGGCAAAGAGTGTCTTTGCCATCAGGCAGCAGACGGCAAAGAAGGAGCAGATGGCAAATTCTCTGATTCCAGTAGTGAATGTGGAAAGCCTAGCGTATGTATTCATCTTCATTTGTCCACCATGTGAACATCCACAAGAATCAAGCATGTAGTGCTCAGGAATGCTTATCTTGATCTTGTCCTCGTTAGCACATGAGTTTGTCCTTATCAACATATGATCATTAACAACAGCTTAAAGGGGATTAGTGATTAGTTATCTATATGTGTATTGTCAGCAACACCAAAACACGATTAAGGGCATGACTGCACTTTCAATCTCCCCCTTTTTGGTAGTTGATGACAACATACATATAGCTCTCAAAAATAGTAATAAACATGTGTGGCTTAGGAGAGATTTGTTACGATGCTTATGAAGCCCCCCCTGATTATATGCATGATAAGAATGAATGGGAGAGTTTTGTCGAAACTCCCCCTGATTATATGATTAGTAAAATAGGTAAGTGTGGGAGCTCCCCCTTAATGCGTGCTTTGAAGGTAATAGCATGATATAACATTACACCATAATAGTTCAACAATACATAGCATATCATATGAATCAAAGCATATCATATGAATCAATAGATAGCATAAAACTCATCATCATATGACACAACAATAATATCATGATATCTCATCACCACATGATAGTTTAACAATACATCATCCATAAGTGATGGCATAGCACATCATCCATAAGTATCGTTACATGATGACACATCATTAAGTTCGACATACTACATCATACCATACATTATGAGAGAAACAAAAATCGAAACTAAGATAAGATAATGTCCTCCCCCTTTGGCATCAATGACCAAAAAGGAAAGAACCCGGCAATGCTACCACATACTCAAATATCACCCTCATCAACATCATCATCATCATCGGGCAGGCCACTGCCACCAGCCTCGTGAAGGAAGTCAGCCCACTCAGGGCCAGATGAGAAGCCAAAGTCAGAAGGAGGAGCAGCAGGAAGATCCTCATTGTCACTCACATCAAGAGCGCCTGAGTCTCTCAGACGAGCCTTGAGGGCATTCTTGGAGGAGATGAGGCGAGAAACCACATCATGAGTTTGACCACACTGGAAAGAGAAAGCCTTCATCATGGCAGAATATGTCTTGCCAATGAATTTGGCAAAGCGACCGAGAGGAGCTGAGCTGGATGAAGGGGTTGCTGACCGGGCAGCAGTGCGGCGAGTGGAGGTGGATGACGTTTTCTTAGGAGCATAGTCATCCGCCATGTGATTGGGAATGGCCCACTTGTGATGCGTGTGAGTGGGAGCAACAGTGAATTCAGCAACATGGTGAATAAAGGCCTGGATGAAGGGGGCATGAGGGAAGGCTTGCTTGTATTGAAGACTAGCGAGCCGAATCTCATGCCAGAGAAAGTGAGGCACATTAATCTTGCGCTTGGGGAACTCATGTAAATGTGACATGATATCAATACAGTAGCCGCTGCACGTTCCCATACTACTACTACTACTACTACTACTACTACTACTACTACTACTACTACTACTACTACTACTACTCCTGATACTGCTGCTGCTACTACTACTACTACTAATACTGCTACTGCTACTGCTGCTGTTGCTGCTGCTACTGCTACTGCTGCTGTTGCTGCTGCTACTGCTACTGCTGCTGTTGCTGCTACTACTGCTACTGCTACTGCTACTACTACTCTGCTACTGCTACTACTGCTACTACTACTACTACTACTACTACTACTACTAAGGCCACCATATTCTCCTCACGCCCTCACACAATGCGAGATGCCGTGATTCCACTAGTGGTGCCCTTGAAGGCGGTGACTGAACCTTTACAAACAAGGTTGGGGCAATCTCCACAACTAAATTGGAGGTCCCAACGAGACCACGAAGCTTCACCACAATGGAATATGGCTTCAAGGTGATCTCAACCATCTAGGATGCTCAAACACCCAAGAGTAACAAGATCCGCGAGGAATTGGTGGGGGGAATCAAATTTCTCTTGGTGGAAGTGTAGGTCAAGGCCCTTTCAAGCAAACCATAGAGTATCAACAAGTTTTGTTGGCTAGGGAGGGAGATCGGCCGAAAATGGAGCTTGGAGCAACGATGGAGCTTATGGTTGGAAAATGTGAAGTTGTCTCGGAAGAAGAACCCCTTTATATACTGGGGGAACGAATCCAACCGTTACCCACTTGCTCTGCGCGCACTAGAGCGGCACTACCGCTCCATGGGGCGATACTACCGATGATAAGAGGTGGTATCACTCCAGAGAGGTGGTACTACCGCCGAGACAAGGGGCAGCAACCCGAGCAGAAGGCAGGAGCCGTTAGTACGTCCAGAGCGGTACTACTTCTCATAAGAGGTACTACCGCCTCCTATATCCGCTCAGGATAAGTTGTGGTCCTAGCCCAGAAGTACCGAGGGTTTATGGCGTGGTAGTAACAAGCGGTACTACAGCCCGCTGGGCGATACTACCGCCCTATACTACCGCTCCAGAACCTTCTCACTACGACACGAAAAGTGTCAAAACCCACGGGCAGTGGCACTAGCCAGCGGTACAAGCTAGGCCACTTCTGCCCTGGAGCAGTACTACCGTCGTCCTGGGCGGTACTACCGATGATAGGAGGTAGTACCACTCACCAGCGTGGTACTGCCGCTTGGGACCTTCTGGGCAGGGTTGGGCAAGGAAGGATGCTCCATTGAGGCAGAAAAGAGGGTGCAAGGGGAAGTGTACGTGATGATTCCACCCAAACCTTTCCGAAGCGGACCCCCTCTTAATAATACGACTTTCCCTATGACTCAATTCCACCGACAACGAAACGTAAGAGAAAAAGCCATGTTCATATCAATACACCGAGGGGCATGAATCGTCTTTGTGCCAAATGAAGAAATACGTGAAAAGCTTAGTGCACACGATTAGTCCGCAAAAGCATTGTCATCAATAACAAAAACCACTAGGATAGAAATATGCCCTTACACTTTCCCTTAGGCCCAAAACCACTCTCCGACAACTACCTTTCGTTATGAGGCAAGTTCATAACTTGGATGACCTTTGTTTCTGCTTTTGTAAAAGCATCTTTATGAAATTCTCTACTTGCAATATCTATTCATTGCATTAAATAAATTATATCTAATACTATCAACTCTTTGGTGGGTGGTGGAACTCGGCATGGTTACACGGTGTTAGAGTTCCATTGTACCGAGTTTAATAACCAAAGTCAGCAGATATTCCATCGCCGTAGAGATTGCATTGACCATGGAGCCTAGGAAAGGACATGCGAGTAAAGAACTTATCCTCATATCGATGTGCCCTCGCAAAGGTTATTATCGGGGGCGTTAATCCATGAGCGAGTCAAGGGAGATGTACATCCCATCAACAGTGGGTGTTGTTAAGACCATTTCAGCAGGGGGCGTCAATCCTATATCGCCATAGTGACGTAAGCTCATCGGTCAAGGGGTCGTATATACCCTACATGCTATTAATTTGGGCGGAAATAGGGTCCATGGACAGGGGCATTGGTAAACATGGACGGGTGAAAGACTCGGATCTTAGACCCAACCATGCATCTTGGATGTGCAAGGTTACAGACCATGCAAAAGGGCTAAGTTAATCGTTCATGGGTAAAGTAGCACACCTTTGTAGACTGTAATGAATTGTGGCTTGTCACTCCCTGATCTGGGGAAGATCTCCAAACACGGTGGGAAAGGAGTCTATCGGAGACTCTAAGTCTATTGATCACACATTTTAAGTAAAACTTTATGCTACAAATATTTTCTCAATATCATTGTTGAGACCTATTTGGAATCGATAGTAGCTATAATGCATGTCCACCTCACAATATCAATGAACTTGTTGAGTAGCTCCTGTACGCATCTCCTGTACTATAACCCCTTTAGAATCCATACGGAGGAGAAACCGGAGGATCCCGAAGCAGATGCAAAGTTCTTGTACAAGAAGCCAGACTTACCGAGCGGAGCCGGAGATGTCAATCACATCAAACTAGTGGAGTTGAGCAAGATGAAGTAGTTTAGTCACATCAGTCATGACCAAGGCTATGATTGCTAGCTCGTAATTTCATAGTAGTACTTTCTATTTTGGTACTGGTAGTTTGAATCTTCTTAGAATGAGTTTATAATGTATGAGTTTATTTTCCTATCTAGTGATGGTTTTGACCCGCTACGGTTTTATTGTTCACTATGAGGGATATAAGGTTAATAAGGCGATGTCATGTGGGCATTATATCAACGATAGGCATACTACATCACGCGGTGGTATGCTGGCTCACGTAACCCGCACCCACCAATTTGTATCCCGTCGCCTCGTCTTTTTCTATTACACCTAGATCACACCATGCGCCTATACTTGAGCTGCGTCCCAACAACCATGGAGGTTGCTTAGAATCCGAGCTTCTAATAGTGGCAAGCGAACAGTTGCTCGCCGCGGTGAAGCCATGGCCATGCACCATCCATCCCCCATCATCCTCATCGGCACGACAGCGCCATCATCCTTCTTATCAAGTGCACCTTCCACACCATGTCGTCCTCCTCGCCAGGGCGACTCTATGGACGTGTTGCAAGCTCACATGAACATGGTGGGAACTGACCTTGCAGTGTGGGAACAAGACGAGATGCTTGTTTTGCTGCAAGTCTAAGGCCTGTGGGGGTGTTAGAATAGACAATGCACCATGCTGACACCGAAGGCACCTCTAGGCACCCCATGCACCCCACTTGTAACATTTGCTACAATCAACTTTCTGAGTTGCTGGAACCGGTGAACGGTAAAGTGAGAATGATGTAACAACGGCACCCATGGCATTTCATCGGTAACGTTTTTGCTACAAACAATGTTTAAAATGCTGGAACCGGCGTCATAAAAAGTTTCAAAAGAAGAACAAAGAAGTTGGTCGTCGGAGCACCCCCGCAACAAAAGCTACAACCAATGACCTAGAAAGCTTCAACCGGCTATGGGAAAGCTTCAACGAAAAAGACGCAGAAGCCCCGCACTTCAACAGGCGGTAATGACAAGCGGCTGACGATGCAAAAGGGGGAGTGAGCTGATAGTGTTGCGACCAACGAAGGGTAAGGGGGGTGCGGGTGATGCCACGCCTTGTCCAGACGCACACACATGGTGACCGAGGCAAAGACACCCCGTGTCAAAAGATTGGGGGAAAAGACGATGATGTAGGGGCGAATCGAACGGTTGTTGCCTGCAAGATGTCACGGCTGCGCAGCGACCAGAGACTTGGTCATAACATTAGGTATAGAAATCATTGTAACTCATAAATCCATGTGGTGGACAATCATGCCTTTCCAAATTAAAATTCCATTACGACCAATTGGAATTTTTTTTTTTTGAAAATCTTGCCTCTCTTATTAAGACTCAAACAAAGCTGGGAATGTCATCGACAATCACATCCAGAATGCAATCTGGAGGAGATGCCAGCCAAACCTTACAGAGTTCTTCTCCTACTCCTATCTTAGCTAGCTTATGCGCGGCAACATTAGCGGAACGCCGAACCCAGGAAACTCGGAAATCAACGAACCCACGAAGCTGAGATTTTATGTCCTCTACCCATGATCCAGTGGCTGATAGGTCCTTTGCTTGGTGATTGATCTTGTGCACCAGAGACTGGCAGTCCAGTTCTAGGTGGATCCTTTGAACTTGAATGGCAGCCGCAAATTCCAGAGCCCTCCGGCACGCCAAAATCTCCGCTGATTCGGGATCACCAATGCGGGGGGAAAATGACGTAAACCTGCTATAAAACCCCCCGTATCAGCCCTGATCACGACGCCCCCTCCACCTTTGCTTCCATGCCGATCTATAGCACCGTCTGAATTTACCTTCGTCCATCCCACTTGCGGAGGGGACCAGCGCTCTGTCTGTACTTGTTTCGTCACCGTAGCTTTTGCTTCATGTACCTCCCTCCATTCCCGTATGTGATCACATACCCGGGCTGTGATTTCATGTGGAGCCTCAATCTTTCACCCCTGCCTTGTCCCATTGTGCGCCAACCACAGTGCGTATACAGCATGGACCATAGTCTCCCGTTACTCACTCGAGGCATCAGCAAACCACCCCAGCAACCAAGTGGCGAGGGCACTCTGGGAAGCAATATTACAAGGCGGAGACGCTATGCTCATACCCTGTTGAGTGCGCAACTGATCCCAGAACAGCATGGAATGCTGGCACATCCAGAACCTGTGTAGAGACGTCTCCTCTCTCCCACACACACAACAAAATACCCCTGGTTTAATCCTCCTTCGATGAAGTTCTGTACCAACTGCGAGTCCATTTCGGATTAGTCTCCACATATGGATCTTTGATTTAGGAGGTGCATTTGTCTCCCATAGCCCCAAGAAGCCCTTGTGTTTATTAACCGATGACAACGATTCCGGCTGTCCGGATCGTGTTCTATTTTGAGACATCCTCAGGTGGTAAGCGGAGCGGACCGTAAACACCCCATTCTTGGTGTAATTCCATGCCAGGTAGTCCTGTGATTCCCGTCCGCCAATCGCAATTTGCTTGATGTCTTCTGCCTCATCTCGCGGGAACACAACAGCAAGCTTTGTGTCATCCCATGCTTCTCCATCCTGGGTAAGGAGGTCTACAACCTACGGCACACCTTGCACGTAAACTGCACCTAAAGGTGTAAGGCTCCCACTCCTTGGGATCCAGTTGTCATGGTGAATCTGAATGTGACTGCCATCCCCAATGCGCCAAATCAGCCCCAAATTCAAGAGGTCTCTGCCATGGATAATACCCCTGAAAGTAGATGATCCATTTGATGGACACGTAGCAGAAAGAATGGAGCAGTCCGGGAAGTATCTTGCCTTCAACACTCTCGCACATAACGATAAAGGGGCCTGTAGAATCCTCCATGCTTGTTTAGCCAGCAGGGCTTGGTTAAAAGCCTCCATATCCGGGAATCCCATCCCTCCATCACGTTTTGCAGCAAACATTTTCTCCCAGGAGATCCAATGCACCTTCTTTTGACCATTCGTTGCACCCCACCAGAATTTCGAAGAGATCGAAGTCAGGTTCCGACACATTTTCTTTGTGAGATGAAAACAACTCATGGTATAAGTCGACGTAGCTTGGAGGACCGATTTAACAAGTACCTCTCTCGCTGCTTTTGAAAGCCCCTGTCCCTTCCATCCATTAACCTTTCCTTGCGAGCTTTCGGTGACATATTTAAAAGTCCCATCTTTTGAGCGCCCAACCAGTGTTGGTAAGCCCAAATATCTCTCACTGAGAGCCTCATTGTCAACTCCAAGAATGCCCTTCAGCTCCCCCTTTTGCTCCTCTTGTGTTCCCCTGCCAAAGAAAATGGAAATTTTTTGGAGGTTGATGCATTGTCCAAATGCACTCTCATATTGCTACAGGATATTTGTTAGCACTTCCATATTTGATCGAGTTCCCTCAAGGAAAACTATACTATCATCCGCAAAAAGCAGGTGAGTAACTTGGGGGCCAGTGCTCCCAAACTTTACACCTTTAATCTGTTGCTCTTCTTGTGCTCTCCTTAGCAAGGCAGAAAAACCCTCGACATAGAAAAGGAATAAGTATGGTGAGAGAGGGTCACCCTGCCTAAGCCCCCGAGAAGGAGAGAACCTCCTCGATAATCCTCCATTCAGTTTCACCGAGAATCTTGCTGTTTTAACACACCTCAAAATCATAGCCACCCACTCCTGAGCAAAACCAAAGCGTAGCATCATTTGTTCCAAAAAGCTCCATTCCACTCTATCATACGCCTTCATCATATCGAGCTTTACTGCACGCATGGGGTTCTTTCTATTCCTAGCCCGGATTGCGTGAACACACTCATAAGAAACTAAAACATTATCCGTGATTAGGCGCCCTGGTACAAAAGCACTTTGCTCCTCAGAGATAATAACCGGCAAGATACCCTTTAATCTAATTGTCAGCATCTTTGTAGCGATTTTATAAAGAACATTGCACAAACTGATCGGGCGAAATTGAGAAAGCAACTCCGGTGAGTCAACTTTCGGAATCATGACAATAATCGTGTCGTTAAAGGAGTCCGGGGTCGATGCTCCGTGCAGAAAATCACGCACCGCCCTACATACATCATCCCTTAACAAAGACTAGTGTCTTTGGTAAAACAAAGCTGGCAACCCATCAGGCCCCGGCGCCTTAGTCGGACCCATCTGAAAAAGCGCCTCTTCTATCTCCTTGTCCGAGATTGCCAAAGTTAACTTACCATTCATATCCCCAGAGACCGCTGGTTGGATGTGATCCAGCAGGGAGTTAGCTCCGACTGAACCTTCTGATGTGAATAATTTCTCATAAAAGCCCGCTGACAATTCTCTCATTTCCTCATCCACCGTGCACTTGGTCCCATCCTCTCTGAGAAGAGCTCTAACAGTATTCTTCCTCTTCCTATGAGACGCCCTACTCTTGAAGTACTTTGTATTTAGGTCACCAGCCTTAAGCCAGTCAACCCTCGATCACTGGCGGTAAAGGAGTTCTTCCCTCTCATATATCTCCCGCAATTGCCCTTCTATTTCCCGGGTTTCACTAGTCAAACCAATCGCCGCTGCTCTCTTTTTTGAATCAACAAGTTCAGCCTTTAGATGTGTAATCTGTTTCCGAATTGATCCAAATACCTCTCGAGCCCAGCTCTTCATGTTACCCAAGACATACCTAAGCCGGCGCCATAAAGCTTCCACAGTCGTGCGTCCCCGATCCGAAGCTGCCAGGCTTCCTCCACCATCTCATCATATTTTTCGTGTCGGGTCCAAGCCTCCTCATATCGGAACGGCCGTTCCCCTCGCTGTTGCCTGCTTGGAGCAGTCTCCAAATCCCGGATCAGCAACGCCTGATCGTCAGATTCCTCCGTCATAACGTGATCCACAACAGTATCAGGAAACAACTGTGCAAAACCCTCATTACACAATGCTCTGTCCAAGCGAACCTGAATATTATGAGCCGCCTCTCTTTTGTTATCCCAAGTGAATGGATATCCCGAGAATCCCAAATCCACTAAGCCGCAGTCGGCCAAGCAGTCACGGAAATCTTTCATCTGTTGGAAGCTCCTATTGTTACCTCCTTGTTGATCCGTAAGAAACATCACTTCATTAAAATCTCCTGCACAGATCCATGGAAGATCATCCTGCACTCGCAAATACCGAAGTTTTTCCCATGATCGCATGCGAAGCTGTGTCCTGGGTTCCCCATAGAAGCCAGTAAACCTGCATGTTTTCCCCTCCCACGTGAGTTCCACGTCGATAAAGTACTCGCACCATGGCCGGATCGTCACTTTGATGTTATCCCTCCACCACAATGCTAAACCCCCGCTACTCCCCTGGCTTGCTACCGCCATCCCACCTCTGAATCCCAAGCTCCACTTCAGTTTCTCCATAGCAACCGCACTCTTCTTAGTTTCACATAAGGAGACCACCCCTGGGTTATGAGACCTAATCAGGTCCCGCAATTCACCCACTGTCGAGGCCGACCCCAATCCTCGAAGCCATCGCAGTAGCTTTCGTCTGTGGAGTTGCTGCAGTCTTCCTCGACATCTTCTCCGCCTGATATCCTCCCCGCAAAGACGAAGCCCATGATATCCTCCCCGCAAAGACGAAGCCCACCAGTCAAACGTCTAGGGTAGCGCCGTCGCTTCCCTAGAGATTACCGGATCCACACCACCCTCGCTGTCAAAACCCTAAACCCAGCGTAGGGAGAGAATTGCCGCGCAATCGCCTCCCGATCGCCGAAGCATTTTTTCCGCGTGGTGGACCCTCAGGCATAGCAGTAACTGTTAGTACTATTTGTGCTATTTGTCACACGACCAATTGGAATTGAAACGATAGGTGTCGGGCTAGACCAAAAGAGCCCCTATAACAACTTCTCAACTGACCCCACAACATGGTGGAACTTAGCAACCAACTTCGCACAGCAATCCAGTACTAGTGTTCTTTCCTCGGCTAACACAAAATGCATCAGTGCATCAAAAATTCGGAGACCAACTTAGAAGACGGTGCCATTCCATCAGTTCTACGGTTCTACCACGCCCGTGGCTGCCCGTTCCCGCCACGACCGCCGCCTCTCGCCCACGTCCCCACCGGCCGCCACGCGGTAGGCTGCTTCTGCGCCGCGCCGGCGCCGCCCCTTGCCGCCCAAGCGCCTCCCGGTCGGAAGCTGTACGCGTCACCGTCGCTGCCGCCATCCAACCGGCCGCCTTTGAAACCTCTCCCGTGCACGTAGCTGCCGCTCATCCGGTGCAGCGTCTCGGCGCCGCCGGCGGCGTCCCCACTCCCCCGTCCGAAGCCGCTCCTCCCGATCTGACGGGTGTCAGCGGCTGCGGCGCCGACGCCGCCTCCACCCCGTTCCGGCATTCTTGACCTCTTCCCTCTGCTGCATCGCCGTCGAGCTCCCCTTCCACAGGGTGTGCGGCCTGCAGGTGACCGTCGGCGGCCTTGGCGCCGGGTACGTGTGCCACATGGGTCTCGTCCGAACGTCACTTTCAATAACAGTCTGCATAACATTCAGAGATCGAATGAAGCTCCAGCTTAATTTATCGAAATCATGTAGTAGTGCAACTTCGTACCAACCAACCTTGTCAGGTACGATGACATTGTCCAGCAGTCTTGAGACTGGCTTCACTGCCTCAGGATTGAAAAACACTGCCGATCTGAACCATCGTAAGATAGATTATAAATCAGCATGGGACAGCCAAGCAACCCGCAATTAATGCATGGACAAAGTCTCAGGAAAAACAAAAAACTTGCATTGTCTGATCATGTGTGATGTCTGGGAGATCTCTTATCGGGGAGCGGAAAAAGCCATTGCTTGGAGCATCCTCATCTTGGGAGAACCATCCTGTGATTTCACTATTATGATGGAAAAGTGAAAGTCCGGGATCAGTCCAGATTGCACTGAAATTCTGAGAGAAAATTCAGGGTTTGTATATCAGGTTTTCGTATGTTGAGATTTCCATGTACCTAGTCGATATCAGAAGCTTCTTCTCAGATATTGGCACAAATGCTGCATCATTTGCCAGAGAGTTTGAGTTCCTCAGTAAGATCTTCTCTTGCCGGATAGTGTTCCTCCTCGTCTCATGTAACTGATGTGCGAACAAGATAAGAAACCATATGTTCATGACTTACGATTTATGATATGCTAGTTTTTAGTCGAGAATACATACTGCAAGATCTTTCTCTACTGTTTTGGTGGCTGAAAGCAGCAGATTCACATCTATAAATGGCAACTTTGCAACACCCTGAAATAGGAAACTAGAATCAGTCCTTTTTTGCTATAGCACCTAAAAGGTTCACTTGATCAGTTTGCCTTGAATCAGTTCATCTTGGTGCATATGAAAGGATGGCTTACTTGCCACAAGAAACGTTTTCCATGTGTATCGATCTCCAGATCTGGTAACAAGTGAATTGCATTTCACATCAGTAGACAGTAGAGAAATAGTCTGATATATTAAATAGAGGTTAAACAATAGTCAATAAATATACCTGATGGGTAGAACATTTGTATTGTGGACTCTTCACAGCACATTAATTTGCTGTAGCATTTTGGAAGGGCACATGAACTGCAAAAAAAAAAACTGATTAATTATCAGGAAATGATAAAAAATAATATTCATGAACAAGCATGCCTTTCTGGGGGCAACACTGCCATTAGCTGATCAAACGGGAGTAATGGTTTGTCCACGGTGAAAGATATCTTGAACTGTGACAGCCGTTTCAGATCCGATGTGAAAGGAGCATAATAGAATGGATAGTACCTGCAAAGAAACATTGTACAATCAAACAGTTGACCATAATGTGAGAATATGATTAAATTAACTGGCTCTTCAGACCAATGTCGTCATAATTCAGAACAATGATATTACAGTATGTGAAGAAATACATAGACAAAAGATATAATCTGTATATGCTTTATCCTACCAACTCCATGATGGTACATCAGAAAAATAGTATCGGAGCACCCAACACAATCCTTCTAAATACTTCTGAGCCTAGATCAGGAACAAAAAAAATTATATTAAAGCAATCTAAAATGTTACAAGCCTGCCAAATCGCACGAGTATGAGACTATTTGCACGAAAAAGAAGGAAAACCAGAACCATTTCAGTCTGAAGCTTCCCGATTTCGTTAGAGGTTTCAGCACCAAACTTCTCCTTGTAGAACCGGGATTTCCATCCAGGCAATCCTAGTCTTATCTGTAGTATACATGTCAAAATTTGCACGCAGAAGAAATGTCTTTCCAATAGGCAACACCAAGTCACTGACCCTGTCATGTTTGGAGGATCCATTTTTGAAAAGATCTTGCTTACTACGCAGATTATCGTTTAGATTTCTCCTCAGCTCCAAGGTATTCTCAGCAACCTGACAGATACACACAATCAGAACTGCAGAAAATATACATTTAGGAAACCCATAAGCATGTTCAAGCATTTCTCAATCTGTAACAAAAATAAACAAAATGCCCATACATCAGTGCAAGCAGAGATGCTCTCTTGTTCAAGGCCATATGCACTTTCTTCCTGCAGACAAGAGCCAATTAGATATCTGTACATGTACATTTTATCGACTCTGACAAATCCTTACCACAACGTCACAGTTTTTTTCATTCCATTCATCTCCGGCAGCTTGACGCTGTATCTTGTGAAGCAACTTCTGCAATTAACCAAGTAACAGACACATGAATGAATGCTAATTAGGACTGCATGCATACTCTTGGCAAGGACAAGAAGATACATCTCGCAGTTCAAATCTTTTGAGAAATATTTTCTCTTCATGCGACGCCAATTCTTGGAGGAACTTCTCCAACCTTGAGATTTTAACATAAGCGGCATGCTTATCTTTGATCTGTTCCCAGGTGTAGAAACTAAACAACATTAGAATAACTCAATGGATAGTCATCATTGAAAAATAAGGGGCTTCAATTCTACACTTACTTTGTCAGTATCAACGATATAACCCCCCATTTTGTTGAACGTGGTTTTGTACATGTCAATGAGCAGATCGACTGCATACTGTCAAATGGAACATATATACATTAGAGAAAATTATATATGTTTCAGCACTTTTCACAGATGACCAAATGCGGCTAAAACCATACAGCTACACATACTTCGTGTATCTCGAGTGAAGGAATGTGTGGAATGAAATCATTTCCCATCAAGAAAGAAATAAATATGAAGTCATCGATTAGCCTCTCAATGTCATGTTTGCAACCAGGCATAGTCATTTCAAGCTCCAAGTACTCTCTCAGAACCCATATGTTGAGGAACTGCAACAATGTAAACAACGTTATCCGAATAGTCAGAATGAGAACTCTCCATTTATATCATCATGGGGAACTAACCTGATACGGTTTCTTGGGCAACTTGCCCTTAGATCTTGAATCTGTTACCCTGGGGAACCAGCCTCTGCACTTTACTTTTGGTAACTCTTGGACTGTGGAACTTTTATCAGTCACAGGGACACAAATATATGGCTGCTGACTTTGGCGTAGCACATCCTGTTTAAGTTTACAGAAGAGCATTCTCAGCTCCAATGCAACTGCAAAATGCTAGTTTTATTTGACAGTAGTGCTTAGATACTGCCTAGTAAATTCCATATGATACATATGCTGTCTCAGGGTTAACGATGGTGATTGAAGTTATCGATGATGACGAAGGATTAACATACACTATACCTCTCGCAAAATCGAGAAATGGACTTCATGAGATGCCAGAGCAAGCATTATTAAATCCGCATCCTGCGATAATACTTCAGAGTTAATTAAAACTAAAATATGTGACTTCATACAACTGAGGCAGTCAAGTTCTTTAACCAATTAAATTTTCATACCAGCCCATAGAGACAATGGCGTGTGTTTGGATCATAATTTTCCATGCTCCGTTGCGCACGGATGAACGACATGATCTTATGCTCCCCTTCACCAGGAACATTCGCATCGGAGAGTATCACCTTCAAAAACGGGCATAATATATTTGTCAAGATTAAACTGTTTACAGCCATACATTTGCTGAAAGTTCATGATCAAAATAAAACCTTAACGTCTTTCCACCGGGGATCGCTGCTCAACCGTGCCCGTACGTAGTATTCAAGTGCGGCCGACAGCTTCTCCATGAACTCGGTACCGGGAGTGATGATGTTGGGGTCTGAGACCTCACGTGGTGCATCGTCCCGTGGCAGCACCTCCTTCCCCTGAGCCCTGAACCTCTCCCTCATGAGGTTCTCCTCAAGCTCCTGGAAGAAAAACAAAGCAAGATTTACAAGATTGCAGGAATGGAAATGCAGATATCAAAGAAAAGAAGAAGTTCCACGTACGGCCTCTTTGGCGGCCTTGGCGGATTTGAAGCGCCTGGCCCGCTGCTGGTTCATCTTGGCGCGAGGGGCGACGCCATCTGCATGCATGCATAGGTGATAGGTGTTGAGGAGCGAGGACTAATTAAGCTGGATTGCTGACGAAGAAGAGGATGGAGCCGAGCGAACGAACCTACTGCCAGGTAGAGGAGCCTCCGTGGCCGGACGATGCGGAGCAGGAGGTCCATGTAATCGAACATGGACCGGAACACGTCGTCGAACGTCGCCGGAGGAGGGCACGCCTGGATGCATGCGTGCGTGCGCGACAATCGCAGGTGAGAGACCAGATCGACCAAGAACTCGATCGCGAGATGATGCATGCACGGACAGAGAAGTTCATCGGCATATGAGTTACCGTCTGGTCCTCCGGGTGGAAGCAGGGGTGGATGATGCCGTTCATGTCGAGGTAGAGGTTGTCGAAGTAAACGGCGGCGCCGCCACCAGCATGACAGTCTTCTTCCTCGACGGCGGGGGTGACGATGTTGGGGTACTTCTCCACGAGCCACCGGTAGAACGAAGGCACTCCCATGGCTGCCGGCCGGCCGGCTAGCTAGCCCGCCAGCAAGCTGCCTACAGCTCAAGCTACGCACCCAAGCTCCGGTGTTGGCAATGGGATTGGAATGGAGGGTGCTGGATGGTAGAGGAAGATATGCTACTAGTAGTGCTAGTGCTAGCACTGGTTGCGCGCGGCGTGGCGAGGGATACGAAGGGGCAAACGAGTTGGGAGGGGATATGGAGGCAGGCGACTGGGCCAGTCCACGTCCAGCGGAGGGCGGCGACCGATGCGTCACGTCTTGCCGCCGAGTCGCCACGACTCGTCGCACGGCGCGGGAAACGAGGGAGGCAGCTCGATCAGGCTTGCCACAGAGCGTGCGTGCATGGGGAAGCTAAGCCAAGCAATGATGAGGGCTATGAAGATTTTCTCGGCGCCATAAAACGCTATATGAATTTTATTTTTGGCTTACAATGATGAGGAGTATATTTCAAATCGTGAATCCTATGTTCCTGGTTTTTGAAATTTGCGTCATGAACCTTTCGGTTTTTTTTTCCAGTTCAAACGATTATAAAAGGAAATTGTGAAGGATTAGCATTCATAGGCAACTTTTCTTTATGTCTTTTTTCGTGAATACACAAAGTTTGTGTGTTTTTTCATGAGTAAAATACATTAAAGGTCCTAAAAGTATTTTAAATGTGTCAAACAGGTCTTAAAATTTTAAAATCGTTCAACACGAGTCATGTATGTGTATTTTACCAACATCTTTTAGAACTTACTAGCAAATATGCCCATGCGATGCAACGGGAAAAAAACTATTAGATTATATAGATGTGGTAGATATAAAAAAGTATGATTTCATAAACAAAAAATATGATCTCATCGCGACTTGATTTCTTAAGGCGTCACAACATAATATTTTATAGCTGAGCAACCTACATTTGCGAATCCTGCCTGAGCTATACTGATGAATGATGCCTCGTCTTAACTTAGCGTAGCGGTGCTTACCATAACCAATATTCTTGTATGAAAATAAACATAATTGTGTACAAAACTAATTCATAAAAAGTTGTGTCAATTTGGTTGGGGCTCAGCGTTGTACAAAACACGGAAACCTTTTTTTACCTAACACGAGGGACTACATAAAATCATAAAACGATCTCCAGAGATCTCGTAATAAAATCTTTATGTAAGCGACAATTTGTTTTGTTCATTATTTACTGATGTGTTTAAATTTTTGTGAACATTTTCTAAAAATTGATGGAGATGCTTTTCAAATTCCTGAATATGCTTTGCATACCGGATCATTTTTAAAAATCTTGAACATTTCTTATTTCATGAAAAATTATTTGAATTTGTGATTTTTTTATAATGTGTGAGCAATTTCTGAACTAATGAACTTTCTATGATTTTCCGAATATTTTTCTGAATTCACAAATGGTTTATCATTTTCCTATTTTTTTTGTAAAAGTCGCAACTTTTTGATATGCAAGGGTCTAAATAAAATCATGAAATAATCTTTACAGATCTCCTAATAAAACCTTTACGTAAGCGACAATTCATTTTGTTCATTATTTATGAATGTGTATTAATTTGTGTGAATATTTTCTAAAAGATGATGGACAAGCTATTCAAATCCATGAATATGTTTTGATTATTGGATAATTTTATAAAAAATCATGATCATTTAGTATTTCATTACAATTTATTTGAAATCGTGATTTGTTTTATAATACGTGAGCAATTTTCGAACTCATGAATATTTTATGACTTTCTAAATATTTTTTCAAATACACAAACAGTTTTTGCTTTTTTCTACATTTTTTATACTCGTAACTTTTTGATATTTTGTTCTTTTGAAATCTGGAATTAATTTAGAGAAGAAAGCAATTTTCGAACTCATGAATATTTTATGACTTTCTAAATATTTTTTCGAATACACAAACAGTTTTTGCTTTTTCCTACATTTTTTATACTCATAACTTTTTGATATTTTGTTCTTTTAAAATCTGAAATTAATTTAGAGAAGAAAAAACAAAAAATGAAATTTAAAAAACAAAACAGGGGCGCCCCGACCTGCACATGGGCCGGCCCATGCTTTAGAGTTGTACAGAAAAAGAAGAGAAAAACATAAGTGAGAACAAGGGATCGAACCCTGGTCTCCCACTCTTTATGTCTTTTTTCGTGAATACACAAAGTTTGTGTGTTTTTTTCATGAGTAAAATACATTAAAGGTCCTAAAAGTATTTTAAATGTGTCAAACAGGTCTTAAAATTTTAAAATCGTTCAACACGAGTCATATATGTGTATTTTACCAACATCTTTTAGAACTTATTTGGCACACTTTGAATACTTTTTAGACCTGCGGTGAGTGACTTACACACATTTAGGGTCCACAGTTAATTATTTTAAACTTTTAGGCCTAATTGATACATTTGATATTCTTTTAGGACCTCCAGTGTATTTTACTTTTTTTCATCTATAGAAGAAAAGAGAGAATGAGTATAATAGAGACAGCACACATGACTTGAATGCAAATTGGCATGAAACGTGAAACCCGAAGGAAAGAGATAAGGGGTGGTCAACACAAGCAAAGAAAAGGACACAACTAAATCCACTAAAGATAAATAGAGAGGCAAGACAGATCAGAAAAACGTCGAACATCTTCAAATCCAACACCAACGACACCATGGGCGAATAAGATAACGCCTTTAATAAGGGAAGCAGTGTTGTGACATCGTCATTGTTTGACTGAAGAACATCGTCAACTGTGTGGATATCTACAGCTCCGGCGGCCGTTTAGCCATCCGCGGGACCGAGACGCCATCAACTCCATCATCTCTCACCTTCGCGCGATGGCTTTCCACTTGGTGCCGCCGGTTCCTCCGCCACTTCCAGAGCCGGACCGAGGTCCCGATGTTTGATGCCATGCCTCCCTATTGTTTCTATTTTGTTTGGGCTTGTTGTGTTGTGCGCACAGCGTAAACCTGATACTTGGTGTTGTTGTGCTACCTCGTGTGCGGGCGTGTGTGTGTTTGATATCGCCGCTCGAATTTTGTGGCTTGGTGGGTTTGCTTTATCTATAAAGCGGGGCGAAAGCTTTTTTCGTTAAGAACCGGACCTATGGCTTCCCTTGATGCTCGAAAAGGGTCACGAATAGAGGCCTTTGCAACACCTTCAAGAAGAGAAACGACAACCGCAAGTGTTGGGTTCTTAGAGAGCAGAATTAATTGCAAAAAACCACTAGATTTTAGATTCAGTTTCGGAATTCCCACCACATTTCTTGTCCGGCTAAAAAATCTACCAATTTTCTTACTAGAACTCTCAATAAGCATTGATGACCAGTTTGGACCATTTGAATCTAATTTCTGACATGTCAAATCCACTTGTAAGTACCGACATGGCACAAAACGGTCAACATTGTTTGTTGATCGTTAGGTTGGACGGAGGACCCACTCGCCATCAACATTATCTCTGTCAAACCTTCGTATTCCCTTGGAGGCAGTCCATCAAACATGTATGCAGCGCGGTTGTTGGCGAGAGGGTCGCGGGGATGCGGCGGTCAGTGTTTACAAGCCTTGTAACTTGCTCTTATATTCTATATAAATAAGAAACACATTATGATGCAAATATATATATAATATAAAGCGTTGGTTGTTCGTGTAAAATCAAAAATCATTGTTTGTTGTTCGTTCTATTGTAACTGTCCTTTTCTTTTTTTTCTTGCGAACAATACCTTTTCTCTCGAGAAAATCAGCTATTTGCCATTTTTAATATTGGGCTTTTAAAATTTGTCACTTTTGAGATTGGTTTCGTAAAAATGCCATCAACTTTTGTGTACCTTGATTACCATGCCATTTTCCCTTATCCATTGCTTTTCTTTTTTCTTTTTTCATTTCCTAGCACTTGCAAAAACCAAACTACCCCTAAATCTTTTAACCACATCTGATGCGTGCATAGACTGGTTGGGTCTATCAGATTGTGTTGTGAGGCGCTCATCCTTGTTGTCACGATTGCTCGCTACCGTAGCTCGTTGATGCATGCGGCCCTAACTCGCTCATGACCGTGCGAGCAACCACATCTCATCGCCGGTGCTTGCCGGCACCGCCCTAGCTTGTTCACTTCTGCACCAGCAACCGCAGCTCGCCGCCGGTGCTCGCCGACTTCTACATGCACGGCGACACGGCTGGCCCTCGCCTGGTGCCTGAGCGAGCCACCGTGGTTTGCACACATGCCGGCAAAGCTTGTCCTCGCCTGGCTGATGCTCCCGTGAGCCGTGCTTGTCCACAGCTGCATGCGTCGGCGCAGCTCGCCTCACCGATGTACCCGAGCCACCGCAACACTCACGCATGCAGCTGCCCTCGCAGAATGATTCGGTTTGCTGTCACCATCGCCCTACGTACCAACAGATGGGCAGCACGAGCGGCAAGGAGACCCGTGGTACACGACGTCGACGAGATCGGGTGCAACATCCGGCAATTGACGCAAATCCGCGCAATGTAGCTAGGTAGGCACCGCAGCACCATTCTCGTCCGCCTCAACTACTGATCAGATGTCCAAGCACGTGTAGCATTAGGGATAGTTTGGCCTTTTCTATTGCTTATAAATAGGAAAGTAAAAAGGAAATCAATAAAATGAGGGAAATGACATGGTAATCAAGACGACACATGAGCCGGTGGCATTTTTACGAAGCCAATCTTAAAATAATAACTTTGGGATCACGTCCGCGACATTGGGCACCCGGTGATTAGTGAATCCAAAACTAGGTGATTAGTGAAATCCAAAACAAACCTCCAGAAGTTTTTCGATGCACACCATCCAGATCCGCCCTCACGATGTGCAAAGTTGAACGTTTAACCCCCAACGTGAAACTGGGTTGCCTTCTTTCTTTTTTGAACTGCAATTAAAATTTGTGCGTTCTACTTGTTACGGGGACTAGTACAACAATTTCTGGCACTAATCCTGCGCACTCTGTTCAAGTTGTTCACTCTGATCGACGTGCCAAGTTTTTGCACTGATACTATCTTGTTATCCAAGTTAATTGTGCGGGTTTACAGTAAACCATGTATTAGCTCAAGGACCATATATATCACCTGACATAAACTGTAATGAGCTTTTCTTTGATGATCTGTGATGGTTCTATAACCTTGTGTTACTGTTGAGGACAGAACACTTTGAGACTTCACTTTTTTGTGGTTCGGTTGGGAATATGCTGCAAACTAATAAGAGAGGCGCTGATGATGGTCTCATAGAAAATCTCAGAGAAAGCTCAAAAAAGGATAGAACTTGCATTGGTAGGGGAGAGACACTTGATTTGTCGATTTCAGGTCTGCCAGCACTTCATTTTTCTACACATGTTTTTCCAGGCCTATTGGATCACTCACAACTACGTTGTCTCATGTTTGCTTAACTAGGTGCGTTACATCGGGATAGCACTTCAGAAGAACAAATTGAAAGCCACTCTAGTCAAAGTGTTTGGAATGAGCTCAGTGAACAAGTTACTAAAGAATTTTCTGCAAATGTTATCTCCCTTGCTTTGTGCGCTGGTGACTATGCTGTTTCACTCTTCTAGTCTCTGTTTTTTTAGTTGTATCTTAATTTTACAATCCTAGTTATGGATGTTCAAAGTAACAATATTGTGTAGGACATGATGTGTTATTTGCATGCTCGGGCATAGCCATACACTACCAGGTTCATTGTGCAAGGTTTCTGACTTCAGCAAGTTTGGTCAGAGCTTTCAATGATTGTAAAAGAGAAGGCCATGATGGCTTGAAGGTTGGTGCTGCTAATCATCACATGCTTAATTTGCTTGTTTTGTAAGTTAACTGTCACCATTCTGTATCATTATATTTCTTTTTCTTTTGAGCCCCTGTAGCCTCCTTCTCGAAGACATGTGATGTCCATATTCTCTCCCTTTTCAATGAAAAGAAACGCAAACCTTTGCGTTTTCCCGAAAAAATAATTCTGTATCATTATAGATCCAAGTGCGCCGTGAAGGCCATGTTGCCAAAGGGTCATTAGGGGACTATAATTTCGATCAGGGAATTGCTCTTGTCAGCATAAAGTTTTTCACCCTTGGTGTTAATCCAGTGAATCTCTATCATCGGCTGAGATTTCTTCCTTGTAGTAAGGTAGTATCTGTAGCGTGCGCAACCAATGGCAAATTAATGGCCACAAGTGGGATGCTGACTGATGATACAAGCGGATCTGAAAATGGCAAAGAGCTTGTGTTCTCTACTTGTAAAATCTCCAAGGTACACTTTCCCTTTGGTCTCAGTATTTTGATACGCAACTATATGCGCCGAACAGTAAATCTGATGCATAAAAATGACATTTCTCTTGTGTAACTCTTGTTCCAAATCAATATGTTTGGATTCAATACAAGACGCTCCAAGCAAAAACACATAACATGTGATGAATAAAAATATAGCTCCAAGTAACGTTACCGATGGATTGAAGACGAGAGAGGGGATGCCTTCCCGGGACATCCCCAAGCTTAGGCTTTTACGGCATCCTTAAATCTCTTGGGTTGCCTTGGGCATCCCCAAGCTTGAGATATTGCCACTCTTTATCTCTTTATCGATAGGAACTTCATTCAAAACATAAAAACTTCACAACACGAAACTTAAACAGAAACTCGTGATAACATTAGCAAACCACCATTTCCTTAGGTACTGTAGCAAACTTAAATTCTGCTTATGCTGATGTTGGATTACTGTATTTTCAATCTTCCATAGCTAATACCCCCCGATGCTATCCATAGTTTCATCAAAATATGCAACCAACACAACAAAAACAGAATCTGTTAACAGCAGACCAGTCTGTGGCAATCTGTATATTCCGTATACTTCTGGTACTCCAAAAATTCTGAAAAATTACGGAGTCTGAATAATTTGCGTAGCAATCAGACGCAAAAATAATCAACTCAAAAGCTCTTATAGAAAAAAAATGAAAATTCTTTTCGTGAGCAGAAAGTTTCTGATTTTTCCAGCATGACCAAGCGATCATCCCCAAGACTAATCATAACGGTTTTGCTTGGCACAAACACAAAAAGAAACACAAAAAACACAATCATAACAGAATTATGAAAGTGTGAAAAACACAAAATAAAAAGAAAAATGATAGATTCGTTGGGTTGCCTCCCAACAAGCGCTTTTGTTTAACACCCTTAGCTAGGCAAAAGATGATGGAATCACGTATAGTCATCTTTGGTGCTCAAACCATAAGTAGCCCTCATCATAGATTCATAAGGCAATCTTATTTTCTTTCTAGGAAAGTGCTCCATGCCCTTTTTTAAAGGAAATTAAAATCTAATATTCCCTTCTTCATATCGATGATAGCACCAATAGTCCTTAGGAAAGGTTTACCAAAAATAATGGGACATGAAGGATTGCAATCTATGTCAAGTACAATGAAATCCACGGGTACATAGTTCTTATTTGCAACAATAAGAACATTATCGATCCTTCCCATGGGTTTCTTGACAGTAGAATCCGCAAGATGCAAATTAAGAGAACACTCTTCAATCTCATGAAAACCAAGAATATCACATAAAGACTTTGGAATCACGGAAACACTAGCACCCAAATCACACAAAGCATTGCACTCATAGTTTCTGATGTTGATTTTGATAGTAGGTTCCCACTCATCATGAAGTTTTCTAGGTATAGAGACTTCTAGTTCGAGCTTCTCTTCAAGAGATTTCATCATAACATCTACGATATGCGCAGTAAAGGCTTTGCTTTGGCTATAAGCATGTGGAGAGTTTGCAATGGATTGCATCAAAGAAATGCATTCAAACAAGGAGCAATTATCATAATTGAATTCCTTGAAATCCAAAGTGGGAGTTTCATTACTACCCAAAATTTCGATTTCTTCTACTCCACTCTCCACACATTTATCATCAAGATGGGTGGACTCCAAATCATTGGGGCGTTTTTCAACCAAAGTGGATTCATATCCAGCCCCTCCATCAATAGGTTTGACACGCGAAAACAAAGATTCAAGAGGAGACACACCAAGCACTTTAAGATCTTCGTGATTTACATCACTAGAACGCACCCTTTTAAACCATTCATGCCTAGCGCGAATTTGGGCGGTTCTTTCTTTGCTCTCATTCATGGAGACACGCATAGCTTTCAAAGTTTCATCCAAGTTGACCTTGGGAGGAGCACATCTAAATTTCAAAGCATCAATATCACAAGACATCTTATCAACGCTCTTAGCCAAATCGTCTATTTTGAATAGTTTTTCCTCTATGAACGCATTAAAAATCTTTTGAGAGTTGATGAACTCTTTGATATTACTCTCTAAATCAGAGGGTAATTTGTTGTGATTTCCATAAGTGTTGTTGTAGGAATTGCCATAGTTGTTAGAGGGGTTACCAGGAAAAGGCCTAGGAACATAGTTTACTCTAAAAGCATTGTTGTTACCAAAATTGTTCCTACCAACAAAATTCACGTCCAAACTAGCGTTGCTACTCTCAATCAAAGAAGATAGTGGCATATCATTAGGATCTACAGTAGCGTTTCTACTAGCAACCAAATTCATCAACTCGTCCATCTTAGCACTAAGCGAGTTAATTTCTTCTATAGCATGCACCTTTTTGCTAGCAGGTGACCTTTCAGTGTGCCACTGAGAGTAGTTGGTCATGATATTGTCTAGGAGTTTTGTAGCGTCTCCTAACGTGATTTCCATGAACGTTCCACCTGAGGCGGAGTCCAAGATATTGCGAGAAGCCAAATGCAAACCAGCGTAAAAGATTCGTATAATCATCCACAAACTCAAGCCATGAGCGGGACAATTTCTAATCATAAGCTTCATCCTCTCCCAAGATTGTGCAACGTGTTCATGATCAAGTTGCTTGAAATTCATGATATCGTTACATAAGGAGATGATCTTAGCCGGCGGAAAATACTTGGATATGTAAGCATCTTTGCACTTATCCCAAGAATCGATACTATTTTTTGGCAAAGAAGAAAACCAAGTTTTTGCGCGATTTCGCAACGAGAAAGGAAAAAGTTTCAACTTAACCACGTTGTTATTCACATCTCTTTTCTTTTGCATATCACAAAGCTCAATGAAGGTATTGAGATGGGATGCGGCATCTTCATTAGGAAGGCCAGAGAACTGCTCTTTCATAACAAGATTCAGCAAAGCTGCGTTGATTTCATACGATTCCGCACTAGTGGCGGGAGCAATCGGAGTACTAATAAAATCATTATTATTGGTACTCGAGAAGTCGCAAAGTTTGGTGTTTTCAGCCATGATGACTTCAACAAACAAACAAGCAAGCAAGAAAACCAGCAAAGGAAAACGGCAAAAGGCAAAAGGCAAAAGAAAACGGCAAAGGAGAAAGGCAAATGAAAACGGCAAATGTGAAGTGGGGGAGAGGAAAACGAGAGGCAACTAGCAAAAAAGGTAAATGCAAGAGATGATTTGTGAGACCTACTTGGATAGATCTCTCCTTCCCCGGCAACGGCGCCAGAAATACTTCTGCTACTGCAACAAAAGACCTTCCAATGGCGCCAGAAATAGTCGTGTTAACGGCACCAGGAATCCTTCTGCTACGGCTACGCCTTAAGGGACTTCCTAGGCAAATATGCAAAGGATTTCCCCTGTGGCCTTGGAGCCTTGCGTTGGTGTTCCCTTGAAGCGGAAAGGGTGATGTAGCGCAGCGGTGGTAAGTATTTCCCATAGTTTGAGAACCAAGGTATCGATCCAGTGAAGGAGTATCTCAAGTGCCTTCACAAACACAAAAAGCTTGCTCCCAACGTGTAGTGCCCCATATGTAACCTTGCCTTATTTGGAACCTATTCTCATGTGGGTCCACCTTGTCATGAATATGATTATGTCACTTTGTGTCTATGATTTCATGTGTCACTTTTGTTCTTCCTTGCATGCTTGCATACCATATGTTTCATGCCATGTCTTGTCCTTGTGTTTGCTTGTGTTATCATGTGATGAGTTGTGGTATTTGTGATCTTGTGGTTATGTGGTGATACTCATGAGGTGTTGGGGTGTGTAGTAGATGTGGTGGTTCTCACCTTCAATCCACTTTGGGATGTAAAACCCTTTTCCTTCCTTTTATCTCATGTTCAAAATTACGTCTTCCCAAAAGTTGTTTTAAAATGTCTTGTGATTAGAGCTTATTGTGGGGATGATGATGTGTTGATTTGAAGTTTTGTACTTGGTATTAAGGGTGAATATAATTCACAAAACAGTATAAATAAATGTTGTTTTGGAATTATGAAAGTAGCCCCATAAATGTTGGTAGTATTTTATTTAAATAGCTGGTTCATTTTTAGGTCTAGGCCAATTTTCCTTTTGATTATATCCCTTTTATTTTGCCCTGTGCCTATTTTTCTTTCTGTGTTTAATGTGTAAATGGAAATAGTCAGGGGGTTCTATTTTCTATCTGGCGCACTAAGTGGGCTCCCTCCCACTTAGCGGCCCATCTCTTCCCTCCTCCCTCCCGTGAGCGCTGGTAGCGCAAGCCCAGCTCGCTCCCTCCTTTCCCCTGACGCCGTTCTCTCCCCCTGCACCTTTCCGTCAGGCTCCAGTGAGAGAGCACGCCGACGCCGTGAGCGCGCACGTCGAGAACCCCCCTTATTACCTGGGCGTCCGTGCCCCCCTCGTCCTAGGTTTCCTCCCTTTCCTCTCCTGCCGCCGCCACCTCTCTTCTTCCCCATCTCCATCTCTTTTCTCCCTCCTGTCCGGGTAAGTCTCTGTAGAGATTCAGTAACACAGAGAGGTAGAGAGCTCCGCCGCGTCTACCCCCGCCTCTCCGTCATACTTTGCCGGCGACCATGTCCGGGGGCTCGGGCAGGGCGCCCACGCTCCATTCCCGGCACTAGGAGCCCCGGGGATCAACCACACCAACGGCCCCGAGCTCACCAAGGCTGTGCTCCTGGTGTTCTGCTTCTCCTTCTTCTTCGGTTCTGCACAGCGATGTCTTCGACTTCTTCTTCCCCTCCGGCCGACCTCCTCCTTCAGATCGGCCCCTCTTCCTCCCAAGGTGAGACCTAGCACCTCCCCTTCCTTCTTCCCCCCTAGATCGGCCGGATCCGAGGAAAACCTGTCGCCATGTTCCCTCTGTTGTAGTTCGTCAGTACTGCAGCTGATGTTGGTGAAGTGGGGTGGCGATCCCGTGGTGTGCAGAAGTAGTAGTAGCTGATGTAGCAGCGGTAGATGTAGTTCTTACAGGCGGAGCAGCAGCAACGGTCTTGCTGTCGTGCAGAGCATGCTGACCCCCCTGTCGCCATAATATTGTTGGAAATATGCCCTAGAGGCAATAATAAATTAGTTATTATTATATTTCTTAGTTCATGATAATCGTTTATTATCCATGCTATAATTGTATTGATTGGAAACACAATACTTGTGTGGATACATAGACAAAACACTATCCCTAGTAAGCCTCTAGTTGACTAGCTCGTTGATAAAAGATGGTCAAGGTTTCCTGGCCATAGACAAGTGTTGTCACTTGATAACGGGATCACATCATTAGGAGAATCATGTGATGGACTAGACCCAAAGTAATAGACGTAGCATGTTGATCGTGTCATTTTGTTGCTACTGTTTTCTGCGTGTCAAGTATTTGTTCCTATGACCATGAGATCATATAACTCACGGACACCGGAGGAATGCTTTGTGTGTATCAAACGTCGCAACGTAACTGCGTGACTATAAAGATGCTCTACAGGTATCTCCGAAGGTGTTCGTTGAGTTAGTATGGATCAAGACTGGGATTTGTCACTCCGTGTGACGGAGAGGTATCTCGGGGCCCACTCGGTAATACAACATCACACACAAGCCTTGCAAGCAATGTGACTTAGTGTAAGTTACGGGATCTTGTATTACGGAACGAGTAAAGAGACTTGCCGGTAAACGAGATTGAAAGAGGTATGCGGATACTGACGATCGAATCTCGGGCAAGTAACATACCGAAGGACAAAGGGAATGACATACAGGATTATATGAATCTTTGGCACTGAGGTTCAAACGATAAGATCTTCGTAAAATATGTAGGATCCAATATGGGCATCCAGGTCCCGCTATTGGATATTGACCGAGGAGTCTCTCGGGTCATGTCTACATAGTTCGCGAACCCGCAGGGTGTGTACACTTAAGGTTCGACGTTGTTTTATGCGTATTTGAGTTATATGGTGAGTTACCAAATGTTGTTTGGAGTCCCGGATGAGATCACGGACGTCATGAGGGTTTCCGGAATGGTCCGGAAACGAAGATTAATATATAGGATGACCTCATTTGATTACCGGAAGGTTTTCAGAGTTACCGGGAATGTACCGGGAATGACGAATGGGTTCCGGGAGTTCACCGGGCGGGGGGGGGGGGGCACCCACCCCGGGGGAAGCCCATAGGCCTTGGGGGTGGCGCACCAGCCCTTAGTGGGCTGGTGGGGCAGCCCAAAAATAGCCCTATGCCCATTGGAAGAAAAATCAAAGAGGAAAGGAAAAAAAAGAAGGAGGTGGGAAAGGGAAGAAGGACTCCACCTTCCAAACCAAGTAGATTTCGGTTTGGGAGGGGGAGACCTTCCCCCTTGGCTCGGCCGACCCCCTTGGGAGTCCTTGGACCCCAAGGCAAGTCTCCCCCCTCCTCCTCCTATATATAGTGGGGTTTTAGGGCTGATTTGAGACAACTTTGCCACGGCAGCCCGACCACATATCTCCACGGTTTTACCTCTAGATCGCGTTTCTGCGGAGCTCGGGCGGAGCCCTGCTGAGACGAGATCATCACCAACCTCCGGAGCACCGTCACGCTGCCGGAGAACTCTTCTACCTCTCCGTCTCTCTTGCTGGATCAAGAAGGCCGAGATCATCGTCGAGCTGTACGTGTGCTGACCGCGGAGGTGCCGTCCGTTCGGCACTAGATCGTGGGACTGATCGCGGGACGGTTCGCAGGGCGGATCGAGGGACGTGAGGACGTTCCACTACATCAACCGCGTTCACTAACGCTTCTGCTGTATGGTCTACAAGGGTACGTAGATCACACATCCCCTCTCGTAGATGGACATCACCATGATAGGTCTTCGTGCGCGTAGGAAATTTTTTGTTTCCCATGCGACGTTCCCCAACAGTGGCATCATGAGCTAGGTTCATGCGTAGATGTCTTCTCGAGTAGAACACAAAAGTTTTTGTGGGGGTGATGTGCGTTTTGCTGCCCTCCTTAGTTTTTTCTTGATTCCGCGGTATTGTTGGATAGAAGCGGCTCGGACCGACATTACTCGTACGCTTATGAGAGACTGGTTTCATCGCTACGAGTAACTCCATTGCTCAAAGATGACTGGCGGGTGTCAGTTTCTCCAACTTTAGTTGAATCGGAATTGACCGAGGAGGTCCTTGGAAGAGGTTAAATAGCAATTCATACATCTCCATTGTGGTGTTTGCGTAAGTAAGATGCGATCCTACTAGATACCCATGGTCACCACGTAAAACATGCAACAACAAAATTAGAGGATGTCTAACTTGTTTTTGCAGGGTATGTTTGTGATGTGATATGGCCAACGATGTGATGTGACATATTGGATGTATGAGATGATCATGTTGTAATAGATAATATCGACTTGCACGTCGATGGTACGGCAACCGGCAGGAGCCATAGGGTTGTCTTTAAACTAACGTTTGTGCTTGCAGATGCGTTTACTATTTTGCTCGGTTGTAGCTTTAGTAGTAATAGCATGAGTAGCACGACAACCCCGATGGCGACACGTTGATGGAGATCATGGTGTGACGCCGGTGACAAGAAGATCGTGCCGGTGCTTTGGTGATGGAGATCAAGGAGCACGTGATGATGGCCATATCATGTCACTTATGAATTGCATGTGATGTTAATCCTTTATGCACCTTATCTTGCTTAGAACGACGGTAGCATTATGAGGTGATCTCTCACTAAAATTTCAAGACGAAATTGTGTTCTCCCCGACTATGCACCGTTGCGACAGTTCTTCATTTCGACACACCACGTGATGATCGGGTGTGATAGACTCAACGTTCACATACAACGGGTGCAAAACAGTTGCACACGCGGAACACTCGGGTTAAGCTTGACGAGCCTAGCATGTGCGGACATGACCTCGGAACACATGAGACCGAAAGGTCGAGCATGAATCGTATAGTTGATATGATTAGCATAGAGATGCTTACCACTGAAACTATTCTCGACTCACGTGATGATCGGACTTGAGATAGTGGGTTTGGATCATGTACCACTCAAGTGACTAGAGAGATGTACTTTTTGAGTGGGAGTTCTTAAGTAATATGATTAATTGAACTAATTGTCATGAACATAGTCTAATGGTCTTTGCGAATTACGATGTAGCTTGCGCTATAGCTCTACTGTTTTTATATGTTCCTAGAGAAAATTTAGTTGAAAGTTGATAGTAGCAAACTTTGCAGACTAAGTCTGTAAAACCGAGGATTGTCCTTGTTGCTGCGCAGAAGGCTTATGTCCTTAGTGCACCACTCGGTGTGCTGCACCTCGAGCGTCGTCTGTAGATGTTGTGAACATCCGACATACACGTTTCTGATGACTACACGATAGTTCAGTACAAAATACTTAATGGCTTAGAAGCAAGGCACCGAAGACGTTTTGTAACGTCACGGAACATAAGAGTGTTGGGGAACGTCGCATGGGAAACAAAAATTTTCCTACGCGCACGAAGACCTATCATGGTGATGTCCATCTACGAGAGGGGATGAGTGATCTACGTACCCTTGTAGATCGTACAGCAGAAGCGTTAGAGAACGCGGTTGATGTGGTGGAACGTCCTCACGTCCCTCGATCCGCCCCGCGAACAATCCCGCGATCAGTCCCACGATCTAGTACCGAACGGACAGCACCTCCGCGTTCAGCACACGTACAGCTCGACGATGATCTCGGCCTTCTTGATCCAGCAAGAGAGACGGAGAGGTAGAAGAGTTCTCCGGCAGCGTGACGGCGCTCCGGAGGTTGGTGATGACCTTGTCTCAGCAGGGCTCCGCCCGAGCTCCGCAGAAACGTGATCTAGAGGAAAAACTATGGAGGTATGTGGTCGGGCAGCCGTGAGAAAGTCGTCTCAAATCAGCCCTAAAAGCTCCATATATATAGGAGGAGGGAGGGGGACCTTGCCTTGGGGTCCAAGGGACCCTCAAGGGGTCGGCCGAGCCAAGGGGGGGAGGACTCCCCCCCAAACCGAGTTGGACTTGGTTTGGTGGGATGAGTCCCCCTCCCTTCCCACTTCCTCCCTCTTTTTTTTCTTTTCCTTTGATTCTTTATTCTTGGCGCATAGGCCCCCTTGGGGCTGTCCCACCAGCCCACTAAGGGATGGTGTGTCTCCCCAAAGCATATGGGCTTCCCCGGGGTGGGTTGCCCCCCCGCCCCCCCCCCCCCCCCGGTGAACTCCCGGAACCCATTCGTCATTCCCGGTACATTCCCGGTAACTCCGAAAACCTTCCGGTAATCAAATGAGGTCATCCTATATATCAATCTTCGTTTCCGGACCATTCCGGAAACCCTCGTGACGTCCGTGATCTCATCCGGGACTCCGAACAACATTCGGTAACCAACCATATAACTCAAATACGCATAAAACAACGTCGAACCTTAAGTGTGCAGACCCTGCGGGTTCGAGAACTATGTAGACATGACCCGATAGACTCCTCGGTCAATATCCAATAGCGGGACCTGGATGCCCATATTGGATCCTACATATTCTACGAAGATCTTATCGTTTGAACCTCAGTGCCAAGGATTCGTATAATCCCGTATGTCATTCCCTTTGTCCTTCGGTATGTTACTTGCCCGAGATTCGATCGTCAGTATCCGCATACCTATTTCAATCTCGTTTACCGGCAAGTCTCTTTACTCGTTCCGTAATACAAGATCCCGCAACTTACACTAAGTTACATTGCTTGCAAGGCTTATGTGTGATGTTGTATTACCGACTGGGCCCCGAGATACCTTTCCGTCACACGGAGTGACAAATCCCAGTCTTGATCCATACTAACTCAACTAACACCTTCGGAGATACCTGTAGAGCATCTTTATAGTCACCCAGTTACGTTGCAACGTTTGATACACACAAAGCATTCCTCCGGTGTCAGTGAGTTATATGATCTCATGGTCATAGGAATAAATACTTGACACGCAGAAAACAGTAGCAACAAAATGACACGATCAACATGCTACGTCTATTAGTTTGGGTCTAGTCCATCACGTGATTCTCCCAATGACGTGATCCAGTTATCAAGCAACAACACCTTGTTCATAATCAGAAGACACTGACTATCATTGATCAACTGGCTAGCCAACTAGAGGCATGCTAGGGATGGTGTTTTGTCTATGTATCCACACATGTAAATGAGTCTTCATTCAATACAATTATAGCATGGATAATAAACTATTATCTTGATACAGGAATTATAATAATAACTATACATTTATTATTGCCTCTAGGGCATAATTCCAACAAAGAGATGTTCTAAAGAGATGAAATTGTGATTTCATGCTTGTGCCCTTGTTAAGAGGTATGAGACCTCCGACAAGATTCTTTGTCCACGAAGTAAAGGAGAAAAGCTCAATCGTTGAGCGTGTGCTCAGATTATCTGAGTACGACAATCACTTGAATCAAGTGGGAGTTGATCTTCCAGATAAGATAGTGATGGTTCTCCAAAGTCACTGCCACCAAGCTATGAGAGCTTCGTGATGAACTATAACATGTCAAGGATAGATACAATTATCCTTGAGCGATTCGCGATGTTTGACACTGCGAAAGTAGAAATCAAGAAGGAGCATCAATAGTTGATGGTTTGTAAAACCACTAAGTTTCAAGAAAGGCAAGGGCTAGAAGGGATACTTCGTGAAACGGCAAAACAGTTGCTGCACTAATGAAGAGACCCCAGATTAAACCCAAGCCCGGGACTAAGTGCTTCTGCTATGAGGGGAACGGTCACTGAGGCGAAGCAACTCTAGATACTTGGTAGATAAGAAGGCTGGCAAAAGTCGAAAGAAGTATATTTGATATACATGATGTTGATGTGTACTTTACTAGTACTCCTAGTAGCACGAGGGTATTGGATACCGGTTCGGTTGCTAAGTGATTAGTAACACGAAATGAAAGCTACGACATAAACGAATACTAGCTAAAGGCGAGGTGACGATACGTGTTGGAAGTGTTTCCAAGGTTGATATGATCAAACGTCGCACGCTCCCTCTACCATCGGGATTGGTGTTAAACCTAAATAATTGTTATTTGGTGCTTGCGTTAATCATGAACATGATTGGATCGTGTTTATTGCAATACGATTATTCATTTAAAGAGAATAATGGTTACTCTATTTTCTTGAATAATCACCTTCAATGGTTTATTGAATCTCGATCGTAGTGTTACACATGTTCCTGATATTGGTGCCAAAAGATACGAGGTAATGATGATAATACCACTTACTTGTGGCACTGCCGCTTGAGTCATGTTGGTATAAATTACATGAAGAGGCTCCATGCTGATGGATCTTTATACTTACTTGATTTTGAATCACTAGTGACATGCAAATCATACCACATGAGCAAGGCCTTGTTTTCATTGAGATGAAATAAGATAGTAACTTGTTGGAAGTGATACATTTTGATGTATGCAGTCCAATGGGTGCTGAGGCACGCAGTGGATATCATTATGTTCTTACTTCAATGATGATTTGAGTAGATACTAGAGTATTTGCTTAATGAATCACAAAGTCTGAAATATTGAAAAGTTCAATTCTGTTTCGGAGTGAAGTTCGTCGTAACAAGAGGATAAACTGTCTACGATATGATCATAGAAATGAATATCTGAGTTACGAGTTTTGGTACGCAGTTAAGACAATGTGGAAATTGTTTCGCAGTTCATGCCACCTAGAACATCATAGTGTGATGATGTGTCTGAACGTCATAGCCACACACTATTTGGTATGGTGCATGCTATGATGTCTCTTATCGATATACCACTATCGTTTATGGGTTAAGCATTAGAGACAACCGCAATCACTTTAAATACGGCACCGCATATTTCCGTTGAGATGACAGAGTA
Organism: Hordeum vulgare subsp. vulgare; assembly: GCF_904849725.1. Lineage (NCBI taxonomy): Eukaryota > Viridiplantae > Streptophyta > Magnoliopsida > Poales > Poaceae > Hordeum > Hordeum vulgare. The sequence continues at coordinate 483,204,408 of NC_058522.1, forward strand.
TAGACTGAGGTTTAGAGAAATCTAAACTGTCGTTTCTTGAAAGTTTGGGGCTTCAACACTTATGTGAAAAAGTTTCAGTCTGATAAGCTCGAACCCAAAGCGGATAAATGCATCTTCATAGGATATCCAAAACAGTTGGGTACATCTCCTATCTCAGATCCGAAAGCAAAGTGTTTGTTTCTAGAAATGGATCCTTTCTCGAGGAAAAGTTTCTCTCGAAAGAATTGAGTGGGAGGGTGGTAGAACTTGATGAGATTAGCGAACCATCACTTCAACCAGTGTGTAGCAGGGCGCAGGAAGTTGTTCCTGTGGCGCCTACACGAATTGAAGTGGAAGCTGATGATGGTGATCATCGAGCATCAGATCAAGTTACTACAAGCCTCATAGGTTGACAAGGTCGTGTACTACTACAGAGTGGTACGGTAACCCTGTCTTGGAGGTCATGTTGTTGAGCAACAATGAACCTACGAGTTATGGAGAAAGAAATGGTGGGCCCGGATTCCGACAAATGGCTCGAAGCCATGAAATCCGAGAGAGGATCCATGTATGAAAACAAAGTGTAAACTTTGGAAGAATTACTTGATGGTCATAAGACTATTGAGTAAAAAATGGATCTCTAAAAGGAAGACAGACGATGATGGTGATAAGTCACTATTAAGAAAAGCTCGACTTGTCGCAAAGATGTTTTCGACAAGATCAAACAGTTGACTATGATGAGACTTTCTCACTCGTAGCGATGCTAAAGGTTTGTTAGAATTATGTTAGTAGTTGCTGTTGGGGAACGTCACATGGGAAACAAAAAATTTCCTACGCGCACGAAGACCTATCATGGTGATGTCCATCTACGAGAGGGGATGAGTGATCTATGTACCCTTGTAGACCGTACAGCAGAAGCGTTAGTGAACGCGGTTGATGTAGTGGAACGTCCTCACGTCCCTCGATCCGCCCCGCGAACAATCCCGCGATCAGTCCCACGATCTTGTACCGAACGGACGGCACCTCCGCGTTCAGCACACGTACAGCTCGACGATGATCTCGGCCTTCTTGATCCAGCAAGAGAGACGGAGAGGTAGAAGAGTTCTCCGACAGCGTGACGGCGCTCCGGAGGTTGGTGATGACCTTGTCTCAGCACGGCGCCGCTTGAGCTCCGCAGAAACGCGATCTAGAGGAAAAACCGTGGAGGTATGTGGTCGGGCTGCCGTGGAAAAGTCGTCTCAAATCAGCCCTAAAACCTCCGTATATATAGGTGGGAGGGAGGGGACCTTGCCTCAAGGAGCCCCAAGGGGGTCGGCCGAGTCCAAGGGGGAAAGCTCCCCCCCCCCCCAAACCGAGTTGGACTTGGTTTGGTGGGTGGGAGTCCTTCCTTCCCTTCCCACCTCCTCCTTTTTTTTCTCTTTGATTTTCTTTCCTAGGCGCATAGGGCCCTTTTGGGCTGTCCCACCAGCCCACTAAGGGCTGGTGTGCCACCCTCAAGGCCTATGGGCTTCCCCGGGGTGGGTTGCCCCCCCGGTGAACTCCCGGAACCCATTCGTCATTCCCGGTACATTCCCGGTAACTCCGAAAACCTTCCGGTAATCAAATGAGGCCATCCTATATATCAATCTTCATTTACGGACCATTCCGGAAACCCTCGTGACGTCCGTGATCTCATCCGGGACTCCGAACAACATTCGGTAACCAACCATATAACTCAAATACGCATAAAACAACGTTGAACCTTAAGTGTGCAGACCCTGCGGGTTCGAGAACTATGTAGACATGACCCGAGAGACTCCTCGGTCAATATCCAATAGCGGGACCTGGATGCCCATATTGGATCCTACATATTCTACGAAGATCTTATCGTTTGAACCTCAGTGTCAAGGATTCATATAATCCCGTATGTCATTCCCTTTGTCTTTCGGTATGTTACTTGCCCGAGATTCGATCGTCAGTATCCGCATACCTATTTCAATCTCATTTACCGGCAAGTCTCTTTACTCGTTCCGTAATACAAGATCCCGTAACTTACACTAAGTCACATTGCTTGCAAGGCTTGTGTGTGATGTTGTATTACCGAGTGGGCCCCGAGATACCTCTCCGTCACACGGAGTGACAAATCCCAGTTTCGATCCATACTAACTCAACGAACACCTTCGGAGATACCTGTAGAGCATCTTTATAGTCACCCAGTTACGTTGCGACGTTTGATACACACAAAGCATTCCTCCGGTGTCCGTGAGTTATATGATCTCATGGTCATAGGAACAAATACTTGACACGCAGAAAACAGTAGCAACAAAATGACACGATCAACATGCTACGTCTATTAGTTTGGGTCTAGTCCATCACATGATTCTCCTAATGATGTGATCCCATTATCAAGTGACAACACTTGCCTATGGCCAGGAAACCTTGACCATCGTTGATCAACGAGCTAGTCAACTAGAGGCTTACTAGGGACAGTGTTTTGTCTATGTATCCACATAAGTATTGTGTTTCCAATCAATACAATTGTAGAATGGATAATAAACGATTATCATGAACTAAGAAATATAATAATAAATATATTTATTATTGCCTCTAGGGCATAATTCCAACAGTCTCCCACTTGCACTAGAGTCAATAATCTAGTTCACATCACCATGTGATTCCAACGAATCCAACACCCATATAGTTATGGGGTCTGATCACGTCTTGCTCGTGAGAGAGGTTTTAGTCAACGGTTCTGAAACTTTCAGATCCGTGTGTTCTTTACAAATATTTAAGTCATCTTATAGATGCTGCTACTACGTGCTATTCGGAAATGCTCCAAATATCTTCTCTACTATACGAATCTGTTTCACTACTCATAGTTATTCAGATTAGTGTCAAAGCTTGCATCGACGTAACCCTTTACGACGAACTCTTTAACCACCTCCATAATCGAGAAAAATTCCTTAATCCATTAGTAAGGATAAATTTTGACCGCTGCTAGTGATTCAATCATGGATCACTCTCTGTAGCTCTCAACATACTTTGATTCAAGGCACACATCAGGTGCGGTACACAACATGGCATACTTTAGATTCTACGGCTAAGGCATAGAAGACGACCTTCGTCTATTCTCTTTATTCTGCCGAGGTCGGGTTTTGAGTCTTACTCAAATTCACACCTCACAACGCAACCAAGAACTCCTTCTTTGCTGATCTATTTTGAACTCCTTCAAAAACTTGTCAAGGCATGCATCTTGCTGAAACTTCCATTAAGCGCTTTCGATCTATCTCCATAGATCTTTGATGCTCAACGTTCAAGTAGCTCAATCCAGGTATTCCTTTGAAAACTCCTTTCAAACAACCTTGTATATTTTACAGAAATTCTACATTACTTCTGATCCACAATATGTCAACCACATATACTTATCAGAAATTCTATAGTGCTCCCACTCACTTCTTTGGAAATACAAGTTTCTCATAAACCTTGTACAAACCCAAAATCTTTGATCATCTCATCAAAGTGTATATTCCAACTCCGAGATGCTTGCACCAGTCCATTGAAGGATCACTGGAGCTTGCATACTTGCTAGTATCTTTAGGATCGACAAAACCTTCTGGTTGTATCACATACAATGTTTGCTCAAGGAAACCGTCGAGAAAACAATGTTTTGACATCCTACGTGCAATATTTCATAAATAATGCATCAACAACTAACATAATTCTAACAGACCTTTAGCATCGCTACGAGTGAGAAAGTCTCATCATAGTCAACTGTTAGATCTTGTCGAAAACATCTTTGCGACAAGTCGAGCTTTTTCTTAATAGTGACTTATCACCATCATCGTCTGTCTTCTTTTAAAGATCCATCTCTACTCAATAGTCTTATGACCATCAAGTAGTTCTTTCAAAGTCTACACTTTGTTTTCATACATGGATCCTCTCTCGGATTTCATGGCTTCCAGCCATTTGTCGGAATCTGGGCCCACCATCGCTTTCTCCATAACTCGTAGGTTCACTGTTTCTCAACAACATGACCTCCAAGACAGGGTTACCGTACCACTCTGTAGTAGTATGCGACCTTGTCAACCTACGAGGCTTGTAGTAACTTGATCCGATGCTTGATGATCACCATCATCAGCTGTTGGAATTATGCCCTAGAGGCAATAATAAATGTATAGTTATTATTATAATTCCTGTATCAAGATAATAGTTTATTATCCATGCTATAATTGTATTGAATGAAGACTCATTTACATGTGTGGATACATAGACAAAACACCGTCCCTAGCATGCCTCTAGTTGGCTAGCCAGTTGATCAATGATAGTCAGTGTCTTCTGATTATGAACAAGGTGTTGTTGCTTGATAACTGGATCACGTCATTGGGAGAATCACGTGATGGACTAGACCCAAACTAATAGACGTAGCATGTTGATCGTGTCATTTTGTTGCTACTGTTTTCTGCGTGTCAAGTATTTATTCCTATGACCATGAGATCATATAACTCACTGACACCGGAGGAATGCTTTGTGTGTATCAAACGTCGCAACGTAACTGGGTGACTATAAAGATGCTCTACAGGTATCTCCGAAGGTGTTAGTTGAGTTAGTATGGATCAAGACTGGGATTTGTCACTCCGTGTGACGGAGAGGTATCTCGGGGCCCACTCGGTAATACAACATCACACATAAGCCTTGCAAGCAATGTAACTTAGTGTAAGTTGCGGGATCTTGTATTACGGAACGAGTAAAGAGACTTGCCGGTAAACGAGATTGAAATAGGTATGCGGATACTGATGATCGAATCTCGGGCAAGTAACATACCGAAGGACAAAGGGAATGACATACGGGATTATACGAATCCTTGGCACTGAGGTTCAAACGATAAGATCTTCGTAGAATATGTAGGATCCAATATGGGCATCCAGGTCCCGTTGTTGGATATTGACCGAGGAGTCTCTCGGGTCATGTCTACATAGTTCTCGAACCCGCAGGGTCTGCACACTTAAGGTTCGACGTTGTTTTATGCGTATTTGAGTTATATGGTTGGTTACCGAATGTTGTTTGGAGTCCCGGATGAGATCACGGACGTCACGAGGGTTTCTGGAATTGTCCGGAAACGAAGATTGATATATAGGATGACCTCATTTGATTACCGGAAGGTTTTCGGAGTTACCGGGAATGTACCGGGAATGACGAATGGGTTCCGGGAGTTCACCGGAGGGGGCAACCCACTCCGGGGAAGCCCATAGGCATTTGGGGGGGTCACACCAGCCCTTAGTGGGCTGGTGGGACAGCCCACCAATCCCCTATGCGCCAAGAGAGAAAAATCAAAAGAAAGAAAAAAAAAAGAGGAAGAAGTGGGAAGGGGGAAGGACTCCCTCCCACCAAACCAAGTAGGACTCGGTTTGGGGGGGGGGGAGAGTCCTCCCCCCTGGCTCGGCCGACCCCTTGGGGATCCCTTGGACCCCAAGGCAAGGTCCCCCTCCCTCCTCCTATATATATGGGGCTTTTAGGGCAGATTTGAGACGACTTTCTCACGGCTGCCCGACCACATACCTCCATAGTTTTTCCTCTAGATCGTGTTTCTGCGGAGCTCGGGCGGAGCCCTGCTGAGACAAGATCATCACCAACCTCCGGAGCACCGTCACGCTGCCGGAGAACTCTTCTACCTCTCCGTCTCTCTTGCTGGATCAAGAAGGCCGAGATCATCGTCGAGCTGTACGTGTGCTGAACGCGGAGGTGCCGTCCGTTCGGTACTAGATCGTGGGACTGATCGCGGGATTGTTCGCGGGGCGGATCGAGGGACGTGAGGACGTTCCACTACATCAACCGCGTTCTCTAACGCTTCTGCTGTGCGATCTACAAGGGTACGTAGATCACTCATCCCCTCTCGTAGATGGACATCACCATGATAGGTCTTCGTGCGCGTAGGAAATTTTTTGTTTCCCATGCGACGTTCCCCAACAGTGGCATCATGAGCTAGGTTCATGCGTAGATGTCTTCTCGAGTAGAACACAAAAGGTTTTGTGGGCGGTGATGTGCATTTTGCTGCCCTCCTTAGTCTTTTCTTGATTCCGCGGTATTGTTGGATTGAAGCGGCTTGGACCGACATTACTCGTACGCTTACGAGAGACTGGTTTCATCGTTACGAGTAACCCCCTTTGCTCAAAGATGACTGGCAAGTGACGGTTTCTCCAACTTTAGTTGAATCGGATTTGACCGAGGAGGTCCTTGGATGAGGTTAAATAGCAACTCATATATCTCCGTTGTGGTGTTTGCGTAAGTAAGATGCGATCCTACTAGATACCCTTGGTCACCACGTAAAACATGCAACAACAAAATTAGAGGACGTCTAACTTGTTTTTGCAGGGTATGATTGTGATGTGATATGGCCAACCATGTGATGTGATATATTGGATGTATGAGATGATCATGTTGTAATAGAAATATCGACTTGCACGTCGATGGTACGGCAACCGGCAGGAGCCATAGGGTTGTCTTTATACTAACATATGTGCTTGCAGATGCGTTTACTATTTTGCTAGGATGTAGCTTTAGTAGTAATAGCATAAGTAGCACGACAACCCCGATGGCAACACGTTGATGGATGATCATGGTGTGGCGCCGGTGACAAGAAGATCGTGTCGGTGCTTTGGCGATGGAGATCAAGAAGCACGAGTTGATGGCCATATCATGTCACTTATGAATTGCATGTGATGTTAATCCTTTTATGCACCTTATTTTGGTTAGAACGACGGTAGCATTATGAGGTGATCTCTCACTAAAATTTCAAGACGAAATTGTGTTCTCCCTGACTGTGCACCGTTGCTACAGTTCGTCGTTTCGAGACACCACGTGATGATCGGGTGTGATAGACTCAACGTTCACATACAACGGGTGCAAAACAGTTGCGCACGCGGAACACTCGGGTTAAGCTTGACGAGCCTAGCATGTGCAGACATGGCCTCGGAACACATGAGACCGAAAGGTCGATCATGAATCATATAGTTGATATGATTAGCATAGGGATGCTTACCACTGAAACTACTCTCGACTCACGTGATGATCGGACTTGGGATAGTGTAAGTGGATCATGAACCACTCAAATGACTAGAGAGATGTACTTTTTGAGTGGGAGTTTAGCAGATAATTTGATTAAGTTGAACTCTAAATTATCTTGAACATAGTCTAAGACCACTTTGAATATATTTGTGTTGTAGATCATGGCTCACGCAAGTGTCATCCTGAATTTTAATACGTTCCTAGAGAAAGCTAAGTTGAAAGATGATGGAAGCAACTTTGTAGACTGGGCTCGTAATCTTAAGCTAATCTTACAAGCTGGAAAGAAGGATTATGTCCTTAATGCTGCGCTAGGAGATGAACCACCCGCTACGGCTGATCAGGATGTTAAGAACGCTTGGTTAGCGCGTAAGGAGGACTACTCAATAGTTCAATGTGCTGTCTTGTATGGCTTGGAACCGGGACTTCAACGTCGCTTTGAGCGTCATGGAGCATTTGAGATGTTCCAGGAGTTGAAGTTTATCTTTCAGAAGAACGCCCGGATCGAGAGGTATGAGACCTCCGATAAATTCTATGCTTGCAAGATGGAGGAAAACTCGTCTGTCAGTGAACATGTGCTCAAAATGTCTGGGTACTCAAACCGTCTAGCTGAACTGGGGATTGAAGTCCCGCAAGAAGCTATCACTGACAGAATCCTTCAATCACTGCCACCAAGCTATAAAGGCTTTGTGTTGAACTACAACATGCAAGGGATGAACAAGTCTCCCGGCGAGTTGTTTGCGATGTTGAAAGTCGCAGAGTCTGAACTCCGTAAAGAGCATCAAGTGTTGATGGTGAGCAAGACCACTAGTTTCAAGAGAAACGGCAAAGGCAAGAAGGGCAATTCGAAGAAGAGCGGCAAGCCTGTTGCCAATCCGCTGAAGAAACCCAAGGCTGGACCTAAGCCTGAAACAGAGTGCTTCTATTGCAAGGGTATGGGTCACTGGAAGCGCAATTGCCCCAAGTATCTGGCAGATAAGAAGGCGGGTAAAGAAAAATCAGGTATATTTGATATACATGTTATTGATGTGTACTTAACCGGCTCTCGTAGTAGTGCCTGGGTATTTGATACCGGTTCTGTTGCTCACATTTGCAACTCGAAGCAGGAACTGCGGAATAGACGAAGGCTGGCGAAAGACGAAGTGACGATGCGCGTAGGAAACGGTTCCAAGGTTGATGCAATCGCCGTCGGCACAGTGTCACTTCAGCTACCATCGGGATTAGTGATGAACTTAAATCATTGTTATTTAGTGCCTGCGTTGAGCATGAACATTATATCTGGATCTTGTTTATTGCGAGACGGTTACTCTTTTAAGTCTGAGAATAATGATTGTTCTATTTCTATGAGTAACATCTTTTATGGTCATGCACCGAATGTGAGAGGATTGTTCATATTGAATCTTGATAGCGATACACATATACATAACATTGAGACCAAAAGAGTTAGAGTTAACAATGATAGCGCCATATTTTTATGGCACTGCCGTTTAGGTCATATTGGTGTAAAGCGCATGAAGAAAATCCATGCTGATGGACTTTTGGAGTCACTTGACTTTGATTCACTTGACACGTGCGAACCATGCCTCATGGGCAAGATGACTAAGACTCCGTTCTCCGGAACAATGGAGCGTGCAAGTGACTTGTTGGAAATCATACATACCGATGTGTGTGGCCCAATGAGCGTGGAGGCACGCGGCGGATATCGTTATTTCCTCACCTTCACTTACGATTTAAGTAGATATGGTTATGTCTACTTGATGAAGCACAAGTCTGAAACATTTGAAAAGTTCAAGCAATTTAAGAGTGAAGTGGAAAATCATCGTAACAAGAAGATCAAGTTCCTACGGTCTGATCGTGGGGGTGAATATCTGAGTTTCGAGTTTGGTGCTCACTTAAGACAATGTGGAATTGTTTCACAGTTAACACCGCCTGGAACACCACAGCGTAATGGTGTGTCCGAACGTCGTAATCGTACTTTGTTAGAGATGGTGCGATCTATGATGTCTCTTACTGATTTGCCGTTATCATTTTGGGGTTATGCATTAGAAACAACTGCATTCACTTTAAATAGGGCACCATCAAAATCCGTTGAGACGACACCATATGAACTGTGGTATGGCAAGAGGCCAAAGTTGTCGTTTCTTAAAGTTTGGGGATGTTATGCTTATGTCAAAAAGCTTCAGCCTGAAAAGCTGGAACCCAAAGCGGAAAAGTGCGTCTTCATAGGTTACCCAAAAGAGACAGTTGGGTACACCTTCTATCTCAAATCCGAGGGCAAAGTGTTTGTTTCTAAGAACGGAACTTTTCTCGAGAAGGAGTTCCTCTCGAGAGAATTGAGTGGGAGGAAGATAGAACTTGACGAGGTTGTCGAACCTCTCATCCCTCTGCATGGTGGCGCAGGGCAAGGGGAAACCTCTGTCGTTGCAACGCCGGTTGAGGAGGAAGTTAATGATGATGATCATGAAACTCCAGTTCAAGTTTCTGTTGAACCACGCAGGTCGACGAGATCACGCGCTGCTCCAGAGTGGTACGGTAATCCCGTCTTATCAATCATGTTGTTAGACAACAATGAACCTGCAAATTATGAAGAAGCAATGGTGGGCCGAGATTCCAACAAATGGCTAGAAGCCATGAAATCCGAGATAGGATCCATGTATGAGAACAAAGTGTGGACTTTGGAGATACTGCCTGAGGGCCGCAAGGCTATTCAGAACAAATGGATCTTTAAGAAGAAGACGGACGCTGACGGTAATGTGACCGTTTATAAAGCTCGACTTGTGGCAAAGGGTTTTTCACAAGTTCCAGGAATTGACTACGATGAGACTTTCTCTCCCGTAGCGATGCTTAAGTCCGTCAGAATCATGTTAGCAATAGCTGCATTTTTCGATTATGAAATCTGGCAGATGGATGTCAAAACGGCGTTCCTTAACGGTTTCCTTAAGGAAGAGTTGTATATGATGCAACCCGAAGGTTTTGTCGATCCTAAAAATGCTGACAAGGTGTGCAAGCTCCAGCGATCCATTTATGGACTGGTGCAAGCATCTCGGAGTTGGAACAAACGCTTTGATGAGGTGATCAAAGCATTTGGGTTTATACAAGTGGTTGGAGAATCTTGTATTTACAAGAAAGTGAGTGGGAGCTCTGTGGCGTTTCTAATATTATATGTGGATGACATATTACTGATTGGAAACAACGTAGAGCTTTTGGAGAGCATAAAAGGTTACTTGAATAAAAGTTTCTCTATGAAGGACCTAGGAGAAGCTGCTTACATTCTAGGCATTAAGATCTATAGGGATAGATCAAAACGCCTGATAGGACTTTCACAAAGCACATACCTTGATAAAGTTTTGAAGAGGTTCAAAATGGAACAGTCCAAGAAAGGGTTCTTGCCAGTGTTACAAGGTACGAGATTGAGTAAGACTCAGTGCCCAGCAACTGATGAAGATAGAGAGCATATGCGCTCCGTCCCCTATGCTTCAGCCATAGGTTCTATCATGTATGCGATGCTGTGCACTAGACCGGATGTTAGCCTGGCCATAAGTATGGCAGGCAGGTTCCAGAGTAATCCAGGAGTGGATCACTGGACAGCGGTCAAGAATATCCTGAAGTACCTGAAAAGGACTAAGGAGATGTTTCTCGTGTATGGAGGTGACGAAGAGCTCGCCGTAAAGGGTTACGTTGATGCAAGCTTTGACACAGATCCGGACGACTCTAAGTCACAAACCGGATACGTATTTATTCTTAATGGGGGTGCAGTAAGCTGGTGCAGTTCCAAGCAAAGCGTCGTAGCAGATTCTACATGTGAAGCGGAGTACATGGCTGCCTCGGAGGCGGCTAAGGAGGGTGTCTGGATGAAGCAGTTCATGACGGATCTTGGAGTGGTGCCAAGTGCACTCGATCCAATAACCTTGTTCTGTGACAACACTGGTGCCATTGCCCTGGCAAAGGAACCAAGGTTTCACAAGAAGACCAGACACATCAAACGACGCTTCAACCTCATCCGCGACTACGTCGAGGAGGAGGACGTAAATATATGCAAGGTGCACACGGATCTGAATGTAGCAGGCCCGCTGACTAAACCTCTTCCACGGCCAAAACATGATCGACACCAGAACTGTATGGGTGTTAGATTTATTACAATGTAATTCACATGGTGATGTGAGGGCTAGATTATTGACTCTAGTGCAAGTGGGAGACTGTTGGAATTATGCCCTAGAGGCAATAATAAATGTATAGTTATTATTATAATTCATGTATCAAGATAATAGTTTATTATCCATGCTATAATTGTATTGAATGAAGACTCATTTACATGTGTGGATACATAGACAAAACACCGTCCCTACCATGCCTCTAGTTGGCTAGCCAGTTGATCAATGATAGTCAGTGTCTTCTGATTATGAACAAGGTGTTGTTGCTTGATAACTGGATCACGTCATTGGGAGAATCACGTGATGGACTAGACCCAAACTAATAGACGTAGCATGTTGATCATATCATTTTGTTGCTACTGTTTTCTGCGTGTCAAGTATTTATTCCTATGACCATGAGATCATATAACTCACTGACACCGGAGGAATGCTTTGTGTGTATCAAACGTCGCAACGTAACTGGGTGACTATAAAGATGCTCTACAGGTATCTCCGAAGGTGTTAGTTGAGTTAGTATGGATCAAGACTGGGATTTGTCACTCCGTGTGACGGAGAGGTATCTCGGGGCCCACTCGGTAATACAACATCACACATAAGCCTTGCAAGCAATGTAACTTAGTGTAAGTTGCGGGATCTTGTATTACGGAATGAGTAAAGAGACTTGCCGGTAAACGAGATTGAAATAGGTATGCGGATACTGACGATCGAATCTCGGGCAAGTAACATACCGAAGGACAAAGGGAATGACATACGGGATTATACGAATCCTTGGCACTGAGGTTCAAACGATAAGATCTTCGTAGAATATGTAGGATCCAATATGGGCATCCAGGTCCCGCTGTTGGATATTGACCGAGGAGTCTCTCGGGTCATGTCTACATAGTTCTCGAACCCGCAGGGTCTGCACACTTAAGGTTCGACGTTGTTTTATGCGTATTTGAGTTATATGGTTGGTTACCGAATGTTGTTCGGAGTCCGCTATGAGATCACGGACGTCACGAGGGTTTCCGGAATGGTCCAGAAACGAAGATTGATATATAGGATGACCTCATTTGATTACCGGAAGGTTTTCGGAGTTACCGGGAATGTACCGGGAATGACGAATGGGTTTCGGGAGTTCACCGGAGGGGGGCAACCCACTCCGGGGAAGCCCATAGGCATTTGGGGGGGTCACACCAGCCCTTAGTGGGCTGGTGGGACAGCCCACCAATCCCCTATGCGCCAAGAGAGAAAAATCAAAAGAAAGAAAAAAAAGGAGGAAGAAGTGGGAAGGGGGAAGGACTCCCTCCCACCAAACCAAGTCCAACTCGGTTTGGGGGGGGGGGAGAGTCCTCCCCCCTGGCTCGGCCGACCCCTTGGGGATCCCTTGGACCCCAAGGCAAGGTCCCCCTCCCTCCTCCTATATATATGGGGATTTTAGGGCAGATTTGAGACGACTTTCTCACGGCTGCCCGACCACATACCTCCATAGTTTTTCCTCTAGATCGTGTTTCTGCGGAGCTCGGGCGGAGCCCTGCTGAGACAAGATCATCACCAACCTCCGGAGCGCTGTCACGCTGCCGGAGAACTCTTCTACCTCTCCGTCTCTCTTGCTGGATCAAGAAGTCCGAGATCATCGTCGAGCTGTACGTGTGCTGAACGCGGAGGTGCCGTCCGTTCGGTACTAGATCGTGGGACTGATCGCGGGATTGTTCGCGGGGCGGATCGAGGGACGTGAGGACATTCCACTACATCAACCGCGTTCTCTAACGCTTCTGCTATGCGATCTACAAGGGTACGTAGATCACTCATCCCCTCTCGTAGATGGACATCACCATGATAGGTCTTCGTGCGCGTAGGAAAATTTTTGTTTCCCATGCGACGTTCCCCAACATCAGCTTCCACTTCAATTGGTGTAGGCGCCACAGGAACAACTTCCTGCGCCCTGCTACACACTGGTTGAAGTGATGGTTCAATAACCTCATCAAGTTCTACAACCCTCCCACTCAATTCTTTCGAGAGAAACCTTTCCTCGAGAAAGGATCTGTTTCTAGAAACAAACACTTTGCTTTCGGATCTGAGATAGGAGATGTACCCAACTGTTTTGGATATCCTATGAAGATGCATTTATCCTCTTTGGGTTCGAGCTTATCAGACTGAAACTTTTTCACATAAGTGTCGAAGCCCCAAACTTTCAAGAAACGATAGTTTAGATTTCTCTAAACCTCAGTCTATACTGTGTCATCTCAACGGAAATACGCGGTGCCCTATTTAAAGTGAGTGCGGTTGTCTCTAATGCATAACCCATAAAAGATAGTGGTAATTCGATAAGAGACATCATAGTATGCACCATACCAAATAGTGCGTGGCTATGACGTTCAGACACATCATCACACTATGATGTTCCAGGTGGCATGAACTACGAAACAATTTCCACATTGTCTTAACTGCGTACCAAAACTCGTAACTCAGATATTCATTTCCATGATCATATCGTAGACAGTTTATCCTCTTGTTACGACGAACTTCACTCTGAAACGAAATTGAACTTTTCAACATTTCAGACTTGTGATTCATTAAGTAAATACTCTTGTATCTACTCAAATCGTCAGTGAAGTAAGAACATAATGATATCCACTACGTGCCTCAGCACCCATTGGACTGCATACATCAAAATGTATCACTTCCAACAAGTTACTATCTTATTTCATCTCAATGAGAACAAGGCCTTGCTCATGTGGTATGATTTGCATGCCACTAGTGATTCGAAATCAGGTGAGTACAAAGATCCATCAGCATGGAGCCTCTTCATGCAATTTATATTAACATGACTCAAGCAGCAATGCCACAAGTAAGTGGTACTATCATCATTAACTTGTATCTTTTGGCACCAATATCATGAACATGTTGGGGAACGTCGCATGGGAAACAAAAAATTTCCTACCCGCACGAAGACCTATCATGGTGATGTCCATCTACGAGAGGGGATGAGTGATCTACGTACCCTTGTAGATCGTACAACAGAAGCGTTAGAGAACGCGGTTGATGTAGTGGAACGTCCTCACGTCTCTCGATCGGCCCCGCGAACAATCACGCGATCAGTCCCACGATCTAGTACCAAACGGACGGCACCTCCGCGTTCAGCACACGTACAGCTCGACGATGATCTCGGCCTTCTTGATCCAGCAAGAGAGATAGAGAGGTAGAAGAGTTCTCCGGCAGCATGACGGCGCTCCGGAGGTTGGTGATGACCTTGTCTCAGCAGGGCTCCGCCCGAGCTCCGCAGAAACGCGATCTAGAGGAAAAACTATGGAGGTATGTGGTCGGGCAGCCGTGAGAAAGTCGTCTCAAATCAGCCCTAAAAGATCCATATATATAGGAGGAGGGAGGGGGACCTTGCCTTGGGGTCCAAGGGACCCTCAAGGGGTCGGCCGAGCCAAGGGGGGGAGGACTCCCCCCCCAAACCGAGTTGGACTTGGTTTGGTGGGAGGAGTCCCCCTCCCTTCCCACTTCCTCCCTCTTTTTTTTCTTTTCCTTTGATTCCTTTTTTCTTGGCGCATAGGCCCCCTTGGGGCTGTCCCACCAGCCCACTAAGGGCTGGTGTGTCTCCCCAAAGCCTATGGGCTTCCCCGGGGTGGGTTGCCCCCCCCGGTGAACTCCCGGAACCCATTCGTCATTCCCGGTACATTCCCGGTAACTCCGAAAACCTTCCGGTAATCAAATGAGGTCATCCTATATATCAATCTTCGTTTCCGGACCATTCCGGAAACCCTCGTGACGTCCGTGATCTCATCCGGGACTCCGAACAACATTCGGTAACCAACCATATAACTCAAATACGCATAAAACAACGTCGAACCTTAAGTGTGCAGACCCTGCGGGTTCGAGAACTATGTAGACATGACCCGAGAGACTCCTCGGTCAATATCCAATAGCGGGACCTGGATGCCCATATTGGATCCTACATATTCTACGAAGATCTTATCGGTTGAACCTCAGTGCCAAGGATTCGTATAATCCCGTATGTCATTCCCTTTGTCCTTCGGTATGTTACTTGCCCGAGATTCGATCGTCAGTATCCGCATACCTATTTCAATCTCGTTTACCCGCAAGTCTCTTTACTCGTTCCGTAATACAAGATCCCGCAACTTACACTAAGTTACATTGCTTGCAAGGCTTGTGTGTGATGTTGTATTACCGAGTGGGCCCCGAGATACCTCTCCGTCACACGGAGTGACAAATCCCAGTCTTGATCCATACTAACTCAACTAACACCTTCGGAGATACCTGTAGAGCATCTTTATAGTCACCCAGTTACGTTGCGACGTTTGATACACACAAAGCATTCCTCCGGTGTCAGTGAGTTATATGATCTCATGGTCATAGGAATAAATACTTGACACGCAGAAAACAGTAGCAACAAAATGACACGATCAACATGCTACGTCTATTAGTTTGGGTCTAGTCCATCACGTGATTCTCCCAATGACGTGATCCAGTTATCAAGCAACAACACCTTGTTCATAATCAGAAGACACTGACTATCATTGATCAACTGGCTAGCCAACTAGAGGCATGATAGGGACGGTGTTTTGTCTATGTATCCACACATGTAAATGAGTCTTCATTCAATACAATTATAGCATGGATAATAAACTATTATCTTGATACAGGAATTATAATAACAACTATACATTTATTATTGCCTCTAGGGCATAATTCCAACAGTCTCCCACTTGCACTAGAGTCAATAATCTAGCCCTCACATCGCCATGTGAATTACATTGTAATAAATCTAACACCCATACAGTTCTGGTGTCGATCATGTTTTGGCCGTGGAAGAGGTTTAGTCAGCGGGTCTGCTACATTCAGATCCGTGTGCACTTTGCATATATTTACGTCCTCTTCCTCGACGTAGTCGCGGATGAGGTTGAAGCGTCGTTTGATGTGTCTGGTCTTCTTGTGAAACCTTGGTTCCTTTGCTAAGGCAATGGCACAAGTGTTGTCACAGAACAAGGTTATTGGATCCAGTGCACTTGGCACCACTCCAAGATCCGTCATGAACTGCTTCATCCAGACACCCTCCTTAGCCGCCTCCGAGGCAGCCATGTACTCCGCTTCACATGTAGAATCTGCTACGACGCTTTGCTTGGAACTGCACCAGCTTACTGCACCCCCATTAAGAATAAATACGTATCCGGTTTGCGACTTGGAGTCGTCCGGATCTGTGTCAAAGCTTGCATCGACGTAACCTTTTATGGCGAGCTCTTTGTCACCTCCATACACGAGAAACATCTCCTTAGTCCTTTTCAGGTACTTCAGGATATTCTTGACCGCTGTCCAGTGATCCACTCCTGGATTACTCTGGAACCTACCTGCCATACTTATGGCCAGGCTAACATCCGGTCTAGTGCACAACATCGCATACATGATAGAACCTATGGCTGAAGCATAGGGGACGGAGCGCATATGCTCTCTATCTTCATCAGTTGCTGGGCACTGAGTCTTACTCAATCTCGTACCTTGTAACACTGGCAAGAACCCTTTCTTGGACTGTTCCATTTTGAACCTCTTCAAAACTTTATCAAGGTATGTGCTTTGTGAAAGTCCTATCAGGCGTTTTGATCTATCCCTATAGATCTTAATGCCTAGAATGTAAGCAGCTTCTCCTAGGTCCTTCATAGAGAAACTTTTATTCAAGTAACCTTTTATGCTCTCCAAAAGCTCTACGTTGTTTCCAATCAGTAATATGTCATCCACATATAATATTAGAAACGCCACAGAGCTCCCACTCACTTTCTTGTAAATACAAGATTCTCCAACCACTTGTATAAACCCAAATGCTTTGATCACCTCATCAAAGCGTTTGTTCCAACTTTGAGATGCTTGCACCAGTCCATAAATGGATCGCTGGAGCTTGCACACCTTGTCAGCATTTTTAGGATCGACAAAACCTTCGGGCTGCATCATATACAATTCTTCCTTAAGGAAACCGTTAAGGAACGCCGTTTTGACATCCATCTGCCAGATTTCATAATCGAAAAATGCAGCTATTGCCAACATGATTCTGACGAACTTAAGCATCGCTACGGGTGAGAAGGTCTCACCGTAGTCAACTCCTGGAACTTGTGAAAAACCCTTTGCCACAAGTCGAGCTTTATAAACGGTCACATTACCGTCAGCGTCCGTCTTCTTCTTAAAGATCCATTTGTTCTGAATAGCCTTGCGGCCCTCAGGTAGTATCTCCAAAGTCCACACTTTGTTCTCATACATGGATCCTATCTCGGATTTCATGGCTTCTAGCCATTTGTTGGAATCTGGGCCCACCATTGCTTCTTCATAATTTGCAGGTTCATTGTTGTCTAACAACATGATTGATAAGACGGGATTACCGTACCACTCTGGAGCAGTGCGTGATCTCGTCGACCTGCGTGGTTCAACAGAAACTTGAACTGGAGTTTCATGATCATCATCATTAACTTCCTCCTCAACCGGCGTCGCAATGACAGAGGTTTCCCCTTGCCCTGCGCCACTATCCAGAGGGATGAGAGGTTCGACAACCTCGTCAAGTTCTATCTTCCTCCCACTCAATTCTCTCGAGAGAAACTCCTTCTCGAGAAAAGTTCCGTTCTTAGCAACAAACACTTTGCCCTCGGATTTGAGATAGAAGGTGTACCCAACTGTCTCTTTTGGGTAGCCTATGAAGACGCATTTTTCCGCTTTGGGTTCCAGCTTTTCAGGCTGAAGCTTTTTGACATAAGCATCACATCCCCAAACTTTAAGAAACGACAACTTTGGCCTTTTGCCATACCACAGTTCGTATGGTGTCGTCTCAACGGATTTTGATGGTGCCCTATTTAAAGTGAATGCAGCTGTTTCTAATGCATAACCCCAAAATGATAACGGCAAATCAGTAAGAGACATCATAGATCGCACCATCTCTAACAAAGTACGATTACGACGTTCGGACACACCATTACGCTGTGGTGTTCCAGGCGGTGTTAACTGTGAAACAATTCCACATTGTCTTAAGTGAGCACCAAACTCGAAACTCAGATATTCACCCCCACGATCAGACTGTAGGAACTTGATCTTCTTGTTACGATGATTTTCCACTTCACTCTGAAATTGCTTGAACTTTTCAAAAGTTTCAGACTTGTGCTTCATCAAGTAGACATAACCATATCTACTCAAATCGTTAGTAAAGGTGAGAAAATAACGATATCCGCCGCGTGCCTCCACGCTTATTGGACCACACACATCGGTATGTATGATTTCCAACAAGTCACTTGCACGCTCCATTGTTCCGGAGAACGGAGTCTTAGTCATCTTGCCCATGAGGCATTGTTCGCACGTGTCAAGTGAATCAAAGTCAAGTGACTCCAAAAGTCCATCAGCATGGAGTTTCTTCATGCGTTTTACACCAACATGACCCAAGCGGCAGTGCCAAAAAAATATGATGCTATCATTGTTTACTCTAACTCTTTTGGTCTCAATGTTATGTATATGTGTATCACTATCAAGATTCAATATGAACAATCCTCTCACATTCGGTGCATGACCATAAAAGATGTTACTCATAGAAATAGAACAACCATTATTCTCAGACTTAAAAGAGTAACCGTCTCGCAATAAACAAGATCCAGATATAATGTTCATGCTCAACGTAGGCACTAAATAACAATGATTTAAGTTCATCACTAATCCTGATGGTAGTTGAAGTGACACTGTGCCGACGGTGATTGCATCAACCTTGGAACCATTTCCTACGCGCATCGTCACTTCGTCTTTCGCCAGCCTTCGTCTATTCCGCAGTTCCTGTTTCGAGTTGCAAATGTGAGCAACAGAACCGGTATCGAATACCCAGGCACTACTACGAGAGCCGGTTAAGTACACATCAATAACATGTATATCAAATATACCTGATTTTTCTTTGCCCGCCTTCTTATCTGCCAGATACTTGGGGCAATTGCGCTTCCAGTGACCCATACCCTTGCAATAGAAGCACTCTGTTTCAGGCTTAGGTCCAGCCTTGGGTTTCTTCGGCGGATTGGCAACAGGCTTGCCGCTCTTCTTCGAATTGCCCTTCTTGCCTTTGCCGTTTCTCTTGAAACTAGTGGTCTTGCTCGCCATCAACACTTGATGCTCTTTACGGAGTTCAGACTCTGCGACTTTCAGCATCGCAAACAACTCGCCGGGAGACTTGTTCATCCCTTGCATGTTGTAGTTCAACACAAAGCCTTTATAGCTTGGCGGCAGTGATTGAAGGATTCTGTCAGTGATAGCTTCTTGCGGGAGTTCAATCCCCAGTTCAGCTAGACGGTTTGAGTACCCAGACATTTTGAGCACATGTTCACTAACAGATGAGTTTTCCTCCATCTTGCAAGCATAGAATTGATCGGAGGTCTCTTACCTCTCGATCCGGACGTTCTTCTGAAAGATAAACTCCAACTCCTGGAACATCTCAAATGCTCCATGACGCTCAAAGCGACGTTGAAGTCCCGGTTCTAAGCCATACAAGACTGCACATTGAACTATTGAGTAGTCCTCCTTACGCGCTAACCAAACGTTCTTAACATCCTGATCAGCCGTAGCGGGTGGTTCATCTCCTAGCGCAGCATTAAGGACATAATCCTTCTTCCCAGCTTGTAAGATTAGCTTAAGATTACGAGCCCAGTCTACAAAGTTGCTTCCATCATCTTTCAACTTAGCTTTCTCTAGGAACGTATTAAAATTCAGGATGACTGTTGCGTGAGCCATGATCTACAACACAAATATATTCAAAGTGGACTTAGACTATGTTCAAGATAATTAGAGTTCAACTTAATCAAATTATATGCTAAACTCCCACTCAAAAAGTACATCTCTCTAGTCATTTGAGTGGTTCATGATCCACTTACACTATCCCAAGTCCGATCATCACGTGAGTCGAGAGTAGTTTCAGTGGTAAGCATCCCTATGCTAATCATATCAACTATATGATTCATGATCGACCTTTCGGTCTCATGTGTTCCAAGGCCATGTCTGCACATGCTAGGCTCGTCAAGCTTAACCCGAGTGTTCCGCGTGCGCAACTGTTTTGCACCCGTTGTATGTGAACGTTGAGTCTACAACACCCGATCATCACGTGGTGTCTCGAAATGACGAACTGTAGCAACGGTGCACACTCGGGGAGAACACAATTTCGTCTTGAAATTTTAGTGAGAGATCACCTCATAATGCTACCGTCGTTCTAAGCAAAATAAGGTGCATAAAAGGATTAACATCACATGCAATTCATAAGTGACATGATATGGCCATCATCACGTGCTTCTTGATCTCCATCACCAAAGCACCGGCACCATCTTCTTGTCACCATCGCCACACCATGATCATCCATCAACGTGTTGCCATCGGGGTTGTCGTGCTACTTATGCTATTACTACTAAAGCTACATCCTAGCAAAATAGTAAACGCATCTGCAAGCACAAACGTTAGTTATAAAGACAACCCTATGGCTCCTGCCGGTTGTCGTACCATCGACATGCAAGTCGATATTTCTATTACAACATGATCATCTCATACATCCAATATATCACATCACATCGTTGGCCATATCACATCACAATCATACCCTGCAAAAACAAGTTAGACGTCCTCTAATTTTGTTGTTGCATGTTTTACGTGGTGACCAAGGGTATCTAGTAGGATCGCATCTTACTTACGCAAACACCACAACGGAGATATATGAGTTGCTATTTAACCTCATCCAAGGACCTCCTCGGACAAATCCGATTCAACTAAAGTTGGAGAAACCGTCACTTGCCAGTCATCTTTGAGCAAAGGGGGTTACTCGTAACGATGAAACCAGTCTCTCGTAAGCGTACGAGTAATGTCGGTCCAAGCCGCTTCAATCCAACAATACCGCAGAATCAAGAAAAGACTAAGGAGGGCAGCAAAACGCACATCACCTCCCACAAAAACTTTTGTGTTCTACTCGAGAAGACATCTACGCATGAACCTAGCTCATGATGCCACTGTTGGGGAACGTCGCATGGGAAACAAAAATTTTCCTACGCGCACGAAGACCTATCATGGTGATGTCCATCTACGAGAGGGGATGAGTGATCTACGTACCCTTGTAGATCGTACAGCAGAAGCGTTAGAGAACGCGGTTGATGTAGTGGAACGTCCTCACGTCCCTCGATCCGCCCCGCGAACAATCCCGCGATCAGTCCCACGATCTAGTACCGAACGGACGGCACCTCCGCGTTCAGCACACGTACAGCTCGATGATGATCTCGGCCTTCTTGATCCAGCAAGAGAGACGGAGAGGTAGAAGAGTTCTCCGGCAGCGTGACGGCGCTCCGGAGGTTGGTGATGACCTTGTCTCAGCAGGGCTCCGCCCGAGCTCCGCAGAAACGCGATCTAGAGGAAAAACTATGGAGGTATGTGGTCGGGCAGCCGTGAGAAAGTCGTCTCAAATCAGCCCTAAAAGCTCCATATATATAGGAGGAGGGAGGGGGACCTTGCCTTGGGGTCCAAGGGACCCTCAAGGGGTCGGCGGAGCCAAGGGGGGGAGGACTCCCCCCCCCCCAAACCGAGTTGGACTTGGTTTGGTGGGAGGAGTCCCCCTCCCTTCCCACTTCCTCCCTCTTTTTTTTTCTTTTCCTTTGATTCCTTTTTTCTTCGCGCATAGGCCCCCTTGGGGCTGTCCCACCAGCCCACTAAGGGCTGGTGTGTCTCCCCAAAGCCTATGGGCTTCCCCGGGGTGGGTTGCCCCCCCCCCCGGTGAACTCCCGGAACCCATTCGTCATTCCCGGTACATTCCCGGTAACTCCGAAAACCTTCCGGTAATCAAATGAGGTCATCCTATATATCAATCTTAGTTTCCGGACCATTCCGGAAACCCTCGTGACGTCCATGATCTCATCCGGGACTCCGAACAACATTCGGTAACCAACCATATAACTCAAATACGCATAAAACAACGTCGAACCTTAAGTGTGCAGACCCTGCGGGTTCGAGAACTATGTAGACATGACCCGAGAGACTCCTCGGTCAATATCCAATAGCGGGACCTGGATGCCCATATTGGATCCTACATATTCTATGAAGATCTTATCGTTTGAACCTCAGTGCCAAGGATTCATATAATCCCGTATGTCATTCCCTTTGTCTTTCGGTATGTTACTTGCCCGAGATTCGATCGTCAGTATCCGCATACCTATTTCAATCTCGTTTACCGGCAAGTCTCTTTACTCGTTCCGTAATACAAGATCCTGTAACTTACACTAAGTTACATTGCTTGCAAGGCTTGTGTGTGATGTTGTATTACCGAGTGGGCCCCGAGACACCTCTCCGTCACACGGAGTGACAAATCACAGTCTCGATCCATACTAACTCAACGAACACCTTCGGAGATACCTGTAGAGCATCTTTATAGTCACCCAGTTACGTTGCGACGTTTGATACACACAAAGCATTCCTCCGGTGTCCGTGAGTTATATGATCTCATGGTCATAGGAACAAATACTTGACACGCAGAAAACAGTAGCAACAAAATGACACGATCAACATGCTACGTCTATTAGTTTGGGTCTAGTCCATCACATGATTCTCCTAATGATGTGATCCCATTATCAAGTGACAACACTTGCCTATGGCCAGGAAACCTTGACCATCGTTGATCAACGAGCTAGTCAACTAGAGGCTTACTAGGGACAGTGTTTTGTCTATGTATCCACACAAGTATTGTGTTTCCAATCAATACAATTATAGCATGGATAATAAACGATTATCATGAACTAAGAAATATAATAATAACTAATTTATTATTGCCTCTAGGGCATATTTCCAACAGTTGCTGCATTATTTATGAAATATTGCACATAGGATGTCAAAACATTGTTTCCTTGACGGTTTCCTTGAGCAAACATTATATGTGATACAACCAAAAGGTTTTGTCGATCCTAAAGATACTAGCAAGTATGCAAGCTCCAGTGATCCTTCAATGGACTGGTGCAAGCATCTCGGAGTTGGAATATACACTTTGATGAGATGATCAAAGATTTTGGGTTTGTACAAGGTTTATGAGAAACTTGTATTTCCAAAGAAGTGAGTGGGAGCACTATAGAATTTCTGATAGGTATATGTGGTTGACATATTGTGGATCAGAAGTAATGTAGAATTTCTGTAAAACATACAAGTTTGTTTGAAAGAAGTTTTCAAAGGAGTACCTGGATTACGCTACTTGAACATTGAGCATCAAAGATCTATGGAGATAGATCGAAAGCGCTTAATAGAAGTTTCAACAAGATGCATGCCTTGAAAGTTTTTGAAAGAGTTCAAAATAGATCAGCAAAGAAGGAGTTCTTGGTTGCGTTGTGAGATGTGAATTTGAGTAAGACTCAAAACCCGACCACGGCAGAATAAAGAGAATAGACGAAGGTCGTCTTCTATGCCTTAGCCGTAGAATCTAAAGTATGCTATTCTATGTACCGCACCTGATGTGTGCCTTGACTCAAAGTCTGTTGAGAGGTACAGAAAGTGATCCATGATTGAATCACTGATCAGCGGTCAAAGTTATCCTTAGTAACTAAAAAGACTAAGGATTTTTTCTCGATTATGGAGGTGGTTAAAGAGTTCGTCGTAAAGGGTTACGTCGATGCAAGCTTTGACACTAATCCGAATAACTATGAGTAGTGAAACGGATTCATATAGTAGAGTAGATATTTGGAGCATTTCCGAATAGCACGTAGTAGCAGCATCTATAAGATGACATAAAGATTTGTAAAGAACGCACGGATCTGAAAGTTTCAGAACCGTTGACTAAAACCTCTCTCACGAGCAAGACGTGATCAGACCCCATAACTATATGGGTGTTGGATTCGTAGGAATCACATGGTGATGTGAACTAGATTATTGACTCTAGTGCAAGTGGGAGACTATTGGAAATATGCCCTAGAGGCAATAATAAATTATTTATTATTATATTTCTTAGTTCATGATAATCGTTTCTTATCCATGCTATAATTGTATTGATTGGAAACACAATACTTGTGTGGATACATAGACAAAACACTATCCCTAGTAAGCCTCTAGTTGACTAGCTTGTTGATCAAAGATGGTCAAGGTTTCCTAGGCATAGACAAGTGTTGTCACTTGATAACGGGATCACATCATTAGGAGAATCATGTGATGGACTAGACCCAAAGTAATAGACGTAGCATGTTGATCGTGTCATTTTGTTGCTACTGTTTTCTGCGTGTCAAGTATTTGTTCCTATGACCATGAGATCATATAACTCACGGACACCGGAGGAATTCTTTGTGTGTATCAAACGTCGCAACGTAACTGGGTGACTATAAAGATGCTCTAAAGGTATCTCCGAAGGTGTTCGTTGAGTTAGTATGGATCGAGACTGGGATTTGTCACTCCGTGTGACGGAGAGGTATCTCGGGGCCCACTCGGTAATACAACATCACACACAAGCCTTGCAAGCAATGTGACTTAGTGTAAGTTACGGGATCTTGTATTACGGAACGAGTAAAGAGACTTGCCGGTAAACGAGATTGAAAGAGGTATGCGGATACTGACGATCGAATCTCGGGCAAGTAACATATCGAAGGACAAAGGGAATGACATACAGGATTATTGAATGCTTGGCACTGAGGTTCAAACGATAAGATCTTCGTAGAATATGTAGGATCCAATATGGGCATCCAGGTCCCGCTATTGGATATTGACCGAGGAGTCTCTCGGGTCATGTCTACATAGTTCTCGAACCCGCAGGGTCTGCACACTTAAGGTTCGACGTTGTTTTATGCGTATTTGAGTTATATGGTTGGTTACCGAATGTTGTTCGGAGTCCCGGATGAGATCACGGACGTCACGAGGGTTTCCGGAATGGTCCGGAAACGAAGATTGATATATAGGATGACCTCATTTGATTACCGGAAGGTTTTCGGAGTTACCGGGAATGTACCGGGAATGACGAATGGGTTCCGGGAGTTCACCGGGGGGGGGGGGGCACCCACCCCGGGGGAAGCCCATAGGCCTTGGGGGTGGCGCACCAGCCCTTAGTGGGCTGGTGGGGCAGCCCAAAAAGAGCCCTATGCGCATTGGAAGAAAAATCAAAGAGGAAAGGAAAAAAAAGAAGGAGGTGGGAAAGGGAAGAAGGACTCCACCTTCCAAACCAAGTAGATTTTTGTTTGGGAGGGGGAGACCTTCCCCCTTGGATCGGCCGACCCCCTTGGGAGTCCTTGGACCCCAAGGCAAGTCTCCCCCCTCCTCCTCCTATATATAGTGGGGTTTTAGGGCTGATTTGGGACAACTTTGCCATGGCAGCCCGACCACATATCTCCACGGTTTTACCTCTAGATCGCGTTTCTGCGGAGCTCGGGCGGAGCCCTGCTGAGACAAGATCATCACCAACCTCCGGAGCGCCGTCACGCTGCCGGAGAACTCTTCTACCTCTCTATCTCTCTTGCTGGATCAAGAAGGCCGAGATCATCGTCGAGCTATACGTGTGCTGAACGCGGAGGTGCCGTCCGTTCGGCACTAGATCGTGGGACTGATCGCGGGACGGTTCGCGGGGCAGATCGAGGGACGTGAGGATGTTCCACTACATCAACCGCGTTCACTAACGCTTCTTCTATACGGTCTACAAGGGTACGTAGATCACACATCCCCTCTCGTAGATGGACATCACCATGATAGGTCTTCGTGCGCGTAGGAATTTTTTTGTTTCCCATGCGACGTTCCCCAACAAATATCTGCCGAGTAGAGTACTTGCAGGTGCTCCGCTGCCGTGTGATGATGTGTGTGTGCGTGCTTCTTGCTAGGTGATGTAGTGGATGTGTGTGTGTTGGGAAGAGGGGTTCCTCCCCCTCTTAGTGCCTCGTTGCATGTGGTGGTGGCTCCTTCGGTGGCGCAGTAGCACTAGCAGCACGGCAAGGTGCCGGCGCTCCTTCTCTGTCGCCGGCACGTCTGTCAGTTATCGTGTTCGCGTCTGTCAACATCAGTAGTA
This sequence comes from Hordeum vulgare subsp. vulgare, assembly GCF_904849725.1. Taxonomy (NCBI): domain Eukaryota; kingdom Viridiplantae; phylum Streptophyta; class Magnoliopsida; order Poales; family Poaceae; genus Hordeum; species Hordeum vulgare. Next base: position 483,230,562 of record NC_058522.1, read on the forward strand.
TACCTTGATCGCGACCCTCCTCTGTTCAAGCATCGTAGCGTAGCCCAGTGGTATGTGGTGTGGTGTGCCTGTGGTGAGGGCGCGGGTTCGATCCCCCCTCGGCGCTATTTTTTGTTCCTGTTTTTGTTACCTGCACAGTAGCCAGCGGAGAGCATACCCTGCTCCCTTGCCCTTATCTGTCGAGCAAGGGCCTCTCAGCCCAATGGTGTGCTGCAGAGTTGCACACCAGAGGCACAGGGGTTCGACCCCCAGGGTGCCCTTTTATTTTATTTTCCCTGTTATTTATTTTTCCTTTTTGCTCTTTTGCTTGCCTGATGTTTGTGCATTAAACTTAGATGGCAGAGGGCATTTTATTGTTTTTCTTTGCTGCTATAGAATGGCAATATGATGTGATGTGTGTATGTGTTCTTGAGAGAGGTATGTGTGTGTGTGTGTGTGCACACACTTGATGCTTGCCAAATGTGCATGTGTGTGTGTGGTGCCTCCATTGTAGTTGTTGCAAGTGTAGGTGGTGTGTGTTCTTTTGCTTGTGTCTCTAGATAGGTGGCAATATATGTGCATGTGTGTGTGAGTGTTGCACACACATGAGGTGTTGCTGGTGTAGGTATGCATGTGTGTGTAAGTGCCTTATGCATGTGTTAGCATTCTATTGTGTTGTTAGCATGTGTATGTGATGTGGTTTCTTCTAGGTGACATGCTTATGAGTTGATGAAATGCATGTGGTGAAAACATCCCCACCTTGCAACACTTGTGCACCTTCACATGTTCATATGTGAGAGGGCATGGTGATTTGTATGTATGGGTAGCTTGGTAGAAGGGGTTGTGAAGTTGATGTGCATGACACAAACATGGGGTTCAAACCCCCATGTCACTTTGTCATTGTGCACATGAGCTCAACCTTTGTAGTTGTTGTTTTAGTAGGAACTACATGAAATGATGTCCATTCCCTAGGCATGATTTGGAGTAGTTCCCTCTCCCTTAAATTGTGGTCATTTGATCCAAGTAGATGCCCACATTTTATATATGTTTTCAGGGTAGAAACTCCCAAGGAATCCAGTGGTGAAGTTAGATTTGCCATTGGGAAACTTTATGGAGTGGACATATTCAGATTTGTTGCAAGTTTGATCTTGGTTTCCATGGAATAGGTGGAGCCCAAGGTCATGTGTTTTTGTGTGATAGAAGTAGGGGTTTTGCTCTACACCATAGTGGTATCATTTATCACTTGGTGTTATTTACATGCAAACTATGCCTAGACAAAGTGGGCATGTGGCTGAAAAAGTCCAGCTTAGTGAAATCTGGAATTTCACCAAGTCTGGGAATTCTGGAAACATTTTCTTCTCCCATAGATGAGGATGTGCTGGTCATTGTGTTGAGAACTAGCCTTAGTTCAGTGCTAGGATTTTGGACCTGATATGTTTGTGAAGCTCCCTGTACTATTTCAAATCATTTGGAGTCCAGTAGGTTGTGTTTTGATTGCTGTCAAAAAGCTTCAGAACAAAGACAGAAATTCAGGTGCAGGAATTTTCACTAAGTCCCTGAGATCTGATGGTTTGGGAAAGTTTGTGGCCTTGTATCTTCTAGATTTTAATTCCTTTTGCTGTGATTATTGCTGGTGCTTGTAGTGTTCTTGGTTGGCTACAGCCACATATATCATTTGTCATATTTGGAGAGCTGTAGCTATGTTGCATGTAGCTCACAAAGAGCTAAGATGCAGATTATGGCAGATTGAGTAGTATAGTCAATTTGATCATTGTGTGTGCTTAGTTGATGTTGTGGTGTTCTTACTTGCTCCAATCCATTCATGTTGGGTTGTTATATGTCTTGGCAACCTGGGAATACCAGATTTGTGCCAATTGTGGTTGTGGTGTTGATTCTTCCACGTAGAGCTTCATATCTTGTTTCGTTGATTTCCGTTGATCCGTAGCTCCGTTTGCAATGATCTTGACATGGTTTTGCATCGTTTTCACGAGCCGCATCTCTTCATGCCATCCTCATGCATGTCAAAATATCTTAGTGTACAGTTCTGTCCAGAAACTTGCAGTAGTTTATTTTGCTTGTGCTAGTGATAGAAATAGTGGTGCATGCTCATTTTTCATCTCATGCATCATGTGATTGTTGCATCTTGTGGTACTGCTGTTCATTGGCTGTTATTCTTATGTTGGGTAGCACCGGGATTGGAGAACGAATACGTGGAGTCAGGAGAGTACGTGCAGGACGATCTAGAACCATTCCAAGCTGAGGATATCACAGGCAAGATGATATGACCTTGATTCCATCTCTAGACTTGTTATGCTAGTTTCGTTTCCATGTCATATAGCTTGCTGCCTACCACTGAAATTAAATTGCCTCTTCAAATGCCATCAGCCCATTACACTGATCCTTTCCCAGCATAACTTGTATGGCTAAGTAGGCTTTGCTCAGCTACTAATGATAGCGTTCCTAGATGCGGGTGCTTTGTCTCATGAGAAAACATGAGCTTGATATCATTATCTTATATTCTGTTATTTAATTAATGCACCTATATACTTGGTAAATGACGGGAGGCCTAGCCTTTTGCCGGGTGCTTTGTTCCGTTATTGCCGCCTTAGTTACCGGTTATCGGTGTTTGATTCCATAATGATCGCTCCTAACACGTTCGGGGTTGTTATGGGGACCCCCTTGATAAATCGCGTAGTGCTAAGGCTTGTCCGACAGGACCCAACATTGGTGTTAATTTGCTAATCACTTAATAATAAACTGCATAGGGAATAGCTACCCCGAGGACTCTAATCAACAACCCGGGCCAGTGCTCCTCATGAGTGTTGGTCCAACCCAGAGCAGCTTATTACGCTCCCCGGGGCAACTCGGTGTTTTGGCGTGGTAACCATCGCTCATCCGGCGTGTCCTGAGACTGAGATACGCGGCTCTTATCAGGGTCGTCGACACGTCGGGAGGTCCTGCTAGCCTTGTCTTACCTTAGCGGTATATCTTTCGTATAGGAATCCTAGTGAAGCTTTGGTTACCCCCAGAGTTGAGGTTTTCCTCTAAGGAATCCGACGAGATCACGAGATTCGTGATAGAGGATGCCTTTGCGGCCTGTGTTCGTTTGTGATGGACTAGTTGGAGCACCCCTGCAGGGTTTAATCTTTCGGAAAGCCGTGTCCGCGGTTATGTGGCAATTTGGAATATTTTGTTAACATCCGGTATTAGATAACTCAAACAAAAGCTAATAAAATTGCCAACTGTGTGCGTAACCGTGACTGTACCCTCGAAGATCTCTCTTCGATCGGGAACACGGTGGGGTTATGAATGCCGTAGGTAGGTGTTCAGGATCACTTAGTGATCAAGTAATCCCGACCGCTAGTGTAGGCCACCTTCACAATTACTTTGCGTAAGTTAGCTACTAAAACAAGCTTCGGATGCTGCAACCTTATACACTTCACCATTACCCTTCCTAATAACATGGCTAGTTCTGGCACCAAGGTCTTAGATTGCTGAGTCCCCGTGGCTCACGGATTCCTTTGAAACTCCCAACAGGTACAGGTACCCCAGAGACAGATGATCCCGACGACACCCAGCTGGCGTGGCAGTACGACGAGGAGACATACCGCCTCTACGTGAACTATCTAGAGGACTGAGGCGAGGTCGTGATCGTGGGCCTGCAGGCCGGGTAGCATAGCTTTTCCATGTTTTGTAGTCCGTAGCGGAACTACCTTGATTGTATCTGTGATGTACTCTGAGATATTAATGAGAAGACAGTTGAATCCCGAATTGTCTACTTTTATTATTATTTGTGCTATGTTACTCGCTTGCGAAACGCTTAGATGCGCTTCTTTCCTATTCGGGGGCCTCGACCCCCGGATCGGAAAGGACCGCATCTTGGTCGTTACACAACGCTATGAAGGGGTTGTCAATCCCTTATAGATTGTTCGCCAAGTGAGAACTGAAAGCAACAAAGTAACAAAGCAAAGTAAAAGCGAAAGTGGAAACGATAGATGTGAATAGACCCGGGGGCCGTAGTGTTTACTAGTGGCTTCTCTCATGAAAGCAAGTAGAAGGTGGGTGAACAAATTACTGTCGAGCAATTGATAGAACCGCACAAAGTCGTGACGTCATCTATGGCAATGATTATATCTATAGGCATCACGTCCAAAACAAGTAGACCGATACTTTCTGCATCTACTACTATTACTCCACACGTCGACCGCTATCCAGCATGCATCTAGTGTATTAAGTCCAAAAGAACAGAGTAACGCCTTAAGCAAGATGATGATGTAGATGGACAATCTCATATCTACGACAGAGCCCACCTTGTTACCCTTGATGGCAACTACACGATGTGTGCCTTGATGCCCCTACTGTCACTAGGAAATGTCACCACACGGTAAGAACCCAAAACCAAGCACTTCTCCCATTGCAAGAATCATAGATCTAGTTGGCCAAACAAAACCCAAGACTCGGAGAGACTTACAAGGATATCAAATCATGCATGTAATAAATCAGCAAAGACTCAAATATATATCATAGATAATCTGATCACAAATCCACAATTCATCGGATCTCGACAAACACACCGTCAAAGAAGATTACATCAGATAGATCTCCATGAAGATCATGGAGAACTTTGTATTGAAGATCCAAGAGAGAGAAGAAGCCATCTAGCTACTAACTACGGACCTGTAGGTCTGAAGTGAACTCTCACGAGTCATTGGAGGGGCGATGATGATGATGAAGAAGCCCTCCAATTCCAAAGTCCCCTCCGACAGGGCACCGGGAAGGGTCTCCAGATGAGATCTCGCGGAAACGGAAGCTTGCGGCGACAGAAAAGTATTTTCGTGGATCCCTTGATTTTTTTTCTGTATTTTAGGGAATAAATAGGCGCAGGATCTAGGTCAGGGGGACGCCAGGGAGGCCACAAGCATGCCCACCGCCGCCCCCCTGGTGGCGGATGGGGGGCTTGTGGGCTCCCTGTAGCCCTCCTGGCTTGGCCCACAAGCTCCGTGATCTTCTTTCGTTCGGGAAAAAATCATTTCGGGGATTTTATTCCGTTTGGACTCCGTTCCAAAATCAGATCTGAAAAGAGCCAAAAACACAGAAAAAACAGGAACTGGCACTTGGCACTGAATTAATAAGTTAGTCCCAGAAAAGATATAAAAGGTACATAAAACATCCAAAGATGACAATATAACAGCATGAAACCATAAAAATTATAGATACGTTTGAGACGTATCACCAATCCATCTCCAACCTAAGCCTACACCGCCGACCGTCCATCTGCCTCTCCCCAACTACAACGTCGGCGGCCGTCTGCCTCTCCCCAACTACACTGCGCCCGCCACGTCCTACCTCCAGCCACCGCGCCCATCGTGTTCTGCTCGCCGGTCGCCACATCTACCGCCGCACAGAGCAGGACGAAGCCCCGCCGGTCGCCACATCCCCTTCACCAAGCCGGACGAAGCCCCGCCGGTCGCCACATCTCCTCCACCAAGTCGGTCTCCTCCACCAAGACGGACGAAGGTAGTTTCTTGCTGCTGTACATAGAACAATGGTAGATGATTTTGCTGGTGTACATGAATATAAGTGTGAATGTGTAGATGATTTCGCTGATGTACAATGATAGACGATTTCTAAAACAATGGGTATAATTGTTGTTGTTGATATAGATTTTTATTGCTGTTGATATAGATTTGACATGGATCCGCATGAACTAGAAGGCCTAGAGGGTGATGAATCAAATTATCATCCTGAAGAATTAGAAGGTCATGAGGGTGAGGTGGAGCTTTTTATTGTACCTCCAAACCCTCCTCGTGTACGGCAGAAAAGTGCAAGTTCAAGGGGGAAGAAGCCAACATCTAGTGGACGTTCAAAAAGTAGACAATCTGCAGGACAACAACAACCTACAGCCGAAGCATAGCAGCAGCCTACAACCAAAGCACAGCCGCGGCGCACTGCCTCCTCTAGCAATTGCAGACGGAAGTCAAAAGTATGGTTGGACTTCACCAAGATATCCAAAGATGGTAATGCCATTACTATAGCTAAGTGCAACCATTGCACCGCTGAGCTGTCAGCTAAGTCTGGACATGGTACATTTCATCTCCTTAGGCACACTGAAGCGCAACATAAGACTGGTCAATCAACAATGAATAATTTTTTCTTGAAATATGAAACAAATGATGATGGAACAAATGCATTGAAAAATGTTAGATATGATGCTCAAGTAGCTAGACGTGCAATCTCTATATATCTCGTGTCCGATTCTCATCCATTTACAATAGTTGAAGAAAATGGTTTTAGAACAATGATGGCTCCTTGTTGTCCAACATTCAAGAGTATTGGTCGACACACGATAAAAAGAGAGATAATGGCAATGTTTCTTGCCCAGAAAAAAGAATTGCTTGAAATTATTGTTGCTGCCCCTGGTAGAGTAAGTTTCACATCTGATAATTGGAAATTTGAAGTCACCAAGCATAGCTATATTTTTATTACATGTCATTACATAGATGCTAATTGGAAACTAAACAAAAGAATTGTTTGGTTCAAAAATATTAATCCACCATATGATGGAGCATCTATTGCCGATGAGGTCCATCTAGTTTTTCGTGAATGGAGGATTGAGAAGAAAGTGATGTGCATCAATCTTGATAATGCAACCTATAATGATAGAGATTGTTTGCTTGCGAACCCACTTGTCTCAAGGTGCTTTACCTTTGTCCGGCAAATTCTTTCAAATCCGTTGTTGTGCACACATACTGAATTTGGTAGTTCAGTCTGGTTTGACATTGATTGATCATGTTGTGGCCAAACTTAGAGATGGTATAATGTACCTAAAGGCTTCAGGTAATAGGTTGCACAAGTTTTATAGCATTGCTACAACTATTTTCAACCTAGCAGAATCAAGGAAGTTGAAACCTGACATGCCCATTCGTTGGAATTCAACGTATACTATGCTTGGTTGTTGTTTGTACTTTTAAAAAGCGTTGCAGTGGTATTCTGAGAGGGATAGCATCTTCAAGGTGAATTTTTGGCCATCTGAGGAAGAATGGGCCAAGGTATCTCATATGTATTAGTTCTTGGAGGTTTTCTTCAAGGTAACTACTGTTTTCTCAGGAACAAAAATATCCAACCGCCAACTTGTACTTCATGAATGTTTATCTGGTTCATACTGCTATTACTGAGGCAACAGGTAGTATAAATAGCTACATGGGTCCAATGTTGTTCCTTATGAGAGAAAAGTTCATGAAATATTGGTCTGACTATAGCGTATTTCTATCTTGTGCTGCTGTTCTTGATCCCCGTATTAAGTTCAAGTTCTTAGCTTATTCATACTCCAAGTTGTATGAAGAGGATGATGCCAACCGTCGCATTTCTGATGTTAGAAGTACCTTGACTTCTTTATTTAATGAGTATGGAAGTGTTGCACTCGTTCATGACAACTTAGCCAAAACTAGTATGTCAAGCACTTGTGACTTGGTGCCTTTTCTGACTATGATCAACACGTGGAAAGCATGAGCTCACATGAAGAGAAATCTGAATTGGAATTGTACTTGGCTGAACCTGTGAAGAGGTTGAATGAGAACATTGATATATTGGATTACTGGAGCAAGTCTGCAGCTAGGTATCCGCAGCTAGCAAGATTGGCACGTGATATCCTTGATGTTCCCGTGTCAAGTGTTGCATCAGAATCTGCATTCACCTTGAGTAAGAAGGTTATAACCCCGAGTCACGCCTCACTTAAACCAAAGACGGTTGAGGCCTTGATGTGTTTGCAAGATTGGTATCGCTGCAAATTAAATAAAAAACATGGCATATAGTTTAACTTACTTTGTTTTCTTTCTTCATTCTATGTTTACTTGCAAAAGGTTATTAACTCAATCTGTTCTTGTAATTGTAGATAATAAGAGAAAGGTGGAAATGGTTGAGCTAGATGATGATGAAAATTCTTCTTCCGATGAAGAAGAATGTAACATCCCTATTCTCTATTCATGTCAAGTTGTCAAGTTCAACACGTACTTTAGAGCTTATAGCTAACATGTTGTTTATTGCATTTTGTAGAGTTCTTGCTAGCGCAATGAGATGAGTAGAAGAAGCAGAGAAGGCATGTCGAGATGTAACCATCCAGGATCCAACATTTTGTAGAGTTCTATGAATTGACCATCTGGCATGTAATAATACATTTATGCACTTATGTTTCTACAAACCCGAAACTGGAATGTTTTGATACTATTTGATGCGAAGACAATGCTCTTTACTGCTGTTTTGGTGCTGCTGTGCTGCTGTGCTGCTATCTTATTCTGTTTATTTTTCTGGACATGTACTTTCATTACAATGTCAAGGGCCTTTGGGAGGGCTTAGGGCTTTCGGGCTTTCTGTGTTGGGAGGGCCTGGGCCTGAGAAACGTAGTATTTTCGTGGGCCTGGGAGGGCCTGGGCCTTATCTGCACACCTTGGGCTTGTTGGGGCCTCGGCCGAGGCCAGGCCCGTCCCATGGCCAGATAAAAACCCAACCAACACAATCTAGACTAAGATACAGTAAACCAAAAAATGACAAGAGGAAGCAAGCAAGAAGAATTATTGCAGCAGTAGGCTAGGAGAAGCAAAGCAACATACCTGATGTTCAGATGCATGTTGAGAATGTGCTCGGAACTGTTCTGCCTGCTACTCCCGTGGCACCCGGCGGGTCGATGGACGACTACATCAGCGCTGGTGGTGCCAATTTTCATTCGTCTTTCCTACCCAGGCAGCTCTGTTTATCGCCGTTGTTCTCACAGCCGAATCTGGGTAGTTTCCCTCACAACTCACATCTTGGACCGCATTGTCACCGCAGGCAAAAGCATTGTCATGAAGAGTGGCCATCGGTTGCAATATCCATTTGCGTGTTATTTTGTGGCTCTCATTTGGGCTGCATAATGAATATGGTGTGATATTAAGTGATGCGATATATATTGATAGTCATGGTTCGCAAGTACTCGGTCGACCTATCGAGCGGTGGACAAATGTTTCTGGTGGTTGCATTGCAATAATACGTATATTTGGAAAATATCAATATCGAAAAAGTGTTCCTCGATAGTCTGTAAATTCCATGACGATGTAGTTTGATCAATCAAGTCACCAACCATTTGTGGGGGATTTTGGGAGATTTAGGACACACTGGACGGAGTTTGAAATCCCTAGGAATCCAGTTTTCCTGTCAAATGTGAGTTTCATGTCCCCTTCCAATCCGCTTGACCAAACCGAGTTTTAGAGTGACTCGTCCCTCCACTAATGAGTGCCAAACCTGCGAGGGGTGGTTTTCGAATTCTGCATCAAGAACTGAGCAAGACGGATAGTAAACTGACTTCAAAACACAAGCATTAAGGGACGATGGGTCATGTAACAGACACCAGACATGGCGAGCCAGCAACGCCAAGTTAAAAAGTTCAATATCTCGAAAACCCATGCCTCCCATGAATTTTGGTTGCGACATGACTTCCCACGATACCCACACAGCTTTCCTTTCAACTTTCTTCGATCCCCACCAAAACTTGCGGAGGAGACCGTTTATATGACTGCACAAACCTTGCGGTAGCTTGAAGCACGACATAGAGTATGTCGGAATCTCCACGACGATCGATTTAATTAGCACCTCCTTTCCTCCTACAGAAAGTGTTTTTTTCATCCATCCTTGAACTTGTTTCGAGATCTTGTCTTTTAAATATTGAAAAAAGTTAACACTCACACGTATGGCACGAAGCAACATGGCCCAAACGCCTCTATTACCATCCATTTTGCCACGTCAAAACATGTGACATCAGCGAAAATCTTTTTTGATTTTTGTCTTAAAATGTTCTATCTCCTAATTAAAAAATTCAATTAAAATCCATTTTAACCATTAAATCCGTCTCGAAGAGATCTTCAAAACTAGATCTCATGTTGATATGTTTCAATGAAATTTTTTGACCAAAAGTTGACATGATGTTTACACAGTAGTTGCCATAGTGTTTACACTAAAGTTGCTATAACATGTTCTATCAATTTTTTCTTCTAGATTTAAAGTTACCGTTATATTTTCAACTACTTTTTACGGCAATTTGTATTAATTGGCCATGACAATTTTCAGCAATTAACCACGACAAATTCAATGCATGGATCATGGCAATTTTTAGTAATCCATCATGGCAAATTTAGTTTATAGATCATGGCAATTTTAGTATTTTGACCATGACAATTCCAGTACTTTGACCATAAAAATTATTTTTTGTATGAACCATGACAAATTTAAGTGCATGTATCATGACAAATTTAAATAATTCATCATGTGAGTGTATGCGCATATGTATGAGTGCTTGCGTATGTATTATGTTAAAAAAAGTAATTCACCATGGCTATTTTAGTTTATGGTTCATGGCAAGTCTAGTTTTTTGATTTCCCGTTTTATAACATGTCAAAATTACTTTTAAAGGTAGAAGAAAAAATAGTTGAGACATATCATGACAACTTGAGTGTAAAGATCATGGCAATTCATGTGCAATAGATATGACAACTTTTAAACAAAAAAATTGTCGAAAGATATTGATATGAGATCTAGTTTCGAAGATCTCATCGTGATGAATTTAATGATGAAAACGGATCTTCAATTAAATTTTTCATTTAAAAGATAAAACATTTTAAAATCTAAAAATCCAAAAGGTTTTCATATGCATGCATGCGGTGATGCGACTGTAATATGTATGTTATAAACGTGTGGGTGGATATTGTTCTCACCGCATATGTGAACATTATCAGCATCCTAAATATATTTCTCCGAAAGTTTCTCATTCTGTACATTGAGCACATGTTTAATTTCTTGTCTTAAACTGTTCGGACAACCTTTGCTGGAAAAGATAGACGATCTGGCCTTCTTTACGCGGTGTGATACCCCGAAAGAAAAATAAACACAAATCGGCCCGGGTGGGTTGCAATCCGGCCCACTGCGACGAGTTCTATTCGACCCGACGACCCCCAGTAAACGAGCCCTCCTCAACTACAGCGAGCGCCCCTTCGGTTCTTCCGCCTCGGCCCATCCACCCACGTCGACGACGAGCTCTCTCCCTCTCGCCCCGTCTCCTCCCCCTCGCGACGCCACCGACGCGTCGCCGGCCGCCGGCTAGCCGCCCCAGGCAGGACGTAGCTAGTCACCCCGCCCGGCCCCGATGGCCGAGGAGCTGGTGCTCGACACGGCGATCCGGGACTGGGTCCTCATCCCGCTCTCCGTGGTCATGGTGCTCATCGGCGTGCTCCGCTACTTCGTCTCCAAGCTCATGCGCTCCCCGCCGTCCGCCTCCTCCTCCCCCGACCCCAAGACCGTCAAGGAGGGGTGCGTTGTACTCCCGCCTTTCCCCTCCCCTCCCCTCCCGCCAATTCCGTCCCGATCTGGTCCCCGACTCGCCCGATCTGAGCGATCTGGATCGGGGAGCTAGCCGGGGTTTGCCTGTTTGAGAATTCTGATAGTTGCGGCCGTTGTTGCTGAGCTGATGGCTGCTGCTGTAGCTGATCCGAGGGTTTTGGTTTTTGCAGGCAGGTCGTCATCAGGGCGAGGAACCTGAGGAACGGCGCGCAGTTCATCCCGGCCAAGGCCTTCAAGGCCCGCAAGCTTTATTACACCAACGGGGTAATTCCACCAGTAGCATCTGTGTTTGCTAAATCCCAATTTAGGAGATATCAGTCGAGCGCAGCCCTTTAAGGCTTTAATAGTCAGGATCCAGAATAGAGTGCACTCAGACTCTCAGAGCAGTATTGTGATTGAAGTTAGAGTTGTGGGTTGGCAGGGTTGACTTGATGATTGCTTGCTTGTATATCATGTTTTCCTTCTCAAACTGTTGGAATAATGTGGTCGAGTGTATTGTAGGAAGCCGGATTGCTTCATGTTCCTAAAGAGGATGCGCAGAAGGCTCAGGCCGCTATGTTTTCAGACCCAAACATGGCCATGGACATGATGAAGAAGAATCTCTCCATGATAGTTCCACAGGTTCAGTGACATGGAAATTGATTTACCTGTATCGCAGTTACCACTACCTTCTACTAACACACCGTGTCATCCTTTTGCAGACACTTACATTTGCATGGGTGAACTTCTTCTTTTCCGGTTTTGTTGCAGGTATGTGCTTTGCCATGTATAGCATATATGAATGTGATGCTTGCTCTCTTCATATGCCTTTTCCATGTCCGTACATTTGTTCGTGCTGTTGTAAGATGATCACTTTTAAACTTTGATGCACAAATGTGTGGCAATTTCAAGTCCGTAAATCTATTGTATGCAATGTTGTTCCCATTGAAGGAACTTGTGATTTTCACCAAGCATTTTGGCCTAAGTGCATGAGTAGATCCAAACATGCTTCTGTCTAACTTACGTTAAGAAAAATGCCCTATTGCCTCGGAAGGAATTGTTGACCAACCTTTGTTCTTCGATGGTGAACATGTTACTGTCATTAGTGGCAAAATTTGCATATGATTTCACAAGGAGTATATTTTGTTGTGCTTGTGTTGTCTTCAGCTATGCTATCAGCTGAAGTTAATTCTTCATTTCGTATGCCTTTAGAAATTTGTAGTCCAGATGTTCACATATTGTTCACTTTGCACCGTCTTCTGGACTCTCATCATGGAATTTTTTGTAGTACAATTCTAGAATGCAAATAATGTTTTAGGATCTAGAAGTTTATGATAAGTTCATATGGATTTATGGCTGATGTATGGGCATATGCAATTATGCATTGTCATTTTCTGTTTTTTTACGATCTTAGCCTTGTACTCACATATCTGCTGATCTCTTTTCAGCCAAAATCCCCTTTCCATTGACTCAACGATTCAGGGGAATGCTGCAAAATGGGATAGACCTGAGTACTGTTGATGTGAGCTATGTTAGCAGCCGTTCATGGTGTGTAAGAAACTGATATATTTTCTGTTAGGTATTTCCAGGGTCTAAATGCCTTAACGTTTTGCTCCTTTTGATAGGTACTTCCTCAATTTATTTGGCTTGAGGGGTCTTTTTAGTCTCATCCTTGGTGAAGAAAATGGTTAGAGATACACTTAGTTACACTCCTACAAAAATATTGCGATGTTTATTATTTTCATAACCGTTTTCCTTATGGTTTATGCATGACATGCAGCTACTGATGATGCCCAAAAGATGATGGCGATGGGCGGTGGAATGGGCTTTAATCCAGCAATGGTATGAGAACCTTAATCTGTATCGGAATGCATGATGTTTAACCCTTTTATACATATACACGTGCATGACACAGCACTGGTAATTTCACAAATTCACACATCAGATAATGCACATTTTTTAATATGTGCTGCGGTTATAATAAATCAGATCGAATTTAGTTCGAAAAAAAATGCTGTATAGTTTGAAGAAGCTTGTATGAATGATGTTTGGATCGCATTCAGGGGATCATGTATTGTATGGTGATGAGGATGAGGATATTGGTTATTGCTGTTATTTACAGACCCTCTATCATTCGATGTACTATCGTTTAGCTGGCCTGGCTTTTCAAATTTGATTGAAATGCTACTTCATGTTTTCAGTAGCTTTTCAAGCATTATGTTGTGCATTGGCATTGCAACTGTCTGCTTTCCTCTGGTTCGGCTGTGCCCCTCGATCTAGGAGACTATCAATTCACATGGTTGTGCCCTTGTGTCATTCTGTGTCCCAGAGCATCACAATCTTGATGTTTTACAATGTTTGGGTTGTTTTTTTAATTTTGTTTTTACCCGAGTGTTTCAGTGCTCTATCTCTGTAGAGAAAGACCTTACCATTTTCATCCGACCATTTTTCAGAGCTTGAGCGCAGAGAAAGACAGCCTCGACATCATCCAGCATGACTGGGCTTTACCAAAGATGGAGCGTAATGCCGAAGACGTGTTGAGGAAACTACTGAAGAATTGAGCTGAACAAGCACCACTAGGCCCTCCAAGTTTTGAGTTTAGCTTATCAACTGATCAGACAGTTATACTTCTGTAATTGTATTATTATTTTTATTGTTTACGAGCGCTACTGATTACGAAGCTGTGAGCTGTCTTACAAAACGATGTACTCCATATCATGTTTTTCAGTAATGTATCAGCTGGAGTATTCCATATCATGTTTCTCAGTAATGTATCAGCTGCTTTGGGTGATCAAAGTTGTGATTCTCTCTGAGAAAAAAAGACAGAGTTGTCATGTCACACATGCTAGTATAATGCTGGCTGCCTTATGGATGATCTGTTCTGCTCAAGCTTGCCATTGCGTAAATACAATATGGTCACGTACATACATATTTACATACTGGTGTAGATATTCATATTTTGTACTGCACTCACTATTTTCTTACACTTCACAAATGTTCCATTAGTCTACTTATTACTACGTACATGTCCTGGCAGGGTGAATCACATGACAGGGTAGCTCGCGAGCAGAGCGACGCCGCACAGGCCGGCCGGGATGCCGGCGTCGCGCTGCAGGAGCATGTAGCCGGCCTCACCCCACTCCGCCCCCCACGAGTTCTTGATGATCCAGTACTTTCCCGACCCCTCATCGCCGGTGTCGGTGCTGGTCTCGCCGTAGCCCACGACGGTGACGCCGTGGTTCACCCCGGCGGTGCAGGGCCCCGAGAAGACGCCGCCGCCGTAGAGCTGCCACACGAAGCCCCCCGCGTCGACGGCCACCGACACGGGCTGCTTGGCGGCGGCCCGCAGCAGGTCCGGCTCGCTGTTGGCCGTCACGTTCTGGTAGCCGGCGATGCTCACCGTGGTCTCGTTGAGCTTGGCCGTCTGGCAGACGCCGTTGACGCCCAGGTACGGGTAGCTGGCCTCGGTGGTGAGGCCGTGGTTGTCCATGACGAACTCGTAGGCCCAGCTCATGAACCCGCCGGCGCACCCCACCGCCTCCGCGTCGCAGTCCACCAGCTCCTGCTCCGACAGCGACACCAGCTGCCCCTTCTTGATGTAGTTCAGCCCCTCCATGGCCGCCACCGCCGCGAACGCCCAGCACGACCCGCAGCCCCCCTGGTTCTTCACTGCCACCACCGCCCCTTTCTTCCTCCAGTCCACCTCCTTGGGCACAGTGCTGTTATCATTCTCAGTCTCTTTTCCAGGCATTGCCACCTGCGAAAAAGATCAGAATTCAACTTTAAGCGATGATCCAAGAATCAGAATTCAAAACTATCATACTTATTTCTTTTGAAAGTTCAAAACTGCTGTATCAAATACTATGTAGTACTCCCTCCGTCCCAAAATAACTGTCTCAAGCTTAGTACTTGAGACAGTTATTTTGGGACAGGGAGTATGTAATTGGAGAGAAGAAAGCATCCACTGACGGGGGCAAAGTCTTCTCTTCTCGGAGCGCGCCGGCCGGCTCGTCCGGGAGCGCCTAGGCCGAGCACCTTGGCCCTGAACTCCTCGTTCGTCAGGTCGGCGAACTTGTTGTCGGTCAGCGTGTAGCTATGGCCGCCGGAGTTGAACTCCTCGATGAGCTCGACGTTCTTCCTGTACACCTCGAGCCTCCTCTGCTTCTCGCCGGCGTCGGTGTAGGCACGGCCGTGCTTGCCCATCCACCGCTCGAACCTCCTCACCATCGGATCATCGTCGGCGACGGCGAGAGCAGCCCTCCTGACCATCGGATCATCGTCGGCGACGGAGAGAGCAGCCCTCCTGACCATCGGATCATCTTCGGCGACGACGAGAGCAGCCCTTCTCGCCATCGGATCATCGTCGGCGACGGCGAGAGCAGCCCTCCTCGTCATCGGATCATCGTCGGCGACGGCGAGAGCAGCGCTCCTCGCCATCGGATCATCATCGGCAATGGCGAGGGCGGCGCAGGCCGAGACAAGCAGCAGGAGAAGCAGGGAGGGCCTGGCCATTGCTGCAGCTCTTGACCTTCGAGAGAACTGAGGTAGGAGTATGCATGAGCAGGCCGTTATGGGCTGTTTTATAATTTAATTTGATGTTGTTTTCGGCATTTAGTCCGTTTATCATCCGATGTGTGTGATTTGGGGGTGGTCTGGTGTGCAAGCATGCACAACCGCATGTGATCTGTGCTGCAAAGAGCAACAGGTCGGCCACAAGGTTCTGTAATTACACTAGGATCTCAGAAAGAGCATCACATCATCTTCAGATTCAGTAAACTGCATGCGTCGAGCAATAGTAACTCTCAAGTTCCTCCTGAATTCATGATAAGTGCTCCAGAATGCGCACCTCAACAGCTCATCACTGTCCCATATGTCAGAAGGCTAACAATAACAAACAGGGCAGAGGCTAGAATGCATAAGTTTTTAATGTTCAATCGAGCAACAAGAAACAGTATCAAGGAAAAACACAGCTCTTCGAAACAGGTAACCCACGTAATGCGCATAAACAAACATTGGCAATGGGGTTCTGCTTCTGACCGTGCATATAGCAGCTTGTTGCATCTAGAGTTCGAGACCATCACGTCGGCTCGAGATCATGGCATCGGCGGCAAGGCTCCACGACATTTAGCTTGACTCCGTCCGGAGGGAACCTTTGGCTCAACATGTGTCCTGATCCCCCTTACGAGCTTCCGCCAAAAAATCCAAGTGCAACAGCAAGCACTTGCACTTGCCAGTACTGTTGGATGAGCAGCTGCCCCAAGGATGCCCTCGTGTGACGTCCAATGTAAGGCATTCGAGCGACGTCGCATTCTCAATGATATGGCATGTCAGCTCAACCAAGCTCTTCGCGCATGAGAAGCCGATGATCTTCAATGTCTTAAGGTTATCATGGCGGTGTCCTGGTACCTGCCTCAAATTCGAATTGTCTCCCACGATTGACTCATGGATGTTCCTTCACATGATTTTTTGTCACAATGCATCTATTCTTGGATTAGTTTCTAACATAACTTCTAGGTAAACCCCTTATCCTGTGGTATTGTGCTTTCTAATCTCCTAGGACAATACTTTTAGCTTGCTTTCTTGCCATGTAGGCCATATGTATCGATACTTCTATTCCATGCTTTTGCTGCAAATTTGAAATTATAGTCTGGACATGTGTGTTAGGGTGTGTCCTCAACTATTGCTCACATTCATGTGTCAACCACTCAGCAGTTAATTTTGTGCTCTCTCCCAGTGGCGGAGCCACAAACTGAATATAGAGGGGGCCAAAACATGTCATATAATGATAGAGGGGGCCAAATCACCTAAACTTAGCTAATTTTGTTTGACAAGTGGAGGATTAGGACTAGATATAGGTGTATTTGTGAGAGCATGGGGGGGGGGGGGGGGGGGGGCAAGGCCCCTGTCAGCACCCCCTGCCTCCGCCACTGCTCTCTCCTACTGTCGGGCAACTGCGGTGCATGTTCAATTCTTTATACAGAATGTCCTCTCATGTGCAATCTTAGAAGCCCCAATGGAAGAAGGACAATCCTCACTTGTGCATGCTATTATAATCCTGTCTAGATAGTTCCTATGAAAGTCATAATTCATGTTCTGTGAGATGTGAAGGTAAGAAGTTCCCTCCTCAACTGGCTCACATCTAGAAAACGAAACTTCCTCATAAAGTGCTCATGTGGGTTCTCTCTTCTCTCATCGTACCAAACTCTGGCCTTCTTGTTTTTAGCCCTGCTCTTCCTACCATCTGGAAGCCTAAAAGTTGGTTTTTAAGCCCCATCATTGTCTTGCTCACTTAGGTCATTTGGGTTGCTCTCCTCATCAAATGAAGGTAACCAATCTTCCTCCATAATTTGATCCAAACTTGCATGTGATCCTGTGGTTGGCCTCTTTCTTTGACTTCTTGTGATGATGCCCTCCACCTCCTCTGCTGCCTCCTCCTCCTCCTCTGGTTCATATGGCCCATCCACATCAGTGCCCCCCTCAAAATGATGAAGTGGATCATCTATACGCTTCTTCATTGCCTCAACCCTAGCAATCATGTCCTCATCCGCTAGCAAATTAGTGTCATTCTCACTGTTAGTACGATCTTCAACCATTAGCCCTAGAAGTTTTCTTTTAGTTGTCTTGTATTTCTCTCTTCTTTGCTATTTCCCCTGAACTTCTCAATCTCTTCATTCCTCTTCTGCTCCATCATCTGCTCAATTTTCTCACCAATGTCCATTGCAAATTCTGGTATTGCTGGACCCTTTAGCTTCAACATACAAGAACTCTCCCTTGTGTTCATGACCTGCACTGATTGTGGTTGTGGCTTTGTTGGGCTAGGGAACAATACTCATTTTATATCTATCTCATACGGAGCTGGCAGACCAATTTCAGTCAATGGAACTTGCTCTTCACAATCACGTCCAATGTTCAAATCACTTGGTCTTGGAGCATCACTGTTATGTTCACCACTGTCTTTTCTTTGCTAGCTTGGATCGCTCCCTCCAGGGCGATCAGGGGGCCGCCTCCCTCCCTCTCCTCCACCTCGTCGTCACTACAGACGTGTGTGGGCTAATCCCGGGTGCCGTCGGTGATGGGGGCGGCGGGGATCTAGGCTGCAGCCCCATGGTCTGGAGGTACCGGTGGTGCAAGATCGCCCTTCGGTCTTCGTCTTTCCTGGCGGTTCGGCGCTGCTTCGAAGGCTTCGTGGGAAGGGCGGATCAGGAGGGGATGTGGCCATGGTTGACTGGTCGACGTCGCCTCCGGACAGATCTGATCTGGCTGGTGCCGCTGGCGGTGATGGCCATCTCCTCCGTCGGAGGTGGTTGGCCTAAGGCTGGATGGTCAGATCTCAAGATCCACCACCTAGTTCCGGCTGCGAGTCGGAAAGACATAGTTGCTAGTGAAACCGAGCCGATGGCGGCGTTCTGCGTTGTTGCCTTGATGAAGGCTTCGTCGTGTAACTACTGTCGATCCACTCATGTTGCTTCAGGGAAAACCCTAGGATCTGGTCTTCCAAATCAAACGGTGGCGGTACTGCGGTGATGTTTTCTCTCTTGGGAGCATCGTTTGTTGAGCAGAGCTGGAAGGCATAGGTAGGAGATCGAGTGGCTTCGTCTTGCACGGAGCTTTCGGTGGAGATGTCAAGTCATGCCTGACCGACAGGTGCTACGATGTGTCATGCCTGGTCAGCAGGTACTACACAAGATAGATCTTCCAGAATCTTAGCGTCTAGACGGACGAGTGCACGGCGGTGGCGTTGTTTGGCGCCGTGGTGACATCGACGGATGGACGAACTAGCAAGGATGATGCAGATCTCTGTCTTAAAGATGGGTCAATGATTCGATGATGATGCCGACGTCTAAAATATGTGCATGTGGTGTACGTTTTAGGTCTGCTGCATCCGTTGTGGGTTCCGATACTTTATGTGGATGGATCGACAACGACACCGATTTTAGATATAGGAAGTGAGAGCACTCCATATTATCGAGTTTTCTAACGTGTGATGACTTGATGCATGTTTTTGTTAGACCTATATTAAATTATAAATAAAGATGAACGATTGATGCATAGACCGGGGTTTTAACCTCTTTTTCCAAAAAAAAAAGAGGATGGGGTTTTAACTCTTTTTCCAAAAAAAAGAAAAAAAACTGGCTGACATGTCATATCATTGAGAATGCGACGTCACTTGAGGGCCTTGCATTGGACACCACACAAGGATATGTTCAACTATACTGGCAAGTGCTTGCTTTGCACGTGGATTTTATAGCGGAAGCTCGTAAAGGGCTCTCCGCTATCAGGACATATGTTGGCTATCAGGACATATGTTGAGCCAAAAATCCCCCCCCCCCCCCCCCCCCGAGTCGAGCTAAATGTTGTGGAGCCTTGCCGCCGATACCATGATCTCGAACCAGTGTGATGATCTCAAACTTCAGATGCAAGTTACTACAAGTACCCTAAGATTTCTATGTAATTTTAATTTAGAATGCAGGGAGCCTTGCTGTTGTTGTTGCCAATGTTATACCCTGAACCGATCACCAAACTAGCTGCTGCTGGTTGTATTGTACTAAATACAACCGATTTTTTTATAAACTTACAATAACATATATACACTTTTTGCAATCAAACAGTCAGAGATATTTTGGCGTTCTTGAAATTGTCGGTCAAGTCACCAAACACGTCATCCCCATTGGAATTGCCACTCTTTGGCACCCACCTTTTCACTGGGGGAGTATAGCAGCTACATCTAAGACATTGTACAACTCACAATAAGAACAACAGCTGTGTGCTAATGTCCAATCCATGAAGAAGGTACTGGTTGAAACCTAGACTTGGCACCCGCTAGCGCCTCATGGTAATCTGCCCCGCTGAAACAGTCACGGAAGTCGGTGAACAGCTTGTCGAACACCCTCCACAGTACTTTATACGACCTCGAATATGGAAAGGGAAGGAAAAACTGCAAATGGAACATGAAACACCGATATCAGCAAGTACTGCACTCTGCATACCCCAAGAGTCAATCTGAAGTTATGTATATCTACCCTTAATTAGTATTGATGAAAATGCAGAAAGAAATTGATGTTTATTCTACTGGCACATGAAAAGTAAGGATATTTGTATTTTCTGCTCCGAGAATTAGAAAATATATATTCAGAAACAGTTCTTACATCTCCTTCTTGCGCTAGGTGTTTTAACAGCATGAATGTTTGCTGGTTTTCTTCCAAATTGTCAATGACTGCAATCCATATATTTGAAGCAAGTTCATGGGCCTTTTCTCCTGTTCTACCACAAGCAATGAACTGATCTGTACAGAAGATGAGAAGGCAGTGCCAATTTGGTGTCAGTATATACATACGGATATCAGTAATCCTCATTGTGAAGCAATACATGAATCTTATAGTATATGGAAACATGAATCTTTTACTCGTATAGAGGAGCACTACATAGCTTTCCAAGATTTCAACTGGATGCAGTCAAGAATTCCAAGTTTCTTTTCTATAATAATACAGTATCCAATTTTTTTTATAAAGCAAAATATGTACTAGCATCGCAATTCTCCCATACACGACATGATTTAGAAGCACGGCATTTAGTTCTATCTTTGAAAAATAATTTTGATCATGATCATCCAACACCTAAAATATGCCAGCACTGAAGCTAGCAAAAAACTTTATGCTTGGACTGATATTTGAAACACAACTCACCAATTATGGTGCCATGAAGTATGCTGGACGGAGGAACGGCAAGGCGCTCAAGCTGTTCTTTTAAATAGAGATATGTGTGTCCAACAAGTTCATCAATCTCCCCACCAGATGGTACAAGGTTCTCGCTGACATAAAGCGCTTGGAATCTCCTGTAAATAATTCACACATATTTTAATTAGATTTTGATATGCTGGATGGCACAAAGGAGAGGTACACTTCCATGGCTTTGATATAAATGATCTAGCAAGTATGTATACTAGAAACAAATAATTTGCCCTTCTTCAGACATAGTACAGTTCAAAGTGAAATGTCTAGAGTATATCATCCAACAACAATGTTGTTTACAAGATGCAGTAATATAAAACTAAAATGATACTGGATGCAGTGTGATAAGTGAGACTTCTATCTTGCTTTTACATTTTCTAAATTGATACAAGATACAAGGAACCAATCATACTGCAGGTATAGTAGGAACTGGAAATCTCCGTTGTTCTTCAGAAACATCATATAATGGAGAAGACAGAACAATATCAGACTAGGAAACTCACCTCCTAGCAGAACCTCTGGGAATTGGCCCAGGCCAGCGTTTCCGGAAACCAGCCGATGGCCATTTCCTTGCAATAGCGGTTTGCCACAGGTATTCTCCTCGGAACATGCTTGCCCAATGCTTGCTGACACATGATATCTGAACCCACTCATGGGTTGGTAACCGAGTCAATATTTCTACAAGGAGATGTTCAGGGAGACTACCAATTGGTCCATCACCTCTGTCCGTCATAAGGCTATCAAACAGAGAACAAAAAGACCAAGTGTTTGTTTTTCCATTTTCAGTCCAGCAACAAGAAATACAGAATTACAGATAAGCACATAGTTATGAAACAAGAGAATGATTTTAACGAACAGAACAACAAGAATTGTGATAAAGTGCCCATAAACGTGCACAAACCAACACCGGCAACAAAGTTGTGCTTCCCGTGAGTAGTAATACAACAACCCACAGCAAAATTCCAATGTAGTACTATAAATATACAGATTGTTAAAAAGATGGAATCAGAGAAACACAGTATTCTCCACAGACACAGAGCACAACAAAGTTAGCGGCTGTATACTCTATTTGATACGAAAACAGAATGCTTCAGATCACCGGCAAACAGAGGAATGTGCGATTGGTTGTGAAACCCCTTTGCTAAAATTGTCCTCTGTATATGACAGAACAGGACTCCGTTATCACCCTTATCATCCTGAGGAAGCACAGTAAGCCTAAACACATACGGTGGCTGTTGTGCATTACAATGAAGTAGTACCGTACAATCACTAGCATAGCGAACAAAGCGGACACGTCAAAGAACAAATAATCTTTTGCACCATCAACCAATCTGTTCAGAATTGTCTGAGTGCTACTGGATCATACACCCACCAACAGGACAGGAGAAGGCTACATCTACATGGGCCAGCCAAGAAGATCATCTTGGCCAGTCAGTCGGCCATACGGCAAAAGACGGCCGATCAAGAACCAGCCGTCCCCATGATGAACCGGAGATCATTAATTTTGGTGGATGAAAGTAAACGACCGACCAACCAACCAACCAACAAGAACGCCAATAGCTTATCTACAATCGAAGCAGCACCCGTGCCAACCAAGATTCACCCGCGGACCAGCACGAAGCAGAGCTAGCAGGCCGGCCGGAAATACAAGGAACCGAACTCGAAATCCGGCAAGAAGCGCGCACCGGAGCGGGGAGGGGGGCGCGGCTCCTCGGGGGTCTCCCGGCGGCTCCAGGGGGCCTCCGGACCCCGGAGGGAGAGGAACGGGCGGAGGGAGGAATATCGCCCGAGTCGGGTGGAGGAGGGGGGCGAAAAGAAAAGAGGAGCGGAAGACATGGACGGCTCAGCTTTAGCCGCCCCGCCTCCTCGTGTGCCTTGCTCCGGGGACGCGTAGCTCCACGTTTCCTTCACACACAGGTTCCCTGCTCCGTGTGCTTTCCCGGGGGCGCGTAGCGTGGCGTGTCGGCACCGCCCGACGGGACCTTCGTGCGTGCGGTCCGTCGGGCACGGCCCGTTCACCCACTGGACTGGAGGCCCATGCAGTGAGAGGAGAGGACGGACGCCTGAGCCCAGCCCAAGCGAGCGTGTCGTCGAGGTCGAGCGACGAAGGAATCCCCGAATCGCATCGCCTCCTCGTCCCCGCCCCCGCCCCCGCCCCCGCCCCGGACGGAATCCTCCTCTGCCGCCGCCGACGACATTCCCATCGCGGTTCGTCAGTCGAGCTTTTTTCTTCCCCGACGCCGAGCGACCTCTCTCCCTGCGAAGTCGTTCGGGGTGGGCGTCGGCCGGCGCAGGGGAGACACCGGAGTCCGAGCATCCGCGGCGGCCGGAGGTAAGGAGGAGGAGGAAGGGAGACCAGGGCGCGGCGGAGCTGGGCGTTCACTCAGGTAACGCGGCGAGATCTTTTTGGTCCCACATCGCCCAGCGACTAGGAATCCCACCAGTTTGTAGACGTTGGGCCTCAGCGGATTCGTCTAGGGTTAGAGGGCCGCAGGTATAGGGAGAAGCCAGGGCATTGGAAATAAGAAATAGGAAATTAAAATAGTACTCAGCTGACCTTTCTTTTATCCAGTGAAGATCACTTGTGTACCTCGCCATGTGATAAATAAAGATACATAACCGTGAATTAGCTGTGGTGGGACAGTACTGATAAAAGAACGAATTAAACACATCTCATTGGCTCGGGTCAGTTGGCGAAACTAAATGTAAGAGTATTTTCTTTAAATTTACAGCCGGCTAGTTGGTAAATAAAAATCATCAGGGATTTATGATTGATGGTAATGTTTCCTGAAGATGGTTTGCAAGCGCAACAGCAACGAGTTTCTTCCAGACAATGATCTCAGCTGGATATATGTGCACAATTACGAATTATTGTTAACGTTATTGTACATCATACCAATGCAGATTAACTTGCTCGTACTGTCTAGAAAGCCTACCTTAAATCAGTTTCTGCTTACTTCCTGTCTAAATGTTAAAATCCGTTGTCATACTCGTCTAATCTTTTAACATCTTCCTGCATGAGATAAAAACTTAACATCAAGATTTTTTGGCTTTTAATGGTCTTCAGTTATTTCTGCTGTTAAGGCACAATGGAGTTTTAGAAGTTAGATTAGGTGAGATTTTCAACATAAAGAGTACAGACTAGTGGATAATAAGCAGATAAAATGGCATGATGTACTCCCTCCGTTCCAGATTATAAGATGTTTTGGACATTTCAATACGGACTGCAATGAGTGAACAAACACACTAAAATGCATCTATATACATCCAAATCAGGAAAAAAAATTAGAACATCTTATAATCAGGAACGGAAGGAGTAGCGACCATCCATTTTGTGTCTTTATTAGTCAAAATCTCGATCAGGGGGCAGATTTTAGTGCATATGCATTCCAGATCGTTTGCTCCATCAGGGATAACCATAGATTAAGGCAGATGCATGTTAGTTACTGAGGAGACCCAGAGGAGCAACTTCTGAATCTTAAATATGGCAAAAGTACATTCAACATTTAAATAATTGTGTTTACTTTACCTTTTAATTACCACAGGGTGGGTACAGACTGGTCCTTCTGACCCGTGATGATAACTCAAGGTTGGGCAGCGGCGGCTGTGGTAGCAAACGGTGGTGGCGGCAGAGGGGGAGATGAGAAGAAGACGCCTGTGGTAGTAAACGGTGGTGGCGGCCGAGGGGGAGATGAGAAGAAGGCGGCTCCAGGGTGCGACGTGGAGGCGCTGCGCAAGTGCCTGGAAGAGAACAAGGGTGATCGCGTCAAGTGCCAGGCCCACATCGACGCCTTCCGATCCTCATGTTCTGTCAGCCCCACGACCACCTCCGACCAACGTCCCAGCGTATGATCTTCCGCTTCTTCGTTCCCAATCAAAATAATTTTTAGACCAATTTTAACCCATGGACTTATTAAGTGAATTCTTCCTACCCTGTCTGCAATTCTGGTTAATTTACATGCTCAGATAGATATAAGATAGATAGGGCCTTATCTGATCCACTATTTTCAACAAATGAAATTTTGTTCAAGTTGAAAGCCAAACATGACACTGTTGCTGATAGTGTTAGGTTAGTCATCACTCCAAGGTCTTCTAGAGAAATGGAACAGCTTCTTTGGAGAGACGTTAATATAAATAGATCAGATAAACATACTATACATATGGATAGATCCTACATACAGAGAAAGAAACCATGTCATCTGTAAACTTCTAAACACTTTCTCTGAACCGGTTGGTGTAGTTTTAAGTGCAATCAGGACTAAAACATGGTGCTATTTTGTTGGTGCAGGTACAAAAGGAGGCCTGAAACACTGGTGTTCTTGCTGGGGTGGTTTTACAAGAAACCTTGTCGAATAATTATGATGAATGTTGCGAGTGAGCAAACGGTCATGTGAAAGATAGGATAATCAGGACTTAGACTGGCAGGGTTTTTCTTCACCTTCTTTGTCACTGCTACATATATGGTATTTGTTGGTGTGGAAATAAGCATTGACAAAACTCTAAAGCTCGATGTCAACATAGCGAATAGCTTAGGTTTCAGAATCACCATTTTCTTCAGTGGACCACGTCACGGGCTGTGCTAGGCTACTTCACAATCTGGAGTCTCAAGATTAGCGTAGTTTCGTCTGCTGTTTTGGATAATATGCACCTGATTCAAAGGTCTTGTTAGGTGCTTTCTTTTTCCGTGGTAAGTGGTGTTGACAATGACATGTTTAAATCACAACACGGGGTGTTGGTTGTTCTTCCCTCACCCTGTTGAGTTTCCAGGTTTGCAAGAGGACAAGAAGCAAATGAGTATGATATCATCAACAATCATATAATGAAATCCTGCACAGTTTAGTACTAGCAGTTAGCAGATGAACTAGAACAACATGAAAGCCCCAAATTCAAATCACTATCTTATTTTTCTCAACAGCAGTATTGGTAGTCACATTAGTTGGGACCAAATCAGTCAGGAAAACTAAAACAAAGTGCAGATTTTTTTTTTCTCTCGTGAACAGATACTCCCGTATGGAAGTAAACTACTCTTGTTGAGCTTTTTTTTACACTAGTATAGTGTCAAATGATCTTATATAATGGAATGGGGGAAATACAAATAAGAAAGGTCTTCTAGAAGGAGAGTATGTATTTATTTTTGGATAGTGATACGTTTTTGGTTAGTCGGAACCGAATGATCTTACTCCACCTCCCTCCTGTGAGGCTGAGCGCGTGCAATGTGTGAAGCCTAGGTCATCAGTATGTGAGCAACATGGACGTCTGGAGTGGACAGGAAGAGTGAGTGAGCGAGTCGAGTGGACGAGGATGTGAGGCAAGGGTAGTTTTAGAAAGCAGCGACATTTCGTAACGTGATAGAATTTGCACTAAGAAACCTTTAACGACCTACATTTTGGAACACAGGGAGTACATGCTTTCAAGGAAGAACTTGAAACACAACAAGATCCCTCTTCAATTCCCATGGGTGGTGTGCACAGCAAGTGGACATCCACATCACACAACAAACAAGCATCCCTGTGATAATACATGCTAGCGAGAACATGCCCACTTTTGTTTTCCAGCCCTTGCGTGGCGATGCATCCCAGTCCTCAAACACAAGAGTGATTCTAGACCTCCCGAAGTAAAATTGTTTCTTTTGTCAGTGGGCACAATTTTTTGTTGCGTTGGAAGCAAAATAAAATGTTACACATGATACATGTTTTCATTTAGATCAAAGCAAACATGTGCAACAGAAGCAGGTGTTATTCGCATCCAAAAATTAAACTTTACCAAGATAAACCAGAATGCAATTTTACTACACCCCGTTCCTAAATATATGTCCCTGTAGAAATTTCACCAAAACTACATACAAAGAAAATGAATGAATCTACACTCTAAAACACGTATATATACATTCATATGTAGTTCATAGTAAAATATCTAAAAAGATTTATATTTAGGAATGAAGGGAGTAGTTAGCAATGGAAGCATCATCGCCAAGAAGAAAGTTGCGGGCTTGCATTTTGGAAGCGGTTACGACTGGGAAAGACATAATAAAAGCAAGTCATTTAGAATATAATGTAACAAACAACCTATTACTCCCTCCATCCGGAAAACTTGTCGGAGGGATGGATGTACCTAGATGCATTTTAGTTCTAGATACATTCATATTTATTCATTTTTGTGACAAATAATTTCGGATGAAGGGAATATTTCTCTGTACATATCCAACTCATATTATGCTACTGGGGCTAGTTTGGTTTGTGTCCACGGCTTCGTGCCTGGGCAATAGTGATGTCTGACATGGACACATTCTGAATGTTAGATGTGTTGGGAATTAGCACACAAATGGACTTGTGGTTAACTGAAAACTACAGCGAAAACAAAGTAATCTTAGCACCACATCATGTACTAACTCAAGGATCGTTGCTTAGCACAATAGGAAACATATGCAGCAGCATATATGTAGAAGAGAATGTTACTCAAAACACAAGACGCTCCTCACACAAGTGCCTTGTGTTAGGAGTAACTTTCTGGACAGCAACAAGCATCAACAAAAGAGTCGCCGGATTTTTACGTGGAAAACCCATCAACTTGAGGGGGAAAACCACGGACCGAAGCCATCCAAATCCTCTTCCACTATTTTCAAATATGGGATACAACAAGTTTCTTCTCTAGATAGCACCAGAGGATCTCATACACCAAGATTTTCGAATCCTGGATGAACACAACAAAGATTTGGGGCTCAAGAGCTAGGGATTGGAACAATCTCACCAAAAATGATGGAACCGAAACTTGAAGGATACAAGATAGTGGATCTGGATCATCACAACCTTAGAGAAGAGCTTCCTTTGCTTCTTCCTTCAATCTTTCTCTTCTTTCCTTTCTCACTTGGTTTTCTCTCCGCCTCGGACCGTGCCTGGGCCTCGAGGCTAATGTAGTCGTCCGATTCAGCGGTATCGGAAGAAATGGACAGGCTTGTGAAGATATGTGACACTTGGGTCAGTTACGCACGGTCGAGGTCATGCCACTGATAGAAAAGCGACCGCGACAGCGTTTTTGGACGATGTCTGCGTGTTTAGCACCAACGGCCACGACGACCAAGTGCATGGAGACGAGTGAGGGCGGTGAACGTTTGGTCTCCGTCTGCTGCCACCCCCATCACCTCCGACCAAATCAAAGTGGGGAGATAAAAATGGCGGGACTTTTGTGGCCCTGGATACCAAGCAAAGTGTGGCAACTCATTGCCACGACGATCGCCGGACGTGAGCACACAAGGATAACACCGCTTGGGCAGAGCTACCACCGGAGAAACAGGGGATCGGGATGAAAGGAACAGGTCAGGACAGAGGATGAAGAAGACAGCTTCAGTTCTCAGGGAACAGGGCAGGACAGAGGATGAAGATGCCCTGCTCACAGTCACAGGTCGACTCTCGCTGGCCCACGGTCCGTGTCCACCAAATCCCATGATACTAAGAGCAACTCCAACGCGCCGATTCATTTTATCCGCGAGTGTCCGTTTGAATCACGGTAGACAAAATAGTCGTCGATTCATTTTATCCGCGAGCGTCCGTTTGGGTCGGGGTGGGCAGAAAAGTCGGCCCAACACGTCGACCCAAACGGACGCGTGTTCGCTTTTCGTCCGCCCGTCGATCCATTCGCGATCCATTTATAAGCCTGATTTGCATCGGCGCAGAGAAGAGACGGATGCGCGCGACGTCCGCCTACTTCTCCTGGTCTGTTAGTCGGTGGCACATTGATCATCCTCTCCCACCCATATCGACAACAAACGCTCGCCCGTCTCCGCCGCGTCGTTGTCGCCGCCAATTTGCCGGTGCCGACACACCTCCCCTAATGTCGCCACCTCGCCGCCGCCACCGTCTCGCTGCCGGGATTTCTCCAGGCCAGCCACCTGGTCCAAGGGAGGCACACGTCTCTTCGCTGGCCAACTCCTTTGACGACACCCGCAAGTTGTTCGACAGTTTGCCAAGGTATAAAATGGACTCCGCCGATGAGTTCTTTTTCATAATTTCCTGTGCGACTCTGACGATTCCTCGTCCGATGATGAGAAGATCATGGCTGCCGTGTTGGTCCATCATCACCTTAATAGCGAGTTGCCGTTGTTCCGTGGCTCGATCCCGGGACACCTTCCGGCGGTGAATCGTAGAAAATGAGCGTACGGAATGTATCTGTTATCAAGGTTTTCAGTTTAATGATGAGAATGTTGTGCCTGGGCATGGAGGAGCGGCAACGTTTGAACAATTCACCCAATTTTATTATAAAATGCGTGATTGAGAAACTCACATGATCTCTAAAATAATTTGGTTGACCATATATGGGCCCATGTTTGCAACCAATAGATGTATCTTTTTATATATGTTTTTGAGACAATTTAATTTTTATTTGGTTTGTAAAACTATACTTATTATTTAAAAACTATGTTTTATTTTGGTTGTGAAACTATGCTATTTTTTATATGTCTGTTTGTCAAATAATGCAAAACACGTGCATATTTGTTAAAAAAGGGCGAACAGCCGTCCACGTCGGCGAATATGGGTCGCGGGGTGTTAGATGCATTGTCGACCCAAATGTTAAACAGGGCGGACGTCAAACAGGCGACCGATCCAACGAGACAAAAAGCGGACAAAGCGTCGTCCGTTTGGGTCGGCGCGTTGGAGTTGCTCTAAAGGCAACTCCAACGCGTTGGAGTGGCCGGCACATGAGCTAACCTTTGAAATGACATGTGAAGCTTCTTCATTTGGAGTTCTAGGTATATCTTTATTTGCTCCTCCTTCCCTTTGCCCCTTCTCTCCTCCCTCACTTTTCTTGACTCATCATGTTCTCCAAAGTTCCTTGCAAGGTCATGGAAGACGCATCACGTTTCTCGTCGGCCTTCGAGCTTGTCTTCCCTCACGGACTCTTGAGCAAGTCTCCCTCATCAGCCACACCCGCCTTCCCTTTCTTCTTCTTGCGAGCGACATATTGGTCTTTGAACTTGGCGCAATATTTAATGAGCGAGCAACAATGCGTGAGAGTAAATGCGAGCGTGGCCGGAGCGACCACGCTGTAGTCTAGCGACGTAGAGAACCGTGGCCATCTAGCGGAGGTGCATGATACCCTGGCGTCTCGCGTGTGACGGACGAGCTCGGGGAACAATGTTGTGGATGCCAAATGGTCGACGAGCATGTGCTAGTCCCGGCCATGGCAGCGACTGAGAGAATGACGGGCATGGGTCGGCACAACCCTAACACGAGGAGGGCGTGCACCTTGGCGATGATGGACTCCTTGTTGTCGACGTCGACCTGACGCCGTGCGACCGCCTCAGCGACATACTGGTCGGCGGCCTTCTTCTCCGCCACCCGTTTTCGTCGGTTCCTCCTCTAGACCGATTTGGCGTCGAGCTTCATGAGCTCCGTCGACGCGAGATCCGACTGCGGCTTCTTGGCAGCCTTCTTCTTCGTCGCGGGGCGTGCAACCACGGCTGGGTTGTCGGGATTCATCGGGCCGCCAACCATGAAGGAGGGAGGGAAGGGGGGCCACGCGGGAGGGTTTTGGATGGAATGGAGGGAAAATGGGTGGGTGTGTCCTCGACGGATGGGTCAAGGGAGGACAAGGGTGCGCGTTCCGCCCGTTCGCGCGTTGTCCGTTTTGACACAAACACGGACACAAATTACATCGAAGATGAGCATAAAGCGAAGGGAATCGTTTTCATATGGCGCACCGCCCGAACCGACACGCCGGTCGCCCCCTCGCGCGCGCGGGCCCATGCAACATTTTTTCCACCCGCGCGCTTCGCTGGCAACATTTTTCGTCTAAATTTGTTGCAACCAGCGTCATTTTTGCTGCAAGCATTTTTTTACTACATTTTGTCCAGTAAAAAGCTGCATATACGTTTGGTTACAACTCCAGTTCGTCAAATTATTCGTTACAATCGATGTTTTTTACTTTTGCTACAACCGTGTCAATTTTTGCTACAACCGACATCATGTTTTGCTGCAACCGTTCACTAAAAAGTTGCATACACGTCACGTAAATATTTGTTACAACCGGCGTTTGACTTTTGCTATCACGCACCATCAACTTCGTTTTTTGCTACGATCACGTAGACATTTTTCTTACTACAAATTTTATTTTTTGTTGCAACCGTTAAAAAATTATTGCATCGCATCAAAATTTTACTGCATAAAAAAAAAATGTCGCATGCGGATCCAACAGTGCGGACGCATGGATGTTGGTGGATCGTGCGGCCAGCGCACAGCCGGCCGAAAGTTTGGGCCGGCGCGTCGGCGCAGATCACTCCCCTAAAGCGAAACATTGGTATGTTTCCTTTCATGTGTTGGGTCGTTTGTTTTATCTGGTGTCTCTTTTTTTTATTTTGAATATATATCAATCAAAGTACCTTACGTTTCTGTGAGAGTTCTCAAGAAAGAAAAACAAACTTTTCCGTGAGATAGAAATAGAGATATACACTTTCCTTAAAAAAATCCCTAAAAAAAAGAGATAGAGATATACACCACTCAATCCAAAAAAAAAAAAGATAGAGATATACTGGTGCCGACGCCGACGCAATTTCCTCCCGCGCCGTGTTCGTCCGATCCAAATCGAGAACAAATGCATATATGTTCCCCTGTCTTGTTTTATTTGTTTGAGCAGTGTCGACGATATGCAGAGTACTTGGGTGGAATTGCAATGTTTTATACCAATGTATACGGTCCTTCAAAAGTCATTTTCTTTAATTGAAGCTTGGGTGTCTAGCTCGAAAAGCATTATTTCTGTTATACAGAGTACTTGGATGGAATTGCAATGTTTTATACCAATGCATATGGTCATTCAAAAGTCTTTTTCTTTAATCGAAATTTGGGTGTCTAGCTCGAAAAGCGTTATTTCTGTTGATGACTAAAGTTGGATGAGAAAAACTATTTCTGTTCCAGCACGTGCACATGCATGCTTCCCTTTATTTTTTATTTCAACTTTCACCTGTAATCATGCATTATGTATTGCAGATGGACCAGCTGATTCAACCCTTCACAGAAAGGTCTCAACCTGCAAACAAGACCACTGTTCCCAAGGTGGTAAAACACAATGCCCTGGGCCACATCTTCCAGAGGTACGCCATGAAACGGTGATGATGGGCTATGAATGCTCTAACTATACTAATTGGTTGAGCTGTGCTCGGTGAAGTATTTAGTTATATCCTTAGTGCTGCAACCTGCCACAGTCCTACTGCATTAGTAGCTTTGTTTTCCTTGAACTGCCTGCAGAAAATTGCCTGTCATCAGTGTTAGAACTCAACATTCACGAGAGGCCCCGTCCTTTCCTTGATACATTTTTTTTTAATTCAGATGAATAGACATTTTTGTGCCATGTTTGCTACAGTATATAAATATCTGGAGTGTATATATCTACTAGTAATCTGACTTATGATGTTATTTTATACAACTCCCTCCCATTAAATCTTCAATATTTTGACTGCATTATTTTTACTAGTCTGGTTGACATTGGGCTCTTAAGCCAGTAAATAATCATGACCCACATTAGTTCGAGCAACCCTTCTGATATAAGGGCAGCTGCTCATTTCCTGCAGTGAAATGATATCTTTTTTGTACAGAAAATTTCTTCTGCAGTGACGCAGCTATCTCCATCCTTATTTGTTTTGCACTTTTATATAACAGAGATTGATGGTAAGACTGTTCTAGTTAACATGATTGCACCTAGATTATGAGCGAGTTTAGGACCATGTAAACTTGTAAAGTGTACGTCTTTGTACTACCAGAACTGGGAACTGCACTGCAACCTTTTATCCCGGTGTTCGTGGTCGGTGCTCTGTATAAGTAGTCATTTAATTTGCCATCATGACGAAGTTACGTTGTGTCTATGAAGTTGCCTCGCCATATGACATAAACATGTGTACCTGTGGGTTCGACGAAATGCAGTGGTTTCACTCGTAGCAACTAGCCGATACTAAGAGTATCTTTCAGAACCAGTAATAGGACATTTAGAAAGTAACCGCCCTTTTCTCAGCTATCAGCACAATTGCATGGTGTGCCTCTGTATCGCGTTGCAATTATGTGCAAGCAATTGGGCTAAAATGTTACTGTATGGTTCTTTTCATTCTTTTGTCCATTTGAAATAATTATTCGAGGCCATGTTCAGCTTTTTTTACATGTTTGTGCATGCAGGATATCTGGTGTCATATATTCTCCCTACTGCCAATGCAAGATGCTGCTCGAGCTGCCTGTGTGTCTCATGCATTTAAACGTTCTTGGAGATGCTATCCAAACCTTGCTTTCAATACGAAAGCACTGGGCGTGGATGAAAGATCATGTGGAAAGGATGAAATAGTAAGAAATTTCACCAGCAAAGTTGACAACATTTTGAATAATCACTCGTGCATTGCCATCAAAACACTTGAGATAGTTTTCCGTTATTACGATGATAAGGTATGTAACCTTGATAGCTGGCTTCAGACTGCTATTACACCAGGGATTGAAAAACTCACTGTTCAGCTATCTACAAAGTCACGAAAGCATTATAACTTTCCGTGCTCACTTTTAGCTAGTGAGAATGGAAAACTGATTCAGTATCTAAAGCTTTCTTGTTGTGCTTTCTCTCCCACTGTCGGGCTGTGCTTGAAAAGTTTGTCAAGACTTGAGCTATTGAACGTTAATATCACGGGGGATCAGTTGGGGTCCCTTCTTCACAATGCTGTTGCTTTGCAACGGATGAAACTCAATGGTTGCGATTACATAATTTGCTTAAAGATTCCTTTTCATCTGCAACAACTCAAATACCTGGAAGTGTTTCACTGCAGCAGCCTCCGGGTTATAGAGATAGAAGCTCCAAACTTCTCTAATTTTCAGTTCAGGGGTCTCCGCCAAGTACAACTATCACTTGGAGTAGCATTGCAATTCAAGAAATTTGACATGTCCTTTCCTGGTGTTGTCAGTTATACATGTGCTAACCTTTTGTCCAACTTGCGATATGTTGAAGCTCTTTCTCTATGTTCATGGCATGAGGTATGCACTAAATCCTTTGGTATCTTTACACTTTTTATATGCATAGTATGATTGATTTGAGATATTTTTGTGCAGATAATTGATACACCGGTGTTACCTATCAAATTCTTACATCTCAAACACTTGAGTGTTGATCTTAATGCAATGATATTTTCCCCAACCTACGACGTACTATTGTTCTCTAATATCCTTGTTTGATGCTTCTCCTTCCTTGGAGACCCTTGTCCTGAATGTAAGTCACTGTCCATCCTGCAAGGATATTTAGTTACAATGATGGAACTATTAGTCCAACCATATTGGCCTGTCATCTGTAGGTGTTGCAGAAAAAGATGTTGCATGAATCAGTTGTGGGAGATGTATCAAATTTGAGGCAGATGCCAGGACACCGCCATGATAGCCTCAAGATATTTTTTTCGAAAAGGAGGCCACGCCCCGGCCTCTGCATCGAGTGATGCATACAACCATTATATTAAAAAACTGAAAAGATCCGAAGTGAGTACAAAGTCGAAAAGTGAAATTAAAATAAATTACAAGGCGATGAACGCCCAAGCCAAATATGTGGATAGGAGTAGTTGACTAATTCCCTACTCTATCAGCATGTCGCCATCCATATCGGCTGAAGATAGCCTGAGCTACCATCTCCCATCGGGCACACCCAGTAACCAAAGGCTCCCTGGTTTCCACAGGAGTGAGTAAGGACCACATGCGGATCAATGCGGTAGCCCTGAAGATGACCTGCAAAAAGTTAATGGATTGTTGTCTGTTAAAAACTAGGTCATTCCTGCAATTCCATATAGCCCATAAAAGTGCCGAAGTTCCTACTCGGATTAATTTAGCAAACCGGATATTAACCCCGTCAAGCCATGTCCCAAATAACATGTTAATACTAGTCGGTGGGGTTATGTTAAAGGCTATATGGATTGAGCGCCATAATACTTTAGCCATAGGGCAGTCCAGAAAGAGGTGCTTGATAGTTTCAAACGTCTGACAAAAGGTACATCTCTGATTTCCTTTCCAATTATGCTTAGCCAAGTTATCCTTAGTTAGAACAACTCCTTTGTGGACAAACCACAAAAAGATTTTTAACTTAAGGGGAACCTTGACGTTCCAAATATGTGAAGATTTTGGAATGACTGAACTGTCAATAACATGGTCAACATCGATTTCACGGTAAACTTCCCATTGGAAGTGAGTTTCCACACAATCCTATCCGGGTCATCAGAAAGATTAACATCCATTAGCCTTCTGACTAGATGTAGCCATCTGACCCATCTATTTCCTATCAAGGATCTGCGAAACTGTATGTTGAGAGGCATCCCACGTAACACTGCCGCAACAGTCGTCTGTCTGCGTTGGGCAATGTGATACAGCTGCGGATATTGAAGAGCCAGAGGTTCGTCACCTAGCCAGGTATCCTCCCAGAATCTAGTAGTTTCACCATTTCCGATAATGAATCTAGTCCTGTTAAAAAAGGCTATTTTTTTCTTCATGATACCCTTCCAAAAAGGTGAATCTCCAGGTCTCACAGTGACCTGGGCCAAGGTTTTTTGGTGTAGATACTTGTTCTTCAGAATTTGTACCCACATACCTTCTGATTCCACAGATAGCCTGAACAACCACTTGCTGAGCAGACACCTGTTCTTAACCTCTAAATTTTCAAGCCCCAACCCTCCCTGATCTTTGGGTCTACAAATAATATCCCATCGAGCTAGCCTATATTTGGTCTTGACCTCATCACTCTGCCAGAAAAATCTTGATCTGTAAAAATCCAACCTTTTGCGCACCCCAACTGGTACTTCGAAAAAGGATAGAAGGAACATTGGCATACTTGTCAACACTGAGTTAACTAAAACCAACCGTCCTCCGTAGGATAGTAGCTTGCCCTTTCAGCAGCTCAACTTTTTCTCAAACCGATCCTCGATGCACTTCCATTCCTTTATGGATAATTTTCGGTGATGAATAGGGATCCCTAAGTACGTAAATGATAGTGAACCACTCTCACAACCAAAAAGTTGATTATAAGTAAGTTGTTCTTCTTTTGCTTCTCCAAAGCAGAAGAGTTCACTTTTAAAGAAGTTTATTTTCAGCCCAGATAGCTGTCCGAATAAGCATAATATTAACTTCATGTTTCTGGCTTTGTTGAGATCATGTTCCATAAAAAGGATTGTGTCATCCGCATATTGTAGGATGGAAACACCCCCATCTACTAGATGTGGTACTAGTCCCCCTACTAACCCTTTTTCATTTGCCCTTCTGATCATGAGCGCTAACATATCTGCTACGATGTTAAATAGAATCGGTGACATAGGATCTCCCTGCCTAAGACCCTTTAGTGTCTGAAAGAAATGACCAACATCATCATTCACTTTAATACCGACACTACCCTTTCGCATAAAATGATCGATGTGCTTTCGCCAAATCTCGCAAAACCCCTTCATGCGTAGAGTTTGTTGCAAGAAAAACCATTTGACCTTGTCGTATGCCTTTTCGAAGTCTACCTTAAATAAGACTCCGTTAAGCTTCTTGGAATGTAATTCGTGAAGGGTTTCGTGGAGAACAACCACCCCTTCGAGAATATTTCGGCCAGGCATGAAGGCCGTCTGCGAAGATTGCACCACAGAATGTGCCATCTTAGTTAACCTATCTGTCCCCACCTTTGTGAAAATTTTGAAGCTAACATTAAGCAGACATATGGGGCGAAATTGTTCAATACGCGAGGCACCCTCTTTTTTTGGTAACAGTGTGATGGTACCAAAATTAAGATGAAAGAGTTGTAACCGTATGCATCTTTCGATGCAGAGGCCAGGGCTTAGCCTCCTTTTAAAAAAAAAAAATGATAGCCTCAAGACAGTGACGATCATTGGTTTCTCCTCTGCGAAGAGCGTAGTAGAGCTAACATGCCATATCATTGAGAATACAACGTCACTTCAGTGCCTTACATTGGACACCACAACAGGACAACCTTGGCATAGCTGTTTGACCAACATACTGGAAAGTGCGTGCGGTTGCATGTGGATTTTCTGGTGGAAGTTGGTAAAGGGCTCTTGGCTATCAGGACATATGTTGAACCAAAAGTTCCCTCCGGAGTCAAGCTAAATGTTGTGGAGCCTTGCCGCCGATGCCATGATCTTGAACCGCTGTCATGATTTCGAACTGCATATGCAAGTTATCATAGGTACCCTATCGTTCCTGTATAAGTAGGCCGTGTGTTGCCTGCCCCTTACCCTTGAATACTTCCTCTGTTCTAGTAGAATATATATGGTGAGCATGGATAGTTTCGAACAGAAAGCTCCTTTGACGCACGACGTCCACGTCCGCTGGTATGCATGTCCAGACTATCTAACTGCATATAGAAAACTTGTTAAAATCCCCAGTCAAAGTCCACTTCAAACATAATAAAACATAAAATCATTGATAAAAACTATAAAAAAAAAGACTCAGACGCTCGAGCCAGCAGTCCCTGTCATCGGAGCGGGTGAGGTCGAAGTACTCTGGCGGCATAGCCCAAGGGAAGGCCTGCGGGTAGGCTGCCAGCGCCGTGCGTGCCTCCTCCTGCCCCCGCCGCTCCTTCTCCTCGCCGTCCTTAATCTGTAATGCTTGACTGAAATTTGAGTCAAACTGAAAATTTGAGTACTGTGTGCCAACACTTACAAATTGAGTTTTGGTGATTGAAAGTTTCAGTAACACTTACAAATGGAGCTTTGGTGAATGAAATTTGAGTAAAACTGATAATTTGAGTATTGTGCATCTTTAACACTTACAAAATTGAGTACTGTGCAACTGAAAATTTTCTGCAAGTCTACATGGTGTCATGTGTGCTCATGGGCCTGAAGATTTGGTGACTGTCTTGCTGTCCGATGATGCGGCAGAACAGTTGCAGTTGCGCTTGGGTGGCCTGGCCTTTTCAGTTGCGACTTGCAAAGTTCTGTATGTATCCGGTGGGTTGTTGGTTCTGAACTTTTGTGCATATTGTGAGCTCTTAATTAATCATCTTAACCAATCGCATTATGCAGTCAGTCACATGATGGATGGCCCATCCGATTTTATTTCAGTTAACACTTCCTTGTTCCAGTTCAGGTCACCTTCATTTAGTTTCAGTTCAGTTAACCAGGTTACTGAATGATGGAGTACATTGTGGCTCTGCAGGTCTGACCCATCGACGACGGCGGCTCCTCCTCATGCTCAGTGGTTCAGAAAATTACTCTCAAGGTTCAGAAATGTTCAGTGGGACTGCAGGTTCAGAAATGTTAATTCAGTAAGTTTCATGCTTTCTCTTTTTTTATCATGAAAAATGTTCGGTTCCATAGTCTACATTCAGAAATGTTCAGTCTTTGCTAAAGACTGGATTAGTAAATCTTGTCACCTGTGTAATGTTCAGAAATGTTCCGTTATTGATCATGAACATTTGTGGATCCTGTGTAAATTGTGGTGTGTCGGGACTAGGTCTCTGCTTCATTTTCCTCTGAATTGTGGTGTGATTGGTATAGAATGGTGTAGGAGCAGGTGGGTTGTGGCGCAGCTCGCCTCCGGGCGGGCGGCGCGTGTGGGCAGGGGCGGCGCAGGTGGGCGGCTGCACCGGCTGGGCCCTACTACCGGCGGTGGCTGGGGCGCAAAGTGCGCGCAGGCGACGGGGGAGGAAGAAACAGAGATGGGGGTATGATACGTACAATCTAAGGTAATTTTGTCGATCCGAAAGATGCCAGTAGGTGTGCAAACTTCAGAGGTCCAAGTAGGTGCAGCAAAACATAAGTCCGTCTCTATTTACTTGCTGATGTTGCATGTTCCGTTCATATCTTAATATGTTCTGGATACACTTGGTAGTTCTTGTGAGTTGTTGAGAATTTCCATGATTCTATAAACATACTGTGAGATTGAAATGCTGTTTGTTCATGCCTTACTTTTCTTCCTATGCTTGTAAATGGAAGAATGTGCCTGGTTTTGTTGTTTAATGATGCTCAGTTTCGTGAGGGTCCTGTAGAGAAATTCAGTGCTGGTTAATGATGCTCAGTTATATGCATTAGACAATAAGAGTTATATTCTGATGGTTGCTAAGGTCTACTTGTGATTGTATATGGCTGTTGCAGTTGAATTTATTGTTTACCATTGCTATAGAATCTTTTTTTAGGACATGCTATAGAATCATGCAGTATAATTGTTGGCGTGAATCCCTTGAAATTTCAGTCAAATACTGTTCTCATTGCATAAATCGGACCGGTATGCAGGCCTCTCCTCTCCTCCTTTTAGCATGCAGGCCTCCATGCGGCCGACGTCCCGCTCCCCAACTCCTCCTAATATCACTAACTTCAGAGATAGATGCCATAGGTGCCTTGCTCTCGATCACCGGGTCAAAATGTGTGGCGATCCCATCTGATGTCGTCGGTGCTGGGGCTGGGGACTGTTAAATATCTATGTATAGGTTGGTAGTTAGCAGTGGCGGTGCCAGGATCCAATATTTGTGATGTCACATTAGCTTGTGTAATCAGCTTCCTGAAGTAGTTTGTTCAGTGGTGTAATATGCATTGCTTATAGTGACTTGATTTACCAATTTCCTGTGTAGTCATATGACTACACAGCTACAAACGTGGCTTCGCCACTGGTAGTTAGGAGATTCTCTCTGTTTATGTTTATCTTTCTATCTCCTAAAACCCTCCTGTAATATCTCCTGGTAGTTAGCCTCGACGCTGCTATCTCTATGTAACCGATCCCCTCTAATCAATATATATACCGGGGGTCTCCATGTATGGAGATTTGAGACGCTTCCACAATTTCCACATGGGTATACAGAGCAGGCCTCTTCCACGACATCTAGCTCATCTTCCTCCATCTGTTTTCCTCCCAAACCCACCACGCCGCAACTATGTCCTCCTCCTCCGCACTCCCCTCCTCTGGCCTCAACTACAACACCTCAGAACCCCTTAGCCGGGCGAACTATGTTCTCTGGCGAGCCCAAGCGCGATCCCAGATATTGGGCGCCGGCTTGTTTGGCTACATCGATCGAACTATAGAGGAGCCTCCAAAAACAGTCATCAGCAAAGATAAAGATGGCAAAGAACAGGTAGTTCCCAACCCTGCTCATAATCCCTGGCTAATTCAAGATCAGCAAATCGAAGCATATCTCCTCCGAAACCTGTCCAAGGAAGTCCTTGTTCAAGTAGCCTCGCTTGAATCATCATATGCAATTTGGACCGCGCTAGCAAATATGTTTTCTGCGGTCTCTTTGTCTCGTGTCAACAACATCAGATCGGCCCTCAAGAATGCCCAGAAGGGGTCACAGTCGGCCTCCACCTTCTTCGGGCAGATGCGTGCCCTCTCCGATGAGCTTGCGGCGGCAGGCAAACCAATCGGGGAGGATGAACTCATCTCCTTCATCGTCGTCGGGCTTGATATGGAGTATCAGCCCATCATCTCTGCACTCGACGTCCGCACCGAACCCATCACCGTCGACGCCCTCTTCTCCATGGTGGCAAACTTCGATCAACGCGCTGAGATGTTCAGCAGCGCTGGTGGCTTCAAGTCATCAGCAAACGCCGCCAGGGGTCGATCGGGTGGTGGCAGAGGCGGCTACCGCAACCAGAAGCAAGGTGGTCGCGGCGGCGGCTACTCTGGCGGTGGCGGCCAAACCCTACCAGCGGATATCCTGGCTCGGGTAGCGGCGACTATAACCATGGCGGTGGCGGCTACAACAACCACAACACCGGCGGCGGCGACTACTCTGGCGGTGGCCAAGGCAGTGGTCACCGTGGCGGTGGCGGAGGGGGCTACTACAACAACAATGGCCCTCTGCACCACTACTACAACAACAACCAAGGGGGCCGTTTCACCGGGTATGAGGAGTATGAAAACAAATGCCAGATTTGCAAGAAAACTAACCATGTTGCAAAAGAATGTAAGTGGCGCTATGCAGAGGATAATTCGAGAAAAAGGCGTGTTGCAGCCGCAGCAGATGCCTCATACGGAGTTGATTCCAATTGGTATCTTGACTCCGGCTCGAATGAGAACATCACCTTTGAACTCGAGAAGATGACCATGCACGAGAAGTATCACGGCCAAGATCAAGTTCAAACTACTGCCAGCGGTCCAGGTATGACGATTAGTCATGTTGGAGAGTCTATTATTCAAACCCCACATCGTGATATTCTTGTAGATGATGTCCTTCATATTCCCAATGCATCCAAAAACCTTCTGTCAGTACATCGCATTACTCTTGGTAATGGTGTCTTCATAGAGTTTCACCCTTTTTATTTTTGATCAAGGATCAGGTCACGAGGAGGGTGCTTTATCGCGGTAGATGTGTGCAAGGCCTCTACCCATTGATTCCCAAAATTTCCAAGTTCAATAAGCAAGCCTATGGAGTCTTCAAAGTGTCTTCAGAACGATGGCATAATCGTTTAGGCCACCCAGGCCACCCATCTTTTTCCATTGTCTATCAGATTCTTAGAAAAAATAAGCTCGCATTTGTTGATGAGCATGATCATGAAACTATTTGTGACTCTTGCCAAAGAGCAAAAAGCCACCAGTTACCATACCCTGTATCCACCAGTGTGTCTACAAAACCTTTCCAACTTGTGTTTTCAGATGTTTGGGGATCGGCCCCCTCCTCTGTTGGCCGCCACACCTATTATGTAAGCTTCATTGATGATTTTAGCAAATATACCTGGATATACCTTCTTAAAAAACGCTCCGACGTTTTCCAAGTCTTCCTTAATTTTCAGGCTCTTGTAGAACGCCAATTCGACTGCAAGATACTTGCTATGCAATCTAACTGGGGAGGTGAGTACGAGAAACTCAACTCCTTTTTCCAACAAATAGGTATCTCCCATCATGTTTCCTGTCCTCACGCTCATCAACAAAACGTGTCAGCAGAGTGCAAGCACAGGCACATTGTTGAGGTTGGCCTCTCCATCCTTGCTGCTGCATCTATGCCACTCAAGTTTTGGGATGAAGCCTTTCTCACTGCCGTACACCTCATAAATATTCTACCCAACCGTGTTATCAATCATGAAACACCAACACAACGTCTTCTTCATACTAAACCCGACTACTCCCACCTTCGTGTGTTTGGCTGTGCATGTTGGCCAAACCTACGCCCCTATAACACCACGAAACTTATGTTTCGTTCGACACAATGCGTTTTTCTAGGCTACAATGCAAAACACAAAGGCATCAAGTGCCTTGACGTCGCTACA
The DNA here is from genome assembly GCF_904849725.1 of Hordeum vulgare subsp. vulgare. NCBI lineage: Eukaryota > Viridiplantae > Streptophyta > Magnoliopsida > Poales > Poaceae > Hordeum > Hordeum vulgare. The sequence continues at coordinate 483,272,784 of NC_058522.1, forward strand.
AGACGTGTGTACATCTCTCGAGATGTCGTCTTTGATGAAACGTTTTTTCCCTTTGCCAAACTCCACCCAAATGCCGGCGCCTTGCTTCGTAAAGAAATATTACTTCTGCCCTCTTTCTTATCCGGCATTGATCATGGGGGAGAGATTAATAGTACTAACCAACTTGCATCTAATCCTCATATTATTCCTGAGATTACTGCTGCAGAAAATGGTGAAAATCCGAGGCAAAACGGCCAAGATTTTATGTGTCACCCAGCTGGGGACATGGACGCACACCGAGGAGGATCTGCCTCGGAATCCTCGCACCAGGCGACGCCATCTCCCCCGGGATCTGGGTGGACAGCACCTGGTCGCACCTCGGGCCCCGAGCGCCTCGAGCGCGCGCACGAGCGCGAAAGCGACGTTGCCGCTCCGCATCAACCACCCGAGGACGCGTGCCGGGCGGTTACTCGCGCGGCTGGGCCGCACTCGCCTGATTGGCCCGCGCTAGATCCCTCGGGGCCCGCCACCGCCGACTGGCTGCATGCGCCAGGCTCGCCCGGACCCGCCACCTCGCCTCGATCGCTATCGCCAGCAGGAGCGGTAGAATCTTCCTCGAGATCCGATTATACAACACCTGATGCAGATCGTGGATCCCCTGTGGATCAACCACCTCAGGTCACCCCTGTGGCGCCGCGCACAAGGCTAAAGCAGGGAGTTACAACTCGCTTAAACTACAAAAATTTCTCAAAAATTGGCATGTCTTGCACAACTGGTGAGCCCAACAGTTTAATGACAACACTTGATGATCCGAGGTGGAAAGCAGCCATGGAAGATGAAATCATGGCATTGCGCAAGAACAAAACATGGCACCTAGTGCCCCCACGACCAGGCAGAAATCTGATTGACTGTAAGTGGGTCTATAGAATCAAGAAAAAAATCTGATGGTACCATAGACAGATACAAGGCAAGACTTGTAGCAAAGGGATTCAAGCAAAGGTATGGTATAGATTATGAAGATACATTTAGTCCTGTTGTTAAAGCTGCAACAATCCGTCTTGTGTTATCAATAGCCGTGTCCAGGGGATGGAGCCTGAGACAGCTAGATGTCCAGAACGCGTTTCTTCATGGTGTTCTGGAAGAGGAAGTTTACATGAAACAACCTCCTGGTTTTGAGGATAAGAGTGCACCATCATATGTCTGCAAACTTGACAAAGCCCTGTATGGTTTGAAACAGGAGCCCAGAGCATGGTACTCACGGTTAAGTATGAAACTCCAGTCTCTTGGTTTTGTTCCATCAAAATCTGACACCTCCGTGATCATCTATAACAAGCATAAAACATCCATATTTGTTTTGATATATGTTGATGATATCATTATCACTAGCTCTTCTGATAAAGCTGTGACAGCACTGCTTAAGGATTTAGGCTCTGAGTTTTCTCTCAAAGATTTGGGAGATCTGCATTTTTTCTTGGGTATTAAAGTCAAGAAACATAGTAATGGTATTCATCTATCCCAAGCAAAGTATGCTTTTGAACTGCTAAGTAGAATTGGCATGCAGAATTGTAAATCCTCACCAACACCTCTGTCTAGTTCAGAACCTTTGTCCTTAACAGAAGGATAACCCTTGCACCAAGAGGACACCAGTGGTTACAGAAGTCTAGTTGGTGGACTCTAGTACTTGACTCTTACTCGACCTGATATCTCTTTTGCAGTTAATAAGGTGTGTCAGTATCTTCATGCACCTACCACAGCCCACTGGACAGCTGCAAAACGAATTCTCAGGTATATAAGCAATACTATGCATTTGGGTCTTACACTCAGCAAGTCATCCTCCACACTTGTTAGTGCATTCTCAGATGCAGACTGGGCTGGTTGTGTGGATGATAGAAGGTCAACAGGTGGTTTTGCCATTTTTTATGGATCTAACTTAATATCATGGTGTGCACGCAAACAAGCTACTGTTTCCAGGTCAAGTATTGAATCAGAGTATAAAGCACTAGCAAATGCAACAACAGAAGTCATTTGGGTTCAATCCATGCTTAGAGAACTTGGGGTTGTTCAACATCAGCCACCATGCTTATGGTGTGATAATCTTGGTGCCACATACTTGTCTGCAAATCCAGTCTTTCATGCTAGGACAAAACATATTGAAATAGATTTTCATTTTGTGAGAGAACGTGTTGCAAACAAACAGCTTGAGATCATATTTATACCATCAAAAAATCAGATTGCCGACGGATTCACCAAAGCTTTGCCAGCTCGAAGTTTTGAAGAGTTTAAACGTAATCTCAACTTGTCATAGTTGTGATTATGGGGGAGTGTTAAATATCTATGTATAGGTTGGTAGTTAGGAGATTCTCTCTGTTTATGTTTATCTTTCTATCTCCTAAAACCCTCCTGTAATATCTCCTGGTAGTTAGCCTCGACGCTGCTCTCTCTATGTAACCGATCCCCTCTAATCAATATATATACCGCGGGTCTCCATGTATGGAGATTTGAGACGCTTCCACAATTTCCACAGGGACACACTAAATGCATCTGCAAGGCTGTTTCATACCTTGGCAGCCCGGCCGTCAATGCTCATCATCCCACCCCTCCTGAGTCTCCCCCGCCACCTCCTTCTCTCTTCCCACAACCTTCACCCGTGCAGCTGCCCGCCCCCATGTCCAGCTTCATCCCGGTGCCGATCGAACTTTCCTCCTCTGAGGAAGATGATCTCCACTTTCGCACCGCAACCTTTCCCTCGGTGAATGCTTCCGCCCTCCCTGAGCACGTGGAAGCGGAGGATGTGATCATGGAAGAAGAGGAAGACCCAGACGAGGTTGAGTTTGAGTCCGGCGAGGACGATACTGTTGGAATTATGCCCTAGAGGCAATAATAAATATAGTTATTATTATAATTCCTGTATCAAGATAATCGTTTATTATCCATGCTATAATTGTATTGAATGAAGACTCATTTACATGTGTGGATACATAGACAAAACACCGTCCCTAGCAAGCCTCTAGTTGGCTAGCCAGTTGGTCAAAGATAGTCAGTGTCTTCTGATTATGAACAAGGTGTTGTTGCTTGATAACTGGATCACGTCATTAGGAGAATCACGTGATGGACTAGACCCAAACTAATAGACGTAGCATGTTGATCGTGTCATTTTGTTGCTACTCTTTTCTGCGTGCCAAGTATTTATTCCTATGACCATGAGATCATATAACTCACTGACACCGGAGGAATGCTTTGTGTGTCTCAAACGACGCAACGTAACTGGGTGACTATAAAGATGCTCTACAGGTATCTCCGAAGGTGTTAGTTGAGTTAGTATGGATCAAGATTGGGATTTGTCACTCCGTGTGACGGAGAGGTATCTCGGGGCCCACTCGGTAATACAACATCACACACAAGCCTTGCAAGCAATGCAACTTAGTGTAAGTTGCGGGATCTTGTATTACGGAACGAGTAAAGAGACTTGCTGGTAAACGAGATTGAAATAGGTATACGGATATTGACGATCGAATCTCGGGCAAGTAACATACCGAAGGACAAAGGGAATGACATACGGGATTATATGAATCCTTGGCACTGAGGTTCAAACGATAAGATCTTCGTAGAATATGTAGGATCCAATATGGGCATCCAGGTCCCGCTATTGGATATTGACCGAGGAGTCTCTCGGGTCATGTCTACATAGTTCTCGAACCCGCAGGGTCTGCACACTTAAGGTTCGACGTTGTTTTATGCGTATTTGAGTTATATGGTTGGTTACCGAATGTTGTTCGGAGTCCCGGATGAGATCACGGACGTCACGAGGGTTTCCGGAATGGTCCGGAAATGAAGATTGATATATAGGATGACCTCATTTGATTACCGGAAAGTTTTCGGAGTTACCGGGAATGTACCGGGAATGACGAATGGGTTTCGGGAGTTCACCGGGGGGGGGGGGGGGCAACCCACCCCGGGGAAGCCCATAGGCCATAAGGGTGGCGCCCCAACCCTTAGTGGGCTGGTGGGACAGCCCAAAAGGGCCCTATGCGCCATAGAGATAAAAATCAAAGAGAAAAAAAAAGGGAGGTGGGAAGGAAGGGAAGGACTCCCACCCACCAAACCAAGTCCAACTCGGTTTGGGGAGGGAGTCTTCCCCCCTTGGACTCGGCCGACCCCCTTGGGGCTCCTTGAGCCCAAAGGCAAGGTCCCCTCCCTCCCACCTATATATACGGAGGTATTGGGGCTGATTTGAGACGACTTTTCCACGGCAGCCCGACCACATACCTCCACGGTTTTTCCTCTAGATCGCGTTTCTGCGGAGCTCGGGCGGAGCCCTGCTGAGACAAGTTCATCACCAACTTCCGGAGCACCGTCACGCCGTCGGAGAACTCTTCTACCTCTCCGTCTCTCTTGCTGGATCAAGAAGGCCGAGATCATCGTCGAGCTGTACGTGTGCTGAACGCGGAGGTGTCGTCCGTTCGGTACTAGATCGTGGGACTGATCGCGGGATTGTTCGTGGGGCGGATCGAGGGATGTGAGGACGTTCCACTACATCAACCGCGTTCACTAACGCTTCTCCTGTACGATCTACAAGGGTACATAGATCACTCATCCCCTCTCGTAGATGGACATCACCATGATAGGTCTTCGTGCGCGTAGGAAATTTTTTGTTTCCCATGCGACGTTCCCCAAAAGTGGCATCATGAGCTAGGTTCATGCGTAGATGTCTTCTCGAGTAGAACAAAAAGGTTTTGTGGGCGGTGATGTGCGTTTTGCTTCCCTCCTTAGTCTTTTCTTGATTCCACGGTATTGTTGGATTGAAGCGGCTTGGACCGACATTACTCGTACGCTTACGAGAGACTGGTTTCATCGCTACGAGCAACCCCGTTGCTCAAAGATGACTGGCAAGTGTCGGTTTCTCCAACTTTAGTTGAATCGGATTTGACCGAGGAGGTCCTTGGATGAGGTTAAATAGCAACTCATATATCTTCGTTGTGGTGTTTGCGTAAGTAAGATGCGATCCTACTAGATACCCATGGTCACCACGTAAAACATGCAACAACAAAATTAGAGGACGTCTAACTTGTTTTTGCAGGGTATGCTTGTGATGTGATATGGCCAACAATGTGATGTGATATATTGGATGTATGAGATGATCATGTTGTAATAGAAAATATCGACTTGCACGTCGATGGTACGGCAACCGGCAGGAGCCATAGGGTTGTCTTTATACTAACGTTTGTGCTTGCAGATGCGTTTACTATTTTGCTAGGATGTAGCTTTAGTAGTAATAGCATGAGTAGCACGACAACCCCGATGGCAACATGTTGATGGAGATCATGGCGTGGCGCCGGTGACAAGAAGATCGTGTCGGTGCTTTGGTGATGGAGATCAAGAAACACGTGATGATGGCCATATCATGTCACTTATGAATTGCATGTGATGTTAATCCTTTTATGCACCTTATTTTGCTTAGAACGACGGTAGCATTATGAGGTGATCTCTCACTAAAATTTCAAGACGAAATTGTGTTCTCCCCGACTGTGCACCGTTGCTACAGTTCATCGTTTCGAGACACCACGTGATGATCGGGTGTGATAGACTCAACGTTCACATACAACGGGTGCTAAACAGTTGCGCACGCGGAACACTCGGGTTTAAGCTTGACGAGCCTAGCATGTGCAGACATGGCCTCGGAACACATGAGACCGAAAGGTCGATCATGAATCATATAGATGATATGATTAGCATAGGGATGCTTACCACTGAAACTATACTCAACTCACGTGATGATCGGATTTGAGCTAGTGTAAGTGGATCATGAACCACTCAAATGACTAGAGAGATGTACTTTTTGAGTGGGAGTTTAGCGAATAATTTGATTAAGTTAAACTCTAATTATCTTGAACATAGTCTAAGTCCACTTTGAATATATTTGTGTTGTAGATCATGGCTCACGCTAGAGTCATCCTGAATTTTAATACGTTCCTAGAGAAAGCTAAGTTGAAAGATGATGGAAGCAACTTTGTAGACTGGGCTCGTAATCTTAAGCTAATCTTACAAGCTGGAAAGAAGGATTATGTCCTTAATGCTGCGTTAGGAGATGAACCACCCGCTACGGCTGATCAAGATGTTAAGAACGCTTGGTTAGCACGTAAGGAGGACTACTCAATAGTTCAATGTGCAGTCTTGTATGGCTTAGAACCGGGACTTCAACGTCGCTTTGAGCGTCATGGAGCATTTGAGATGTTCCAGGAGTTGGAGTTTATCTTTCAGAAGAACGCCCGGATCGAGAGGTATGAGACCTCCGATAAATTCTATGCTTGCGAGATGGAGGAAAACTCATCTGCCAGTGAACATGTGCTCAAAATGTCTGGGTACTCAAACCGTCTAGCTGAGTTGGGGATTGAACTCCTGCAAGAAGCTATCACTGACAGAATCCTTCAATCACTGCCGCCAAGCTATAAAGGCTTTGTGTTGAACTACAACATGCAAGGGATGAACAAGTCTCTCGGCTAGTTGTTTGCGATGCTGAAAGTCGCAGAGTCTGAACTCCGTAAAGAGCATCAAGTGTTGATGGTGAATAAGACCACTAGTTTCAAGAGAAACGGCAAAGGCAAGAAGGGCAATTCGAAGAAGAGCGGCAAGCCTGTTGCCAATCCGACGAAGAAACCCAAAGCTGGACCTAAGCCAGAAACGGAGTGTTACTATTGCAAGGGTATGGGTCACTGGAAGCGCAATTGCCCCAAGTATTTGGTAGATAAGAAGGCGGCCAAAGAAAAATCAGGTATATTTGATATACATGTTATTGATGTGTACTTAACCGACTCTCGTAGTAGTGCCTGGGTATTTGATACCGGTTCTGTTGCTCATATTTGCAACTCGAAACAGGAACTGCGGAATAGACGAAGGCTGGCGAAAGATGAAGTGACGATGAGCGTAGGAAATGGTTCCAAGGTTGATGCAATCGCCGTCGGCACAGTGTCACTTCAGTTACCGTCAGGATTAGTGATGAACTTAAATCATTGTTATTTAGTGCCTGCGTTGAGCATGAACATTATATCTGGATCTTGTTTATTGCGAGACGGTTACTCTTTTAAGTCAGAGAATAATGGTTGTTCTATTTCTATGAGTAACATCTTTTATCGTCATGCACCGAATGTGAGAGGATTGTTCATATTGAATCTTGATAGCGATACGCATATACATAACATTGAGACCAAAAGAGTTAGAGTTAACAATGATAGCGCCATATTTTTGTGGCACTGCCGCTTAGGTCATATTGGTGTAAAGCGCATGAAGAAACTCCATGCTGATGGACTTTTGGAGTCACTCGACTTTGATTCACTTGACACGTGCGAACCATGCCTCATGGGCAAGATGACTAAGACTCCGTTCTCCGGAACAATGGAGCGTGCAAGTGACTTGTTGGAGATCATACATACGGATGTGTGTGGTCCGATGAGCGTGGAGGCACGCGGCGGATATCGTTATTTTCTCACCTTCACTGACGATTTAAGTAGATATGGTTATGTCTACTTGATGAAGCACAAGTCTGAAACATTTGTAAAGTTCAAACAATTTCAGAGTGAAGTGGAAAATCATCGTAACAAGAAGATCAAGTTCCTACGGTCTGATCGTGGGGGTGAATATCTGAGTTTCGAGTTTGGTACTCACTTAAGACAACGTGGAATTGTTTCACACTTAACACCGCCTGGAACACCACAGCGTAATGGTGTGTCCGAACGTCGTAATCGTACTCTATTAGAGATGGTGCGATCTATGATGTCTCTTGCTGATTTGCCGTTATCGTTTTGGGGTTATGCATTAGAAACAGCTGCATTCACTTTAAATAGGGCACCATCAAAATCCGTTGAGACGACACCATACGAACTGTGGTATGGCAAAAGGCCAAAGTTGTCATTTCTTAAAGTTTGGGGATGTGATGCTTATGTCAAAAAGCTTCAGCCTGAAAAGCTGGAACCCAAAGCAGAAAAGTGCGTCTTCATAGGTTACCCAAAAGAGACAGTTGGGTACACCTTCTATCTCAAACCCGAGGGCAAAGTGTTTGTTGGTAAAAACGGAGCTTTTCTCGAGAAGGAGTTTCTCTCGAGAGAATTGAGTGGGAGAAGATAGAACTTGACGAGGTTGTCGAACCTCTCATCCCTCTGGATGGTGGCACAGGGCAAGGGGAAACCTCTGTCGTTGCGACGCCGGTTGAGGAGGAAGTTAATGATGATGATCATGAAACTCCAGTTCAAGTTTCTGTCGAACCACGCAGGTCGACGAGACCACGTGCTGCTCCAGAGTGGTACGGTAATCCCGTCTTATCAATCATGTTTTTAGACAACAATGAACCTGTAAATTATGAAGAAGCAATGGTGGGCCCAGATTCCAACAAATGGCTAGAGGCCATGAAATCCGAGATAGGATCCATGTATGAGAACAAAGTGTGGACTTTGGAGGTACTACCTGAGGGCTGCAAGGCTATTCGGAACAAATGGATCTTTAAGAGGAAGACGGACGCTGACGGCAATATGACCGTTTATAAAGCTCGACTTGTGGCGAAGGGTTTTTCACAAGTTCAAGGAGTTGACTACGATGAGACATTCTCACCCGTAGCGATGCTTAAGTCCGTCAGAATCATATTAGCAATAGCTGCATTTTTCGATTACGAGATCTGGCAGATGGATGTCAAAACGGCGTTCCTTAACAGTTTCCTTAAGGAAGAGTTGTATATGATACAACCCGAAGGTTTTGTCGATCCTAAGAATGCTAACAAGGTGTGCAAGCTCCCGCGATCCATTTATGGACTGGTGCAAGCATCTCGGAGTTGGAACAAACGCTTTGATGAGGTGATCAAAGCATTTGGGTTTATACAAGTGGTTGGAGAATCTTGTATTTACAAGAAAGTGAGTGGGAGCTCTATGGCGTTTCTAATATTATATGTGGATGACATATTGCTGATTGGAAACAACGTGGAGTTTTTAGAGAGCATAAAGGATTACTTGAATAAAAGTTTCTCTATGAAGGACCTAGGAGAAGCTGCTTACATTCTAGGCATTAAGATCTATAGGGATAGATCAAAACGCCTGATAGGACTTTCAGAAAGCACATACCTTGATAAAGTTCTGAAGAGGTTCAAAATGGAACAGTCCAAGAAAGGGTTCTTGCCAGTTCTACAAGGTACGAGATTGAGTAAGACTCAGTGCCCATCAACTTATGAAGATAGAGAGCATATGCGCTCCGTCCCCTATGCTTCAGCCATAGGTTCTATCATGTATGCTATGCTGTGCACTAGACCGGATGTCAGCCTGGCCATAAGTATGGCAGGTAGGTTCTAGAGTAATCCAGGAGTGGATCACTGGACAGCGGTCAAGAATATCCTGAAGTACCTGAAAAGGACTAAGGAGATGTTTCTCGTGTATGGAGGTGACGAAGAGCTCGCCGTAAAAGGTTACGTCGATGCAAGCTTTGACACAGATCTGGACAACTCTAAGTCACAAACCAGATACGTATTTATTCTTAATGGGGGTGCGGTAAGCTGGTGCAGTTCCAAGCAAAGCGTCGTAGAAGATTCTACATGTGAAGAGGAGTACATGGCTGCCTCGGAGGCGGCTAAGGAGGGTGTCTGGATGAAGCAGTTCATGACGGATCTTGGAGTGGTGCCAAGCGCACTGAATCCAATAACCTTGTTCTGTGACAACACGGGTGCCATTGCCTTAGCAAAGGAACCACGGTTTCACAAGAAGACCAGACACATCAAACGACGCTTCAACCACATCCGCGACTACGTCGAGGGAGAGGACGTAAATATATGCAAAGTGCACACGGATCTGAATGTAGCAGACCCGCTGACTAAACCTCTTCCACGGCCAAAACATGATCAACACCAGAACTGTATGGGTGTTAGATTTATTACAATGTAATTCACATGATGATGTGAGGGCTGGATTATTGACTCTAGTGCAAGTGGGAGACTGTTGGAATTATGCCCTAGCGGCAATAATAAATATAGTTATTATTATAATTCCTGTATCAAGATAATCGTTTATTATCCATGCTATAATTGTATTGAATGAAGACTCATTTACATGTGTGGATACATAGACAAAACACCGTCCCTAGCAAGCCTCTAGTTGGCTAGCCAGTTGATCAAAGATAGTCAGTGTCTTCTGATTATGAACAAGGTGTTGTTGCTTGATAACTGGATCACGTCATTAGGAGAATCACGTGATGGACTAGACCCAAACTAATAGACGTAGCATGTTGATCGTGTCATTTTGTTGCTACTGTTTTCTGCGTGCCAAGTATTTATTCCTATGACCATGAGATCATATAACTCACTCACACCGGAGGAATGCTTTATGTCTATCAAACGTCGCAACGTAACTGGGTGACTATAAAGATGCTCTACAGGTATCTCCGAAGGTGTTAGTTGAGTTAGTATGGATCAAGATTGGGATTTGTCACTCCGTGTGACGGAGAGGTATCTCGGGGCCCACTCGGTAATACAACTTCACACACAAGCCTTGCAAGCAATGCAACTTAGTGTAAGTTGCAGGATCTTGTATTACGGAATGAGTAAAGAGACTTGCCGGTAAACGAGATTGAAATTGGTATACGGATACTGACGATCGAATCTCGGGCAAGTAACATACCGAAGGACAAAGGGAATGACATACGGGATTATATGAATCCTTGGCACTGAGGTTCAAACGATAAGATCTTCGTAGAATATGTAGGATCCAATATGGGCATCCAGGTCCCGCTATTGGATATTGACCGAGGAGTCTCTCGGGTCATGTCTACATAGTTCTTGAACCCGCAGGGTCTGCACACTTAAGGTTCGACGTTGTTTTATGCGTATTTGAGTTATATGGTTGGTTACCGAATGTTGTTTGGAGTCCCGGATGAGATCACGGATGTCACGAGGGTTTCCAGAATAGTCTGGAAACGATGATTGATATATAGGATGACCTCATTTGATTACCGGAAAGTTTTCGGAGTTACCGGGAATGTACCGGGAATGACGAATGGGTTCCGGGAGTTCACCGGGGGGGGGGGGCAACCCACCCCGGGGAAGCCCATAGGCCATAAGGGTGGCGCACCAGCCCTTAGTGGGCTGGTGGGACAGACCAAAAGGGCCCTATGCGCCATAGAGATAAAAATCAAAGAGAAAGAAAAAAAAGGGAGGTGGGAAGGAAGGGAAGGACTCCCACCCACCAAACCAAGTCCAACTCGGTTTGGGGGGGGGGAAGTCTTCCCCCCTTGGACTCGGCCGACCCCCTTGGGCCTCCTTGAGCCCCAAGGCAAGGTCCCCTCCCTCCCACCTATATATACGGAGGTATTGGGGCTGATTTGAGACGACTTTTCCACGGCAGCCCGACCACATACCTCCACGGTTTTTCCTCTAGATCGCGTTTCTGCGGAGCTCGGGCTGATTTGAGACAAGGTCATCACCAACCTCCGGAGCGCCGTCACGCTGCCGGAGAACTCTTCTACCTCTCCGTCTCTCTTGCTGGATCAAGAAGGCCGAGATCATCGTCGAGCTGTACGTGTGCTGAACGCGGAGGTGCCGTCCGTTCGGTACTAGATCGTGGGACTGATCGCGGGATTGTTCGCGGGGCGGATCGAAGGACGTGAGGACGTTCCACTACATCAACCGCGTTCACTAACGCTTCTGCTGTACGATCTACAAGGGTACGTAGATCACTCATCCCCTCTCGTAGATGGACATCACCATGATAGGTCTTCGTGCGCGTAGGAAATTTTTTGTTTCCCATGCGACGTTCCCCAGCAGCTACAGACTCGGACTCAGCCCCCTTCATGCTCCCACCCTCCCCTCCGACTCTCCGTAGGAGTCATTCCAATGTGTTCATGTCATTCGTCGACCTTGAACACTTCCAAAACCTTGCTTTCGCCTACGTTAATCCTCCACACCCATCCCCTCAAGCTTTGATCTGGCGGGCTCTCCTTTCGGGCATGGGATACCCACAGGTAGCCATTTGAGCATCCTCTCAAGGTGCGGGGCCGGTTGTCTTCGGTTCCGCCTACAAGAGGGAAATCTCTGTGCTTTCAAGCCCGTTCAGTTGCCCCATTAACTCTGTCAACTTGATCCGCCATGATGATACTGACAATCGATTCCTTTTCCGTCTTGGCACTGTCTCTGCCCTAAACTTGGAAGACTTCCCCATTGAGTACTGGTTCCCGGAGACCATTACGAACTCTGTGGTGCCCTTCGCCTCGCCCAGATCGATCCGGTCTGCCTGACAGGGCTGGACTACTCTCCTGTTTTGGTCTCTGTCAAAAGCAGATCACTATCTGATGTGCCTCATACTATCCCAGTACATGGCTTCTCCGGCCTGGGTGCAATTGTCTCCGTCATGGTAGTTCGGTCCGAACAGCTCCCACCAGATCCATCGTTCCCTTCCGATGACTGCATCTCTAATGGCGATGGCGGGGACGACCGCTTAGATGGGGAGGGGGCGACTTCCCAGCCGGGATGGACGCGGACCTTGCTCCGCCTCCGCCGCCTGTCTCCGACATTCACCACCCCGTCCGCATGGTGCAGCTTCCTGGTGGGAGGACCATGATGGCCAACCTTCGTCCTCTGGTGGTTGCGGAGCCCCTCGATGCTCGGCCCATTTCCGTCAGGTCAAGCTGTTCGCGGGGTTCTATGATGTCCGCCTCACGGGTCGCAATGGCGAGCGGGGCTTCTACCGTATTCCTATGCGCCCTGCTGGCTTCCCGAGGATCTTGGTAGCCAATCTGGCGTCCTGCTCGATCGGCTACCTCTCCAGGGTTGGGACGGTGGGAGAAGCACGCATGCCTATGACGGACGTTGACGTCCTCTGCGTCGACCCTCGTGGCCGCTTCCTTGGCCCGGTCGTCTCCGAGGAGGTGGAGGTCCGCAAAGTCATCGAGCGGTTCGACTCGGGTGCTGACCTTCTGCTCCATGTTGACGCGCCGGCCCAATCCCCAACGCTGCTCCTTCAACCTCTTCCGGCTCAAGCTTCGATGACCTCGGTTCCTCTGGCAACCCCAAGGCAAACTCCATCGGGCAAGACTCCTCTTGTTTACTCCAGGAGGAGCGCGCAGCTTAAAGCTGCAGAGCCCGCCATTCGCCAGACCATGCTGGAGAAGGCCACCCTTCTAAAGATTCATAAACTCAACGGCAAAGCTCCGGCGAAATCCAAGGGGCTTCTATCTTCGGTGGAACTGCTCGAGATAGCCACTAAGGACCTAGCCCCGCTCCCGCGGAAGGACGTCCTTCAGCTGGCCGATGCCTGTGACATCTCCAAAATCGATCTCAACAAGGTGGCTCCAGAGGTGCTCGATGTGTGACGGCCCTAGACCGTCTACAGGTCGCCTTGCGCGGCCATCTTCGAAGTTCACTAATGCCTGTGTTGTGGCTCGTTTAATGCCAGAATGTGTCTTCGATGTTTTTTGCTCTAGGCTGCTACTGTCTTTTGATAGACTAGTTTTCCCCCTCTACTCTCTGTTGGTTAGGTTTGCTAGGGCGATTGGCGCCTCGGTCTGCCACCGGGCCTCCGGTGATGTTGTTCCATGTCTCATTGCTTTTTTTGTATGGTTGCTCCGCAACTTTCAGGAAGGTTTCCCCGGCATCCTGCTAGGGCCTTCTCGGGAACATCTCGAATCTATCCCAGATGGCGTTTTTAATTGTCTCCCCATGAATAGACAAATTAAAATAACTTCTTGGAATGTTAGAGGGCTTGGAAGACCGAATAAATGTTTGGATGTTAAAAACGCGCTGCAATCTGCCCACTCATCAATTATTTGCCTTCAGGAAACTAAACTTACTCAAATCTCCTGTTTTAAAGCCAACTCCTTCCTCCCCACCAACGCTAGATCCTTCCACTTTCTTCCGTCAGTTGGTGCTTCCGGCGGAATCCTTACGGCCTGGGATGATTCAATTCTAGAATGCACTAAGGTGCAGCTAGACTCTTTTGCAATCTCTTGCTGGTTTGTCCTACGCGCAAATGGCATCTCCTTTCTCCTTAAAAATGTATATGGGCCTTGCGATCACCCCAGGAAACAAGCCTTCCTCGACTCCATGTCAACTCTCTCAAGAGGGGTTGACTTACCTTGGGTCATTATGGGCGACTTCAACCTTATTTTGCGCCCATCCAACAAATCATCGCCTTTTTCAACTCTGCAGAGGCCTCCTTTTTTGCCGCTACGATCAACTCCATTCAGCTGTAGGAGATCCCCCTTTTAGACAGGCTTTTCACCTGGTCAAACCAACAAGACTCCCCCACCCTTGTCCCGCTAGATAGAGCTTTTGCTAATATGGATTGGTTCACTCTTTTCCCAGACTCCACCCTGTCGTCTCTAGTTCGCACTACCTCGGATGATGTGCCGATCATCCTTTCTACATCCACCGACGTCCCAAAATCAAATGTCTTTCGACTCAATAATCTGCTTCTTTCTAACCATAGGTTCATCCAGCACATCCGATCGAACTGGATCAGTGTCGGGCGGCAACACCAAATCCGGGGCTCTGCGGGATGCCTATGCCTGAAACTTAAACTTGTCCGGTACATGGCTAAAAAATGGGCAATAAACTCTAAAGAACCTCGAAGGCTGGCTGCCAACTGCTCCACGGTTATCACTATTTTGGATAAAGTGGAGGAATTTCGGCCCCTATCCAATCTTGAGCTCAGCCTTCGCACTGCTGCTAAGGTGGCCTTACATCGGCATAACAAACTGTTGGCTGCCTATTGGCGCCAACGTGCAAAAATTCGTGAGTGTAATCTCGGAGACGAAAACTCAAGCTATATGCATGCTTGCGCCTCAGCTCGTTTTCGCAAAAACCAAATCCCCTGCCTACATGTAAACGGAATGGACATCTCATCCCATAGTGCCAAGGCCGTGGTACTCCATGACTTTTTCCAAACCCTGCTTGGAGTGGAGAATAGGGTTTAGTTCAATTTTGATATCAATCATCTCATGGCTGGATCCTCCTCACCACATCTCAAGCTGCCTCTCTTATTAATCCTTTCTCTCTTGATGAGATTAAGGTTGCAATCCTTAGCATGAACGATAACGCAAGCCCGGGGACGGATGGTTTCGGGCCTGCCTTCTTTAAGGAAAATTGGGAGCTTGTGAAGCAGGACCTTTTCAACCTAATGCTTGACTTCCACAATGGCTCTGCCGAGCTCTTCAGGATCAACAAGGCCTACATTGTTCTCATTCCTTAAAAATTAGGTGCCACAAATCCCGACAACTTCCGCCCGGTCTCCCTGCAAAATTGTCTGATTAAGATTGTATCTAAGTGTCTGGCTACTAGGGCTCAACCCTTCATCCCCTATATTGTGCACCAGGACCAGTCTGGTTTTATAAAAGGTAGAGGTATAGCTGATAACTTTACCTACGCAGCGGACATTGTTCAAACATGCTTCAAGAGGAAAAAAATTGCAATTTTCCTAAAGTTGGACTTCCAAAAAGCTTTTGACTCTGTGTCCTGGCACACCTTGGAGACAGTGTTAAAAGCCAAAGGTTTTCCCACCCTCTCGCGGGATTGGATCAGTAACATACACAAAACTAGCCAGTCAGCGGTGCTTGATACGTCTCCAACGTATCTATAATTTTTGATGGTTTCATGCTATTATCTTGTCAAACTTTGGATGTTTTGCATGCCTTTCATATATTTTTTGGGACTAACTTATTAACTCAGTGCCAAGTGCCAGTTCCTGTTTTTTCCATGTTTTTGACCCCTTTCAGAGGAGATTTTGAAACGGAGTCCAAACGGAATAAAATCCCCGAAAAGAATTTTTTCGTAACGGAAGAAGATCAGGTGACTTGAGAGCCAAGGCAGGGGGGGCCCAGGGGCCCCACAAGCCCTCACCCCGCGGCCAGGGGGAGGCCGCGGACCACAGGCTTGTGGGCCCCCTGGACGCCCTCTGCCCTAGGGGTTGTGCCTATATATTCCCTAAAAATCCCAAAAAAATCAGGAGATCATCGAAAGTACTTTTTCGCCGTCGCAAACTTCTGTCTCCGCAAGATCCCATCTGGGGCACGTTCTGGTGCCCTGCCGGAGGGGGGATTTGGACACAGATGGCTTCTTCATCAACACCATGACCTCTCCGATGATGCGTGAGTAGTTCACCATAGACCTACGGGTCCATAGCTAGTAACTAGATGGCTTCTTCTCTCTCTTGGATCTTCAATACAAAGTTCTCCATGATCTTCATGGAGATCTATCCGATGTAATCTTATTTTGCGGTGTGTTTGTCGAGATCCGATGAATTATGGATTTATGATCAGATTATCTATGAATCTTATTTGAGTTTCTTCTGATCTCTCTTATGCATGATTTCATATCCTTGTAATTCTCTTCGAGTTGTGGGTTTTGTTTGGCCAACTAGATCTATGATTCTTGCAATGGGAGAAGTGCTTGGTTTTGGGTTCATACTATGCGGTGACCTCACCCAGTGACAGAAGGGGTAGCAAGGCACGTATCGTGTTGTTGCCATCAAGGGTAAAAAGATGGGGTTTTCATCATTGGTTTGAGATTATCCCTCTACATCATGTCATCTTGCTTAAGGCGTTACTCTGTTCGTCATGAACTCAATACACTAGATGCATGCTGGATAGCGGTCCATGTGTGGAGTAATAGTAGTAGATGCACAAAGTATCAGTCTACTTGTCTCGGACGTGATGCCTATATGTATGATCATTGCCTTAGATTTCGCCATGACTTTGCGCGGTTCTATCAATTGCTCGACAGTAATTTGTTCACCCACCGTGATATTTGCTATTTTGAGAGAAGCCTCTCGTGAACACTATGGCCCCCGGGTCTGCTCCACACAATATTTTCAGCCTTACACTTTTTACTTCATTGCACTTTTCGCCTTCAGATCTCACTTTACAAACAATCTTGAAGGGATTGACAACCCCTTTGAAGCGTTGGGTGCAAGCTTGTTTGTGTTTGCGCAGGTACTCTGGACTTGACGAGACCCTCCTTCTGGATCGATACCTTGGTTCTCAAACTGAGGGAAATACTTACTGCTCCTGTGCTGCATCACCCTTTCCTCTTCAAGGGAAAAACCAACGCAAGCCCAGTCTCCGTCAACGTGTCAATTTTTGGCGCTGTTGTCTGTTGCCGTAGCAGAAGAATTTCTGGCGCCGTTGCCGAGGAGGAGGATCAAGTAAAGAACTCATCCAAGTAAGTGTCGCAAACTCATCTCTTGCATTTACTTTTTTGCCCCTCGTTTTCCTCTCCCCCACTTCTGAAAAAAAAAATTACAAAAAAATCTTCGCCTTTTTCGTTTGCCTTTTTCTCTCGCTTCCTTTCTGTTTGCTTGTGTTGTCATGTGCCTTCAATATGCTTGCATCTTCGCTTGCTGAAAATCTAGTGATATGGATCCTCAACCACTTGCTAATCTCTTTAAGAGATCCAATTATGTTGATCCAATTGCTAGTGAGTTGAGTGCACTTGACTATCTTTATGGAGTTTTGCTTGAGATGCGTGAATCTGAAAATCGTGATGAAGAAATTTATGTAGTGATTCACGAGGGCTCCTTGAATGAAAAGCATGATTGCAATGATTTCATTATAAATTCTATTAATGACAATCATGCTAAAAATATGCAAAACCCTAAGCTTGGGGGTGCTAGTTTTGCTATGTCCACTACTTGTTGCAATGATCGTGATTGGGGTGATGATTTTTCTTATGATCTTGAAAATTTGTTTAACCCTCATGATGATTATGATGTTTGCAATAATATTGATAGTGGGTTTGGAGAAGTCATGACTTTAGTTGATGATAATCCCACTATTTTTGAAGAGCGTCAACTTTGCATGCATGTGGATCATGAAAAGAATATCCTTTGTGATAGCTATATTGTTGAATTTGATTATGATCCCACATGTAATTGCTATGAGAGAGGAAGATATTGTGGTAAAAACTTTCATGTTACCAAATTACCTCTCGTTATGTTGAGATTGCTATTGTCTCTTTCTTCTTCCTTGCATATGCCAACTATTGGTTGTCTTGAAAATCTGTTTTTCTATAAAATGCCTATGCATAGGAAGTATGTTAGACTTAAATGTGATTTTCACATGCTTTATGATGCTCTCGTTGTGCTTCAATTCTTGTCTTTTGTGTGAGCATCATTGAATTATCAATGCCTAGCTAAGGGCGTTAAACAATAGCGCTTGTTGGGAGGCAACCCAATGAATTTATCTTTTTCTTTCTATTTTGTTGCGTCCACATTTTCGTAATTCTGTTGTGATTGTGTTTTTTTTTGTGTTTCTTTTTGTGTTTGAGACAAACAAAACCTTTATGACTAGTCTTGGTAATGGTTGTATGATCCTGCTGGAAAAAGACAGAAATTTTTCTCTGACGAGATGATTTTTCATTTTTATTCAGAAAGAGCTTTTGAATTGATTCTTTTTGCTGCTGGTTTATATGCCTTTTTCCCAGGCCTTCGTAATTTTTCAGATTTTTTGAGGTACCAGAAGTATACGAAGTATACAGATTGCTACAGACTGGTCTGTTTTTGACAGATTCTGTTTTTGTTGAGTTGGTTGCTTGTTTTGATGAAACTATGGTTAGTATCAGGGGGTACTAGCCATGGAAAAGTGAGAATATAGTAGTCCAACACCAATATAGATAGGATTCAAGTTTGGTACAGTACCAAAAGAAGTGGTAGTTTGTTTTCTTGTGCTAATGTTATCATGAGTTTCTGTTTAAGTTTTGTGTTGTGAAGTTTTCAAGTTTTGGGTGATGTTCTCATGGACAAAGAGATAAGGAGTGGAAAGAGCTCAAGCTTGGGGATGCCCAAGGCATCCCAAGCCAAATTCAAGGACAACAAAAATCCTAAGCTTGGGGATGCCCTGGGAAGGCATCCCCTCTTTCGTCTTCAATCCATCGGTAACATTACTTGGAGCTATATTTTTATTCACCACATGATATGTGTTTTGCTTGGAGAATCTTGTATCGTAGGAGTCTTTTCTTTTTGTTGTGTCACAATCATCCTTGCTGCACACCTTTGAGAGAGAGAGATACATGCACTCATCGTGATTTTGCTAGAATGCTCATAGTGCTTCACTTATATCTTTTGAGCTAAATACTTTTGCTCTTTGTGCTTCACTTATATCTTTTAGAGCACGGCGGTGCGTGATTTGGTAGTTGGCTTATGCTATGAAAGTAGTCCCAAATGTGATAGGTGCCCAAAGAGGATGTAAAAATATCCATCTTCATGTGTATTGAGTAGAAAGAGAAGTCTTGATTCCTCTCAATTAGTTTTGAGACGTGGATTTGGTAATATTAAGAGCTATGTTAGTAGGGTGTTGTGAATCTAGAAATACTTGTGTTGAAGTTAGTGATTCCCGTAGCATGCATGTATGGTGAACCGCTATGTTAGGAAGTCGGAGCATAATTGATCTATTGATTGTCATCCTTTGTGTTGAGGTCGGGATCGCGTGATGGTTAACACCTACCAACCCTTCCCCTAGGAGTATGCGTTTAGCACTTTGTTTTGATTACTAATAAAAACTTTCGCAACAAGTATGTGAGTTCTTCATGACTAATGTGAGTCCATGGTATAGATGCACTTTCACCTTCCACCATTGCTAGCCTCTCTAGTGCCGCGCAATTCTCGCCGGTGCACAAACCCACCATATTCCTTCCTGAAAACAGCCACCATACCTACCTACTATGGCATTTTCATAGCCATTCCGAGATATATTGCCATGCAACTCCCACCGTTCCGTCTCATGACTTGTGCCGTCACTCTCATATTGCCATTGCATGATCGTAAGATAGCTAGCGAGATGTTTCAACTTCATACGCCATGCTAGATCGTTGCACATCCCGGTACACTGCCGGAGGCATTTCCTATAGAGTCATCATCATTTTGAGTTGTGAGTAAATAAAAGTGTGATGATCATCATTATTAGAGCATTGTCCCATGTGAGGAAATAAAAAAAGAGGCCAAAGAGCCCAAAAATAAAATAAAATAAAATAAAAGAGGCCTAAGAGCCCAATTGAAGAAAAAAAGAGAAAAGGAGAGAAGGGACAATGCTACTATCTTTTTCCACACTTGTGCTCCATAATAGCACCATGTTCTTCATGATTGAGAGCTTCCTGCTTTGTTACTACAATATGCTAGTGGGAATCTTCATTATATAACTTGGCTTGTATATTCCAGTGATGGGCTTCCTCAAAGTTGCCCTAGGTCTTCGTGAGCAAGCAAGTTGGATGCACACCCACTAGTTTTCCTTTTGAACTTTCACATACTTATAGCTCTAGTGCATCTCTTGTATGGCAATCCCTACTCATTAACATTGATATCTATTAATGGGCATCTCCATAGCCTTTTGATACGCCGAGTCAATGTGACCATCTCCTCCTTTTTGTTTCACAACCACCACCACACTCTATTCCACCTATGGTGCTATATCCATGGCTCGCGCTCATGTATTGCGTGATAGTTATAAAAAGTTTGAGAAAGTAAGAGTGTTAAAACAATTACTTGGCCAATACCGGGCTTGTGCATGATTTACATTAGTTGTGTGAGGATGATGAAGCATAGCCAGACTATATGATTTTGTAGGGATAACTTTCCTTGGCCTTGTTATTTTGAAAGTTCATGATTACTTTGCTAGTTTGCTTGAATTATTATTGTTTTCATGCCAATAGCAAACTATTGTTTTGAATCTTACGGATCTGGACATTCATGTCATGTGAAAGAAGTTGCAAAGGACAACTATGCTAGGTAGCATTCCACATCAAAAATTCATTCTTTATCACTTCCCTACTCGAGGACGAGCAGGAGTTAAGCTTGGGGATGCTTGATACGTCTCCAACGTATCTATAATTTTTGATGGTTTCATGCTATTATCTTGTCAAACTTTGGATGTTATGCATGCCTTTTATATATTTTTTGGGACTAACTTATTAACTCAGTGCCAAGTGCGAGTTCCTGTTTTTTCCATGTTTTTTACCCCTTTTAGAGAAAATTTTGAAATGGAGTCCAAACGGAATAAAACCCTGAAAAGAATTTTTCCGTAACAGAAGAAGATCAGGAGACTTGAGAGCCAAGGCAGGGGGCCTAGTGGCCCCACAAGCCCTCACCCTGCCGCCAGGGGGGATGTCGCGGCCCACAGGCTTGTGGCCCCCCTGGACGCCCTCTGCCCTAGGGGTTGCGCCTATATATTCCCTAAAAATCCCAAAAAAATCAAGAGATCATCAAAAGTACTTTTTCGCCGCCGCAAGCTTCTGTCTCTGCAAGATCCCATCAGGGGCACGTTCTGGTGCCCTGTCGGAGGGGGGATTCGGACACGGAGGGCTTCTTCATCAACACCAAGACCTCTCCGATGATGCGTGAGTAGTTCACCATAGACCTACGGGTCCATAGCTAGTAACTAGATGGCTTCTTCTCTCTCTTGGATCTTCAATACAAAGTTCTCCATGATCTTCATGAAGATCTATCCGATGTAATCTTCTTTTGCGGTGTGTTTGTCGAGATCCGATGAATTGTGGATTTATGATCACATTATCCATGAATCTTATTTGAGTTTCTTCTGATCTCTCTTATGCATGATTTCATATCCTTGTAATTCTCTTCGAGTTGTGGGTTTTGCTTGGCCAACTAGATCTATGATTCTTGCAATGGGAGAAGTGCTTGGTTTTGGGTTCATACTATGCGGTGACCTCACCCAATGGCAGAAGGGGTAGCAAGGCACGTATCGTGTTGTTGCCATCAAGGGTAAAAAGATGGGGTTTTCATCATTGGTTTGAGATTATCTCTCTACATCATGTCATCTTTCTTAAGGCGTTACTTTGTTCGTCATGAACTCAATACATTAGATGCATGCTGTATAGCGGTCGATGTGTGGAGTAATAGTAGTAGATGCATAAAGTATCGGTCTACTTGTCTCGGACATGATGCCTATATGTATGATCATTGCCTTAGATATCATCATGACTTTGCGCGGTTCTATCAATTGCTCGACAGTAATTTGTTCACCCACCGTGATATTTGCTATTTTGAGAGAAGCCTCTAGTGAACACTATGGCCCTCGGGTCTACTCCACACAATATTTTCAGCCTTACACTTTTTACTTTGTTGCACTTTCCGCCTTCAGATCTCACTTTGCAAACAATCTTGATGTTGGAATTATTCCCTAGAGGCAATAATAAATATAGTTATTATTATAATTCCTGTATCAAGATAATCGTTTATTATCCATGCTATAATTGTATTGAATGAAGACTCATTTACATGTGTGGATACATAGACAAAACACTGTCCCTAGCAAGCCTCTAGTTGGCTAGCCAGTTGATCAAAGATAGTCAGTGTCTTCTGATTATGAACAAGGTGTTGTTGCTTGATAACTGGATCACGTCATTTGGAGAATCACGTGATGGACTAGACCCAAACTAATAGACGTAGCATGTTGATCGTGTCACTTTGTTGCTACCGTTTTCTGCGTGTCAAGTATTTGTTCCTATGACCATGAGATCATATAACTCACTGACACCGGAGGAATACTTTGTGTGTATCAAACTTCGCAACGTAACTGGGTGACTATAAAGATGCTCTACAGGTATCTCCGAAGGTGTTAGATGAGTTAGTATGGATCAAGACTGGGATTTGTCACTCCGTGTGACGGAGAGGTATCTCGGGGCCCACTCGGTAATACAACATCACACACAAGCCTTGTAAGCAATGTGACTTAGTGTAAGTTGCGGGATCTTGTATTATGGGACGAGTAAAGAGACTTGCCGGTAAACGAGATTGAAATAGGTATGCGGATACTAACGATCGAATTTCGGGCAAGTAACATACCGAAGGACAAAGGGAATGACATACGGGATTATATGAATCCTTGACACTGAGGTTCAAACGATAAGTTCTTCGTAGAATATGTAGGATCCAATATGGGCATCCAGGTCCCGCTATTGGATATTGAACGAGGAGTCTCTCGGGTCATGTCTACATAGTTCTCGAACCCGCAGGGTCTGCACACTTAAGGTTCAACGTTGTTTTATGCGTATTTGAGTTATATGGTTGGTTACCGAATGTTGTTCGGAGTCTCGGATGAGATCACGGACGTCACGAGGGTTTCCGGAATGGTCCGGAAACGAAGATTGATATATAGGATGACCTCATTTGATTACCGGAAGGTTTTCGGAGTTACCGGGAATGTACCGGGAATGACAAATGGGTTCCGGGAGTTCACCGGGGGGGCAACCCACCCCGGGGAAGCCCATAGGCTTTGAGGGTGGCGCACCAGCCCTTAGTGGGCTGGTGGGACAGCCCAAAAGGGGCGCTACGCGCATTGGAAGAAAAATCAAATGGAAAGAAAAAAAAGAGGAGGTGGGAAGGGAAGGAAGGACTCCCACCCACCAAACCAAGTCCAACTCGGTTTGGGGGGGAGACCTTCCCCCCTTGGCTCGGCCGACCCCCTTGGGGCTCCTTGAGCCCCAAGGTAAGGTCCCCTCTCTCCCACCTATATATACGGAGGTTTTAGGGCTGATTTGAGACGACTTTTCCACGGCAGCCCGACCACATACCTCCACGGTTTTTCCTCTAGATCGCGTTTCTGCGGAGCTCGGGCGGAGCCCTGCTGAGACAAGGTCATCACCAACCTCCGGAGCGCCGTCACGCTGCCGTAGAACCTCTTCTACCTCTCCGTCTCTCTTGCTGGATCAAGAAGGCCGAGATCATCGTCGAGCTGTACGTGTGCTGAACGCGGAGGTGCCGTCCGTTCGGTACTAGATCGTGGGACTGATCGCGGGATTGTTCGCGGGGTGGATCGAGGGACGTGAGGACGTTCCACTACATCAACCGCGTTCACTAATGCTTCTGCTGTACGGTCTACAAGGGTACGTAGATCACTCATCCCCTCTCGTAGATGGACATCACCATGATAGGTCTTCGTGCGCGTAGGAAAATTTTTGTTTCCCATGCGACGTTCCCCAATAGTGGCATCATGAGCTAGGTTCATGCGTAGATGTCTTCTCGAGTAGAACACAAAAGTTTTTGTGGGCGGTGATGTGCGTTTTGCTGCCCTCCTTAGTCTTTTCTTGATTCCGCGGTATTGTTGGATTGAAGCGGCTTGGACCGACATTACTCGTACGCTTACGAGAGACTGGTTTCATCGCTACGAGGAACCCCGTTGCTCAAAGATGACTGGCAAGTGTCGGTTTCTCCAACTTTAGTTGAATCGGATTTGACCGAGGAGGTCCTTGTATGAGGTTAAATAGCAACTCATATATCTCCGTTGTGGTGTTTGTGTAAGTAAGATGCGATCCTACTAGATACCCGTGGTCACCACGTAAAACATGCAACAACAAAATTAGAGGACGTCTAACTTGTTTTTGCAGGGTATGCTTGTGATGTGATATGGCCAACGATGTGATGTGATATATTGGATATATGAGATGATCATTTTGTAATAGATAATATCGACTTGCACGTCGATGGTACGGCAACCGGCAGGAGCCATAGGGTTGTCTTTATACTAACGTTTGTGCTTGCAGATGCGTTTACTAATTTGCTAGGATGTAGCTTTAGTAGTAATAGCATGAGTAGCACGACAACCCCGATGGCGACGCGTTGATGGAGATCATGGTATGGCGCCGGTAACAAGAAGATCGTGCCGGTGCTTTGGTGATGGAGATCAAGAAGCACGTGATGATGGCCATATCATGTCACTTATGAATTGCATGTGATGTTAATCCTTTTATGCACCTTATTTTGCTTAGAACGACGGTAGCATTATGAGGTGATCTCTCACTAAAATTTCAAGACGAAATTGTGTTCTCCCTGACTGTGCACCGTTGCTACAGTTCGTCGTTTCGAGACACCACGTGATGATCGGGTGTGATAGACTCAACGTTCACATACAACGGGTGCAAAAACAGTTGCACACGCGGAACACTCGGGTTAAGCTTGACGAGCCTAGCATGTGCAGACATGGCCTCGGAACACATGAGACCGAAAGGTCGATCATGAATCATATAGATGATATGATTAGCATAGGGATTCTTACCACTGAAACTAGACTCAACTCACGTGATGATCGGACTTGAGCTAGTGTAAGTGGATCATGAACCACTCAAATGACTAGAGAGATGTACTTTTTGAGTGGGAGTTTAGCGTATAATTTTGATTAAGTTAAACTCTAATTGTCTCAAGCATAGTCTAAGTCCACTTTGAATATATTTGTGTTGTAGATCATGGCTCACGCAACAGTCACCCTGAATTTTAATACGTTCCTAGAGAAAGCTAAGTTGAAATATGATGGAAGCAACTTTGTAGACTGGGCTCGTAATCTTAAGCTAATCTTACAAGCTGGGAAGAAGGATTATGTCCTTAATGCTGCGCTAGGAGATGAACCACCCGCTACGGCTGATCAAGATGTTAAGAACGCTTGGTTAGCACGTAAGGAGGACTACTCAGTAGTTCAATGTGCAGTCTTGTATGACTTAGAACCAGGACTTCAACGTCGCTTTGAGCGTCATGGAGCATTTGAGATGTTCCAGGAGTTGAAGTTTATCTTTCAGAAGAACGCCCGGATCGAGAGGTATGAGACATCCGATAAATTCTATGCTCGCAAGATGGAGGAAAACTCGTCTGTCAGTGAACATGTGCTCAAAATGTCTGGGTACTCAAACTGTCTAGGTGAGCTGGGGATTGAACTCCCGCAAGAGGCTATCACTGACAGAATCCTTCAATCACTGCCGCCAAGCTATAAAGGCTTTGTGTTGAACTACAACATGCAAGGGATGAACAAGTCTCCCGGCGAGTTGTTTGCGATGCTGAAAGTCGCAGAGTCTGAACTCCGTAAAGAGCATCAAGTGTTGATGGTGAATAAGACCACTAGTTTCAAGAGAAACGGCAAAGGCAAGAAGGGTAATTCAAAGAAGTGCAGCAAGCCTGTTGCCAATCCGACGAAGAAACCCGAAGCTGGACCTAAGCCTGAAACGGAGTGTTACTATTGCAAGGGTATGGGTCACTGGAAGCGCAATTGCCCCAAGTATCTGGCAGATAAGAAGGCGGCCAAAGAAAAATCAGGTATATTTGATATACAAGTTATTGATGTGTACTTAACCGGCTCTCGTAGTAGTACCTGGGTATTCGATACCGGTTCTGTTGCTCATATTTGCAACTTGAAACAGGAACTGCGGAATAGACGAAGGCTGGCGAAAGATGAAGTGACGATGCGCGTAGGAAATGGTTCCAAGGTTGATGCAATCGCCGTCGGCACAGTTTCACTTCAGTTACCATCAGGATTAGTTATGAACTTAAATCATTGTTATTTAGTGTCTGCGTTGAGCATGAACATTATATCTGGATCTTGTTTATTGCGAGACGGTTACTCTTTTAAGTCAGAGAATAATGGTTGTTCTATTTCTATGAGTAACATCTTTTATGGTCATGCACCCAATGTGAGAGGATTGTTCATATTGAATCTTGATAGCGATGCACACATACATAACATTGAGACCAAAAGAGTTAGAGTTAACAATGATAGCGCCATATTTTTGTGGCACTGCCGCTTAGGTCATATTGGTGTAAGGCGCATGAAGAAACTCCATGCTGATGGACTTTTGGAGTCACTTGACTTTGATTCACTTGACACGTGTGAACCATGCCTCATGGCCAAGATGACTGAGACTCCGTTCTCCGGAACAATGGAGCGTGCAAGTAACTTGTTGGAAATCATACATACCGATGTGTGTGGTCCGATGAGCATGGAGACACGCGGCGGATATGTTATTTTCTCACCTTCACTGACGATTTGAGTAGATATGGTTATGTCTACTTAATGAAGCACAAGTCTGAAACATTTGAAAATTTCAAGCAATTTCAGAGTGAAGTTGAAAATCATCGTGACAAGAAGATCAAGTTCCTACGGTCTGATCGTGGGGGTGAATATCTGAGTTTCGAGTTTGGTGCTCACTTAAGACAATGTGGAATTGTTTCACAGTTGACACCGCCTCGAACACCACAGCGTAATGGTGTGTCCGAATGTCGTAATCGTACTTTATTAGAGATGGTGTGATCTATGATGTCTCTTACCGATTTGCCGTTATCGTTTTGGGGTTATGCATTAGAAACAACTGCATTCACTTTAAATAGGACACCATCAAAATCCGTTGAGACGACACCATACGAACTGTGGTATGGCAAAAGGCCAAAGTTGTCGTTTCTTAAAGTTTGGGGATGTGATGCTTATGTCAAAAAGCTTCAGCCTGAAAAACTGGAACCCAAAGCGGAAAAGTGCGTCTTCATAGGTTACCCAAAAGAGACAGTTGGGTACACCTTCTATCTCAAATCCGAGGGCAAAGTGTTTGTTGCTAAAAATAGAGCTTTTCTCGAGAAGGAGTTTCTCTCGAGAGAATTGACTGGGAGGAAGATAGAACTTGACGAGGTTATCGAACCTCTCATCCCTCTGGATGGTGGCGCAGGGCAAGGGGAAACCTCTGTCATTGCGACGCCGGTTGAGGAGGAAGCTAATGATGATGATCATGAAACTCCGGTTCAAGTTTCTGTCGAACCACGCAGGTCGATGAGACCACGTGCTGCTCCAGAGTGGTACGGTAATCCCGTCTTATCAATCATGTTGTTGGACAACAATGAACCTCTGAATTATGAAGAAGCAATGTTGGCCCAGATTCCAACAAATGGCTAGAAGCCATGAAATCCGAGATAGGATCCATGTATGAGAACAAAGTGTGGACTTTGGAGGTACTGCCTAAGGGCCGCAAGGCTATTCAGAACAAATGGATCTTTAAGAGGAAGACGGACGCTGACGGCAATGTGACCGTTTATAAAGCTCGACTTGTGGCAAAGGGTTTTTCACAAGTTCAAGGAGTTGACTACGATGAGACATTCTCACCCGTAGCGATGCTTAAGTCCGTCAGAATCATGTTAGCAATAGCTGCATTTTTCGATTATGAAATGTGGCAGATGGATGTCAAAACGGCGTTCCTTAACGGTTTCCTTAAGGAAGAATTGTATATGATACAACCCGAAGGTTTTGTCGATCCTAAAAATGCTAACAAGGTGTGCAAGCTCCAGCGATCCATTTATGGACTGGTGCAAGCATCTCGGAGTTGGAACAAACGCTTTGATGAGGTGATCAAAGCATTTGGGTTTATACAAGTGGTTGGAGAATCTTGTATTTACAAGAAAGTGAGTGGGAGCTCTGTGGCGTTTCTAATATTATATGTGGATGACATATTGCTGATTGGAAACAACGTAGAGTTTTTGGAGAGCATAAAGGATTACTTGAATAAAAGTTTCTCTATGAAGGACCTAGGAGAAGCTGCTTACATTCTAGGCATTAAGATCTATAGGGATAGATCAAAGCGCCTGATAGGACTTTCAAAAAGCACATACCTTGATAAAGTTTTGAAAAGGTTCAAAATGGAACAGTCCAAGAAGGGGTTCTTGCCAGTTTTACAAGGTACGAGATTGAGTAAGACTCAGTGCCCAGCAACTGATGAGGATAGAGAGCATATGCGCTCCGTCCCCTATGCTTCAGCCATAGGCTCTATCATGTATGCAATGTTGTGCACTAGACTGGATGTTAGCCTCGCCATAAGTATGGCAGGCAGGTTCCAGAGTAATCCAGGAGTGGATCACTGGACAGCGGTCAAGAATATCCTGAAGTACCTAAAAAGGACTAAGGAGATGTTTCTCGTGTATGGAGGTTACGAAGAGCTCGCCGTAAAAGGTTACGTCCATGCAAGCTTTGACACGGATCCGGACGACTCTAAGTCACAAATCGGATACGTATTTATTCTTAATGGCGGTGCGGTAAGCTGGTGCAGTTCCAAGCAAAGCGTCCTAGCAGATTCTACATGTGAAGCGGAGTACATGGCTGCCTCGGAGGCGGCTAAGGAGGGTGTCTGGATGAAGCAGTTCATGACGGATCTTGGAGTGGTGCCAAGCGCACTGAATCCAATAACCTTGTTCTGTGGCAACACGGATGCCATTGCCTTAGCAAAGGAACCACGGTTTCACAAGAAGTCCAGACACATCAAACGACGCTTCAACCTCATCCGCGACTACGTCGAAGGAGAGGACGTAAATATATGCAAAGTGCACACGGATCTGAATTTAGCAGACCCGCTAACTAAACCTCTTCCACGGGCAAAGCATGATCAACACCAGAATTGTATGGGTGTTAGATTTATTACAATGTAATTCACATGATGATGTGAGGGCTACATTATTGACTCTAGTGCAAGTGGGAGACTGTTGGAATTATGCCCTAGAGGCAATAATAAATATAATTATTATTATAATTCCTGTATCAAGATAATCGTTTATTATCCATGCTATAATTGTATTGAATGAAGACTCATTTACATGTGTGGATACATAGACAAAACACTGTCCCTAGCAAGCCTCTAGTTGGCTAGCCAGTTGATTAAAGATAGAGAGTGTCTTCTGATTATGAACAAGGTGTTGTTGCTTGATAACTGGATCACGTCATTAGGAGAATCACGTGATGGACTAGACCCAAACAAATAGGCGTAGCATGTTGATCGTGTCATTTTGTTGCTACTGTTTGCTGCGTGTCAAGTATTTGTTCCTATGACCATGAGATCATATAACTCACTAACACCGGAGGAATACTTTGTGTCTATCAAACGTCGCAACGTAACTCGGTGACTATAAAGATGCTCTACAGGTATCTCCGAAGGTGTTAGTTGAGTTAGTATGGATCAAGACTGGGATTTGTCACTCCGTGTGACGGAGAGGTATCTCGGGGCCTACTCGGTAATACAACATCACACACAAGCCTTGCAAGCAATGTGACTTAGTGTAAGTTGCGGGATCTTGTATTACGGAACGAGTAAAGAGACTTGCCGGTAAACGAGATTGAAATAGGTATGCGGATACTAACGATCGAATCTCGGGCAAGTAACATACCGAAGGACAAAGGGAATGACATACGGGATTATATGAATCCTTGACACTGAGGTTCAAACGATAAGTTCTTTGTAGAATATGTAGGATCCAATATGGGCATCCAAGTCCCGCTATTGGATATTGATCGAGGAGTCTCTCGGGTCATGTCTACATAGTTCTCGAACCCGCAGGGTCTGCACACTTAAGGTTCGACGTTGTTTTATGCGTATTTGAGTTATGTGGTTGGTTACCGAATGTTGTTCAGAGTCCCGGATGAGATCACGGCCGTCATGAGGGTTTTCGGAGTGGTCCGGAAACGAAGATTGCTATAATGGATGACCTCATTTGATTACCGGAAGGTTTTTGGAGTTACCGGGAATGTACCGGGAATGACGAATGGGTTCCGGGAGTTCACCGGGGGGGCAACCCACCCCGGGGAAGCCCATAGGCTTTGAGGGTGGCGCACCATCCCTTAGTGGGCTGGTGGGACAGCCCAAAAGGGCCCCTATGCGCATTGGAAGAAAAATCAAAGAGAAAGAAAAAAAAGGGGGAGGTGGGAAGGGAAGGAAGGACTCCCACCCACCAAACCAAGTCCAACTCGGTTTGGGGGGGGGGGGAGACCTTCCCCCCTTGGCTCGGCCGACCCCCTTGGGGTCCCCTCTCTCCCACCTATATATACGGAGGTTTTAGGGCTGATTTGAGACGACTTTTCCACGGCAGCCCGACCACATACCTCCACGGTTTTTCCTCTAGATCGCGTTTCTGCGGAGCTCGGGCGGAGCCCTGCTGAGACAAGGTCATCACCAACCTCCGGAGCACCGTCACGCTGCCGGAGAACTCTTCTACCTCTCCGTCTCTCTTGCTGGATCAAGAAGGCCGAGATCATCGTCGAGCTGTACGTGTGCTGAACGCGGAGGTGCCGTCCGTTCAGTACTAGATCGTGGGACTGATCGCGGGATTGTTCGCGGGGCAGATCGAGGGACGTGAGGACGTTCCACTACATCAACCGCATTCACTAACGCTTCTGCTGTACGGTCTACAAGGGTACGTAGATCACTCATCCCCTCTCGTAGATGGACATCACCATGATAGGTCTTCGTGCGCGTAGGAAATTTTTTGTTTCCCATGCGACGTTCCCCAACACTTGAAGGGATTGACAACCCCTTTGAAGCGTTGGGTGCAAGCTTGTTTGTGTTTGCCTAGGTACTCTGGACTTGACGAGACCCTCCTTCTGGATCGATACCTTGGTTCTCAAACTGAGGGAAATACTTACTGCTCCTGTGCTGCATCACCCTTTCCTCTTCAAGGGAAAAACCAACGCAAGCCCAGTCTCCGTCAATGTGTCAATTTCTGGCGCTGTTGTGTGTTGCCGTAGCAGTGCTTCTTAATGGGAATCCGGGATCATGGATCCAATGCAAAAAAGGGGCCTCGACAAGGTGACCCAACCTCCCCGTACCTGTTATTTATCGTCGCCAACATCCTTCAGTGCCTAATTCTCCAGGCATCCGCAAATGGCCTTCTTTCGCACCCACTTGACTCGGCTATCCCATGCCCATTTATTCAATATGTAGACGACACTCTGATTATCCTTCCTGTGGATCTCGAGTAGCTTACAACCCTCAAGTCTATTTTGCTGGACTTTTCAATGGCGACACGTCTGGTGATCAACTTCCACAAAAGCACATTTGCGCCTATTCATGTGGATCATGAGTCTGCTTCTATGCTGGCCTCCTTCTTCGAATGTACGGTTGCCACCTTCCCTCGGTCCTATCTCGGTCTTCCTCTGTCCACGCATGAACTAAACATTAAAGATTTCTTCTTCATTATCGACAAAATCGACAGACGCCTTGCTGGGTGGAGAGGACTGCTTCTCTCAATTGCTGGGCGGGCAATCCTCGTCACAGCGGTTCTCCGAGCTCTTCCCATTTACGCCATGACGGCTCTTATGCTGCCTTTGGGCGTGATTCAGGAAATGGATAAACGTTGTAGGGCTTTCTTCTGGATGGGTCAAGACAAAGTGTCGGGGGTCAGTGTAAAGTTGCCTAGGACTTTGTTTGCACGCCGTTTAGCCATGGGGGACTAGGATTCTCATCGTTGCCTCACATTAACTCATGCTTACTGCTCTCTGATACGTCTCTATCGTATCTACTTTTCCAAACTCTTTTGCCCTTGTTTTGGACTCTAATTTGCATGATTTGAATGGAACTAACCTGGACTGACGCTGTTTTCAGCAGAATTGCCTTGGTGTTATTTTTGTGCAGAAATCAAAGTTCTCCAAACGTCCTGAAAATTTACGGGGAGCAGTTTTGGAAAATATCAAAAATATCTGCGCCAAGTTCCACCTCAGGGGGTGGGCCAGTGGGCCACAAGCCCCTGCTCCGCCACCACCCCCTGGTGGCGGTGGGCAGGCTTGTGGGGCCCACAGGCACCTGCCGCCCCCAACTCCAGCTCTATAAGTTGCCTTTCGTCCCAGAAAAAATAAAAAGAGAAGTTTTCGTCGCGTTTTCGATACGGAGGCGCCGCCACCACCTGTTCTTCATCTGGAGGGCAGATCTGGAGTCCGTCTTGGGCTCTGGAGAGGGGAAATCGTCGCCATCGTCATCATCAACCTTCTTCCCTCTCCAATTCCATGAAGCTCTTCGTCGTTCGTGAGTAACCTATTCGTAGGCTCGCTGGGCGGTGATCAGTAGGATGAGATCTATCATGTAATCGAGTTAGTTTTGATGGGGATTGATCCCTAGTATCCACTATGTTCTGAGATTTGATGTTTCTACTACTTTGCCATGCTTAATGCTTGTCACTAGGGCCCGAGTGCCATGATTTCAGATCTGAAATTATTATGTTGTCACCAATATATGTGTGTTTTAGATCCGATCTTGCAAGTTGTAGTTACCTACTATGTGTTATGATCCGGCAACCCCGGAGTGACAATAACCGGAACCACTCCCGGTGATGACCATAGTTTGAGGAGTTCATGTGTTCACCAAGTGCTAATGCGTTGGTCCGGATCTTTGTTAAAAGGAGAACCTTAATATCCCGTAGTTTCCTTTTGGACCCCACTGCCACGGGAGGGATGGACAATAGATGTCATGCAAGTTCTTTTCCCTAAGCACGTATGACGACACACGGAATACATGCCTACATCACATTGACGAACGGGAGCTAGCCACTTATCTCTCCGTGTTATAACTGTTGCATGATGAATATCATCCAAACAAATCACCGACCCATTGCCTACGAGTTTGTCCTACTATTGCTACTGCTGTTACTTGTCTTGCTCTGCTGCTGCTACTACTGTTGCTACTGTTGTTACTTGTCTTGCTTTGCTGCTTCTACTAGTGTTGCTACTGCTGTTACTTGTCTTGCTCTGCTGCTACTACTACTCTTGCTACTGTTGTCACTTGTTTTGCTCTGCTGCTGCTGCTACTACTATTGCTACTACTGTCGCTTGCTACTGTTGCTACTTGCTACTGCTGTCATTACTGTTGTTCCTTGCCACTGCTTTTGCTCGTTACACTGCTGCTACCTGCTACATTGTTGGTTCACCTACCGTTGACGGGAATTGATGTTGGGGAACATCGCATGGGAAACAAAAAAATTCCTACGCGCACGAAGACCTATCATGGTGATGTCCATCTACGAGAGGGGATGTGTGATCTACGTACCCTTGTAGACCGTACAGCAGAAGCGTTAGTGAACGCGGTTGATGTAGTGGAACGTCCTCACGTCCCTCGATCCGCCCCGCGAACCGTCCCGCGATCAGTCCCACGATCTAGTGCCGAACGGACGGCACCTCCGCGTTCAGCACACGTACATCTCGACGATGATCTCAGCCTTCTTGATCCAGCAAGAGAGACGGAGAGGTAGAAGAGTTCTCCGGCAGCGTGACGGCGCTCCGGAGGTTGGTGATGATCTTGTCTCAGCAGGGCTTTGCCCGAGCTCCGCAGAAACGCGATCTAGAGGAAAAACCGTGGAGGTATGTGGTCGGGCTGCCGTGGAAATGTCGTCTCAAATCAGCCCTAAAACCTCCGTATATATAGGGGGAAGAGGGGGAGCCTTGCCTTGGGGCTCAAGGAGCCGGAAGGGGGTCGGCCGAGCCAAGGGGGAAGGTCTCCCCCCCCAAACCAAGTCCAACTTGGTTTGGTGGGTGGAGTCCTTTCTCCCTTTCCCACCTCCTCCTTTTTTTTCTTTTCTCTTTGATTTTCTTCCTATGGCGCATAGGGCCTTCTTGGGCTGTCCCACCAGCCCACTAAGGGCTGGTGTGCCACCCCCAAGGCCTATGGGCTTCCCCGGAGTGGGTTGCCCCCCCCGGTGAACTCCCGGAACCCATTCGTCATTCCCGGTACATTCCCGGTATCCGAAAACCTTCCGGTAATCAAATGAGGTCATCCTATATATCAATCTTCGTTTCCGGACCATTCCAGAAACCCTCGTGACGTCCGTGATCTCCTCCGGGATTCGGAACAACATTCGGTAACCAACCATATAACTCAAATACGCATAAAACAACGTCGAACTTTAAGTGTGCAGACCCTGCGGGTTCGAGAACTATGTAGACAAGACCCGAGAGACTCCTCGGTCAATATCCAATAGCGGGACCTGGATGCCCATATTGGATCCTACATATTCTACGAAGATCTTATCGTTTGAACCTCAGTGCCAAGGATTCATATAATCCCGTATGTCATTCCCTTTGTCCTTCGGTATGTTACTTGCCCGAGATTCGATCATCAGTATCCGCATACCTATTTCAATCTCGTTTACCGGCAAGTCTCTTTACTCGTTCCATAATACAAGATCCCGCAACTTACACTAAGTCACATTGCTTGCAAGGCTTGTGTGTGATGTTGTATTACCGAGTGGGCCCCGAGATACCTCTCCGTCACACGGAGAGACAAATCCCAGTCTCGATCCATACTAACTCAACGAACACCTTCGGAGATACCTGTAGAGCATCTTTATAGTCACCCAGTTATGTTGCGACGTTTGATACACACAAAGTATTCCTCCGGTGTTAGTGAGTTATATGATCTCATGGTCATAGGAACAAATACTTGACACGCAGAAAACAGTAGCAACAAAATGACACGATCAACATGCTACGTCTATTAGTTTGGGTCTAGTCCATCACGTGATTCTCCTAATGACGTGATCCGGTTATCAAGCAACAACACCTTGTTTATAATCAGAAGACACTGACTATCTTTGATCAACTGGCTAGCCAACTAGAGGCTTGCTAGGGACAGTGTTTTGTGTATGTATCCACACATGTATATAAGTCTTCATTCAATACAATTAAAGCATGGATAATAAACGATTATCTTGATACAGGAATTATAATAATAACTATATTATTATTGCCTCTAGGGCATAATTCCAACAATTGACAACTTCCGTCGACGCGGCAACGAAGGCGCGATTGACACAATCGTTAGGAATAGTCTGTCGTCAACGGATCGTTTCTGACACCGTTGTTATCATATTACTTTGTTGTTACTATTGTGCTTGCAAATACTAATCTTTCAGGTGTGGTTGAATCTGACAAATTCAGCTGCTAATACTTGAGAGCATACTCTCACCTCCTTAGGCGATCTACAAATTTGGGTCGAATACTCTAACCTCGAAAACTGCTGTGAACCCACGCGCTGGTGGGCCATCAACAACATTCTTCCAGTTTCATTGCCAGGGAGTGCTATTAGCATTCTTCTGGTGTCGTTGCAGAATAAGGAGAAGGTTTGTTGTTATAAGCATTCGTCTAGTTAACGCCACAGATTGCGCGATCATCATTTTTCTGGCGCAGTTGCCGGGGAGGTATTGCTATATTCTTTGAGTCACTTGGGATTTATATCTACTGATCACTATGAAGAATCTGAAGGATCCGAAGACCAAAGTCTTGCCCTCAATTACGAGGGGAGGTAAGGAATTGCCATATAGCTATGCACTTGATTCACCTTCAGTTATGAGTAAGTTTGCGACATCACCGCCTGCTAGAAATCTTGATATGTCGCCTGTGCTTGATGATGCTTATGATGCTACTGCTAGAGATGCTATGCTTGATACTATGCCTGATGATACTATCCTTGATACTATGCCTGATACTGCTAGAGATGATATGCTTGATACTGCTTTGCTTGATGATGCTAGAGATGTTATTTTGCCTGATGATGTTATGCTTGATACTACTAAAGATACTACTTTGCCTGATGTTCCACTAGGAGTGTTCCTTGATACTCATATTGCTAGAGTTACCGCCAATGCTCGTGATGCTTCTGATACTGCCGCCACTATTGAGATAGAACCTGCTTTTGCTCCTGCTAGATCTAGCTCTCCTAGATATGAATTGCGTGATATACCTGAGGGTTACGTTATGGAGGGAGAGATAACTGAGGATTTTCTTGCGTGTAAGGATGCCTATGACGCTGAGAAATTAATTCTCAAGTGGAAGGAAAAATCTCGTGAAGCTAGGATGACAAATGACCCGAAGTTTGCCACTTCGCCTATCTTTGTCACCGATAAGGATTATGAATTCTCGGTCGACCCTGAGATAATCTCTCTAGTCGAATCTGATCCTTTTCACGGTTATGAGTCTGAGATGGTCATAGCCCATCTTGCCAAACTATCCGAAATAGCCAACCTCTTCACTAATGAGGAGAAGATCCGCCACTACTATATCCTCAAACTGGTTCCTTTCTCTCTAAAGGATGACGCTAAAGCCTCGTTCACCTCTCTTGCTCCTGGATGTGTGAGTAGTCCCTAGGAGATGGTCTATTACTTCTGTGAGAAATCTTTCCCTGCCCATAAGAAGCAAGCTGCCTTGCAGGAAATATACAACTTTGCTCAACTCCAAGAAGAGAGTCTTCCACAAGCTTGGGGGAGGCTTGTCCAGCTACAGAATGCGTTGCCTGATCACCCTCTTAAGAAGAACGAGATACTTGATATCCTCTATAACGGACTTACCGATGCCTCTAGAGACTACCTAGATAGTTATGCCGGTTGTGTTTTTAGGGAACGAACTGTAGAACAAGCTGAGACCCTTCTGAATAACCTCTTGATCAACGATAATGCTTGGACTATTCCCGAACCACCTCCTAAGACAACTCCTAAGAAAAGAGGTATTCTATTCCTCAGTCCCGAAGATATGCAAGAAGCCAAGAAATCTATGCAAGAGAAAGGCATTAGAGCTGAAGATGTCAAAAATCTACCACCTATCGAAGAGATCCATGGTCTCGATAACCCGGTACAGGTAGTAGAAGTGAATTCTCTGCGTAGGTTTGATGAGAGTGATATTCCTTTTGATAAACCTACTAGCCTATGCTTTGATGAATTTGACAACTTTGTTGCCAAACAACAGAGTTTCAGTGATTATGTTAGCAGACATTTGGAACAAAGTACTTGTATGCTTAGCCACTTAAGTGCTTGTGTAGACAGAAATGTCAATGCTCTGAAGCTTCTGAGTAAACATGCCTCTATGATTACTACTCAGGTAGAACAAGTACTTAAAGCTCAGAATGACCTGCTCAATGAACTAAATGACAACTCTGTCACAGTCATTACTAGAGGAGGCAAAATGACTCAGGAACCTTTGTATCCTGAAGGTCATCCTAAGAGAATTGATCAAGATTCTCAAGGAATCAATGCTGATACACCCAGTCATCCTAGGGAAAAGAAGAAGGATGGTAGAAACCTGCATGCCAGTTCACCAAATATTGTCACACCTGAAGAACCTAATGATATTTCTGCTTCTGATGCGGAAACACAAACTGGTGATGAACATGAACCTGATGACAATATGGACATCGATGTTCATAATAATGCTCAACCTAGCAATGATAAGGATGTGGAGATTGAACCTACGGTTAATCCTGATAACCCACAACCTAAGAGATACGATAAGAATGACTTCAGTGCTAGGAAGCATGGTAAAGAAAGGGAGCCATGGGTTCAGAGACCCATGCCCTTTCCTCCTAAGCCATCCAAGAAAAAGGATGATGAGGATTTTGAGCGCTTTATTGAAATGTTGAGACTCGTCTTTCTGCAGATGCGGTTAATTGATATGCTCAAAATGTCTCCATATGCCAAGTACATGAAAGATATCGTGACCAATAAATGGAAGATACCAGATCTTGAGATCTCCACCATGCTTGCCAATTACACTTTCAAAGGTGGAACTCCTAAGAAACTTGGTGATCTCGGAGTGCCCACTATACATTGCTCCATTAAAGGAAACTATGTAAGAACTGCCTTATGTGTCCTTGGAGCCGGTGTTAGTGTTATGCCTCTCTCTCTTTATCGTAGACTTGAACAGGATAAGTTGACACCCACTGAAATTTCTCTGCAAATGGCCGACAAATCAACTGCTTTCCCTATCGGCATTTGCGAGGATGTGCCTGTTGTGGTTGCTAACGTTACTATCTTGATGGACTTTGTTATCCTGGATATTCCTGAGGATGATTCCATGGCGATCATTCTTGGAAGACCATTCTTAAACACCGCAAGGGCTGTTATAGATTGCAGCAAAGGCAATGTCACCTTCGATGTCAACGGTAATGAGCATACAGTGCCCTTTCCGAAGAAACGATATCAAGTACATTGCATCAATGTTATCGAAAAAACTTCATCGATTCTTATTGGGAGCTTTGAATGCCCTATACCTCGTGTTAAGATGAAGTATGATTTGCTTGTTGGGGAGATTCATATCCCCATTGAGGTGACTTAGTGGCTATTCGACAATTCTCCGTTTCCTTTTGAGATTTGAAAAGGTTTTGTCATGAGGATTTGATCAACCCCATTGACGGATTTCTTTCGATGACCATGGAATGGATGAATCAAAGAGTCACATATCTCTATTTTAAGCTTTCACTTTCTGTTGCTTAGAAGAAAAATGATAGATTTAGTTTAGTTTTTCCTGTTTTCTGTTTTAGCGTCTCGGAGAAAAGTACCCCGAAAATAAAAGTTCTCCGATGGTCCTGAAAATCAAATATGATTTTTTCTGGATTTTTTGAAAAATATTGGGACTGAGAGCTGGCCTGGGGGCCACACCAGTGGGCCACAAGCCCTGTAGCCGCGGCCTCCCCCCTGGTCGCGGCTACCAAGCTTGTGGGGCCCACAGGGACCCCCTCCACTTATTCCAGCTCCCATTCTCTTCTTCTACCTCCAGAAAATATCGTTTCACAGCTCAAACCCGTGTTCTTGCTCATTTGGCTGTGATTTTCGATCTCCTTGCTCAAAGCACCATTCTCCGAACCGTTTTGGGGAAATTACTCCTTGGTAAGTGACTCCTCCATTGGTCCAACTAGTTTCTACTCTAGTGCTTTATCCTTCGCGTATTCTTGCTACCTTGATGACCCTGTTCTTGAGCTTGAAATGTTGATTTTAGCTGGTCACAAGAAGTTTTAGGGCGTGATACGGTCTCTAGGCACTAGTAGGAGTAGTTGCTACGAGTTGGGTTAATCCTTACTCACTTTTCTTTCGAAGTCTCTAAAAATTTCAGAATTTTTCAGAGTTAGAAAAGGGAAAAGATGAGGAGGTTCTTGAGAGGCTCTTCAAGCCGTAACCCCAAGGAGGATGAGAAGAACCACCCCAAGTACGTGGTTCCTCGAGTCACAGAAGTTCGAGCGTGCGAGTGGCCAAGTGATGAATTTTCGCACGCCGCTGGGCTTTATGAAGACTTTTATTACTTGGTTGAGAACGCAGGTCTTACCGCGTTCGTTGAAGATAAGTGCCCACAATACCTCCTCCTCACCAATATTTTCGTTCAAAGCTTCAACTTTTATGCGAGGAAGAATCATCCTATGGTTGAGTTCATGTTATATGATATCCCGCAGCGCATGACACTACATGATTTTTGCAATGTGTGCAAATTACCTTATGTTGGGGATATTCATGATCCTCGTCCACGGGACTTGGAGTCTTTCATAGATACTATTGATGTTGGAGAGGAGAGAGGAGTATCTCGCGCTAGAATTGCTAGCCTACATTTTCCCGTGCTTCGGTACTTCTCATTATTTGTGGGAAAATGTTTGATTGGCCGTGGGAAGGCTGGATCACTTAGCTCTCCAGACCTTGCGGTTTTGCACGAAGGCCTTTATAACAATAAGACTTATAGCCTAGCTGCTACAGTAGCTCAGCGGTTGAACACAAACCGTTCCAAAGGTGTCGTCTATGGAGGTATCTATGCTACCCGTCTTGCCAGACACTTTGAGATGTCCGTTAGATTGGAGGAGGAAGAAGAGATGCTTCTTCCCGAGAGATATCTAGATTACGATAGCATGGTTCGCCATGACTTTCTTGATAGAGATATAGGTGGAAGGATGATTTATAACCTGGTATTTAGTTAGGGTACTCGTGAGACTATTACTTTGCCTCCTCCTTCTTTGTTCAATCTTCATGCAGGCAGGTACACTATTATGCCCTTGGACATCTACGCATATTGGGGCTTGGCCCAACTGTTGGAATTATGCCCTAGAGGCAATAATAAATGTATAGTTATTATTATAATTCCTGTATCAAGATAATAGTTTATTATCCATGCTATAATTGTATTGAATGAAGACTCATTTACATGTGTGGATACATAGACAAAACACCGTCCCTAGCATGCCTCTAGTTGGCTAGCCAGTTGATCGATGATAGTCAGTGTCTTCTAATTATGAACAAGGTGTTGTTGCTTGATAACTGGATCACGTCATTGGGAGAATCACGTGATGGACTAGACCCAAACTAATAGACGTAGCATGTTGATCGTGTCATTTTATTGCTACTGTTTTCTGCATGTCAAGTATTTATTCCTATGACCATGAGATCATATAACTCACTGACACCGGAGGAA
Source organism: Hordeum vulgare subsp. vulgare (assembly GCF_904849725.1). Taxonomy (NCBI): domain Eukaryota; kingdom Viridiplantae; phylum Streptophyta; class Magnoliopsida; order Poales; family Poaceae; genus Hordeum; species Hordeum vulgare. The sequence continues at coordinate 483,313,482 of NC_058522.1, forward strand.
TGCTTTGTGTGTATCAAACGTCGCAACGTAACTGGGTGACTATAAAGATGCTCTACAGGTATCTCCGAAGGTGTTAGTTGAGTTAGTATGGATCAAGACTGGGATTTGTCACTCCGTGTGACGGAGAGGTATCTCGGGGCCCACTCGGTAATACAACATCACACACAAGCCTTGCAAGCAATGTAACTTAGTGTAAGTTGCGGGATCTTGTATTACGGAACGAGTAAAGAGACTTGCTGGTAAACGAGATTGAAATAGGTATGCGGATACTGACGATCGAATCTCGGGCAAGTAACATACCGAAGGACAAAGGGAATGACATACGGGATTATACGAATCCTTGGCACAGAGGTTCAAACGATAAGATCTTCGTAGAATATGTAGGATCCAATATGGGCATCCAGGTCCCGCTATTGGATATTGACCGAGGAGTCTCTCGGGTCATGTCTACATAGTTCTCGAACCCGCAGGGTCTGCACACTTAAGGTTCGACGTTGTTTTATGCGTATTTGAGTTATATGGTTGGTTACCGAATGTTGTTCGGAGTCCCGGATGAGATCACGGACGTCACGAGGGTTTCCGGAATGGTCCAGAAACGAAGATTGATATATAGGATGAGCTTATTTGATTACCGGAAGGTTTTTGGAGTTACCGGGAATGTACCGGGAATGACGAATGGGTTCCGGGAGTTCACCGGGGGGGGCAACCCACCCCGGGGAAGCCCATAGGCTTTGGGGAGACACACCAACCCTTAGTGGGCTGGTGGGACAGCCCCAAAGGGGCCTATGCGCCAAGAGAAGAAAATCAAAGGAAAAGAAAAAAAAAAGAGGGAAGAAGTGGGAAGGGAGGGGGACTCCTCCCACCAAACCAAGTCCAACTCGGTTTGGGGGGGAGTCCTCCCCCCCTTGGCTCGGCCGACCCCTTGGGAGTCCCTTGGACCCCAAGGCAAGGTCCCCCTCCCTCCTCCTATATATATGCGGCTTTTAGGGCAGATTTGAGACGACTTTCTCACGGCTGCCCGACCACATACCTCCATAGTTTTTCCTCTAGATCGCGTTTCTGCGGAGCTCGGGCGGAGCCCTGCTGAGACGAGATCATCACCAACCTCCGGAGCGCCGTCACGCTGCCGGAGAACTCTTCTACCTCTCCGTCTCTCTTGCTGGATCAAGAAGGCCGAGATCATCGTCGAGCTGTACGTGTGCTGAACGCGGAGGTGCCGTCCGTTCGGTACTAGATCGTGGGACTGATCGCGGGATTGTTCGCGGGGCGGATCGAGGGACGTGAGGACGTTCCACTACATCAACCGCGTTCTCTAAACGCTTCTGCTGTACGATCTACAAGGGTACATAGATCACTCATCCCCTCTTGTAGATGGACATCACCATGATAGGTCTTCGTGCGCGTAGGAAAATTTTTGTTTCCCATGCGACGTTCCCCAACAGTGGCATCATGAGCTAGGTTCATGCGTAGATGTCTTCTTGAGTAGAACACAAAAGGTTTTGTGGGCGGTGATGTGCGTTTTGCTGCCCTCCTTAGTCTTTTCTTGATTCCGCGGTATTGTTGGATTGAAGCGGCTTTGACCGACATTACTCGTACGCTTACGAGAGACTGGTTTCATCGTTACGAGTAAACCCCTTTGCTCAAAGATGACTGGCAAGTGTCGGTTTCTCCAACTTTAGTTGAATCGGATTTGACCGAGGAGGTCCTTGGATGAGGTTAAATAGCAACTCCTATATCTCCGTTGTGGTGTTTGCGTAAGTAAGATGCGATCCTACTAGATACCCTTGGTCACCACGTAAAACATGCAACAACAAAATTAGAGGACGTCTAACTTGTTTTTGCAGGGTATGATTGTGATGTGATATGGCCAACGATGTGATGTGATATATTGGATGTATGAGATGATCATGTTGTAATAGAAATATCGACTTGCACGTCGATGGTACGGCAACCGGCAGGAGCCATAGGGTTGTCTTTATACTAACATATGTGCTTGCAGATGCGTTTACTATTTTGCTAGGATGTAGCTTTAGTAGTGATAGCATGAGTAGCACGACAACCACGATGGCAACACGTTGATGGATGATCATGGTGTGGCGCCGGTGACAAGAAGATCGTGCCGGTGCTTTGGTGATGGAGATCAAGAAGCACGTGATGATGGCCATATCATGTCACTTATGAATTGCATGTGATGTTAATCCTATTATGCACCTTATTTTGCTTAGAACGACGGTAGCATTATGAGGTGATCTCTCACTAAAATTTAAGACGAAATTGTGTTCTCCCCGACTGTGCACCGTTGCTACAGTTCGTCGTTTCGAGACACCACGTGATGATCGGGTGTGATAGACTCAACGTTCACATACAACGGGTGCAAAACAGTTGCGCACGCGGAACACTCGGGTTAAGCTTGACGAGCCTAGCATGTGCAGACATGGCCTCGGAACACATGAGACCGAAAGGTCGATCATGAATCATATAGTTGATATGATTAGCATAGGGATGCTTACCACTGAAACTATACTCAACTCACGTGATGATCGGACTTGGGATAGTGTAAGTGGATCATGAAGCACTCAAATGACTAGAGAGATGTACTTTTTGAGTGGGAGTTTAGCATATAATTTGATTAAGTTGAACTCTAATTATCTTGAACATAGTCTAAGTCCACTTTGAATATATTTGTGTTGTAGATCATGGCTCACGCAAGTGTCATCCTGAATTTTAATACGTTCCTAGAGAAAGCTAAGTTGAAAGATGATGGAAGCAACTTTGTAGACTGGGCTCGTAATCTTAAGCTAATCTTACAAGCTGGAAAGAAGGATTATGTCCTTAATGCTGCGCTAGGAGATGAACCACCCGCTACGGCTGATCAGGATGTTAAGAACGCTTGGTTAGCACGAAAGGAGGACTACTCAATAGTTCAATGTGCAGTCTTGTATGTCTTGGAACCGGGACTTCAACGTCGCTTTGAGCGTCATGGAGCATTTGAGATGTTCCAGGAGTTGAAGTTTATCTTTCAGAAGAACGCCCGGATCGAAAGGTATGAGACCTCCGATAAATTCTATGCTTGCAAGATGGAGGAAAACTCGTCTGTCAGTGAACATGTGCTCAAAATGTCTGGGTACTCAAACCGTCTAGCTGAACTGGGGATTGAACTCCCGCAAGAAGCTATCACTGACAGAATCCTTCAATCACTGCCGCCAAGCTATAAAGGCTTTGTGTTGAACTACAACATGCAAGGGATGAACAAGTCTCCCGGCAAGTTGTTTGCGATGCTCAAAGTCGCAGAGTCTGAACTCCGTAAAGAGCATCAAGTGTTGATGGTGAGCAAGACCACTAGTTTCAAGAGAAACGGCAAAGGCAAGAAGGGCAATTCGAAGAAGAGCGGCAAGCCTGTTGCCAATCCGCCGAAGAAGCCCAAAGCTGGACCTAAGCCTGAAACAGAGTGCTTCTATTGCAAGGGTATGGGTCACTGGAAGCGCAATTGCCCCAAGTATCTGGCAGATAAGAAGGCGGGCAAAGAGAAATCAGGTATATTTGATATACATGTTATTGATGTGTACTTAACCGGCTCTCGTAGTAGTGCCTGGGTATTTGATACCGGTTCTGTTGCTCACATTTGCAAGTCGAAGCAGGAACTGCGGAATAGACGAAGGCTGGCGAAAGAAGAAGTGACGATGCGCGTAGGAAACGGTTCCAAGGTTGATGCAATCGCTGTCGGCACAGTGTCACTTCAGCTACCATCGGGATTAGTGATGAACTTAAATCATTGTTATTTAGTGCCTTCGTTGAGCATGAACATTATATCTGGATCTTGTTTATTGCGAGACGGTTACTCTTTTAAGTCTGAGAATAATGGTTGTTCTATTTCTATGAGTAACATCTTTTATGGTCATGCACCAAATGTGAGAGGATTGTTCATATTGAATCTTGATAGCGACACGCATATACATAACATTGAGACCAAAAGAGTTAGAGTAAACAATGATAGCGCCATATTTTTGTGGCACTGCCGCTTGGGTCATATTGGTGTAAAGCGCATGAAGAAACTCCATGCTGATGGACTTTTGGAGTCACTTGACTTTGATTCACTTGACACGTGCGAACCATGCCTCATGGGCAAGATGACTAAGACTCCGTTCTCCGGAACAATGGAGCGTGCAAGTGACTTGTTGGAAATCATACATACCGATGTGTGTGGTCCAATGAGCGTGGAGGCACGCGGCGTATATCGTTATTTTCTCACCTTCACTGACGATTTAAGTAGATATGGTTATGTCTACTTGATGAAGCACAAGTCTGAAACATTTGAAAAGTTCAAGCAATTTCAGAGTGAAGTGGAAAATCATCGTAACAAGAAGATCAAGTTCCTACGGTCTGATCGTGGGGGTGAATATCTGAGTTTCGAGTTTGGTACTCACTTAAGACAATGTGGAATTGTTTCGCAGTTAACACCGCCTGGAACACCACAGCGTAATGGTGTGTCCGAACGTCGTAATCGTACTTTGTTAGAGATGGTGCAATCTATGATGTCTCTTACTGATTTGCCGTTATCATTTTGGGGTTATGCATTAGAAACAGCTGCATTCACTTTAAATAGGGCACCATCGAAATCCGTTGAGACGACACCGTACGAACTGTGGTATAGCAAAAGGCCAAAGTTGTCGTTTCTTAAAGTTTGGGGATGTGATGCTTATGTCAAAAAGCTTCAGCCTGAAAAGCTGGAACCCAAAGCGGAAAAGTGCGTCTTCATAGGTTACCCAAAAGAGACAGTTGGGTACACCTTCTATCTCAAATCCGAGGGCAAAGTGTTTGTTGCTAAGAACGGAACTTTTCTTGAGAAGGAGTTTCTCTCGAGAGAATTGAGTGGGAGGAAGATAGAACTTGACGAGGTTGTCGAACCTCTCATCCCTCTGGATGGTGGCGCAGGGCAAGGGGAAACCTCTGTCGTTGCGACGCCGGTTGAGGAGGAAGTTAATGATGATGATCATGAAACTCCAGTTCAGGTTTCTGTTGAACCACGCAGGTCGACGAGGTCACGCGCTGCTCCAGAGTGGTACGGTAATCCCGTCTTATCAATCATGTTGTTAGACAACAATGAACCTGCAAATTATGAAGAAGCAATGGTGGGCCCAGATTCCAACAAATGGCTAGAAGCCATGAAATCCGAGATAGGATCCATGTATGAGAACAAAGTGTGGACTTTGGAGATACTACCTGAGGGCCGCAAGGCTATTCAGAACAAATGGATCTTTAAGAAGAAGACGGACGCTGACGGTAATGTGACCGTTTATAAAGCTCGACTTGTGGCAAAGGGTTTTTCACAAGTTCCAGGAGTTGACTACGATGAGACCTTCTCACCCGTAGCGATGCTTAAGTCCGTCAGAATCATGTTAGCAATAGCTGCATTTTTCGATTATGAAATCTGGCAGATGGATGTCAAAACGGCGTTCCTTAACGGTTTCCTTAAGGAAGAGTTGTATATGATGCAACCCGAAGGTTTTGTCGATCCTAAAAATGCTGACAAAGTGTGCAAGCTCCAGCGATCCATTTATGGACTGGTGCAAGCATCTCGGAGTTGGAATAAACGCTTTGATGAGGTGATCAAAGCATTTGGGTTTATACAAGTGGTTGGAGAATCTTGTATTTACAAGAAAGTGAGTGGGAGCTCTGTGGCGTTTCTAATATTATATGTGGATGACATATAACTGATTGGAAACAATGTAGAGATTTTGGAGAGCATAAAAGGTTACTTGAATAAAAGTTTCTCTATGAAGGACCTAGGAGAAGCTGCTTACATACTAGGCATTAAGATCTATAGGGATAGATCAAAACGCCTGATAGGACTTTCACAAAGCACATACCTTGATAAAGTTTTGAAGAGGTTCAAAATGGAATAGTCCAAGAAAGGGTTCTTGCCAGTGTTACAAGGTACGAGATTGAGTAAGACTCAGTGCCCAGCAACTGATGAAGATAGAGAGCATATGCGCTCCATCCCCTATGCTTCAGCCATAGGCTCTATCATGTATGCAATGCTGTGCACTAGACCGGATGTTAGCCTGGCCATAAGTATGGCAGGTAGGTTCCAGAGTAATCCAGGAGTGGATCACTGGACGGCGGTCAAGAATATCCTGAAGTACCTGAAAAGGACTAAGGAGATGTTTCTCGTGTATGGAGGTGACGAAGAGCTCGCCGTAAAAGGTTACGTTGATGCAAGCTTTGACACAGATCCGGACGACTCTAAGTCGCAAACCGGATACGTATTTATTCTTAATGGGGGTGCAGTAAGCTGGTGCAGTTCCAAGCAAAGCGTCGTAGCAGATTCTACATGTGAAGCAGAGTACATGGCTGCCTCAGAGGCGGCTAAGGAGGGTGTCTGGATGAAGCAGTTCATGACGGATCTTGGAGTGGTGCCAAGTGCACTGGATCCAATAACCTTGTTTTGTGACAACACTGGTGCCATTGCCTTAGCAAAGGAACCAAGGTTTCACAAGAAGACCAGACACATCAAACGACGCTTCAACCTCATCCGCGACTACGTCGAGGAGGAGGACGTAAATATATGCAAAGTGCACACGGATCTGAATGTAGCAGACCCGCTGACTAAACCTCTTCCACGGCCAAAACATGATCGACACCAGAACTGTATGGGTGTTAGATTTATTACAATGTAATTCACATGGTGATGTGAGGGCTAGATTATTGACTCTAGTGCACGTGGGAGACTGTTGGAATTATGCCCTAGAGGCAATAATAAATGTATACTTATTATTATAATTCATGTATCAAGATAATAGTTTATTATCCATGCTATAAGATTTGAGACGACTTTCTCACGGCTGCCCGACCACATACCTCCATAGTTTTTCCTCTAGATCGCGTTTCTGCGGAGCTCGGGCGGAGCCCTGCTGAGACGAGATCATCACCAACCTCCGGAGCGTTGTCATGCTGCCGGAGAACTCTTCTACCTCTCCGTCTCTCTTGCTGGATCAAGAAGGCCGAGATCATCGTCGAGCTGTACGTGTGCTGAACGCGGAGGTGTCGTCCGTTCGGTACTAGATCGTGGGACTGATCGCGGGATTGTTCGCGGGGCGGATCGAGGGACGTGAGGACGTTCCACTACATCAACCGCGTTCTCTAAACGCTTCTGCTGTACGATCTACAAGGGTACGTAGATCACTCATCCCCTCTCGTAGATGGACATGACCATGATAGGTCTTCGTGCGCATAGGAAATTTTTTTTTCCCATGCGACGTTCCCCAACACCGGCAATCCCGGAGTGACAATAACCGGAACCACTCCCGATGATGACCATAGTTTGAGGAGTTCATGTGTTCACCAAGTGCTAATGCGTTGGTCCAGCTCTTTATTAAAAGGAGAACCTTAATATCCGGTAGTATCCATTTGGACCCCGCTGCCACGGGAGGGATGGACAATAGATGTCATGCAAGTTCTTTTCCCTAAGCACGTATGACTACACACGGAATGCATGCCTACATCACATTGACGAACGGGAGCTAGTCACATATCTCTCCGTGTTATAACTGTTGCATGATGAATGTCATCCAACAAATGACTGATCCATTGCCTACGAGTTTGTCCCACTGCTACTATTACTTACTTTGTCCTGCTGCTACTGCCACTACTGTTGCTACTACTGTTACTTGCTTTGTCCTGCTGCTGTTGCCACTACTGTTGCTACTACTGTTACTTGTTGTTGCTGTTACTTGCTACTGTTACTACTTGCTACTGCTGTCACTACTGTTGTTCCTTGCCACTGTTGTTGCTCGTTACTCTGCTACTATCTGATACAAAACTTTTCTGGCGCCATTGATACTTCAATTAGGAATAATCTGCCGTCAACAAATTATTTCCTAGCACCATTGCTATCATACTACTTTTGCTGCTTATATCCTGCTTGCAGATACTAATCTTTCAGGTGTGGTTGAGCCGACAACTCAACTGCTAATACTGGAGAATATCCTTTCATTCCCATCGTGTCGAACTAACAAATTTGGGTTGAATACTCTACCCTCGAAAACTGCCGCGATCCCACACGCTGGTGGGCCATTGCAAGACAATTGCTAATTGTTGAGCAACTGGAAGCAAGGCCTACGGAGGACACCATGCGGGAGATAGAACTGCAACAAGGTATTGCAATCAGGTTTCTATTAGCCCACTCTCTTCAAGGATGCCCGTAAGTTTGTCTTGTCTTGTGACAAATGTCAAAGAATAGGTAATATTAGCAAACGTCAAGAAATGCCTATGAACTATTCACTAGTCATTGAACCATTTGATGTATGGGGCTTTGATTCTATGGGACCTTTTCCCAAATCCAACGGGTATACTCACATCCTAGTTGATGTTGATTATGTCACTAAGTGGGTAGAAGTTATCCCCACTAGTAGTGCTGATCACAACACCTCTATCAGGATGCTGAAAGAAGTTATCTTCCCTAGATTTGGAGTCCCTAGATATCTAATGACCAACGGTGGTTCACACTTCATTCATGGTGCTTTCCTTAAAACGCTTGCTAAGTACGATGTCAACCATAGAATTGCGTCTCCCTATCACCCTCAGTCCAGTGGTCAAGTAGAGCTAAGGTAGAGATTAAACTGATTCTGCAAAAGACTGTCAACAGGTCTAGGAAGAATTGGTCTAAGAAGCTCGATGATGCACTGTGGGCTTATAGAACTGCCTATAAGAATCCCATGGGCATGTCTCCGTACAAAATGGTGTACGGTAAAGCATGTCATCTACCTCTTGAGCTAGAGCATAAAGCTTATTGGGCAATCAAAGAGCTCAACTTTGATTTCAAACTTGCCGCTGAGAAGAGGTTATTTGATATTAGCTCGCTTGATGAGTGGAGAACTCAGGCATATGATAATGCCAATCTGTTCAAAGAGAAGGTTAAGAGGTGGCATGATAAGAGGATACAAAAGCGTGAGTTCAATGTAGGTGATTATGTCTTGCTATATAACTCTCGTTTAAGATTCTTTGCAGGCAAGTTTCTCTCTAAATGGGAAGGTCCCTATGTTGTTGAGGAAGTACTATCAAGATCAACAACACGGAAGGTAATTGTCCGAGAGTGGTAAATGGGCAGAGAATCAAGCATTATATTCAGGTACTCCCATAAATGTTGAAAGCAATATTATCAATACCATAACTCCTTAAGAATATCTAAGGGATATTTATCAGTCTGTTTCAGACTCCGAAAACGAAGAGGTATGTGATTCGGTAAGAAAACAGAGTCCAAAACTTTTCCAGTAGGAAATTTTCTCCGTTTTGGAATACTTGAAATAATACAAAAATTGGAAGTAGTCCGGAAAGTGCGCGAGGAGGCGACAAGCCTGCACAGCGTGGGCCCACCCCGTGGCCGCGCCGTGAGGGCTTGTGGCCACCTCGTGCGCCTCCCGGACTCCGTTTTCATGCGGGGTACTCCTTCTGGTCTGGAAAAAATCTTTATATATACTCCCGTTTGGTCCGACCCCTGCATCACGCAGATTTCCTCTGTTTTTCGTTTCGAGCCTGTTTTTGTTGCAGATCTAGATCGCTATGACTTCCCCAAAAGCTCCGATGGACAAGATCTTCGAGAAGGTCATCAATCTCTACCTGACGGGAGTGCTGCAACACCCTCAATCTATCGAGATGCGTGAGGGGATGTTGCACATCCGTGATGCTGAGGGGCCTAAGAAGACCATAAGCGTGGAGACGAGGCTCGAAGCAATGGAGCAACAAGTCTTCAAGTGCCAAGGGATGGTGGAGCGTGGACCCAACGCCAACCACATGATGATCACGGAGTTCACCAACAAGCACAAGATTGATGCCAATGACATTGGGAAGCATCCCTTTAGGCTCTATGACAGGATTGATCAACTCCAGGCCCAGACCTATGACCTGCAGAACCAAAACTGTGAGTATGAGTATAGATTTAAATCAATACGGTTGGCTACAGATTTGAGGGTTCCGGAGACTCGTTCATCTTTCCATGATGGAGCACCTATGCCTAGGAAGACGGAGGATCAAACTCATGTTGCAACAACTCCACCTTCACCACCAAAGGAAGACAACTGAGCATTGGTATGGGCAATCCCCTTGGCTTGTGCCAAGCTTGGGAGACTTGCCCCGGTATCGTATCACCATCACATCTTTTGCCTTTACCTTTGTTTTAGTTTGTTCCTTTTCAGTTTTATTTTTTTTCTCTAGTAGTTTAAAAGTCTTAGTGTTTTAAGTCTTGAGTTTTGCTTTGTGTCACCCCCGATGTATTCGAGCTCGTGAGCCATATAATAAAGAGTGTCTTAGTTGAAGGGCTTTGCCTCTTGCCATGATCAAAAGAGTGAGAACAGAGCAAAGGCATGAAAGATCATGTAATGATATTATGGGAAGTGATGGCTTCACATATAAAAAGAATGATGATTGAAACTTGTTGAGGGTAGGAAAACGTAGACCTTGGTCATGGTTGCAATTAATAGGAAGTGATAAAGAAGGAGAGGTTCACATATAAATATATCATCTCTGACACCCTCTATGATTGTGAACACTCACTAAACTATTGCATGCCTAGAAGTAGATGTTGGACAAGGAAGACAACATAATGAATTGTGTTTGCTTGGTTCCGAACAATGTTATATGATTAGAGATCCCTTAGCATGTGACGATTGCTTCCACCTCACATTAGCCAAACCTCCCGCACTAAGTAGAGATACTACTTGTGCATCCATAAACCATCAAACCAGTTTTGCCATGAGTATCTACCATACCTACCTATGGATTGAATAAGACCCCTCAAGTAAGTTGTCATCGGTGCAAGCAATAAAAATTGCTCTCTAATATGTATGATCTATTAGTGTGTGGAAAATAAGCTTTATACGGACTTGTGATGAGGAAGACATAAAAGCAACAAACTGCATAATAAAGTTCTTTATTACAGGAGGCAATATAGAGTGACGTTCCTCCGCACTAAGAGGACACGCATCCAAACCTCAAAAGCGCATGACAACCTCTGCTTCCCTCTGTGAAGGGCCTATCTTGTACCTTTACTTTTTGCCATTGTAATAGTCATGGTGATCTTCACCAATTCCCCATTTCGCCTTTGTCTTGGCTAACATCATATGCTTGGGAAAGATCTATATTCATATGTCAACTTGGAGGTAAGTGATACGTCTCAAACGTATCTATAATTTTTGATGATTTCACGTTGTTATCTTGCCTTCTTTGTATATTTTATGTACCTTCTATATCTTTTTTGGGACTAACTTATTAATTCAGTGCCAAGTGCCAGTTCCTATTTTTTCCGTGTTTTTGACTCTTTTCAGATCTGATTTTGGAACGGAGTCCAAACGGAAGAAAAAACCCGAAATGATTTTTTTCCCAAACGGAGGAAGTCCAGGGGGCTTTTGGGCCAAGCCAGGTGGGATCCAGGGAGCCCACAAGCCCCCACTCCGCCACCAGTGGGAGGCGGCGGTGGGCAGGCTTGTGGCCTCCCCGGCCGCCCCCTCACCTGGGTCTTTGGCCTATAAATTCCCAAATATTCCACAAAAAATCAGGGGAGCCTCGAAAATACTTTTTCGCCGCCGCAAGCTTCCGTTTCCGCGAGATCTTATCTGGAGACCCTTCCCGGCGCCCTGCCGGAGGGCACTTTGGAGTTGGAGGGCTTATTCATCATCATCATCGCCCCTCCAATGACTCGTGAGTAGTTCACTTCAGACCTACGGGTCTGTAGTTAGTAGCTAGATGGCTTATTCTCTCTCTTGGATCGTCAATACAAAGTTCTCCATGATCTTCATGGAGATATATCCGATGTAATCTTCTTTGGCGGTGTGTTTGTCGAGATCCGACGAATTGTCGACTTGTGATCAGATTATCTATGATATATATTTGAGTCTTTGCTGATTTCTTATATGCATGATTTGATATCCTTGTAAGTCTCTGTGAGTCTTGGGTTTTGTTTGGCCAACTAGGTCTATGATTCTTGCAATGGGAGAAGTGCTTGGTTTTGGGTTCTGCCATGTGGTGACCTTTCCTAGTGACAGTAGGGGCAGCAAGGCACACATCAAGCAGTTGCCATCAAGGGTAAAAAGATGGGGTTTTTTTATCATTGGTTTGAGATTATCCCTCTACATCATGTCATCTTGCTTAAGGCGTTACTCTGTTCTTATGGACTTAATACACTAGATGCATGCTGGATAGCGGTCGATGTGTGGAGTAATAGTAGTAGATGCAGAAAGTATCGGTCTACTTGTTTCAGACGTGATGCCTATAGAAATAATCATTGCATAGATGTCGTCACGACTCTGCACAGTTCTATCAATTGCTCGACAGTAATTTGTTCACCCACCGTCTACTTGCTTTCATGAGAGAAGCCACTAGTAAACACTACGGCCCCCGGGTCTATTCAGATCCATCGTTTACAACTCCGCTTTTACTTTGCTTTGTTACTTTGTTGCTTTCATTTCTCACTTGGCAAACAATCTATAAGGGATTGACAACCCCTTCATAGCGTTGGGTGAAAGCTTTTGTGTTTGTGCAGGATCTTGAGATACTACTCCGCAGGATTGATACCTTGGTTCTCAAACTGAGGGAAATACTTACCTCCGCTGTGCTACATCATCCTCTGCGCTTCGAGGGAACACCAACGCAGAAGGATTCCTGGTGTCGTCAACGTGCCCATTTCTGGCGCCACTTGAAGGTCTTTTGTGCAGTAGCATAACGGACATCAGAAGCATTTCTGGCGCCGTTGCCGCGGAGGAGAAATCAAGATCTATCCAAGTAGGTCTCACAAACTCTTCTCTTGCATTTACTTTTGTTGCGAGTTGCCTCTCGTTTTCCTCTCCCCCACTTCACATTTGTCGTTTTCATTTTCCTTTCTCCTTCACCGTTTTCTTTTGCTTTTTTTCGTTCGCCCTTTTCTCTCCCTTGTTTTCTGTTTGCTTGTGTGCCATGTGCCCTCAATATGCTTGCATCTTCACTTGCTGAAAATCTAGTGATATGATCCTCATTGTGACAGCCCGAGACCGACGTTCCAGAAGATTCCCCCTTCTATTCCGTTTCTGTCGTGTGTTATTTTTATTGGTTGCATCATCATATAGTTTGCATCATCGCATCATGCATGGCATCTTGCATCGTCTGTCGCGTGTGGTGCTTCGAGTGCTCTCCGAGTCTTAGTGCGATAGGAACTCCCCTCCTCTCTTCTCTTTGATTTTGTTTTGGGGTTGTTTCCGTTTTAACCTTTTTTTTAAAAGCGTCTTCTTTTAAAAACCCTTTTATTAAATGTGCGGGCAACCCCTTGGGTTTTCTTTATTTCTTCCTTTTGTTTATTTAAAAAAAATAGTCCCATTTCTTTTCTCCTTTAAAGATCCTTTATTTTATTCTTAAAATAAAAAGGGGTTTGATTTTTATTCTTTTGTAAAGAGGTTTTAATTTATTCTTCAAAAGGGTTTTATTGTTATTTGTTTAAAAAGCCCAATCTATTTTTAAAGTTGGGGTTTATTTTTTTTAAAGGTGCAAGGCATTTTTTTATTTTTGTTAAAACATTTTTCTTTTGTGGTTGCTCTCTGTTTTTATTAAAAAAAGGGAAAAAACCAAGAAAGAGTTAGAGGAGAGAGGGAGCAAGCCTGCCGAGCCGGCCCAGGCCCAGCCGGCTCCTCCCCTGACCTAGCGCGGTGCAACCCCGATCCCCTCGATCCCCTTTCTTCCCCATCGCATCTCCACTCCTCCCCGACCCCCCTTTCTTCCTCCTCGCCTCCCAGCGCCAGCAGCCCCGCCGCTGGCCTCATGCTTCCCCCGCGCGCCCGTCGCCATCGTTGCCCTCGCCGGTGCCCGCCTCGTTCGGGCCCCTCGTCGCGCTCCTCCCTCGGCTCGCCGTCCCGAGCCACAGCAGCACCCCGCGCGCCAAGCTCCGCCCCGTGGCCTCCTCCGCCTCCCCTCGCCCTCGGCCGGTGCTCGCCGGTGCGCGACCTTCGCCCCTGCTCGCCTCGTCGCGCTAGCTCCTCTCGCTGCTCGCATGCTCCGTGTCGTGCCGCCATTCTCCGGTGCTCGCCCTGCTGCCGCCTCGCCGGCGTCAGCCGTGCCCCGCGTCCCCTGACCTCGTCGGCCTCCCGATCGCCGCCCAGACCGCCTCTCCGCGTTCCCTGCACCTCCCGTCGCCGGTGCTCGCCCCTCGACCCGAGCGCGACGTCGGTCGCTGCCGTGCTCGCCAGTGTGCCGCCCTGCTGGCCCGATGTGTGCCAACCCGCTGATGTTCCATGTTGCTTGTTGGCATGCTGTAGCCTGCTGTTGTAGATGGTGCTCGCTGCTATCGTTGTTGCGTTACCTGCTTTGCTAAGTTGTTGTTGATGTGCGTTTTGCTGCTAGCTGTTGTGGCTGTTGTGCGTGTTGGCCGCCACTGTTGCTGTTGGTCTGCTTGCCGTTGCTGTTAGCTGCTAGGCTGCTGCCGCTGCGTGCCTGCGCTTGCCTACCATGCCCTGTTTTGATGCTAGCCGAATGCTGTTGCTGCAGCTGTGCAAGCTCCTGCTGTCGCTGTTGCTTAGTTGTTGTTGGATGTGATGCTGTTGCTAGCGGCTACTGCTTGCCTTACTGCTGCCGAGTCGTTGCTACCAGTTGTTTTTGCTCCTGCTATTGCTTGTCGTGGCTGATGCTAGCTTGCTTTGCTGCTTGCGTGTTGCTATAGTTAGTTGCTGCTGCTAGGCTAGGTTGTTGTGCTTGTTGCTGCCAGATGATAGTTGCTGCTTAGTTGCTGTTGCTCTTGCTGTAGATTGTTGTTGCTAGCTTGTACTGCCGCTTGCCGTCGCCGCGTGCACCATTCTCGCCTGCCGTGGGTCGACGACGAGCTCGCCGAGCACCACGTCGTCCTCGATGACACCCCGGAGCGTGTTCGACTACCGTCGCCGAAGACCCGTCTACCGACGCAAGAGAACGACTACCGTCGACGAGATCGTGTACCACTACTTCAACTACCGGCGCGTGTACGACTACTTCCACGACGACCACGACTTCCACGACGACCGTTGGTCCGCTACGACCGTTGGTCCGCTACGACCCGAACCGCTTCAAATAGCACGCTTCAAAGGTATAACGTTGAGACGTTGTCGTGTACCGTGTACAAGTGATGTATGAATATATGTTTGCATGCACCGTATGTTGCCCGTTGCCCGTTGTCTTCTTTCGTCATGCCTCGACACATGGGAACCCGAGATACGGGATCACCCCATTCTTTATTTAACGTTCCCGCACACGCTTCATATACGTTGGCACGATATCTCGACGAGTTATCGGGATAGGAACGTTGCCGTGGCATCGTTTCCGACTTGCCGCCATGGTTCCCTCTCGCTCGCCGTGGCGACACCTGTTTCTTTCCCTTCTTGCCCGTGTTATGAACTCGCATGCATGACGCATTCATGGCATAATATTTTTGTGTTGCTTGTCTCTTGTAACGTAGCTCCGTTCTATGCTCCGCGTGTTAACCGTCTAGGATGACTTGTAGGACCATCGCTTCACCCTTGCCATGATAACAACAATGTAATATTTACGTGATAATTAACGGGAGTGAATTAAATAATTAAATGTGGAGTTTCGTCGATATGCAACCCGTTGCATATCGAGCTTCATTTAATGTGTAGTGTTTGTGTGAGGTGAATTTTCATGCCATCCCTTGCATCATTGAACTGATCATGCATCATATTAGGTTGTGCATCATGTTGTGCATCGTGTGGTGAATATTTGTGTTGATGTTTGTTTCCGGTTTGCTCCGTCTCGATAGAGTCCCGCAAGCGAGTCGGAATGTGAGGACCCGTTCGACTACGTTGGTTCGTCTGCTTCACGGAGGCATTCTTCTTCCAAGCGGGATCTCAGGCAAGATGACCATTTCCCCAGATACCATTACTATCATTGCCATGCTAGTTTTATCGCTTCTATCGTTTATGTCTCGTTGCCTACCACATGTTAAATATCAGCCTCTCAACAATGCCATGAAACCTTCAACTGTTCAACCTACCAAACCACTGATTGGCTATGTTACTGCTTGCTTAACCTTGTGTTAGCGTTGCTAGTTGCAGGTGCATTGCTTCCATGTGAAAACATGGGTTCCTTGTTATATCACCATATAAATACTATTTAATTTAATGCACCTATATACTTGGTAAAAGGTGGAAGGCTCGGCCTTTCTAGCCTGGTGTTTTGTTCCACCTTTGCCCCCTTAGTTTCGGTTACCGGTGTTATGTTCCATAAACGAGCGCTCCTAACACGATCGGGGTTGTTATGGGGACCCCCTTTATAATTCGTTTTAGATTAAAGCTCGACTGACAAGGCCCAACATTGGTACTACATTTGCCCAACATAATAACTTTGTTAATACTGAAAGCATAGGGCGTCATGAACCCCAGGAGTAATTTCACATAATACACGGAGGGCCAGTGCTGATGGTGCTGGTCCAAAACAGAGCACTGTGCGGGGCCACCGCGAGGAAACTCGAGGTTTGGCACTCGTACGCGTAGCTTATCCGTCGTGTCCTGAGAACGAGATACACGGCTCCTATCGGGATCGTCGACACGCCGGGCGGCCTTGCTGGATTAGTTTTACCTTTGGCGAGATATCTTGTGCATCGGGATTCCGGTGATGCTTTGGGTAATCTCAGAGTTGAGGTTTTCCACTAGGGAATACGACGAGATCGCGAGCTTCGTGATTGAGGATTTCTATGCGGCTTGTGGTAATTTGTGATGGACTAGTTGGAGCACCTCTGCAGGGTTAAATCTTTCGGAAAGCCGTGCCCGCGGTTATGTGGCAACGTGGAAACTTTGTTTAACACTGGTTCTAGATAACGTGAAGCTAATTAATTAAAATATGCCAACTGAGTGTGTAACCGTGACTGTCTCTTTCGTGAGTTCTTTCTCCGATTGAGGACACGGTGGGGTTATGTTTGACGTAGGTAGGTGTTCAGGATCATTTATTTGATCAACAGTAGTTCACGTCCGTTATGCGTAGATCTTCCCCTCCTCTTTATTCTTGTACTCGTAAGATTAGCCACCAAATATATGCTTAGCCGCTGCTGCAACCTCACCACTTAACCATGCCTCACCCAGTAAGCTTTGCTAGTCTTGATACCTTTGGAAATGAGATTGCTGAGTCCCCTGTGGCTCACAGATTACTACAACACCAGTTGCAGGTACAGGTAAAGGTTACTTGACGCGAGCGCGTTGATTGTTCATTTGGAGTTGCTTCTTCTTCTTCTTCTTCTTCATCGATCTAGGATGGGTTCCAGGCCGGCAGCCTGGGATAGCAAGGATGGACGTCGCTCTTATTTTTCTCGTTTGTTTTCGTCCGTAGTCGGACCCTGCTCTTACTCTTGATGTTTATGTAATGTACTGATGTGACTCTGATGTAGGTTGTGGCGAGTGTAAGCCAACTCTGTATATATATCTCTTATTTTCAGTACATGTACTTGTAACGATATCCATTCTTGCGACACGACGAGATGCGCTTCTATCCCTGATGAGGCCCTCGTGCCAAATTGAGGATAGGGTCGCATCTTGGGCGTGACACTCATCCACTTGCTAGCCTCTTTAAGAGACCCACTCGTGTGGAACAAATTGCTAGTGAGTTGAGGGAAATTAACTATTTCTTTGGAGTTTTGCGTAAGATGCGTGAATCTGAAAATTGTGAGGAAGAAATTCATGAAGTGATTCATGAGGGCTCCTTGGATGAAAAGCATGATTGCAACTGTTTCACTATAAATTCTATTAGTGATAATCATGCTAAAATTTTGCAAAACCCTAAGCTTGGGGATGCTAGTTTTGCTATGACCACTACTTGTTGCAATAATCATGATTGGGGTGATGATCTTTCTTATGATCTTGAAAATTTGTTCAAACCTCATGATGAATATGATATTTGCAATAATATTGAAAGTGGGTTTGGAGACGTCATGACTTTAGTTGATGATGATCCCACTATTTTTGAAGAGCGACAACTTTGCATGCATGTGGATCATGAAAAGAATATCCTATGGGATAGCTATATCGTTGAATTTGAATGTGATCCCACATGTAATTGCTATGAGAGAGGAAAATATTTTGGTAGAAACTTTCATGTTACCAAATTACCTCTCGTTATGTTGAGATTGCAATTGTCTCTTTCTTCTTCCTTGCATATGGCAGATATTGGTTGTCTTGTCAATTTTTTTCCTATAAAATGTCTATGCATAGGAAGTATGTTAGACTTAGAAGTGATTTTCACATGCTTTATGATGCTCTCGTTGTGCTTCAACTCTTGTCTTTTGTGAGAGCATCATTCAATGCCTAGCTAAGGGCGTTAAACAAAAGCGCTTGTTGGGAGGCAACCCAACAAATCTACCCTTTTTATTTCTGTTTTATGTTTTATACACTTTCATAATTCTGTTATGATTGTGTTTTTTGTGTTTCTTTTTGCGTTTGTGCCAAGCAAAACCGTTATGATTAGTCTTGGGGATGATCGTTTGGTCATGCTGGAAAAGACAGAAACTTTCTGCTCACCAAAAGAATTTTAATTTTTTTTATGTAAGAGCTTTTGAGTTGATTCTTTTTGCTGCTGATTGCTATGCAAATTCTTCAGACTGTCGTAATTGTTCAGAATTTGTGAAGTAACAGAGTTATACGAAACATACAGATTGCTACAGTCTGGTCTGCTGTTAACAGGTTCTGTTTTTGTTGTGTTGGTTGCTTATTTTGATGAAACTATGGATAGTATCGGGGGGTATTAGCCATGGAAGATTGAAAGTACAGTAACCCAACATCAGCACAAGTAGAATTTAAGTTTTCTACAGTACCTAAGGAAGTGGTGGTTTTCTTTCTTGTACTAATGTTATCACGAGTTTCTGTTTAAGTTTCGTGTTGTGAAGTTCTTATGGACAAAAAGATAAAGAGTGGCAAGAGCTCAAGCTTGGGGATGCCCAAGGCACCCCAAGAGATTCAAGGATGCCGTAAAAGCCTAAGCTTGGGGATGCCCCGGGAAGGCATCCCCTCTCTCGTCTTCAATCCATCGGTAACGTTACTTGGGGCTATATTTTTATTCACCACATGCTATGTGTTTTTGCTTGGAGCGTCTTGTATCGTAGGAGTCTTTTATTTTTGTTGTGTCACAATCATACTTTCTGCACACCTAGAGAGAGAGACATGCACACACCGTGATTTTGTCGAGCTTCACTTATATCTTTTGGTAGACAATTTAGCTCACATGTGCTTCACTTGTATCTTTTGAGCTAGATACTTTTGCTCTATGTTCTTCACTTATATCTTTTAGAGCGCAGAGGTGCATGTCTTGGTAGTTGAACTATGCTTTGAAAGTAGTCTCAAAAGGGGTAGTTATCCAAAGGGATACGAAAACTTCCACCTTCATGTGCATTGAATAGTTAGAGAAGTTTGATTCATCTCAATTAGTTTTGAGTTGTGGTTATGGTAATATTGAAGTCATGCTAGTAAGGTGTTGTGGATCTAGAAATACTTGTGTTGAAGTTAGTGATTCCCGTAGCATGCACGTGTGGTGAACCGCTATGTGATGAAGTCTGAGCATGATTAGTATATTGATTGCCATCCTTTGTGTGGCGGTCGGGATCGCGCGATGGTTTATACCTACCAACCCTTCCCCTAGGAGTATGCGTTGAATGCTTTGCTTCGATTACTAATAAAACTTTTGCAACAAGTATGTGAGTTCTTCATGACTAATGTTGAGTCCATGGTTTAGATTCACTTTCACCTTCCACCATCACTATCTTCTTAGTGCCGCGCAACTTTCACCGGTGCACAAAACCCACCATTAGCCTCCCTCAAAACAGCCACCATACCTACCTACTATGGCTTTTGCAAAGTCATTCCGAGATATATTTCCATGCAACTACCACCATGACATGTGCCACCACGTCTACATAGCCTTTGCACGATCGTAAGATAGCTAGCATGATGTTTCCATTGATGTCTTTGCCATGCTAGATCATTGCCACGGTACACTACCGAAGGCATTCCATATAGAGTCATAGTTGCTCTAAGTTTTGAGTTGAAAGTGTGATGATCATCATTATTGGAGAATTTTCGCATGTGAGGAAATAAAATAGGACAAAGAAGCCAATAAAAAAAAGAGGCCAAAGAGCCCACCAAAATAAAAAAATGAGAGAAAAAGAGAGAAGGGACAATACTACCACTTTTTCCACACTTGTGCATATTGAGCACCATGATCTTCATGATTGAGAGTCTCTCGTTTTGTCACCACCATATAGCTAGTGGGAAATTCTCATTATATAACTTGGCTCGTATATTCCAATGATAGGCTTCCTCAAAATTGCCTTAGGTCTTTGTGAGCAAGCAAGTTGGATGCACACCCACTAGTTTTCTTTAAGAGCTTTAGAAATTCACATACTTGTAGCTCTAGTGCATCATTTGTATGGCAATACCTACTCATTCACATTGATATCTATTGATGAGCATCTCCACATCTCATTAATATGCCTAGTTAATGTGACTATCTTCTCCTTTTTTGTCTTGCAACCTCCACCACATTCCACACCATCTATAGTGCTATAACCATGGCTCACGCTCATGTATTGCGTGAGAGTTGAAAATGTTTGAGAAAGTAAAGGTGTGAAACAATTACTTGGCCAATACTGGGGTTGTGCATGATTTAAATTCGTTGTGCAATGATGATAGAGCATAGCCACACTATATGCTTTTGTAGGAATAACTTTATTTTGGCCTTGTTATTTTGAAAGTTCATGATTACTTTGCTAGTTTGCTTGAATTATTATTGTTTCCACGTCAATAGCAAACTATTGTTTTGAATCTAATGGATCTGAACATTCACGTCACATAAGAAGAATTACAAAGGACACCTATGCTAGGTAGCATGAAAGCATCAAAAATTCATTCTTATCCCTTCCCTACTCGAGGACGAGCAAGAGTTAAGCTTGGGGATGCTTGATACGTCTCAAACATATCTATAATTTTTGATGATTTCACGCTGTTATCTTGCCTTCTTTGTATATTTTATGTACCTTCTATATATTTTTTGGGACTAACTTATTAATTCAGTGCCAAGTGTCAGTTCGTGTTTTTTCCGTGTTTTTGACTCTTTTCACATCTGATTTTGGAAAGGAGTCCAAACGGAAGAAAAACCCCGAAATGATTTTTCCCGAATGGAAGAAGTCTAGGGGGCTTTTGGGCCAAGCCAGGTGGGCTCCAGGGAGCCCACAAGCCCCCACTCCGCCACCAGGGGGAGGCGGCGGTGGGCAGGCTTGTGGCCTCCCTGGCCGCCCCCTGGCCTAGGTCTTTGGCCTATAAATTCCCAAATATTCCGCAAAAATCAGGGGAGCCTCGAAAATACTTTTCCGCCGCCGCAAGCTTCCATTTCCGCAAGATCTCATCTGGAGACCCTTCCCGGCGCCCTGCCGGAGGGGACTTTGGAGTTGGAGGGCTTCTTCTTCATCATCATCGCCCCTCCAATGACTCGTGAGTAGTTCACTTCAGACCTACGGTTCCGTAGTTAGGAGCTAGATGGCTTCTTCTCTCTCTTGGATCTTCAATACAAAGTTCTCCATGATCTTCATGGAGATCTATCCGATGTAATCTTGTTTGGCGGTGTGTTTGTCGAGATCCGATGAATTGTGGACCTGTGATCAGATTATCTATGATATATATTTGAGTCTTTGTTGATTTCTTATATGCATGATTTGATATCCTTGTAAGTCTCTCCGAGTCTTGGGTTTTGTTTGGCCAACTAGATCTATGATTCTTGCAATGGGAGAAGTGCTTGGTTTTGGGTTCTGCCATGTGGTGACCTTTCCCAGTGACAGTAGGGGCAGCAAGGCACACATCAAGCAGTTGCCATCAAGGGTAAAAAGATGGGGTTTTTATCATTGGTTTGAGATTATCCCTCTACATCATGTCATCTTGCTTAAGGCATTACTCTGTTCTTATGGACTTAATACACTAGATGCATGCTGGATAGCGGTCGATGTGTGGAGTAATAGTAGTAGATGCAGAAAGTATCGGTCTACTTGTTTCGGACGTGATGCCTATAGAAATAATCATTGCATAGATGTCGTCACAACTCTGCACAGTTCTATCAATTGCTCGACAGTAATTTGTTCACCCACCGTCTACTTACCTCCGCTGTGCTACATCATCCTCTCCGCTTCGAGGGAACACCAACGCAGAAGGATTCCTGGTGTCGTCAACGTGCCCATTTATGGAGCAGAAGGTCTTTTGTGCAGTAGCATAACGGACATCAGTAAGTATTCATGAATTATTATTGTTGTCATTACCCTTGAGGTAAGCAGTTGGGAGGCAAAACTGTAAGCCCCTATCTTTCTCTGTGTCCAGCTGAAACTTTGATCTCATGAGTACCACGTGAGTTGTAGCAATTGTAGAGAACGAAAGAATGATTGAGTATGTGGATTTGCTTTACAAGCTCTTATTTGACTCTTTGTGATGTTGTGATAAATTGCAATTGCTTCAATGACTAAAGGCTATCGGTTGTTACTTCTCGGTAAGGTTCTTGATTCATGCTTTACTTTGTGAAGAAATTATCACTTTAGCATGAGAGATTCTATGTTGGTATTGCTGTTCTGATCATGATCATGGTGCATGCATGTTCGTATCTTGTTTTGTCGACACCTCTCTCCCTAAACATGTGAACATATTTATTGAGCTAGGTTTTCGCTTGAGGACAAGCGAGGTCTAAGCTTGGGGGAGTTGATACGTCCATTTTGCATCATGTTTTCATGTTGATATTTATCGCTTCTTTGGCTGTTATTTCACTTCACGGTACTATTCTTATGCCTTTTCTCTCTTATTTTGCAAGGTTTACATGAAGAGGGAGAATGCTGGCAACTGGAATTCTGGCCTGAAAGTGGAGCAAAGTTGAGATACCTATTCTGCGCAACTCCAAACGCCGTGAAAATCAACGAGGATTTTTTTCCCGATTTATCAAAAATACTGGGCCGAAGAAGTGCCAGAGGGGGCGTGCAGGTGGCCACAAGCCTGCATGGCGCGGCCACCCCCCAAGCCGCGCCATGAGGGCTTGTGGGCAGCCTGTAGGCCCACTTTCCCCCCTCTTTTGCTATATGAAGGGTTTCGTCCAGAAAAAAATCACGGAGGAGCTTTTTCGTGGTTTCGCCGCCGCCACGAGGAGGAACTTGAGCAGAACCAATCTAGAGCTCCGGCAGGACGATCCTGCCGGGGAAACTTCCCTCCCGGAGGGGGAAATCATCGCCATCGTCATCACCAACACTCCTCTCATCGGAGGGGACTCGTCACCATCAACATCTTCATCAACACCATCTCATCTCCAAACCCTAGTTCATCACTTGTAACCAATCTCCGTCTCGCGACTCCGATTGGTACTTGTAAGGTTGCTAGTAGTGTTGATTACTCTTTGTAGTTGATGCTAGTTGGATTATTTGGTGGAAGAGTTTATGTTCAGATCCTTGATGCTACTCATTACCTCTCTGATCATGAATATGATTATGCTTTTTGAGTAGTTAATTTTGTTCCCGAGGACATGGGATAAGTCATGCTAATAGTAGTCATGTGAATTTGGTATTCGTTCGGTAATTTGATATGTTGTATGTTGTTTTTCCTCTAGTGGTGTTATGTGAACGTCGACTACATAACACTTCACCATTATTTGGGCCTAGAGGAAGGCATTGGGAAGTAGTAAGTAGATGACGGGTTGCTAGAGTGACACAAGCTTAAACCCTAGTTTATGCGTTGCTTCGCAAGGGGCTGATTTGGATCCACTAGTTTAATGCTATGGTTAGACTTTGTCTTAATTCTTCTTTCATAGTTGAAGATGCTTGCGAGAGGGGTTAATCATAAGTGGTATGCTTGTCCAAGTAAGGGCAGTACCCAAGCGCCGGTCCACCCACATATCAAACTATCAAAGTAACAAACGCGAATCATATGAACATGATGAAAACTAGCATGAAAGAAATTCCCGTGTGTCCTCGGGAGCGTTTTTCCTTCTATAAGACTTTGTCCAGGCTTGTCCCTTGCTACAAAAGGGATTGGGCCACTTTGCTGCACCGTTGCTACTTTTGTTACTTGTTGCTTGCTACAAATCATCTCACCACACAATCACATGTTACCGACAATTTCAGTGCCTGCAGATTTTACCTTGCTAAAAACCACTTGTGAGATCCTTCTGCTCCTCGTTGGGTTCGACACTCTTACTTATCGAAAGGACTACGATTGATTCCCTATACTTGTGGGTCATCAACATGCCCATGGGATTCTTATAGGCAGTTCTATAAGCCCATAGTGCATCATCGAACTTCTTAGACCAATTCTTTCTAGACCTGTT
Source organism: Hordeum vulgare subsp. vulgare (assembly GCF_904849725.1). Classification (NCBI taxonomy): domain Eukaryota; kingdom Viridiplantae; phylum Streptophyta; class Magnoliopsida; order Poales; family Poaceae; genus Hordeum; species Hordeum vulgare. The sequence continues at coordinate 483,337,803 of NC_058522.1, forward strand.
GACAGTCTTTTGCAGAATTAGTTTAATCTCTATGTTGCTTAGCTCTACTTGACCACTGGACTAAGGGTGATAGGGAGACGCAATTCTATGGTTGACATCATACTTAGCAAGCGTTTTACGGAAAGCACCATGAATGAAATGTGAACCACCATCGGTCATTAGATATCTAGGGACTCCAAACCTAGGGAAAATAACTTCTTTAAGCATCCTAATAGATGTGTTGTGATCAGCACTACTAGTGGGGATAGCTTCTATCCACTTAGTGACGTAATCAACAACAACTAAGATGTGAGTATGCCCGTTGGATTTTGGAAAAGGTCCCATATAATCAAAGCCCCAAACATCAAATGGTTCAATGACAAGTGAATAGTTCATAGGCATTTCCTGATGTTTACCGATATTACCCACTCTTTGACATTCGTCACAAGACAAGACAAACTTACGGGCATCCTTGAAGAGAGTGGGCCAATAGAAACCTAATTGCAATATCTTGTGTGCAGTTCTATCTCCCGCATGGTGTCCTCCGTAGGCCTCGAAGTGACACTTCTGTAGGATCTGTCCCTGTTCATGTTCATGTACACAACGTCTAATAACACCATCTACTCCTTCCTTATAAAGGTGAGGATCATCCGAGAAGTAACGTCTCAAGTCAAAGAAGAATTTCGTCTTTTGCTGGTATGTGAAACTAGGTGGTATATATTTGGCAACGATATAGTTTGCATAATCAGCATACCGCGGTGCACTACGGGAAGTACTGATGACATTCAATTGCTCATCGGGAAAGCTATCATCAATAGGTTATGGGTCATCAAGAACATTCTCCAACCTAGACAAGCTATCTGCTATGGGATTATCAGCACCCTTCCTGTCGACAACGTGCAAATCAAACTCTTGTAACAAGAGAACCCATCTGATAAGTCTAGGTTTAGCGTCCTTCTTCTCCATTAGGTACTTAATAGCAGCGTGATCAGTGTGAATAGTGACTTTAGAATCAACTATGTAAGACCTGAACTTTTCACATGCAAACACGACTGCTAAAAACTCCTTTTCCGTAGTAGCATAGTTTCTTTGGGCACTGTCTAGAGTTTTACTAGCATAGTGAATAACATTCAACTTCTTATCAACTCTTTGCCCTAGGACAGCACCAACAACATAATCACTAGCATCACACATGATCTCAAAAGGTAAGTTCCAATCAGGTGGTTGAACAATAGGTGCAGTTATCAAAGCCCTCTTAAGTATTTCGAAAACTTCCTCATAATCATCATCAAAGACAAAAGGAATATCCTTTTGCAAGAGATTGGTAAGAGGCCTAGAAATCTTAGAGAAGTCTTTAATGAACCTTCTATAGAAACCAGCATGACCAAGGAAACTTCTTATACCTTTGATATCTGTGGGTTATGGCATTTTCTCGATTGCATCAACCTTAGCCTTATCGACTTCAATACCTCTTTCAGAAATTTTATGTCCTAAGACGATGCCTTCATTAACCATAAAGTGGCACTTCTCCCAATTCAAGACAAGATTGGTGTCTTTACATCTCTGCAAGACTCGATCAAGGTTGTTGAGGCAATCATCAAAGGAAGACCCGTAAACGGAGAAGTCATCCATGAAAACCTCGACAATATTTTCACAAAAGTCAGAGAATATAGCCATCATACATCTTTGAAAGGTGGCAGGTGCATTACATAAGCCAAAAGGCATACGTCTATAAGCAAAGGTACCGAAAGGGCAGGTGAAAGTGGTTTTCTCCTGATCAGATTGTGCAACTGGTATTTGGGAGAAACCATAATAACCGTCTAGAAAGCAGAAGTGTGTGTGTGTTTAGACAGTCTTTCTAGCATTTGGTCGATAAAAGGCAAAGGGTAATGATCTTTCCTAGTGGCTTTATTCAATTTCCTAAAATCGATCACCATCCTATAGCCAGTAATAATCCTGTGTGGGATCAATTCATCCTTATCATTAGGGACAACGGTAATGCCTCCCTTCTTAGGGACACAATGCACCAGACTCACCCAATCACTATGAGCGACAGGATAAATAATACCTACTTCCAGGAGCTTTAGTATTTCTTTTCTCACTACTTCTTTCATCTTAGGATTTAATCTCCTTTGATGATCAGCAACTGGTTTGCAATCAGGATCAGTTTTAATCTTGTGTTGACATAGAGTGGGACTAATGCCCTTAAGATCATCAAGAGTATATCCAATAACAGCACGGTGCTTCCTCAGAGTTTTTAGTAACTTCTTTTCTTCATGCTCTGAGAGGCTAGCACTAATTATGACAGGATATATCTCTTTCTCATCAAGATAAGCATACTTAAGAGTATCAGGCAACTGTTTAAGCTCGAACACAGGATCACCCTTTGGTGGGGGAGGATCCCCAAGCAATTCAACGGGCAAGTTATTCTTAAGAATAGGATATTGTTCTAAGACAATTCTATCTATCTCATCCCTTTCATCCATATGCATATCATTTTCATGCTCAAGCAAGTATTGATCTAAGGGATCAGTAGGAGGCACGACAATAGAAGCCAAGGCAATAGTTTCATCCTTACTAGGCAACTATTTTTCATGAGGTTGTCTACCAAACTTGGAGAAATTGAACTCATGTGACACACCTTCAAAGCCAACAGTGACAGTTTGCTTCTCACAGTCAATATGAGCATTGACGGTATTGAGAAAAGGTCTGCCAAATATGATGGGACAAAAGCTATCTTGTGCGGTAGCAAGAACGAGGAAATCAGCAGGATACTTCGTTTTACCACACAAGACTTAGACATCCCTAACAATTCCCACAGGGCAGATACTATCTCTATTGGCAAGCTGAATAGTGACATCAATAGGTTATATCTTCATAGGTGCAATCTCGTCTTTGATTTCATCATATAAGGATTGAGGTATTGCACTAACACTAGCACCCACGTCACATAAACCATGATAGCAATGATCTCCTATCTTAACAAAAACAACAGGTGTGCCAACAACAGGCCTATGTTTGTCTCTAGCGTGAAGTTTAGCAATTCTAGCAGCATCTTCACAGAAGTGAATATTATGTCCCTCAACATCGTCGGACATAAGATCTTTGATAATAGCAATGCTAGGTTCAACTATAATTTGCTCAGGGTGTGTAGGTGTTCTAATGTAGCCTCTACGTATCACAGTTGAAGCTTTAGAATGATCCTTCATCCTAACAGGGAAAGGTGGTTTCTCAATGTAAGCACTGGGAACAATAGGATCATTATAGGCAATGACTTTCTCTTCAACTGGATTGGGTTTAAGTACATTGAATTCTAAAGGAGGATGATATTTAAACCACTTCTCTTTGGGGATATCAATATGAGCAGCAAAATATTCACACAATGAAGCTACTATCTCAGAGTCAAGCCCATACTTAGTGCTAAAATCACTAAAGGTATTTGTTTCAACAAAGGATTTAACGCAATCAAACTGGAAATTCATACCTGACTCCTTACCTTCTTCAAGCTCCCAATATTCAGATTTGCGTTTAATTCTCTCCAATAAATTCCATTTGAACTCAATATCTCTCTTCATAAAAGAACCGGCACAAGAAGTGTCAAGCATGGTGCGGTCATCATGAGAAAGCTGAGCATAGAAGTTATGAATGATAATTTCTCTCGAGGGCTCATGGTTGGGGCATGAATATAACATTGATTTAAGCCTCCCCCAAGCTAGAGCGATGCTTTCTCTGTCACGAGGCCAAAAATTATAAATACAATTCCGATCATGATGTACTAAATGCATAGGATAAAACTTTTGATGAAATTCCAATTTCAACCGATTGTAGTTCCATGATCCAGTATCATCACATAGCCTATACCATGTCAACGCCTTATCCTTCAAAGATAAAGGAAAGACCTTCTTCTTGACCTCATCCTCGGGCAAACCTGCAATCTTAAATAAACCACAAACTTCATCTACATAGATTAGATGCAAGTCTGGATGTGATGTTTCATCTCCTATAAAAGGATTAGCCAGCAGTTCCTCAAGCATACCCGAAGGAAATTCAAAGAAAATATTTTCAGTAGGTGCAGCAGGTTGAGGAGCAACTATTTGTGCTTCCGTTCGAGGTGAAGATACCCCGAACAAGCCCCTCAAAGGATTAGTTTCCATAGTGACAAGTGACAATAAATTTCAGCACAATATATGAATGTGTCCTTACCAAGTTCCACTTACCAAAGGCGCTTCACTCCCCGGCAACGGCGCCAGAAAAGAGTGTTGATGACCCACAAGTATAGGGGATCAATCGTAGTCCTTTCGATAAGTAAGAGTGTCGAACCCAACGAGGAGCAGAAGGATCTGACAAGTGGTTTTCAGCAAGGAAATATCTGCAAGCACTGAAATTGTCGGTAACAAGTAGTTGTGTGGTGAGATGATTCATAGCAAGCAACAAGTAACAAAAGTAGCAACGATGCAGAAAAGTGGCCCAATCCCTTTTGTAGCAAGGGACAAGCCTGGACAAAGTCTTATAGGAGGAAAAACGCTCCCGAGGACACACGGGAATTTCAGTCATACTAGTTTTCATCATGTTCATATGATTCATGTTCGTTACTTTGATAGTTTGATATGTGGGTGGACCAGCGCTTGGGTACTTCCCTTACTTGGACAAGCATCCCACTTATGATTAACCCCTCTCGCAAGCATCCGCAACTACGAAAGAAGAATTAAGACAAAGTCTAACCATAGCATTAAACTAGTGGATCCAAATCAGCCCCTTACGAAGCAACGCATAAACTAGGGTTTAAGCTTCTGTCACTCTAGCAACCCATCATCTACTTACTACTTCCCAATGCCTTCCTCTAGGACCAAATAATGGTGAAGTGTTATGTAGTCGACATTCACATAACACCACTAGAGGAAAAACAACATACAACACATCAAAATATCGAACGAATACCAAATTCACATGACTACTATTAGCATGACTTATCCCATGTCCTCAGGAACAAAAGTAACTACTCACAAAGCATAATCATGTTCATGACCAGAGAGGTAATGAGTAGCTTCAAGGATCTGAACATAAAGTCTTCCACCAAGTAATCCAACTAGCATCAACTATAAAGAGTAATTAACACTACTAGCAACCTTACAAGTACCAATCGGAGTCGCAAGATGGAGATTGGTTACAAGAGATGAACTAGGGTTTGGAGATGAGATGGTGCTGATGAAGATGTTGATGGTGATGAGTCCCCTCCGATGAGAGGAGTGTTGATGATGACGATGGCGACGATTTCCCCCTCCGGGAGGAAAGTTTCCCCGGCAGGATCGTCCTGCCGGAGCTCTAGATTGTTTCTGCTCAAATTCCGCCTCGTGGCGGTGGCGAATCTTCGAAAAAGCCTCCTCCTGATTATTTTTCCCGGACGAAACCCTTCATATAGCATAAGAGGGGGGCCAGAGGGCCAGCTGGGTGCCCACAAGTCCCTTAGGCGCGGCCAGGTGGGTGGCCGCGCCTAGCAGGCTTGTGGCCGCCTGCTCGCGTCCCTCTGGCACTTCTTCGGCCCAGTATTTTTTATAAATCCGGAAAAAATCCTCGTTGATTTTTACAGCGTTTGGAGTTGCGCAGAATAGGTATCTCAAACTTGCTCCAATTTCAGGCCAGAATTCCAGCTGCCGACATTCTCCCTCTTCAAGTAAACCTTGCAAAATAAGAGAGAAAAGGCATAAGTATTGTACCATGAAGTGAAATAACAGCCCAAAAAGCGATAAATGTCAACATGAAAGCATGATGCAAAATGGACGTATCAGCCACCACTGCTTCATCCGCTTCCCATCTTGCGACCAAATACTCTTGGTCCCAGACTCGGGACCTTGACTCCCCCACCCTTTAGAATCTCATATTTGGAGAGATATCGCCAATGGGCTAAGTTTCTTTCGGTCTATTACCAAAGTCCAAATTGGGAACAGGAAATCCACGGCGTTCTGGCTTGACCATTGGGTCCCTAACCTACCTCAAAACCTTGCAGAAACTTTCCTCGCCCTTTTCTCCCACACTCTGCGTCCAGGGGCCAGCGTCGCCCGAACCTTCTCCTCCCCAGATCTGCAGCTTGACTTGGCCCCAAGATTATCCCATGTTGCAGTCCTTGAACTGTAAAACCTTCGACTTGTGCTGGCTGCTGTCACCTTGGATATGCAGGTACATGACAAACGGACAGGACGCATATATGGCAAGCCCGTGACCTGCAACTCTGCATACAAGGCAGTTTGGAGTGGCAGGCCGGTGGGCCACTTCGCGCCGGCCATCTGGAAGAACTATGCACCCAATAAATGCAGAACTTTCCTCTGGCTGGCGGGAAAGAACCATCTATTCACCAACAACAAACGCTTTAACAGAGGACTTTCATACTCCTACAACTGCCCCTTATGTCCGGAGCCGGAATCTACTGAACACCTTTTCCTCCATTGTGGACACCTTCGCCCCCAATGGCAGGAACTGACGGCGCTGTCGGCCTCCACACCGACGGATCTGCGCAACCTATAGGGTCCTCAACTATCCAACAAGACCTGCTCCACAGTAATCATTGATGTCCTATGGAACATATGGAAGAGAAGGAACGCCAAAGCTTTCCGAGGAGATCTTCAGCCTATTCACTTGATCGCTCGCTATGCGGCAGATGACATTATGCTATGGTCAAACAGGTGCTCCCAGGAACAACCAATGCTCATCCTACGCGACTAGAGTACTATGTTGTTTCACTTGTCGGAGAGATTGTGACCCATTGTAACTCTTTCTCTCTTTCTTTTTTTCTATCTTTTTCCGCACTCTCATCCCCCACACCCACATCCCCCCACCCCCTCTCTCTTGTGTACATGTAAATTCTTTATCATATTTTATAAAAAAGGTTCACGTCGGCGTAAGCCCGCCGTAGCACCGTAAAAAAACAGACTGGTATAATAGGTGCCATCCTGGACTGTTCATGCTTAACCAGTTTCTAGTAATGAATTTGTTAGTACTGCATTTGGGCCAAGTGACTTGGGCCATGTGGACTGAACTCAATTGCGGTTACTATTTTGTGTTATACTTTCAGACATTGTTGTCGCAGTTCTACATTTCATAGATGCTAATGGGTATTGATAATTTGTGGCATGTTGACTTGTCCCTGACAATTACTATTGATAATTTGTGGCATGTGACTTGTCCTTGACAATTAACTATTGTTTTCTGCAGTTGGAGTACCTTGAGGAGCGTCGCCTTAAGGATCTGGTGAAGAAACAATCCCGAGTTCATCAGCTATCCCATCTCTCTGTGGACGGAAAAGACCACTGAGAACGAAATCTCTGATGATGAAGATGAGGATGAGAAGAATGATACCGAGGAGGACAGGTTGAGGAAAATTGATGAAGAGAAGGAAGAAAAGAAGAAGAAGAAAAAGAAGATCAAGGAGGTACTCACGAGTGGAACCTGATCAATAAGCAAAAGACTATCTGGATGGATGAGGAAGCCCGAGGAGATCACCAGGAATGAGTATGTCGCCTTCTACAAGAGTTGTCCTTCACACACGAACATATACACATACATAGCAATCAGTGTACAATCATAAGTATTTGTTTTCATTATCTAATGTAGCACATATCATACACATGCTCCAAAACCTGCATCACGTGCCGAACTAGAAAAAAGTATGTAGGAGAAAGATAAAAGGATAGAAGGGAGAACGGCGATAGAGCGGACGAGCTCGCTTGCTCCCGCTACGTGTGCCAATGGAACAAGCAGACAACGATATACATGCATTAAATGTCGGTGTCGAAAACAAAAAATGACACGTACGCTCAAATAGTTCGATACGGTGACACCTTAGTTTGTCATAATGATGTTCTCACGTCTACATAACATATGTTCTGTTGGTATAGTATCCGGCCCGTGGCACATAACATATGTCGCACGTGAAGGGACAATGCGGAAAAGGATCATTCGAATATAAGGTGGAAGTCGCCTCGCAAGCCGAAGGCCGAGGAAACAAGATGATGGTGAGCCTAAACTACGGCGTTGGAGGCTAGTTCGGCGGCTACTGAGGGAGCCCGGGACTAGGAGTTCCTTAGGCCATCTGCTTATTCTCATGGGTCAGACTCCTGGGCCTGTTTGGTCGACATTGAAAGTATCGGAATCAGTATGGTCTCTTCCAAAGACTTGACGCATGATCCAAGACAACGTAATAATCAACATATTCCTTATCTATTGCAATCGACCTTGTGTAAACCCTAGCACCCCTGGTATTTATATAAGCTGGGGGGGACATAGTTCGTAGGACACATTAAGCTCATTACAAATTGGGTTTAGACCACAACATCCGATCTCGCGGTAGATCAACTATGTACTATGTACTATTCCATCAATAACAACAAGAGCAGGACGTAGGGTTTTACCTCCATCAAACCTGGGTAATACACCATCTTCTTCGTCTCTTGTTACCCATCGACCCTAGATCCATAGTTCGGATCCCCTACTCGAGATCAGCCGGTTTTGACACCGACAATTTCTCAAGCCACTTGTAGTCTTCTAACCTAGTGGCCTTCATTTCTTCCATGTTTACAACCCATTGTTCTGATGTTGTGCTCCTTGGACATTTCCATAGTTGGTTCTTAAGCACATCTCCTTTGTGTGCTTGCTAAAAGTTTTGCGAGATATGCCTCACACGACGTGTGTACTCTTCATCAGGAAAGTGTTGCCTCACTCCCTTGATTAGCCCCTTTTGTTTGTCTCACATTATAGTCCATGGCTCTATATTCAGTATTCCCAATTCACTCTTCAGATTTGACAAGAACCATTTCCATGTGTTAGTGTTCTCAACCTCCACAACTGCAAATACTATAAGGTAGATGCAATCATTGGGACCCATCTCTACAGCACACATTATAACACCTCCATACTTGGTATTCAAGTGGCATCCATCTAAACATATGACATGCCTGCAAGCTTGCATGAAACCCCCACTACTAGGAAAAACCTTATAGGTAGGAGCCTATCACTAGCGCTGGAAAATAGCACGTGCTGCTGCTACTTATCAGTAGCGCTGGAAATACTACGCGCTATTGCTAATGTCCTTAGCAGTAGCGCTGGCCTTATATTCTGCGCTACTGATAAACAGGGCACAACAAGGCCACCCGCAGTAGCTATAGTAGCAGCGCTGGTCCTAATCCAGCGCTACTGTTAAGGTCCATAGCAATAGTGTTGTGTTGCATCCAGCGCTACTGCTAAAAGGGGCCCAACGAGGTAACTGACAGTAGCTGTAGTAGCAACGTTGACATGGTAAAAGCGCTACTGCTAAGTACAATAGCAGTAGCGCTCCTCCGGAACCAACGCTACTGCTATGTTGAGTTAACACCTGCCGCGACAACAAAAGTCCTCCCCTGGCGCTTAGGAATTCTTCTTGTTACTTCTCTGGTTTGCGTCGGTTTTTCCCTTGAAGAGGAAAGGGTGATGCAACATAGGAGCAGTAAGTATTTCCCTCAGTTTGAGAACCAAGGTATCGATCCAGAAGGAGGGCCTCGTCAAGTCCAGAGTACCTGTGCAAACACAAACAAGCTTGCACCCAACGCTTCAAAGGGGTTTTCAATCCTTTCAAGATTGTTTGCAAAGTGAGATCTGACGGCGGAAAGTGCAACGAAGTAAAAAGTGTAAGGCTGAAAATATGGTGTGGAGTAGACCCTGGGGGCCATAGTGTTCACTAGAGGCTTCTCTCATAATAGCAAATATCACGGTGGGTGAACAAATTACTGTCGAGCAATTGATACAACCGCGCAAAGTCATGACGATATCTAAGGCAATGATCATACATATAGGCATCAAGTCCGAGACAAGTAGACCGATACTTTCTGCATATACTACTATTACTCCACACATCGACTGCTATCCAGCATGCATCTAGTGTATTGAGTTCATGACGAACAGAGTAACGCCTTAAGCAAGATGACATGATGTAGAGGGATAATCTCAAACCAATGATGAAAACCCCATCTTTTTACCCTTGATGGCAACAACACGATGCGTGCCTCGCTACCCCTTCTGTCAGTGGGTGAGGTAACCGCACGGTATGAACCCAAAACCAAGCACTTCTCCCATTGCAAGAATCATAGATCTAGTTGGCCAAACAAAACCCACAACTCGAAGAGAATTACAAGGATATGAAATCATGCATAAGAGAGATCAGAAGAAACTCAAATAAGATTCATAGATAATCTGATCATAAATCCACAATTCATCGGATCTCGACAAACACACCGCAAAAGAAGATTACATCGGATAGATCTCCATGAAGATCATGGAGAAATTTGTATTGAAGATCCAAGAGAGAGAAGAAACCATCTAGTTACTAGCTATGGACCCGTAGGTCTATGGTTAACTACTCACGCATCATCGGAGAGGTCATGGTGTTGATGAAGAAGCCCTCCATGTCCGAATCCCCCCTCCGACACGGCACCAGAACGTGCCCCAGATGGGATCTTGCGAAGACAGAAGCTTGCGGCGGCGGATTAGTACTTTCGATGATCTCCTGATTTTTTTGGGTTTTTTAGGGAATTTATAGGTGCAACCCCTAGGTCAGGGGACGCTCAGGGGGCCCACAATCCTGGATGGCGCGGCCTCCCCCCTGGTCACGGGGTGGGGGCTTGTGGGGCCCCTAGGGCTCCCTTTCCTTGGCTCCCAAGCTCGCCGATCTTCTTCCGTTCCACACAAAATCTTTTTGGGGATTTTCTTCCGTTTGGACTCCGTTTCCACTCCTTTGAAAGGGGTCAAAAACATGGAAAAAACAGGAACTGACATTTGGCACTTAGTTAATAAGTTAGTTCCAAAAAATATATAAAAGGCATGCAAAACATCCAAAGTTTGACAAGATAATAGCATGAAACCATAAAAAATTATAGATACATTGGAGACGTATCAAGCATCCCCAAGCTTAACTCCTGCTCGTCCTCGAGTAGGGAAGTGATAAAGAATGAATTTTTGATGTGGAATGCTACCTAGCATAGTTGTCCTTTGCAACTTCTTTCACATGGCATGAATGTTCACATCCGTAAGATTCAAAACAATAGTTTGCTATTGACATGAAAACAGTAATACTTCAAGCAAACTAGCAAAGTAATCATGAACTTTCAAAATAACAAGGCCAAAGAAAGTTATCCCTACAAAATCATATAGTCTGACTATGCTCCATCATCCTCACACAACTAATGTAAATCATGCACAACCCCGGTATTGGCCAAGTAATTGTTTTCACACTCTTAATTTCTCAAACTTTTTATAACTATCACGCAATACATGAGCGCGAGCCATGGATATAGCACTATAGGTGGAATAGAGTGTGGTGGTGGTTGTGAGAAAAAAAAGGAGGAGATGGTCACACTAACTCGGCGTATCAATAGGCTATGGAGATGCCCATTAATAGATATCAATGTGAATGAGTAGGGATTGCCATACAAAGGATGCACTAGAGCTATAAGTATGTGAATGCTCGAAAGGAAAACTAGTGGGTGTGCATCCAACTTGCTTGCTCACGAAGACCTAGGGCAATTTTGAGGAAGCCCATCATTGGAATATACAAGCCAAGTTATTTAATGAAGATTCCCACTAGCATATGGTAGTGACAAAGCAAGCTCTCAATCATGAAGAACATGGTGCTATCATGAAGCACAAGTGTGGAAAAAGATAGTAGCATTGTCCCTTCTCTTTTTTCTCTCTTTTTTCATTTGGGCTCTTAGGCCTCTCTTTTTTCATTTGGGCTCTTAGGCCTCTTTTTTTTCTTTTCTTTTCTTTTCTCCTTTTTTTGTTTTTGTTTTTGGGATCTTTGGCCTCTTTTTTTTCCTCACATGGGACAATGCTCTAATAATGATGATCATCACACTTTTATTTACTCACAACTCAAAGATCACAATGATGATGACTCCATAGGAAATGCCTCCAGCAGTGTACCCGGATGTGCAACGATCTAGCATGGCGTATGACGTTGAAACATCTCGCTAGCTATCTTACGATCATGCAATGGCAATACGAGAGTGACGGCACAAGTCATGAGACGGAACGGTGGGAATTGCATGGCAATATATGTTGGAATGGCTACGAAAATGCCATAGTAGGTAGATATGGTGGCTGTTTTGAGGAATGAGTTTGGTGGGTTTGGGTACCGGCGAGAATTGCGCGGCACTAGAGAGGCTAGCAAAGGTGGAAGGTGAAAGTGAATCTATACCATGGGCTCACATTAGTCATGAAGAACTCAATACTTATTGCGAAAGTTTTTATTAGAAATCGAAACAAAGTGCTAAACGCATACTCCGAGGGGAAGGGTTGGTAGGTGTAAACCATCGCGTGATCCCGACCTCAACACAAAGGATGACAATTAATAGATCAATTATGCTCCGACTTCCTAACACAGTGGTTCACCATACGTGCATGCTACGGGAATCACTAACTTCAACACAAGTATTTCTAGATTCACAACACCCTACGAAAATGACTTTTAATATTACCAAATCCATGTCTCAAAACTATTTGAGAGGAATCAAGACTTCTCTTTCTACTCAATCCACATGAAGATGGAGGTTTCTGCATCCTCTTTGGGTATCTATCACTTTTGGGACTACTTTCATAGCATAAGCCAACTACCAAATCACGCACCGCCGTGCTCTAAAAGATATAAGTGAAGCACACAGAGCAAAAGTATCTAGCTCAAAAGATATAAGTGAAGCACTATGAGCATTCTAGCAAAAATCACGATGAGTGCATGTCTCTCTCTCTCTCTCAAAAAGATGTGCAGAAAGGATGATTGTGACACAACAAAAGGAAAAGACTCCTACGATACAAGACGCTCCAAGCAAAAACACATATCATGTGGTGAATAAAAATATAGCTCCAAGTAATGTTACCGATGGATTTAAGACGAAAGAGGGGATGCCTTCCCGGGGCATCCCCAAGCTTAGGATTTTTGGTGTCCTTGAATTTGGCTTGGGATGCCTTGGGAATCCCCAATCTTGAGCTCTTTCCACTCCTTATCTCTTTGTCCATGAGAACATCACCCAAAACTTGAAAACTTCACAACACAAAACTTGAACAGAAACTTGTGATAACATTAATACAAGAAAACAAACTACCACTTCTTTTGGTACTGTAGCAAACTTGAATTCTATCTATATTGATGATGGGCTACTGTATTCTCACTTTTCCATGGCTAGTACCCCCCCCCCCGATGCTAACCAAAGTTTCATCAAAACAAGCAATCAACTCAACAAAAATAGAATCTGTCAAAAACAGACCAGTCTGTAGCAATATGTATACTTCGTATACTTCTGGTACCTCAAAAAATCTGAAAAATTACGACGGCCTGGGAAAAATCATATAAATCAGCAGAAAAAGAGTCAACTCAAAATCTCTTTCCGAATAAAAATGAAAAACCATCTCGTGAGAGAAAAGTTTCTGTCTTTTTCCAGCAGGATCAAACAACCATTACCAAGACTAGTCATAAAGGCTTTGCTTGGCTCAAACACAAAAAGAAACACAAAAAACACAATCACAATAGAATTATGAAAGTGTGGATGCAACAAAACAGAAAGAAAAAAGATAAATTCATTAGGTTGCCTCCCAACAAGCGCTATTGTTTAACGCCCTTAGCTAGGCATAGAAGCGACAGAATCACGTATCGTCGAACCATAAGCGGCCCTCATCATGGATTCATAAGGCAATCTTATTTTATTTCTAGGAAAGTGTTCCATGCCCTTCCTTAAAGGAAATTGAAATCTAGTATTCCCTTCCTTCATATCGATGATAGTACCGATAGTCCTTAGGAAAGGTCTACCAAGAATAATAGGGCGGTACATAGTTCCTATTTGCAATAATAAGAACATCATTGATCCTTACCATGGGTTTCTTGACAGTAGAATCAGCAAGATGCAAATTAAGAGAACACTCTTCAATCTCATTAAAACCCAGAACATCACATAAAGACTTTGGAATCGCAGAAACACTAGCACCCAAATCACACAAAGCATTGCACTCATAGTTTTTGATTTTGATTTTGATGGTAGGTTCCCACTCATCATGAAGCTTTCTAGGGATAGAGACTTCCAATTCAAGTTTATCTTCAAGAGATTTTATCATAGCTTCGACGATATGATCGGTAAAGGCCTTGTTTTGGCTATAAGCGTGTGGAGAGTTCAACATGGATTGCATCAAAGAAATGCATTCAATCAAGGAGCAACTATCATAATCGAATTCCTTGAAATCCACGGTAGTAATTTCATTACTACTCAAAGTTTTAACATCTTCTACTCCACTTTTAATGCTTTTAGCATCAAGATAGATGGACTCCGAATCATTGGGGCACTTTTCAACCAAAGTGGATTCATATCCAGCCCCATAATAATTAGGTTTGACACAAGAAAACAAAGATTCAATGGGAGTCACACCAAGCACTTTAAGATCTTCGTGATTCTCATCACGAGAACACGCCTTTTTAAGCCATTCATGTCTAGCACGAATTTGGGCGGTTCTTTCTTGGCTCTCAATCATGGAAACACGCATAGCTTTCAAAGTTTCATCCATGTTGATTTTGGGAGGAGCACATCTAACTTTCAAAGCATCAACATCACAAGAAATCTTATCAACGCTCTTAGCCAAATCGTCAATTTTGAGTAGTTTTTCCTCTATGGACGCATTGAAAATCTTTTGAGAGTTGGTGAACTCTTTGATATTACTCTCTAGATCAGAGGGTAATCTATTGTAATTTCCATGAGTATTGTTGTAGGAGTTGCCAAAGTTATTCCTACCAACAAAGTTAACGTCCAAGCTAGCGTTGCTAATGTCAATCAAAGAAGACAAGGGCATATCATTAGGATCCAAAGGAGCACTTCTACTAGCAACCAAATTCATTAACTCGTCCATCTTAGCACTCAACGAATTAATTTCTTCTATAGCGTGTACCTTCTTACTAGTAGGTGACCTTTCAGTGTGCCACTGAGAGTAGTTCGTCATGATGTTGTCTAAGAGCTTTGTGGCTTCTCCTAACGTGATTTCCATGAGCGTTCCACCTGAAGCGGAGTACAAGATATTTCTAGAAGCAAAATTCAAGCCAGCGTAAAAGATTTGAATAATCATCCAAAGACTCAAGCCATGAGCGGGACAATTTCTAATCAACAATTTCATTCTCTCCCAAGATTGTGCAACATGTTCATGATCAAGTTGCTTGAAGTTCATGATATCATTATGGAGAGAGATGATCTCAGCCAACGGAAAATACTTGGATATACAAGCATCTTTGCACTTATCCCAAGAATCGATACTATTTTTGGGCAAAGAAGAAAACCAAGTTTTTGCACGATCTCGCAACGAGAAAGGAAAAAACTTCAATTTAATCACGTCATTATCCGCATCTTTTTTCTTTTGCATATCGCAAAGCTCAATGAAGGTATTGAGATGGGATGCGGCATCTTCACTAGGAAGGCCAGAGAATTGCTCTTTCATAACAAGATTCAGCAAAGCAGCATTGATTCCGTATGACTCCGCACTAGTGGCGGGAGCAATCGGAGTACTAATAAAATCATTATTATTAGTATTCGAGAAGTCACAAAGTTTGGTATTTTCGTTCATGGTGACTTCGGAAAGCAAGCAAGCACACAAGCAAACAAAGAGCAGGCGAGAAAAAGGGCGAACGAAGAGGCGAACGAAAAAGGCAAACGAGAAAGGCAAATTGGTGAAGTGGGGGAGAGGAAAACGAGAGGCAACTGGCAAACAAAGTAAATGCAAGAGATGAGTTTGCGACACCTACTTGGATGAGTTCTTGACTTGATCTTCCTCCCCGGCAACGGCGCCAGAAATTCTTCTGCTGCGGCAACAAAAGTCCTTCCTTGGCGCTTAGGAATTCTTCTTGTTACTTCTCTGGTTTGCGTCATTTTTTCCCTTGAAGAGGAAAGGGTGATGCAGCACAGGAGCAGTAAGTATTTCCCTCAGTTTGAGAACCAAGGTATCGATCCAGAAGGAGGGCCTCGTCAAGTCCAGAGTACCTGCGCAAACACAAACAAGCTTGCACCCAACGCTTCAAAGGGGTTGTCAATCCCTTCAAGATTGTTTGCAAAGTGAGATCTGACGGCGGAAAGTGCAACGAAGTAAAAAGTGTAAGGCTGAAAATATGGTGTGGAGTAGACCCTGGGGGGCATAGTGTTCACTAGAGGCTTATCTCATAATAGCAAATATCACGGTGGGTGAACAAATTACTGTCGAGCAATTGATAGAACCGCGCAAAGTCATGACGATATCTAAGGCAATGATCATACATATATGCATCACGTCCGAGACAAGTAGACCGATACTTTCTGCATGTACTACTATTACTCCACACATCGACCGCTATCCAGCATGCATCTAGTGTATTGAGTTCATGACGAACAGAGTAACGCCTTAAGCAAGATGACATGATGTAGAGGGATAATCTCAAACCAATGATGAAAACCCCATCTTTTTACCCTTGATGGCAACAACACGGTGCGTGCCTCGCTACCCCCTCTATCACTGGGTGAGGTCACCGCACGGTATGAACCCAAAACCAAGCACTTCTCCCATTGCAAGAATCATAGATCTAGTTGGCCAAACAAAACCCACAACTCGAAGAGAATTACAA
The DNA here is from genome assembly GCF_904849725.1 of Hordeum vulgare subsp. vulgare. Lineage (NCBI taxonomy): Eukaryota > Viridiplantae > Streptophyta > Magnoliopsida > Poales > Poaceae > Hordeum > Hordeum vulgare. The sequence continues at coordinate 483,354,418 of NC_058522.1, forward strand.
GGATATGAAATCATGCATAAGAGAGATCAGAAAAAACTCAAATAACATTCATAGATAATCTGATCATAAGTCCACAATTCACCGGATCTCGACAAACACACCGCAAAAGAAGATTACATCGGATAGATCTTCATGAAGATCATGGAGAACTTTGTATTGAAGATCCAAGGGAGAGAAGAAGTCATCTAGTTACTAGCTATGGACCCGTAGGTCTATGGTGAACTACTCACGCATCATCGGAGAGGTCATGGTGTTGATGAAGAAGCCCACCATGTCCGAATCCCCCTCCGGCAGGGCACCAGAACGTGCCCCAGATGGGATCTTGCGCAGACAGAAGCTTGCGGCGGCGGAAAAGTACTTTCGATGATCTCCTGGTTTTTTTTTGGGATTTTTAGAGAATTTATAGGCGCAACCCCTAGGTCAGGGGACGCTCAAGGGGCCCACAATCCTGGATGGCGCGGCCTCCCCCCTGGCCGCGGGTGGGGGCTTGTGGGGCCCCTGGGGCTCCCTTGCCTTGGCTCCCAAGCTCCCCGATCTTCTTCTGATCCAGAAAAAATCTTTTCGGGGATTTTCGTCCGTTTGGGCTCCATTTCAAAATCTCCTCTGAAAGGGGTCAAAAACATGGAAAAAACAGGAACTGGCATTTGGCACTGAGTTAATAAGTTAGTTCCAAAAAATATATAAAAGGCATGCAAAACATCCAAAGTTTGACAAGATAATAGCATGAAACCATCAAAAATTATAGATACGTTAGAGACGTATCAACACCCCACCGCGTGCTAAAAAATTCCTAACTCCCCCACCCCCTCTCCTCGATCTCAAGTCGTTGCTGCCTCCCTCGTCGTCGCCGCCGCCTCCCTCGCCGTCGCCACCGCCCCCTCCCCTCCCACTCTGGTAAGCCCCCTTCCCCTCCCGCTCTGGTATGCCCCCTTCCCCTCCCGCTCCGGTATGCCCCCTCCCCATCCCGCTCCAGTAGGCCCCCCACCCCCCTTCAGGCGCCTCCGCCCCCTCTCCCCCGCTCTAGGCACCCCAAGGCTGCTGCCATTTTGATTTTAGGGCCATCGGTTTGGTGAGATGGACAGTTTTAATTCCATGGTTGGAGCTGATGAATTTTTTATGTTACACTAATGTTCAAATGGTGTTTACGGTTCGAGTGGTGTTTTTGGTTACACTAATGATTTGTTTATGTTTAGGACAGTGGTGTTTAGGACAATTTTGATGGTTACACTAATGAATTTTTTATGTTACACTAGTAAAAAAAATGAGCACGAACCACGTGAACCTGGAATGATGGGCTAATGAGTAGGAGCTATAGTTCCAGCGGTGTTTATGGTTCAAGATGTCATCTTGAGATACATGTTAATAATAAAATCAAGATATGTTTGTTGAAGATCTTTTGATGGGCTAACTAGAAAGAAGGAAAAAAAATCCTATGGTTCACACTTGAATAGTATGTAAAGAATGTCAAATAAATCATTCTTGATTGTAAATTTCATGTAAGTAGGCACATTAGGTTTGAATTAGACAACCAATGGTTTCAAACAACTTATTTAAACTATGGAGAGGAAAAATGGCACATACATATTTCACCAACATACAACACTTGCATGACATGTTGGACACTGTTCATCCAAGGGATAGAAAGAGTCACACAAAGATGATGAATGAGCTAACTAACCAACTAATTAACTAATTAGTTAATCAATCAATTAATGAAGACTACAAATACCATCCTTTTGTTGGTCTTAATGCATAAAACAGTAGTGAGTTTCTCACTTTTGCTTGCTAAGTTGTGCTAAGTTTTGCCGGAATGTCCGAGTGGCCTATGTTTTGCCGGAATGTTGATTCATTTCCGTTCCGGTAAATTTCAGGCGCTCCATATGTCCACTTTTTAGCAAAGGTCATGCCAAAAATTTCCGTGAATTTCGACATGACTAGTGCTAGAAACTAGGACATATGGAGTGCTTGGGAATTGCCGGAAAGGGTAATGAATCAACATTCCGACCAAATATAGGTCCCTTTTTATTATTCATGCTTCTGTTTATATATAGATGTTCAATTCTTTCGATATAGTGTCACGGTTGTTGTTTACACATTTACAAACATGTTCCATGGATTATAAGTTAAATTACCACATTAAAATAGGAAATGTCTGACGATGAATATTTGGAGTGTGAATATTGCGGCGACTATCGGGGTATGTGGGACACACCTCACCTGTGAGACGGTAGGTTCTTCAGCATGAAGCTTGACGAGAGTGGAGATATGTTCCTCCCTTGCCATGCAAGAAGATATGTGTTGGAGAGGCTCGGTTTCGAAGAACACGAGAGAACGGAGACGAGGAGCGCTAACCTGAGGACTATACATGGTCACACATTTGTTATCAAAGTATTTAATTCAGTTTTTAACCACAGAAATAGGGTGCCCAAATTGGGAAGATCTTTGCAAGGCATATGGATTTCAGGAGGGTATGGAAATAACCTTCGATCTTCGTCCTGAAGATAATATGCCAGGCAACATCGACATTTGGGTGGTTGTCGATATGCTTCCTGTTTTACCTCCATGTGAGTTCATCAACCATATTTGTCAAGTAATTTGCATTCTATATTTAGAAATAGTTGGTGTTCATCCATATACTAAATTTGTTAAATTATAATTTACTGCTTGTTTCGTTTCTTCAAGTGAATTACGGAAATTAATTGACACGAGACACTACACGTATGGATCACATCTAACTTGGGAGGAGAAGGATGTTCTTCTCTACTTTCTTGTTGGTGTCCTGGTTTCTAGTGATAACTTCACGTCTAATTTGGGAATTGTCCAAAATTATACATTTTACATGCCACTAGTGCATAGGTTGAGGCCGGATGACATTCGCCGAAATATCTTGGTAAGAGTTTCATAATAAAGTGCGTTGTACTATTGCATAAATGGTGTTGATTACATTGCTAACTAGGCTATTATTATGTTCTTCAACAACAACTTCCAAATGATGTAGTGCCTCTGTTGATGCACCCAGAAGGTCATATGAAAATTAAAAGCCCGCTGAGGGCTGAGTTCGATGCTCCATACTCGAGTAACTGCAAATCAAAATCAAAAAGGCTCCAAATTGAAGCATGGAGAGAAATAAAGAAGGATCGCAAGCCACAAGTTGGAGACCGTTGGATCTCTGTGCTTCATCATGGAGACATAGGTGTTATTCTGTTTTATGACACCTAGGAGCGAGGACTAGGACTTATGAAAGAGAAGTTATTCTGGTTTATATTAACTTGACATGATCGATTAGGATGCATGCACATGATGATTATTATGATGTTTTTCTGTTTTACGAGATTTTAACTTGGTATATGATTAAGATGATGATGAGTTGTTAGATGAGTACGTAAGATGATGATGAGTTATATGACATGATACTTTATGTGTATGATGTGATGCAAATTATGCATGTTTATTATGATATGATGAAACCACTGTATAGAGCATGCACAAATACGTATGGGGGCATAAATACAATGCGAATTAAATATTAAAAGCAGGAATATTAGCAGTAGCGCTGGAATATTGACAGTAGCGATGGCTTAGCAGTAGCGCTTTATTTATTCCAGCGCTACTGCTAACGTAGATACCAGCAGCGCTTTCAATCGGGCGCTACTGCTAACAGGTTAGCTGTAGCGCTGGCCCCAGCGCTACTAGTAAGGGTAAAACCAACGCTATTGGTAGCCTTTCTCCTACTAGTGCCCTTTTGTAGGCATCCAGATAGAAATAACAACTTTCAAAGGTGTCATTATTGACTCCCACATAGAAAGAGCAGCCTGGGTTTAATCTTCTGAATTCTTGTGCATAATCCGACATGCTATTGTATTGTTCTAGCTCATCTCCTTCAATAACTTTCTTGACTAATCTCTTAGCCCTTCTCGGTTTTCTCCTTGGTGCTATCATATTCCAGTCCTTCTGAACCACTCTTGACAAATTCTTCATGTTCATATTTTCATCATCTCTGAAGGAATCAAGGTATTTTCCAGCCATAAAAGGAGCAGTGAATGACCTAACACTCCATTTCTTTATGCATGTACATTTTGGGTTGTATTTCTTGATCATGAAGCAATTAATTCTGGTGTCAAATGATGCAAACAAAGACCAAGGGCACCCATCTTCACAAATAGCCTACAATCTTTTCCTATCATTTATGGGGCACTTAGTGCCAACTCTTTCCTGTCAGCGGTACTCCTTGATAGCTTTCCTCAGTAACTCAACAATGCCAAAGGTCTGACCAACTTGGAACTCAGGTTTAGTCAGGTCTTCTTCTCTGAAAGATTTGAAATTCAGCTTAACCTTATCTTCATCAGAATCAGGCAAACACATGTCCCCATCTTCAGTAGGATCATCAAGTTCTTCTTGGACTGCTTTACCTTTCTCAAAATCAACATTGATGTCAAACAAGTCATTGTCATCTTGAAGATCAATGTCTGAATCAACAAGCTATGGGTTATAATCATCATCTCAGTCATGAACTACTAAATCAAACACACCATCTGTTGCATCCATGTTCAAAGTCGTGCACATTTTTTTGCCCCTATGCTCGAACTGAAATGAATGAACATAATCTCCTGGTTGAGGTGGTCCTGGTATGTAACCATCTTCTGTCTCTTCCTCACTTTTAGGTAGTGCATCTCCTCACTTGGATCTTCATCACCCTGTTGCACTAGAACTTGGTTAGGCTGCTCCTCTTGCTGTTTATGGGCCTGTTGCTCTAGCTGGTGATGTGGCTGCTCCTCTTGCACTTGCTCCTTCTTTGCTCTCATGCAACTGAATTTGACCACAGGATGATCCTCATCATCAGAATTAACATGAATAGTACTAAGATACGATCTGAGGCTGTTATCATGACCAAGATAAATCTGCTGGAACTGGTTCCCATTTAGAGCACAATCCTTCATGTTTTCAGTCATAGTGTTTTCCCCCAGCTTAATCTCTCTTAATCCATTATTGTAAAATGTCAATCCAGGAACACACCAGTAAGCCCTTATCCTACCTCCAAACTCATAACCTATTTCCTCCACTAAACTGACAACAATAGTAGGTGTCCAATTATCTATATCAAAGTATATCAAATGGAGTGGCCTTTGTGGTAACCCCTATGCTTGTCTAAGCAAAGGAAATAGCCACCATGTATGACCTGAACGGATAAGTGGTTGCCTTTGGGTTCTGCAAAACAATGACATTGACAATGTTCAAACAATGCAACCTTTAGACATTTAGACAGTAAAAACAGACAGTGCAACCTTCAGACATATTCAGATAGTGAAAACAGACAGTGCAATCTTCAGATTTTCCTGCAAAATTCAACCTTTTGCATAATAAAACCAAAGAAGTATGGCTTTCACGGGACATGAGACATAAAACCAACACAAGGCCATTAAAGCACAATTTTTTGGCCAATTTAACAAGGCTTGACATTTGACCAACACACCACCACTTTTGTTTCCCCTTACCCCCTCACATGAAACCCTAATTTTGATGTGCCGTTGCCGCTGCTAATTTATCGACGACGTACTGTAAAGAGGTAGGTCGGCATCGGGCAGGCGCCGAGTTGGAGGGAGAGGGATGTCGCTCAGGCCTGTCCCAAAGGGCGCGTCCGACGACGGTTTGACGTCCGACAATGAGCTCATGTCGCCCTCGCCGCACGCGCGCACGCTGACGAGCTCGAGGGCACCACCTCGGCAGCGACGATGGACGGGGTAGCGAGTGAGGAGGAGCAGCCCGACCAGGTGGGGAAGGGGTTTAAATTCATGTGTGATTTTGCAAAAGAAAACCTGAATTCCACGCATATAGCAGTTGTTCGACCGGCTGTACCTGACTTGACAGTCAAAAGACGCGTGGAGAGGCGAGTCAACTGTCAGATCAACACATACTTACAAAAAGAACCATATAGTAGACCGTATGTAAACCCATGACAAGTTTGATGATCGTATTTCGGATATTTTTAACTACGTGAATTAAAACGGTCGCCATGACAAATTTGGGAAACTGCAGTGGATTTTTCTCATCTACCTTCATCCACCGAGCCGTGCGCGTCCGGTGGAGCCTTCGGCCGACGCGCCGAACCCGAACGTTTCCCATGACACAAACCGGGCAACGACACAAACCAGACGCACGCGGCGCGTGCCGCGCACCCTTGCCCCCTCCCCTCCCCTCCCTCCCTCGGCACGGCACGGCACGGCACGGCAGCCAGCCAGACGGCTCGAACTCGGTTGAAAAACGATCTGGGCTTGCTGCCTCCCAGGAGCGAGGCCACGAGGCGAGCACTCCTATTACGCTCCTCCCATCTTCCTCGGCCCCGTGGCCCGTGCACTTCACCATCTCCACCTGCGAGATGCGGATCCCGGGGCTGCTCGCGGCGGCGGCGGCGCTGCTGGTGCTGCTTCTCGCGGTCGCTGGTGCGGCGGCGCAGGAGGCGGCGGCGGCGGGGGACGTGCGGCCGGAGGAGATCGCGGCGAAGGCGACGGCCAAGGAGGAGGCGGTGCTCGCGGCCGAGCTGGGGCAGCTCAGGGCGAAGGTCGCCGCGCTAGGTGCGTTCGTCTTGCTCCGCTCGATTCGGTTCGGGGGAGGGTGGGTGCTGTTGGTTGGGATTTCCGAGGCTGCTTCGAGCGGCTTCGCTGGGGGTTTGCTAGGGTTTTGGGGCCGATTTGGTCTGGCGAACTAGGGCACTTCTGCGGTTTGACGAGATAGGGCACAGATTTGGTAATTAGTACTAACATGATATTTGGTTGGTGGCTTAGAGAGGGAGATCGTGTTCAGGCCGCCGAATAGGGGTCGGTACATGCAGGCTAGGGGAAATTCCTCATGCTAATTGGTGGCAATGTTGGGCAATAGCTTCGTCGTTGCTCCTCCAGTCCCACGTTTTTCGTTTGTCACTGAATTGTGAGCCAGTTAGTCTAACCGGAATTTGCCATGGAACCTGTGCCCCTTGCTTGGACTGTACTATTAAAATGCATGAAGGAGCTTGTAGCGTTAAGGACACAATTAGTTTGATTCAGTTGGAGGTTCGCCATGGGCATGTCTTTGGTCGATACAGTTTTTGTTACAATGTGAAACAGATTGTGTCAAGTAACTTGAGAATTTGTGCTCGAGTAAAATCAATTTCTAGTCATTGCAACCTGTATTTGTGCCACTTGTTCCTTCCTGAAACAGTGCATCCATTGTCACCCTGCAGAGTCGAGCATTGCAGCGCAGACACAGGAGCTGAATAGCAAGGATGGCGGCATCGAAACACTGGAAAAGGTAACTGGGGAGATGTCACAGAACATTGCTACTCTGCAGGATGAGATAACTTCCCTCCAGGTGACCCATCACATGATGGACGATATATTTTAGCATATTCCTGCTCCCTTGTAAAGGGATTATGCTCATGTGTTGCTGCATATGCAGTCAAAGGGATCTATAGCTGCAAAGGAGCTGGCAGGCAAGGCCAGTGCCCGAGCTATTGAGCTTGAGAAGCAGGTATTGGTTGTGTAGAACGTCAAAAACTTGAGTGTAACGATTAGGATTATGTGGTTTCTTATCTTGCCTAATCCAGATTGAGAAGCTCAAGAAGGACATAGAAGCACAGAATAACAAAAAGGCGACCATGGAGGCTATAGCTACCGATGCAGAGAAGAGGGTGCAAGAGCTGAGTGCTAAGCTTGATAGAGTAAGTATGCGACTGGTCGTCTGTTGTGCTAACGTGCATCTTTATTTTTCTTCATTTAGATAAAAGTTCTTGGACAAGCTTGCATTTGCTCAATCCTTTGATAAACTCTTGTGGTGTTGTCACTGATTAAGTGGTCATTGTTGCCGTTTCTGCATTTATTACATGATAAATTTGTTATCCTTAAAAAGGAGATGGATGCTTTGTCACAGACTCATAATGTGTTAAACGATGGTTCGTGCTGCTATTTACTTTTTTGTATGTGATATGTGATTCCAATGCTATACAAAAACTTTGCTACATCACACTTCTCAAAAGTAAGGGTAAATTCTACAAAGTAAATAAAGAAGAATCTGGGATGTTGTAGCGTGTTTGCTGATGATACTGTTTGAGGGAAGAAAGTGTCTTGGAAAACAGTGAGAATTTTCATAGTATTATATAACAGGCTGCATGATATATTATCATCTCCTTAATTTTAGGGAGAGCTGAGACTCATTCCCTATTAAACTGTCATAGCTGCGAAACCAAAAATGGGATAATGCTCATATCCTGCTGTCCTGCAAGACATTCGGTGGAATCAAGGGTATATCCCTTGAATCCACCTTTTCTGTTAGGTGAATACTGTCCTCAAGTTGATAATGTTTTTAATTTTTTTAATAGCTTCAGAAGACAAGTGGCGAGCAAAAGGTTAGGATTCAGAAGACCAAAAATGCTCTTAAAACTGCAGAGGTTTGTGATATATGCGATTACTGAGGTATATTTTTGTTATGCAGTTTCGTGATGCATTCTCCTCAATCCTTTGTTTTGGTGTTTGTAGGAGGAACTGATGAAGGTGCAGTTAGAAGCAACAGCAAAATCAGAGCAGCTCGGAGAGGTAATTTTCATTCTATTGTTCTAGCTGCTGTCATATAAATATGTCAGTAAGGTAAGTTGCCAGATTCTAGACTGGATTAGCCTTTTCCTATTTGTTCTGCATTCTTAGTGCAGTATGTCATTGTTGTTTCCAAAAACACTTTTTAAATGCAACTTAGTTGCCAGCTCAGCCTGGTGTAAATTTGATGAAGTTTTACATGATAACATACTGTCTTCTAATCATTGAACCGGAGCGTTTGTATCTGCATCTTTTTTGTCTGGCACATGTTGTGACTTGTACATTGACAACTTCCTGATAAGGATGATGATGATGACGATGCCTGCCATGGGTGTAATCCATCCTTCCGCTTTACGTGCTTTGAACCTCATCTAACAAGTGATTATCGTGGCAAGTAGTTTACTGATTGTTACTCTTTGTCAGGTTCATGGAGCATGGTTGCCACCTTGGTTAGCAGCACATGCAGCTCACTATATGGTATAAGTGGAGTAGTCAACATAAGCACTGTGCCTCCTCTTACTTTGCATTTTCGCAACACACTCATCATGTTACCATGTAGGAGTTGATATCGAGTCACTGGAGTGAACATGGGAAACCTGCTGTCAACAATTTATTGCAGAAGGTGTCTACTAGCTTATTTATGCTTTTATTTTGATTATGAAATATGCCAAGCTGAACACATTATGTATTTGTTTATAACCTATCAATTAAATCACTGCAGACATCAGAGAAAACAGTGCAGGCGAAGGAATGGGCCGAACCCCATATAGAAACTGCTAAGGCGGTAATGTTCTTGTTCCTGGGATTGTGGGTCAGAAAATCTGTATAAGCATAGAGTTTATTTGAAATGTTAAAACTCGTCATATATGCATGTGTTTATGGCCAATTCTTATTATATATGGATGTCATGTGAGGCAAGTATCACATGGTGTTTCTGAGCTTTTGCATCTTTATTCACTTTGACGAACAATGCCTTTTTTATTCTTGAAGAAATGGATTCCTGTCATTAAACAGAATTGGGCTACTGCAAAGAAAAATGCGGAACCTTATATGCAAATGGTCTCAGCAAAATCAGTAGAGCTTTATCAAGTATCAAAGGATGCTATCTCACCACATGTTGTGAAAGCACATGAGCTTGCTGATCCTTATTTCCAGGTACACTAGATCCTCACTGTTTAGCAATTCAAAGGATACCGTGCTCTTACACTCTGGCCATAGTGTTGTTGTCACTGTAGTGAATAGATGTCGCTTGATTTTTTTTTCAGGAAGCCAAGAAATTATCAAAACCTTATATTGATCAAGTTGCTAAGGCCAGTAAACCACATGTTGACAAACTTAAAACTACCCTTAAGCCTTACACTACAAAGGCAGGCCAGGAATATGAGAAGCTTCTTGAGACAGCTACATTATACCATCAGCAGGTATTTCTTCTCTTATTTTTTCTCATTATCTCAAGTATTCCAGCTTTCCAGCTTTCCAGTTCTATTTAAATGTTAATGCTTTGTTATTTGAGACATTTAATGCTTCTGTTATTGTTAATTTTATTGTTTTGAGTTATTGAAGACTGCTGTTTTTAGGTGATCTTAATTCATATATTCTTATATAATCCTTGAACACTGTATCTGTAACTTGTACTACTGTTTTTCCTCTGCTGAATATTGCACTGTACCATCTGTACATTCTGCAGAATAGAATTATATCGTCAATTAATCTAATAATGAACTTTTTTGACCTATAACTTCACAGTTAGTTATAGTTCATGCTGTCAGTCAGGCCTGCTATATGGTTACTTGATAAATACTACCGACCTAACAAAAATTCTTTGAGATACCTCGCACTCCCTCTTGTTCCTCCCCCAAGGGCGTGCACCCCAACCTTGCACGGTTCTTGGATGCCATCGAAACTGAAGCCAGGGCCTGGGTTTTGGCTTGAGCAGCCGTGGGCTGCCACTTGCCCTGCTGTAGGGTCCGGTGTGACTGGTGTGGGAGGCTTTTAATTAAAGCCCTTTCTATCAACGCATTAAGAAAAAAGTGTTTGCATTTTTCAGAAATAAATATGAACTTTGTGCACCTTAGGTAATTGGTTAGTTCAAACACTGTCTTGATCCAGAAATTTATTATGTACTCCCTCTGTCCCAAAGTTGAGACACTTATTTTGTGACGGAGGGACTACTCCCTCCGTTCCTAAATATAAGTCTTTTTAGAGATTTCACTAGGGGACTACATACGGAGCAAAATGAGTGAATCTATATTCTAATGTATGTCTATATACATCCGTATGTAGTTTTCTATTGAAAACTCTAAAAAAACTTATATTTAGGAACGGAGGTAGTAGTCTATTACTACTGCTGAATCTAATCTGTGTTGAACTGTGTATATGCTAGTGGGTGAAATATGCTGGATGAAGCAGCATTATGATTAACTAACCTTCGTATTCGTACTTACCTTGAACTCTCTCTGTACTATAAGCAACTCCGGTAAAATGGCCTGAAGATCCAAGTCATAGATCCAATAATCTAAGCAATTTTCCTTTTCAGGCTCAGGCTACTATCTTGGATTACATGCACCAACATGAATTTTTAAAACAATTTGCGAATGGAGAGTTGGTGTGGTTTCTGGTAAGCACAAATTGAACTGTCAATTATAACACGTGTTTCTGCTGATTAAAATAAAATGGTCTAAAATATCTTATCTCTCTTGGTAGGCTGCTGCTTGGCTTCTTATGCCCGTATATGTTTTATACATACTCCTAGCTGAAGTCTTCTGGTCAGTAGTGTATTTAAAACGTTTCAGCTAGTAGTTGCTTGGCATGGCTTTAGGTGAATTGTGACTGTACTTGTTTGATCTCAAACCTTCCAATTTTCATGCAGCGTCAGCAGGAAGAAGAAAATCCCACGGAGTGGTAAGGGCAAAGTTTCGGTCAATGGCCATCGGAGACACAAGCGCCGTCATGCTGACAAGTAGACTTTAGACTATGTGTTTGCCTATCTTCCGCAGCACTGTAGTTGAAGAAGGTACCACATTCTTCCTTTGTTAGCAGTAACATCTGATAGATCCCACACTATGTAGGCGTTCTTTGTTGGCACCAAAAGGTTTTGGTCAATGGAACAGTCATCTTATTTTCCCAAGAATATTGAAGTACTCCCATAAGTTTCTAAAACTGATATTTGATACTACAACAGAACATGTTTTTCTTGAGCCTTGATTAATACTTCGAATATTGAATTGTTTTTTTTGCGAACTCGAATATTGGATTGTTTGATAAAACTTTGAAGCAAGTGCTGCTAAATATTTCACATGTCAGTTTGTACTGGGCCTCTGAACTCTCTTGCACTGTTTTGTACTGTGCAGATCAGGTACGATTCATTCACTGACAAGTCTGCTGGCTACAAATTGGGAGATGCCGGGTCCTGGTTAAATCTTGTGTAATATATACCCTGAGTTATACTGCACGCAAACCGTGTCTCCATGTATTTTAGCGACCGTTTTTGTACGATCACGTAGCTGAGTAGGGATTACGAGGTTAAATATGCAGCTATTCGTTTTATTGGGCACATATTATGTTGCAGCTGTTCGCGTGTTTCCAGTTCAGTGGGGGTAATACGTGCTCACAACTTCCTACCGTGTCATTTCTTGTCACCGAAACTTCTAACCTAAATTAAACATTTCAACGTCGCTGTATGCTGGAGTATTGTACAAGTTGTCTCCAGCGAGTCCTGAATTTGTGGTGAAGTCCGAAATAACAAATCGATTTCAGAAATCCACAGCATGCAACTTCGGCACATGACGCGAATAACAAGTAGAGTATACTGGTACTATTTATAAAACTCACTGATAAATCCTGAATGTATACAAGCGTGCAGTTAGGTCAAGGCAAACAGTCTGTGTACAAGGCGGACGACCAAAGCTAACCTGAAATGCTCAAAGAACAACAACTTACAGAGAAGATGACGATGATACAACAACAAAGAGACTAGATTAAACATCACTCAAATGGCCCTGCTCTCCTACGTAGTCAACAATCGCCCGACACCCCACACAACCTACACTGATCAGTAGCTACCGGGCCAGTACCTCTCCACCATCTGATCTACATCCAGGTTGGGGTACCTGACGCCAGCGCCCCCTGCCCCTGCCGCATGCCCCTCCCCGCCGAACCCGCCGTCCCCTCCGGCGGCCGCGATGCCGACGCAGCCGGCGAGCCCCGCGGCCATATGCTGCTCCATGGTCATCGCCTGGCCACCGGCGCCGCCCGCCTGCTGCTGCCCCCCCATCGGCAGCGACATGGCGTGCTGGAGGGCGTGCTGCGGCGACGGGCCCCCGAGGTTGAGGTTGAGGCTGGAGAGCGCGAAGGGGTTGAGGTAGCCGGAGCCGGAGACGGAGGAGGGGTGCGGCTGGATGTGCGGGTGCAGCCCCGGCGTGCCCCTGGCGAAGCGCGAGAGCTCCGCCAGGTCGGCGGGGGCCATGTAGGAGTGGTGGTGCCCGCGGCCGCCGAACAGGTCGCCGTGGCCCAGCAGCGTCGGGAGGAACTGCGGGACCATGTCCAGCGTGTACGGGTGGTGGTGGTGGTGGGACCGGCTGGTGCTCGACGGGTACTTCTTCACGCCGGGGCTCTTGGCGAAGATGCGGCACACCACCCATTCATCCTGCCACGACATGGAATATTGGAACACACCAGGAGGGAAATGCATTTTCCAAGGATAAATAATTTTAAGAGAATTTTTTTCGAAAAGGAGGATGATCCCCGGCCTTTTGAAACGATTGATGCACGAAGCCGTAAATAAATGAAGACATGTTTTGTAGTACCTTGTTTGATTTGGAGGTCGGCTTGAGGTGGAGGCGGTACTCGTGCATCACCCAGTTGCTCTTCTCGCCCCTCGGGGCCCTTCCCTTGTAAAACACCAGGGTTTTCTTCATCCCGACCAGCTCCTGCGCCGACGGCGGCTGCCCGGTGAATATCTCCTTGTCTTTCCCCGTCGTCTTCCAGTAGCCGGCATTGGTTGCGCGGTTTGTCCGCACGCCGGTCGGGTACTTGCGGTCCCTCAGACTGAAGAAGTACCACTCCTTTTCGCCCATTTTCGCCTTCTCTGGGTTTTTGGTCGATTGGTCGTACACATACAATTGTTAGTTTGGAGTAGTGCATGTTGCATACATGAAGCTATGGTAACAACTGACAAGGCTTTCGATTGTAATTCTAGGTGTATGCATACGTGGAGAGAATAGAACATCCAGTTAATTGTTGGCTAGTACTACTAATATATGGTCTCTAACTACTAGACAACTGCTAGGTAGGGTTCTGCTCATTTTAAGTGCAGAAGTTGGGGAAGTTGTCTGAGAAGGAGACATATAATCTTGAGTCCATAACGCAAAATAAAACAAAACAACAAAGCATATTCATGCATGTATTATCATACAGTTGATGGTATCGTCGTGCTAGGAGCTAACCAAACAAATTGAAGAGTGCATGTTAAGTAACGATTGAAGCTTGAAATCAGTTCGTTCAATATATTGTGTTAAAAAAAATTCCACAATATATTTTCTAAATTTGTAAAGCTTTGTAAGAATCCACCCTTCTTAATTAATTTATTTAACCATGCAAACATCCAATTAAGTGTTTGATGGTAATAGTTTCTAGCTACCAAGATAACCATGAATCCATGTTCCCTCATTTTGAAGTGCAGAAGTTGGGGGATTTGTCTTTTTCCACTATCCAAAAAAGAAACCAAGAGAGAGGGACACATAATCTTAAGACGGCAGCTCAAAACATGAAGGTTTTAAATATCTAAATATATCGTGTTCAACCAAAATTTATACGACATATTGTCTAAACTTGTAAGAATCCACCATTCTTGATTAATTTATGTACGCATGAAGTCCTCCTGCATATATGCTCTCGAGGAAAAACTCTAGGTCGTTTATGGCTTTATATATAGCTTTTGAAAAACATGATCGATACTGAAATTTAGTCAATTTGCCTCTTAATAAAAGAGCACAGCTTATGCATGCTTCTTGGTAGGGGAGAAAAACTGAACCATGGAAACACCCGTCGAACCAACGCAAGTACGGAACTGGTCGTGCATACATGCATAGACCGATAGACGCATGCACTGACGTGCGCGCAAGAACATTTCTGGTCGAGCAGTAGTTACCTGGGAGATCCCATGGCTCGCACTTGTTGAGGTCAACCTCGGTGATGGCCCTGGCGGTGAAGCCGGCGTCGGCGATCTTGCCGCGGAGGTAGTAGGTGATGAGCTCCTCGTCGGTGGGGTGGAACCTGAACCCCGGCGGCAGGCTCTCCTCCTCCCCCTCCTTGGAGCTCTTCTTCTTCTTCGACGCCGCCTCGGCCCCTCCCCCCGATCCTTCCATCTAGTCGCCAAGCGGCCGATCAACCAGCACGACGCGAGGTATAAAACCCTGGATAACCCTAGCTAGCCCGCGGTGCACCGCGGGAGCGACCAGAAACGCTGACGACCGGCCGGCCAGCCGGGGAAGACGAGCGAGCGCACACGCTAGAGGGCTGTGTGTATGTCAAAGCGGTGGGTGTGAAATACCGGCCGGGAGTTACCCCGGGGTGAGGGCAAGGATATAAGGAGGGAGGGAGAGAGATGGAAAATGTGCCGGTGACGCCGAGCCCGTACCAACCCGGGGTCGTGAGCGACAAGCTTGGCTGGCTGGCTGGCTGGCTAGGTCGACATGCATCAAGCCAAGCCAGGAGTGTTCCCACGCGCTGGCCAATTCCTCCTATCTTTCGCCGCGATAGCGGCATGGATATATGGCACTATGTGTACTGTATGCCAGTACCTCGCCGCTGCATGCATGGCAGTGGCGTACGTGCCGCTACTGTTGTGCTGCCCGGCCCCTACCGCACACGGGCAGGTATTGCTCATGTACGTGTAGTGGTCATGTATATCTCACGCGTGCGCGCGCGCGCGCGCCTGCGCACTGCTCGTACGGCGTCAACTGTGCCCAATTGGTAGCTTTGTGCATGTAGCTGCATTCATATCATCATATGCATGCTCCGCGGGGTCTCCCTGCATATATAATTACCGAGTTGGACGACGCAGGAAAGATCGGTTTTGATAAATCTCAGGTGCCTGCAATTTTTCACGTTGTCAGTCACTTTTCATGGTAAAGCGTGAGGCCGAAGGCGGAGACAAAGTGGGCCGGCCACGGTGAGGCCGAGCCGTGTACAAGCGGGAGCAAGTCCGAAACTCAATCGTATAGATGCTTCCAAGAAAGATTGCATCGACTTGGATCAGTTTTTTTTTTTGAGACGCCTATAATTTTATTCGTATTCATTCATAACTATTACAGATCTGATTTTAATATCCAAGAAAATACAAAGTAACTCATACAGCTAAGAATTATAATAAGATATCTTGGAAACATTTTCTTCGTGGTATCAATATCCGCTAGAGGAAGTACTCCCAAGACTTTGGTAAAGAGGCTACAACTAGACTAGAGCAACGTTGTTGTGACTCTTTTGCACAAACAAGCAATAAAAGTTTTTGAAAGCATCTTGACTCGCTCATCGAGAAATAGGGAAATCCTTGATCGATGAACGTACTTGGGCTGGGGATGATCCCCTAGAAGTGCACCTTGTCAAATTGCAATATGTTTATCATGGTGGTGAAGAAATATTTCTGTTGAAAATATGCTCTAGAGGCAATAATAAAGTGGTTATTATCGTATTTCCTTGTTCATGATAATTGTTTATTATCCATGCTATAACTGTATTGATCGTAAACTTAAATACATGATGGATACATAAACAACACTGTTTCCCTAGCGAGCCGCTACAAGACTAGCTCGTTTATCAAAGATGGTTAAGGTTTCCTAAACATAGACATGAGTTTTCATTTGATAACGGGTTCACATCATTAGAAGAATGATGTGATGGAAAAGACCTAACCGTAAGCATATCATTTGATCGTATCACTTAGTTTGTTGCTATTGCTTTTTTCATGTCAAGTATTTGTTACTAAGACCATGAGATCATGCAACTCCCTGACACCAGAGGAATACCTTGTGTGCTATCAAACATCACTTCGTAATCATAAAGGTGATCTACATGTATCTTCGGGGGTGTCTGTTGGGTTGGCATGGATCGAAACTAGGATTTGTCATGATGGAGAGGTATCTCCGGACCCTCTCGGTAATACAACATCACAAGAAGCTTGCAAGCAATGTAGCTAAGGGGTTAGTCACGGGATCTTGTATTACGGAACAAGTAAAGAGACTTGCCTTGTCACAAGATTGAACTAGGTATGGAGATACCGATGATTGAATCTTGGGCAAGTAACATACCGATGGATAAAGGGAACTGCATATGGGATTGGCTGAATCCTTAACATCATGGTTCGACCGATAAAAATCTTCGTGGAATATGTAGGAACCAATATGGACATCCACGTCACGCTATTGGTTATTGACCGGAGAGGTGTATCCATCATGTCTACAGGATTCTCGAACCCATAGGGTACGCACGCTTAATGTCAGATGACGATATAGTATTATTGGGATATGTACATTGATTATCGAATATTGTTCGGACTCCCGTATGAGATGCCGAACATGACGAGGAGCTCCGGAATTGTCTGGAGGTAACGATTTATACGTGGGAAGTTGGTATCCGGGTTCCGATTTTTTTTCTGGGTTTTACACGTTTTTTGTCGGGGATGCCGAAGGGTTCGAGAAGTCCACTGGGGAGGTCCACCTGCCCTGGAGGCCTCATGGGCTGAGTGGGGAGGCACACCAGCCCCTGTGGGCTGGACACCACCCCTCCCTAAGTCCCATGTGGCCTAGGGTATGCGGAAACCCTAGGGGGGCACCACCCTTGCCTTGGGGTCCAAGGCAGCCTCCTAGGGCGTCGCCCCACCCCTTGGGGAAACCCTAAGGGGGCTGGCCTCCCTCCCCTTGCCCATATATATAGAGGATAGGTGGGAGGCGGCCCTTGCACCTTTCCCACGCCCTAGTGGCATCCCTCCCTCTCTCTCTCTCTCGTTCCTCCTCCATCCTCAGTTTAGTAGTGCTTGGTGTGTTGGGGAACGTTGCATGGGAAACAAAATTTTTCCTACGCACACGCATGTTGGAATTATGCCCTAGAGGCAATAATAAATGTATAGTTATTATTATAATTCCTGTATCAAGACAATAGTTTATTATCCATGCTATAATTGTATTGAATGAAGACTCATTTACATGTGTGGATACATAGACAAAACACCGTCCCTAGCATGCCTCTAGTTGGCTAGCCAGTTGATCGATGATAGTCAGTGTCTTCTGATTATGAACAAGGTGTTGTTTCTTGATAACTGGATCACGTCATTGGGAGAATCACGTGATGGACTAGACCCAAACTAATAGACGTAGCATGTTGATCGTGTCATTTTGTTGCTACTGTTTTCTGCGTGTCAAGTATTTATTCCTATGACCATGAGATCATATAACTCACTGACACCGGAGGAATGCTTTGTGTGTATCAAACGTCGCAACGTAACTGGGTGACTATAAAGATGCTCTACAGGTATCTCCGAAGGTGTTAGTTGAGTTAGTATGAATCAAGACTGGGATTTGTCACTCCGTGTGACGGAGAGGTATCTCGGGGCCCACTCGGTAATACAACATCACACACAAGCCTTGCAAGCAATGTAACTTAGTGTAAGTTGCGGGATCTTGTATTACGGAACGAGTAAAGAGACTTGCCGGTAAACGAGATTGAAATAGGTATGCGGATACTGACGATCGAATCTCGGGCAAGTAACATACCGAAGGACAAAGGGAATGACATACGGGATTATACGAATCCTCGGCACTGAGGTTCAAACGATAAGATCTTCGTAGAATATGTAGGATCCAATATGGGCATCCAGGTCCCGCTATTGGATATTGACCGAGGAGTCTCTCGGGTCATGTCTACATAGTTCTCGAACCCGCAGGGTCTGCACACTTAAGGTTCGACGTTGTTTTATGCGTATTTGAGTTATATGGTTGGTTACCGAATGTTGTTCAGAGTCCCGGATGAGATCACGGACGTCACGAGGGTTTCCGGAATGGTCCGGAAACGAAGATTGATATATAGGATGACCTCATTTGATTACCGAAAGGTTTTCGGAGTTACCGGGAATGTACCGGGAATGACGAATGGGTTCCGGGAGTTCACCGGGGGGGGGGGGGGGCAACCCACCCCGGGGAAGCCCATAGGCTTTGGGGAGACACACCAGCCCTTAGTGGTCTGGTGGGACAGCCCCAAGGGGGTCTATGCGCCAAGAAAAAGAAATCAAAGGAAAAGAAAAAAAAAGAGAGGGAGGAAGTGGGAAGGGAGGGGGACTCCTCCCACCAAACCAAGTCCAACTCGGTTTGGGGGGGGGAGTCCTCCCCCCTTTGGCTCGGCCGACCCCTTGAGGGTCCCTTGGACCCCAAGGCAAGGTCCCCCTCCCTCCTCCTATATATATGGAGCAATTAGGGCTGATTTGAGACGACTTTCTCACGGCTGCCCGACCACATACCTCCATAGTTTTTCCTCTAGATCGCGTTTCTGCGGAGCTCGGGCGGAGCCCTGCTGAGACAAGATCACCACCAACCTCCGGAGCGCCGTCACGCTGCCGGAGAACTCTTCTACCTCTCCGTCTCTCTTGCTGGATCAAGAAGGCCGAGATCATCGTCGAGCTGTACGTGTGCTGAACGCGGAGGTGCCGTCCGTTCGGTACTAGATCGTGGGACTGATCGCGGGATTGTTCGCGGGGCGGATCGAGGGACGTGAGGATGCTCCACTACATCAACCGCGTTCTCTAACGCTTCTGCTGTACGATCTACAAGGGTACGTAGATCACTCATCCCCTCTCGTAGATGGACATCACCATGATAGGTCTTCGTGCGCGTAGGAAATTTTTTGTTTCCCATGCGACGTTCCCCAACAACGCAATACCTATCCATGGTGATGATCATCTACGAGAGGGGAGAGTGAATCTACATACCCTTGTAGATCTCTAAGCGGAAGCGTATATAACGCGGTTGATGTAGTGGAACATCTTCGTGATTCAAATCGCAGCTCGTCCTGCGATTTCATCACGATCCGTCCCGCGATCCCATCATGATCCATCCTGATGTAGTGCCGAACGGACGACACCTCCGCGTTCAGCACACATACAACTCGATGACAATCTCCGCCTTCTTGATCCAGCAAGAGGGGCGTAGAGGTAGATGAGTTCTCCAACTCGGCGACATGGTGGTGGTGGTGGTGAACTAATCCAGTAGGGCTTCGCCTAAGAACCGCCGAACTAGACTAGAGGAGAAACAGATCTAGAGAGAAGTAGAGGGAGCACGTGGCAATTAGGGTTAGCCCTCACCTCTAAAACCTCTAGTATATATAGGACGAGGAGGGGAGAGGAGGCAGCCTTGGCCTCCACTCCAAGGAGGTTCGGCCGAACCACAAGGCAGGAATCCACCTTCCGCAAGGGAGGTGGAATCCTATTAGGACTCCTTCCTAATTTGGCCTTTTTTCCTTTTTTCCTTTATCCTTTTCACATGGGCCCTTGAGAGATACTTAGGCCAGCCCACCAGGGCTGGTCCATCTCCTCTCATAGCCCATGAGCCTCTTGGGTCGTCACACCCTTCCCGGTGGTCCCCCGGCACCCTCCCGGCACTCTCGGTACACTACCGATGAGCCCGAAACCTTTCCGGTGACCAAAACACGACTTCCTACATATCAATCTTTACCTCCGGACCATTCCGGAGATTCTCGCGACATCCTGGATCTCATCCGGGACTCCGAGCAACCGTCAATCACTAACACCTATAACTCAACTATACCGAAACGTCACCAAACCTTAAGTGTGCAGACCGTGCGGGTTCGAGAACTATGCAGACATGACCCGAGACCCTCCCTGGTCAATAACCAATATCGGGACCTAGATGTCCATATTGTCTCCTACATATTCCACGAAGATCTCTATCGGTTGAACCTCTATGTCAAGGATTCAGTTAATCCCGTATGCTGTTCCCTTTGTCCTTCGGTATGTTACTTGCCCGAGATTCGATCGTCGGTATCTCTATACCTAGTTCAATCTCGTTACCGGCAAGTATCTTTACTCGTTCCGTAATACAAGATCCCGTGACAAACTCCTTAGTCACATTGCTTGCAAGGCTTGTTGTGATGTTGTATTACCGAGTGGGCCCCGAGATACCGCTCCGTCACACGGAGTGACAAATCCCAGTCTTGATCCATGCCAACCCAATAGACACCTTTGGAGATACCTTTAGAGTACCTTTATAGTCACCCAGTTACGTTGCGATGTTTGATAACACACAAAGTATTCCTCCGGTGTCCGGGAGTTGCATGATCTCATGGTCATAGGAACATATACTTTGACATGCAGAAAAGAATAGCAATAAACTAACACGATCATATGCTACATTCATAGTTTGGGTCTTGTACATCACATCATCCTTCTAATGATGTGATCCCGTTATCAAGTGACAACACTTGTCTATGGCCAGGAAACCTTGACCATCTTTGATCAACGAGCTAGTCAACTAGAGGCTCACTAGGGACAGTGTTTTGTCTATGTATCCACATATGTATTTGAGTTTCCAATCAATACAATTATAGCATGGATAATAAAAGATTATTATGAACAAGGAAATATAATAATAACCAGTTTATTATTGCCTCTAGGTCATATTTCCAACAGTCTCCCACTTGCACTAGAGTCAATAATATAGTTCACATCACTATGTGATTGTAATGAATCTAACACCCATACAGTGTTGGGGTTCGATCATGTCTTGCTTGTGAGAGAGGTTTTCGTCAACGGATCTGAACCTTTCAGATCCGTGTGTGCTTTACAAATCTCTATGTCATCCTATAGATGCTGCTACCACGCGCCATTTGGAACTATTCCAAATGACTGCTCCACTATACAAATCCGGTTTACTATTGAGAGTCATCCGGATTAGTGTCAAAGTTTGCATTGACGTAACACTTTACGATGAACTCTTTTATCATCTCCATAATCGGAAAAAAAAATCCTTAGTCCAGTAGTTATTAAGGATAACTTTTGACCCATGTCCAGTAATCCATTCCTGGATCACTTTTGTACCCCTTGACAGATTCATGGCAAGGCACACATCAGGTGCGGTACACAACATAGCATACTATAGAGCCTATGGCTAAAGCATAGGGGACGACCTTCGTCTTTTCTCTTTTTTCTCCCATGGTAGGGTTTTGAGTCTTACTCAATATTCACACCTTACAACACAGCCAAGAACCCCTTCGTTGCCGATCTATTTTGAACTCCTTCAAAAACTTGTCAAGGCATGCATTTCATTGAAAGTTTTATCAAGCGTCATGATATATCTCTATAGACCTTGATGCTCAATGTTCAAGTAGCTTAATCCAAGTTTCCTTTGAAAAACTCCTTTCAAACAACCCTTTATGCTTTCCAGAAATTCTACATTATTTCCGATCAACAATATGTCAACCACATATACTCATGAAAAATTCTATAGTGCTCCCACTCACTTACTTGCAAATACAAGTTTCTCATAAACTTTGCATGAATCAAAAAGCTTTGATCATCTCATCAAAGCGCATATTCCAACTCTAAGATGCTTGCGTCAGTCCATAGAAGGATAGCTGGAGCTTGCATACTTGTTAGCATCCTCAGGACTGACAAAACCTTCTGGTTATATCACATACAACCTTTCCTCAAGGAAACCGTCGAGGAAACAATGTTTTGATATCCTATCTGCAAGATTTCACAAATAATGCAGCAACTGCCAACATAATTCCAACAGACTTTTAGCATCGCTACGAGTGAGAAAGTCTCATCATAGTCAACTCTTTGAACTTGTCGGAAACATCTTTGCGACAAGTCGAGCTTTCTTAATGGTGACTTTTCACCATCATCGTCTGTCTTCCTTTTAAAGATCCATCTGCACCTAACAACCTCACGACCATCAAGTAGTTCTTCCAAAGTCTACACTTTGTTTTCATACATGGATCCTACCTCAGATTTCATGGCGTCCAACCATTCATCGGAATCTAGGCCCACCATCGCTTCTCCATAGCTCATAGGTTCATTGTTGTCCAACAACATGACCTCTAAGACAGGGTTGCCGTATCACTCTGGAGTAGTACGTGACCTTGTCGAACTACGAGGTTTGTATTAACTTGATCGTGAGTTTCATGATCACTATCATTAGCTTCCACTTCAATTGGTGTAGGTGCCATAGGAACAACTTCCTGCGCCCTCCTACACACTCGTTGAAGTGACGATTCAATAAACTCATCAAGTTCCACCATCCTCCCACTCAATTCTTTCGAGAGAAACTTTTCCTCGAGAAAGGACCCGTTTCTCGAAACAAAACACTTTGCTTCCGGATCTGAGATAGGAGGTATACCCAACTGTTTTGGGTGTCCTATGAAGATGCATTTATCCTCTTTGGGTTCGAGCTTATCATGCTGAAACTTATTCACATAAGCATCGTATCCCCAAACTTTTAAGAAACGACAGCTTAGGTTTCTCCAAACCATAGTTCATACGGTGTCATCTCAACGGATTTACGTGGTGCCCTATTTAAAGTTAATGCGGTTGTCTCTAATGCACAACCCAAAAACGATAGTGGTAATTCGATAAGAGACATCATAGTATGCACCATATCCAATATGGCATGGCTATGACTTTCGGACGTACCATCACACCATGGTGTTACATGTGGCATTTAGTTGTGAAACAATTTCCACATTGTCTTAAATGTGTGCCAAACTCGCAACTCAGGTATTCATCTCTACGATCATATCATAGACATTTCATCCTCTTGTCACGACGATCTTTAACTTCACACTGAAATTACTTGAACCTTCCAATAATTCAGACTTGTATTTCATCAAGTAAATATACTAGTATCTACTCAAATCATCTGTGAAGTAAGAACATAACGATATCCACTGCGTGCCTATGCACTCATTGGAGTGCATATATCAAAATGTATTACTTCTAATAAGTCACTATCTTGTTCCATCTCAATGGAAAACGAGGCCTTTAGTCATCTTGCCATGTGGCATGATTTGCATGTCTCAAGTGAGTCCAAACGATCCATCTGCATTGAGTTTCTTCATGCGTTTACACCAATAGGCATGGTTCGCATGTCTCAAACGATTCAAAAAACGAGTGAGTCCAAGGATCCATTGGTATGGAGTTTCTTCATACGTTTTACGTCAATATGACTCAAGTGTCACTGCCAAAAGTAAGTGGTACTATCATTACTACTTTGCATCTTTTGGCATCAATATTATGAACATGTGTATTACTACGATCGAGATTCAATGAACCATTCACATTGGTGCATGTCCATTGAAGGTATTATTCATGTAAACAGAATAACCTTTTATTCTCTGACTTAAATGAATAACCTTATTGCAATAAACACGATCCAATCATGTTCATGCTCAACGCAAACACCAAATAACAGTTATTTAGGTTCAACACTAATCCCGATGGTAGAGGGAGCATGCGATGCTGATCACATCAACCTTGGAAACACTTCCAACACATCGTCACCTTGCTTTTAGCTAGTATCCTTTTTATTCCGCAGCTTTTATTCCAAGTTATTAACACTTAGCAACCTGAACCTGTATCTAATACCCTAGTGCTACTAGGAGTACTAGTAAAGTACACATCAAAATCATGTATATCCAATATACTTTTGTCGACTTTGCCAGCCTTCTCATCTACCAAGTAATTAGGGTAGTTACGCTTGAGTGACCGTTCCCCTGATAATAGAAGCACTTAGTCTTGGGTTTGGGTTCAACCTTAGGTTTCTTTACTAGAGTGGCAACTGGTTTGCCATTTCATAAAGCATCCATTTTAATCTTTACCCTTCTTGAAACTAGTGGTTCTACTAACCATCAACACTTGATGCTCCTACTTGATTTCTACCTTCGCGGTGTCAAACATCGCAAATAGCTCAAGGATCATCAACTCTATCCCTGATATGTTATAGTTCATCACAAAGCTCTGTAGCTTGGTGGCAGTGACTTTGGAGAACTATGTCAATCACTATCTTATCTAGAAGATCAACTCCCATTCAATTCAAGGCATTGTAGCACCCAAACAATCTGAGCACATGCTCAACGATTGAGCTTTTCTCCCTTTGTAGGCAAAGAATCTTGTCGGAGGTCTCATACCTCTCAACAAGGGCATGAGCCTGAATTCCCAATTTCATCTCTTGGAACAAATCATATGTCCCATGACGTTCGAAACGTCTTCAGTGCCTCAATTCTAAGCCATTTAAGCATTATGCACTGAACTATCATGTAGTCATCAAAAACATGTATGTCAGATGTTCGCAACATCCACAGAAGACGCTCGAGGTTCAGGACACCGAGCGGTGCATTAAGAACATAAGCCTTCTTTGTAGCAATGAGGACAAACTTCAGTTTTCGGACCCAGTCCGCATAATTGCTACTCTCAACTTTCAACTAATTTTTTTCTAGGAACCTATCTAAAACAATAGAGCTATTGCGCAAGCTACAACATAATTTGCAAAGACCTTTTGACTATGTTCATGATAATGAGTTCAATTAATCATATTACTTAATAACTCCCACTCAAATAGACATCCCTCTAGTCATTCGAGTGGCGCATGATCCAAATCCACTAACTCAAGTCCGATCATCACGTGAGTTGAGTTTAGCTTCAATGGTGAACATCTCCATGTTGATAATATCAACTATATGATTCATGCTCGACCTTTCCGTCCCTTGTGTTCTGAGGCCATGTCTGTACATGCTAGGCTCGTCAAGTTTAACCCGAGTGTTCCGCGTGTGCAACTATTTTGCACCCGTTGTATGTGAACGTTGAGTCTATCACAGCCGATCATCACGTGGTGTCTCGAAGCGACGAACTGTCGCAACGGTGCACAGTCGGGGAGAACACAATTTTATCTTGAAATTTTAGTGAGGGGTCACCTTATAATGCTACCGTCGTCCTAAGAAAAACAAGGTGCATAAAAGAATTAACATCACATGCAAATCATAAGTGACATGATATGGCCATGAACTTTTGCTTCTTGATCTCCATCACCAAAGCACCGGCGTGATCTCCATCGTCACCGGAGCCGCACAATGATCCCCCTCATCATGATCTCCATCATCGTGCCGCCATCGAGTTGTCGCACTATCTATGCTATTACTACTAAAGCTACAACCTAGTGATATAGTAAAAGTATCTGCAAGCACAAACGTTAGTTTAAAGACAACCCTATGGCTCCTGCCGGTTGTCGTAGCATCGACGTGCAAGTCGATATTTAACTATTACAACATGATCATCACATACATCATATCATGTCTTTGGCCATATCATATCACATGCATACCCTGCAAAAACAAGTTAGACATCCTCTAATTTGTTGCATGTTTTACATGGCTGCTATGGGTATCTAGTATCATCGCATCTTACTTACACAAAGCCACAACGGTGATATGCAAATTACTATTTAACCTTCTCCAAGGACCGCCTCGGTCAAATCCGATTCAACTAAAGTTGAAGAACCAGACACCCGCCAATCATCTTTATGCAACATGTTGCATGTCAGTCGATGAAACCGGTCTCTCGTAAGCATACGAGTAATGTTGGTTCGGGCCGCTTCAATCCAACAATGCCGCCGGATCAAGAAGAGACTAAGGAGGGCAGCAAATTGAACATCAACGCCCACAAACTCTTTTGTGTTCTACTCGAGATATCATCTATGCATGAACCTAGCTCATGATGCCACTGTTGGGGAACGTTTCATGGGAAAGAAAAAAATTCTTACTCACACGCAATACCTATCCATGGCGATGATCATCTACGAGAGGGGAGTGAATCTACATACCATTGTAGATCTCTAAGCGGAAGTGTATATAACGCGGTTGATGTAGTGGAACATCTTCGCGATTCAAATCGTAGCCCGTCCCGCGATCTCATCACAATCCGTCCCGCGATCCCATCACGATCCATCCGATCTAGTGTCGAACGGACGACACCTCCGCGTTCAGCACACGTACAACTCGATGACGATCCCTTCCTTCTTGATCCAGCAAGAGGGGCGGAGAGGTAGATGAGTTCTCCAACACGACGGCGTGGTGGTGGTGGTGGTGAACTAATCCAGCAGGGCTTCCCCTAAGCATCGCCGAACTAGACTAGAGGAGAAACAGATCTAGAGAGAAGTAGAGGGAGCACGTGGAAATTAGGGTTAGCCCTCACCTCTAAAACCTCTAGTATATATAGGAGAAGGAGGGGAGAGGAGGCAGCTTGGCCTCCACTCCAAGGAGGTTCGACCGAACCACAAGGGAGGAATCCACCTCCCACAAGGGAGGTGGAATCCTATTAGGACTCCTTCCTAATTTGGCATTTTTGCCCTTTTTCCTTTATCTTTTTCACATGGGCCCTTGAGAGATACTTTGGCCAGCCCACCAGGGCTGGTCCATCTCCTCTCATAGCCCATGAGCCTCTTGGGTCGTCACACCCCTCCCGGTGGTCCCCCGGCACCCTCCCGGCACTCCCGGTACACTATCGATGAGCCCTAAACCTTTACGGTGACCAAAAAAGGACTTCCTACATATCAATCTTTACCTCCGAACCATTCGGGAGATCCTCGCGATATCCTGGATCTCATCCGGGACTCCGAACAACCATCGGTCACCAAAACCTAGAACTCAACTATACCGAAACGTCACCAAACCTTAAGTGTGCAGACCATGTGGGTTCGAGAACTATGCACACATGACCCGAGACACTCCCAGGTCAATAACCAATATCAGGACCTAGATGTCCATATTGGCTCCTACATATTCCACGAAGATCTCTATCGATTGAACCTCTATGTCAAGGATTCAGTTAATCCCGTATGTTGTTCCCTTTGTTCTTTGGTATGTTACTTTCCCGAGATTCGATAGTCGGTATCTCTATACCTAGTTCAATCTCGTTACGACAAGTCTCTTTAGTCGTTCCGTAATACAAGATCCTGTGACAAACTCCTTAGTCACATTGCTTGCAAGGCTTGTTGTGATGTTGTATTACCGAGTGGGCCCCGAGATACCTCTCCGTCACACGGAGTGACAAATCCCAGTCTTAATCCATGCCAACCCAACAGACACCTTTGGAGATACCTGTAGAGTACCTTTATAGTCACCCAGTTACGTTGCGACATTTGATAACACACAAAGTATTCCTCCGGTGTCTGGGAGTTGCATGATCTCATGGTCATAGGAACTTATATACTTTGACATGCAGAAAAAAATAGCAATAAACTGACACGATCATATGCTACATTCATAGTTTGGGTCTTGTACATCACATCATTCTCCTAATGATGTGATCCCGTTATCAAGTGACAACACTTGTCTATGGTCAGGAAACCTTGACCATCTTTGATCAACGAGCTAGGTAACTAGAGGCTCACTAGGGACAATGTTTTGTCTATGTATCCACACATGCATTTGAGTTTCCAATCAATACAATTATAGCATGGATAATAAACATTTATTATGAACAAGGAAATACAATAATAACCAATTTATTATTGCCTCTAGGGCATATTTCCAACATGGTGAAGCCGTGCTGAACTAGCTCTACCACCACCTCCACCATGTTGTCGTGTTGCCGGAGATCCCATCTACTACCGTGCCCTCGCTCACTGGACTGAGGAGGTGGAGACTTCATCGAGCTACATATGTGCTGAACACGGAGGTCTCGTCCACTCGGTGCTAGATCGAGATGGATTGCGGTTGGATCATGAAGACGTATGACTACATCAACCGCATTATATATGATTCCACTTAACGCTTGATACGTCTCCATCGTATATACTTTTCCAAACTCTTTTGCCCTTGTTTTGGACTCTATTTTGCATGATCTGAATGGAACTAACCCGGACTGACGTTGTTTTCACCACAATTGCCATGGTGTTGTTTTTGTGCGGAAATAAAAGTTCTCGGAATGACGTGGAAACTTACGAGGATTTTTTTGTGGAATATATAAAAAATACTGGCGCAAGAATTACTCGAAGACACGGAGCCAGGGGCCCACGAGCCCAGGAGGCGCCCCCCCTAGGGCACGCCTAGCAGGCTCGTGGGGCCCACGTGGCTCCGCAGCCTCCAACTACAGCTCTATATAGTCTCTCTCGCCAAGAAAAAATCAGGAGAGAAGAGTTCAGCGCGTTTCACGATACGCAGCCGCCGCCACCGCATGTTCTTCCTCGGGAGGGCAGATATGGAGTCGTTCTGTGCTCCGGAGAGGGAAATCGACGTCGTCGTCATCATCAACCATCCTCCATCGCCAATTCCATGATGCTCTCCATCGTTCATGAGTAATCTCATCGTAGGCTTGCTGGACGGTGATGGGTTGGATGAGATCTGTCATGTAATCGAGTTAGCTTTGATGGGATTTGATCCCTAGTATCCACTATGTTCTAAGATTGATGTTGCTACTACTTTGCTATGCTTAATGCTTGTCACTAGGGCCCTAGGGCCATGATTTCAGATCTGAACCTATTATATTTTCATCAATATATGTGTGTTCTTGATCCTATCTTGCAAGTTGTAGTCACC
Source organism: Hordeum vulgare subsp. vulgare (assembly GCF_904849725.1). Lineage (NCBI taxonomy): Eukaryota > Viridiplantae > Streptophyta > Magnoliopsida > Poales > Poaceae > Hordeum > Hordeum vulgare. Next base: position 483,383,568 of record NC_058522.1, read on the forward strand.
TACTATGTGTTATGACCCGGCAACCCCGGAGTGACAATAGCCGGAACCACTCCCGGAGATGACCATAGTATGAGGAGTTCATGTATTCATTATGTGCTAATGCTTTGTTCCGGTTCTCTATTAAAAGGAGACCTTAATATCCCTTAGTTTCCATTAGGACCCCGCTGCTAATACGTCTCCAACGTATCTATAATTTTTGATGGTTTCATGCTATTATCTTGTCAAACTTTGGATGTTTTGTATGCCTTTTATATATTTTTTGGGACTAACTTATTAACTCAGTGCCAAGTGCCAATTCCTGTTTTTTCTGTGTTTTTGACCCTTTTCAGAGGAGGATTTTAAACGGAGTTCAAACGGAACGAAACTTCCAAAATGATTTTTTCCGAAACAGAAGAAGATCGGGGAACTTGAGAACCAAGGCAGCGGGCCACTAGGGACCCCACAAGCCCCCTAGCCACGGCCAGGGGGGCCGCGCCTCCCAGGCTTGTGGGCTCCCTGGGCCACCTCTCCCTAGGTCTTTCGCCTATATATTCCCAAAAATTCCAGAAAAAATCAGGAGATCATCGAAAGTACTTTTCCGCCGCCGCAAGCTTCTGTCTCCGCAAGATCCCATTTGGGGCACATTTTGGAGCCCTACCGGAGGGGGGATTCGGATACGGAGGGCTTCTTCATCAACACCATGACCTCTCCGATGATGCGTGAGTAGTTCACCATAGACCTACGGGTCCATAGCCAGTAGTTAGATGGCTTCTTCTCTCTCTTGGATCTTCAATGCAAAGTTCTCCATGATATTCATGGAGAACTATCCGATGTAATCTTCTTTTGTGGTGTGTTTGCCGAGATCCGATGAATTGTGGATTTATGATCAGATTATCTATGAATCTTATTTGAGTTTCTTCTGATCTCTTTTATGCATGATTTCATATCCTTGTAATTCTCTTCGAGTTGTGGGCTTTGTTTGGCTAGCTTGATCTATGATTCTTGCAATGGGAGAAGTGCATGGTTTTGCGGTGACCTCACCCAGTGACAGAAGGGTAGCGAGGCACGCATCGTGTTGTTGGCATCAAGGGTAAAAAGATGGGGGTTTCATCATTGGTTTGAGATTATCCCTCTACATCATGTCATCTTCCTTAAGGCGTTACTCTATTCGTCATGAACTCAATACACTAGATGCATGCTGGATAGCGGTCGATGTGTGGAGTAATAGTAGTAGATGCAGAAAGTATCGGTCTACTTGTCTCGGACATGATGCCTATATGTATGATCATTGCCTTAGATATCATGATGACTTTGCGCGGTTCTATCAATTGCTCGACAGTAATTTCTTCACCCACCGTAATATTTGCTATTTTGAGAGAAGCCTCAAGTGAACACTATGGCCCCCGGGTCTACTTCACACCATATTTTTAACCTTACTCTTTAGTTCATTGCAATTTTCGCTTTCAGATCTCACTTTGCAATCAATCTTGAAGGGATTGACGACCCCTTTATAGCGTTGGGTGCAAGATCTTTGTGTTTGTGCAGGTACTCTGGACTTGATGAGATTCTCCTACTGTATTGATACCTTGGTTCTCAAACTGAGGGAAATACTTACTGCTCCTGTGCTGCATCACCCTTTCCTCTTCAAGGGAAAACCAACGCAAGCTCAAGAGACGACAGAAGGTTTCTGTCGACGTAGCAGCTGCCACGAGAGGGATGGACAAAAGATGTCATGCAAGTTCTTTTCCATAAGCACGCATGACTAATTACGGAATACATGCTTACATTACATTGACGAACTGGAGCTAGTTACATATCACCCTATGTTATAACTGTTACATGATGAATGTCATCCGACATAATTATCCATCACCGATCCAATGCCTACGAGCTTTTCCTATACTGGTCCTTGCTAAGTTACTTTACCGCTACTGCTGTCACACTTGCTATGCAAATTACTACTGCTACTGTTACCGCCGCTACCGTTACTATCATACTACTTTGCTACTAAAATTTTGTTGCAGATATTAAGTCTTTCAAGTGTGGTTGAATTGACAACTCAACTACTAATACTCGAGAGTATTCTTTGGCTCTCCTTGTGTCGAATCAATAAATTTGGGCAGAATACTCTACCCTCGAAAACTGTTGCGATCCCCTATACTTGTGGGTTATCATGACCTTTTTCTAGCACCGTTGCCGGGGAGCATAGCTCTATTCTCTGAGTCACTTGGGATTTATATCTGTTGATCACTATGAGGAATCCAAGAGATCCAAAAACTAAAGTCTTGCCCTCAACTACGAGGACAGGTAAGGAACTGCCATCTAGCTCTACACTTGATTCACCTTCAGCTATGAGTAAATTTGCGACACCACCACCTACTAGTAATTCTGATATGTCGCCTGTGCTTGATGATGCTACCTCTGCTATCCATGATGCTTATGATGATGCTTTGCTTGATAATGATATGCCAGTGGGTGAATTTATTGATGCACAAATTGCTAGAGTTACTGCTGAATCTAATGATACTTCTGAAACTGATGAAATTATTGAATTGGAACCTGCTATTTCACCTGTTAGACCTAGCTCTCCTAGATATGAATTGCCTGATATACCTAAGGGTTATGTTATGGAGGGAGAGGTAGCTGAAGACTTTCTTGATTGCAAGGATAGCTATGATCTTGAGAATTTATTACGCAAGTGGAAAGAAAAATCTCTGAATGCTAGAATGAAATATGATCCTAAGTTTGCTACTTCACCCATCTTTGTTACTGATAAGGATTATGAATTCTCTGTCGATCCTGAGTTAATCACTTTGGTTGATTCTGATCCTTTTCATGGTTATGAATCTGAAACTGTTGTAGCACATCTTACTAAACTGAATGATATAGCCACCCTATTCACTAATGAGGAAAAAATCCGCTATTACTATATCCTTAAGTTGTTTCCTTTCTCACTAAAGGGTGATGCTAAAAGTTGGTTTACTTCTCTTGCTCCTGGTTGTGTGCGTAGTCCCCAGGATATGATATACTACTTCTCTGAGAAATATTTTCCTGCCCATAAGAAACAAGATGCCTTGCAAGATATATATAACTTTGTGCAGATTGAAGAAGAGAGTCTCCCACAAGCTTGGGGGTGGCTTGTTCAGTTACTTAATGCTTTGCCTGATCACCCTCTTAAGAAAAATGAAATACTTGATATATTTTATAATGGACTAACCAATGCTTCTAGGGACCACCTAGATAGTTGTGCTGGTTATGTTTTCAGGGAACGAACTGTGGAACAAGCTGAAATTCTATTGAATAATATCATGACCAACGATAATGCTTGGACTATTCGCGAACCACCTCCGAAGCCAACTCCAAAGAAAAGAGGTATTCTATTCCTCAGTCCTGAAGATATGCAAGAAGCCAAGAAATCTATGCAAGAGAAAGGTATTAAATCTGAAAATGTTAAGAATCTACCACCTATTGAAGAAATACATGGTCTTGATAACCCGACACAAGTAGTAGAGGTAAATTCTTGTAGCGACCCGACTCAAAACGAGTCAAGCCTCTGTGTTTCTGTGCCATCCCTGGATCAGTATGCTGGCACACACAGTACATCAATGTATATATCAAAGTGCAATCACATGTAAATAGCGTAAAACTGATATATACCTTAAATATCTCAGCGGAAGCAGTCGAGGGAGTGGAGTCCCAATAAACACCAACGGCAAGTTGAGTGTAGACCGTAACCCTGAATCGTACTCTTACTCGTCGAAGAAAAATATCTGCAACATAAGATGTTGCAGCCGTGTAGGTCAGCATATTGAATATGCCGGCAAGTCACATAAGAGAGGGGTGAAATGTAATCATCTATACTATATGCGTATATGGCAGGTGGGGCTATAAGTTTTTAGCGAAAAGCAAGTTTTCTCCTACATCAAGAGAGGGCTAAAAGCAAAATGTTACTACATTGTTGGTTGTTAACGAGATGGTTCCGCCAACCAGTTCTCGTACCCGAGTTTTCAATAATTCCCACATCAATATTATTATTTGTGTTGAGAATTTCAGATAACTTCAGTTCCTTTGGCTCAATTTGTCCATGACCGTGGACACGGCTAATCGATTAGGTTTGAGTACTCTGCAGAGTTTTGCACACGTTCCCCACAAGATTTGATCGCCTCCGCGTATGTCCTCGCACTTCAGGGTGTTTGAAGACCGGATGATCAAAACATGGTCTTTCAACGGGTCCCTCTGAATCCCCGTCGGTGCCCATCCATTCCTACCGTTCGTCTACATCTGCTAGCACCGCCTGTCCAGAGTTGCCGCGTTGTCCAACCAAGCCAGAGCCCATAATGACTTGTGGCTGTGCAGGTAAGCCTTGGGTCTTGAAAATATCCGTCCGTCTCTTTGAGCCTGGGTGAAGCTTTCCGCAGGATGACATGGCCTCTCCAGCATTCCGGGCATCCACTGGGTTTTCCAGGGAGCCGATCAACCGTCCTTCACCCAGAGTTGCATTGCGTCCGAGGTCTTGAAAATCTTGTCTTAGTCCGGTCTTGATTATTATATCAATCTCGCATCACTCGTGGTATACACTCAACCGATAACCCGTCTACTCAAGCATAGCATTAAGAAATTGTCGTCCCGGGGCCAAGTGTCGGGGTGTTGTGTTCCTACCACATGATACTACTCTACACTAAAGTTTCCAAGTACCTAGGCAGCATGCAATTGGGCAAAGAAGGTGATCTACCATGCATCGAAAACATAGGTAAAATAACATGATCAAAGATGACTTGCCTGGTGATGTTGACGAAGAAGAATTTCTCGAGAAAATAACTTGACAGACTACTCGTCACTCTCCGATGAAATCTATATAACAAACATATCATTCACATAAGCACTCATACTAGCAAACATTCTAGCAATCAAAACAAAAGAGAGAGTGAATAAGAATCCGAAAGAAACTTCAAATAAGACTAGGGAGTCTTCTACTACATCAAACACTAAATGGTTTTTGTCCAACAGAAAATAATAACAAGGAACAAAGATATAAGTTTAACTAAGATAAAATAAAGTATTTTTTTCACAAAACTATTTAAAAGTATTTCCAAACGGGATTTGAAACCGTGGAGAAACCAATTGCAAGTTATCAGGGAACTAGAATTGATTTCGTGATAACAAATAAAATAAAAATAAAAACTTGTTGAGAACCTACTGTTTAACTAACAGAAACTAAACATAAACTTTCTGAAATATGAAACAAATTAATTTAAAAACAATTATAGAAAAACAAATAGCCATAATCCTAAAAGAACTAAAACAGAATCTGTTTTTGTAAAAACCCCAAGTACAAATATGTAAAAAAAACTGAAACTGAAACTACTGAAAGATATGATCAATAGGAAGCAGCAGCAAAAAGAATCAAATTAAAAGCTATTTTTAAACTCCCGGAATAAGCAAAACAAGCTTTAATTCAAATCTGATCTAACTCAATTTTTATAAATCCAAACATAGACAAATTATATATCTACAGAAACTGCATAAAATTTGTGATCCAACGCAAAAAGAATCACCTAATTCGGAGTTATAGACTAATAGATATGAATTTTCTAAGATTGCAATTTTCTGAAAAAACTGCAATACGGGATTTCGTGAATCTCACCATGGGTGACAGAGAGGAAGAACTCCGGCGAGGTAGCTGCTCCGGCGAGGTGGGGAGGTCGCCGGCGGGGTGGGGAATTGGCGGAGGAGTAGCACGGCAGGGGGTGGGGCGCTGGAGAGGCTCGGCAGGGGTGATGGGGAAGCGCCACGAGACCTACTGTACTCCGTTCTTGACAGGAAGATGAGGATGGTGGCACCGTGGCTACGAGCAGGGAGAAGGCGAGGTGATAGGGGAAAATGGAACGAGGAGAGGAGGGGCGTTCTTATAGGGGTGGTGGGAGGCGCCGGGAAGGAAAGGGCTTCACGAATCCCAGAGGCGGGGATTCTCTTCTCCATGGAAGGAAACTTCCTGTGACTTGAGGGAGAGAGGAGGAAGAAGATGATCCTGTGTTGGGCCAAATTTGGAAAGCTCTTAATGGGCTAGCTCCTATTTCCTAATAAAAGTGATCTCCTTCCTATTTTCAAAACTAGGAAACTAAAACGTTAAAAAGGAAAACAAATCAATTCGGAATAAAGAGTTTTTATATACTAAAATTATCAGAAAAATAAAATATAGATGATGGGCATTTTTCCACGGCAAAAATAAAACTTCAGAAAAAATGTTTTTCCAAAAATCCCTAAAAGCATTATTTCTTTTTGCAAATAATTTTCAAATGATCCTCTAAGTTTGAGGGTGCAAATAACATTCAAAATGCCCGGGTATTTGAGGGTCATGTTCCTCCGCTCTTTAGAATGTATTTCCCGGCATTTCTTGCACGAAGAAAACAGATAGAAATGCAAGAGAATTCAAATGCAAATATCTCCGTTCAAATTATTTATAGTTGAAGAAGTCATGTCATCTTCTCTCTTTGCTTTTAAAAGCTTGAATTTGAATTCACCGGAGAAGGGGAAAGTCATTTTATTCCCTCTCATTCAAAAGTTTCAAAAAGTTTCAAATTTCACACAAGTTTCAGTCACTCAGCAAACAAACAAACAATCAATCTAATAATTATATTAACATTCCAAAATTTATAATTTTGGGATGTTACAAACTACCACACTTAAAATGAATCTCGTCCTCGAGATTCGAAGAGGCTAGAAAGAAAGGTTAGGGTTTGGGGGTCTTCTAACAAATCCAATCTCCGGCAAGGTGGAATGCTACCACACTTAAAATGAGAGATACTGGTCCCTCAAAATGCTTTAACGATCCTCTGGGGTTTTGGCAACTGACATCGCACAGTCTTCATATTAAATCCTTTGGTGATGCTCTCCCGTTGATATAAGCTTCTTCCGTCACTGGGTCTTCTTAACTGACAGTCTCGTGGTCAATTCTAAATAACATATCGATGGTTCTCATGGTGGTCTACCATTTGTGGTTATCCTGCAGAGAGAGGGGTCTTGTCTTCATCCTCACCGTAAAATTTCCTACGCGTGACAACAAATGCCATGTACATGGGCTTTTCTTATACCACTCTAAGGCTTAAACAAAAGCTTCAAAGAACGTCGTCTCTCTATATGGGTAAGTCTCTCAAACTTACCATTCTGAATAGCAAGATAAATGATAAGAGTAAGTCATCATGGTGATCAATCCATTCCGCACCCAAATCATTTCTCTGTATAAGGTTTAGCGAATCTCGCTTTCTAACACTTGGGCATCCTCACAAGCGTTGCAGAATTTCTCTTGTCCATGAACGAAGTTCGGATAATCCATTGGTTCTGCAAGCTGAACGAAACATCTATCGTATCTTCACAACTCTCCGGTTTTCGTATGCTCCTAAGAAAACGTTTGCTGATCCATCATAGCTTCTTCCATAAATCATGTGCATTTCATAATCAATCCTTTATTACATCCTTAATTTATCCTCAAAAACCCCAATTCAAAAGTACTTTATTACAAATGCTGCCATCCACATTGTTCGGTATGGTCAAGCATTTCTGCCAACTTTATTCATCTGCCTCTCTTGGAGGTACTTTAGTTCCACTCGAACTTTCCGATGTGCTCCTTGAAATCATCCATCTTTTGCTTCATCATGGTGGCCATGAGCTTCATCTCCATCATCTCCGCACGTACTTCACTCAGGTATTCCTGGGTATGACGGAGTTTTGTTGCCAAATAACAAAGTTTTAATGATTATGTTAGCAGACAAGTGCAACAAAATGCTCGTATGATTAATCATATAAGTGCTTGTGTGGATAGAAATGTTAATGATCTTAAGCTTATTGGTAAACATGTTTCTATGGTCACTACTCAAGTAGAACAAGTACTTAAGGCTCAAAATGACTTGCTTAATGAATTGAATGATAATTCTGTTAGATTTGTTACTAGAGGTGGTAGAATGACTCAGGAACCTTTGTATCCCGAGGGCCATCCTAAGAGAATTGAACAAGATTCTCAAGGAGTTAATACTGATGCACCTAGTCATCCTGGTAATAGGAAGAAAAAGAAAGATGATAGGAACTTGCATGCTAGTAAACCTGTTGCTGTTACACCTGAGAATCCAAATGATGTTTCTATTTCTGATGCCTAAACACAATCTCGTGATGAACATGAGCCTAGTGATAATATTGATAATGATGTTCATGTTGATGCTCAACCTAGTAATGAAATGATGTGGAGATTGAACCTGCTGTTGATCTTGATAACCCACAACTTAAGAACAAGAGATATGATAGGAATGATTTTATTGCTTGGAAGCATGGTAAAGAAAGAGAACCATGGGTTTAGAAACCCATGCCCTTTCTTCCCAAACCATCCAAGAAAAAGGACGATGAGGATTTTGAGCGCTTTGTTGAAATGATTAGACTTGTCTTTTTGCAAATGTGTTTGACTGATATGCTTAAAATGTCTCCTTATGCTGAGTACATGAAAGATATTGTGACTAATAAAAGGAAGATACCTGATGTTGAGATTTCCACCATGCTTGCTAATTACACTTTTAAGGGTGGGACTCCTAAGAAACTAGGTGATCCTGGAGTGCCCACTATACCTTGCTCCATTAAAGGAAATTATGTTAGAACTGCTTTATGTGATCTTGGAGCCGGTGTTAGTGTTATGCCTCTCTCTCTATACCGTAGACTTGAATTGGATAAGTTGTCACCTACTGAAATTTCTTTGCAAATGGCTGACAAATCAACTGCTTTACCTATCGGCATTTGCGAGGATGTGCCTGTTGTGGTTGCGAACGTTACTATCTTAACGGACTTTGTTATTCTTGATATTCCCAAGGATGATGCCATGGCGGTCATCCTTGGAAGACCCTTTTTAAACACTACAGGGGTTGTTATTGATTGCACCAAAGGCAATGCCACTTTCCATGTTAATGGTAATGAGCACATGGTGCACTTTTCGAAGAAACAATATCGAGTTCATTGCATTAATGCTATTGAAAAATCTTCATCAATTATTATTGGAAGCTTTGAATGCCCTATTCCTACTGTCAAGATGAAATATGATATACTTATTGGGGATATGCACATCCCCGTTGAGGTAACCTAGTGATTATTCGAAAATTCTCCGGTTTTACGAGATTCGGTTTTTTTTTGTCAAGGAGAGTTGATCAACCTCATTGACGAATTTCTTTTGATGACCATGGGATGGATGAATCTAGAAGTCACAACCTTCTGTTCCCAACTTTTACTTTCTGTTGTTTAGTAGAAAAATAATAATTATAGCATTATTTTCCTATTTTCTGCCTTTTCCGTTCAATAAAAAAGTGACCTGAAAATAAAAGTTCTCCAAATGCCCTGAAACTCAAGTATGATTTTTATGGAATATTTAAAAATTTCTGGGATAGATAACTAGTCAGGGGGATGCACTAGTGGGCCACGAGCCCAGGAGGCGCGCCCACCCCCTCTGGGCGCACCTGGCAGGCTCGTGGGTCCCACGTGGCCCCCCTCCACTTATTCTAGCACCCATCTTCTGCGTCTACCTCCAGAAAAAATCATTCCACAACTCAAACCCGTGTTCTTGCTCATTTTGCTGCATTTTTCGATCTCCTTGTGCAAAGCCCCATTCACCAAACTGTTTTGGGGAATTGTTCCTTAGTATGTGACTCCTCCATTGATCCAATTAGTTTTTGTTCTAGTGCTTTATTCATTGCATATTATTGCTGGCTTGGTGACCCTGTTCTTGAGCTTTGCATGTTAATTTTAGTTGGTCCCAAGTAGTTTTGATGCATGATATGGCCTCTAGGCACTTGTAGGAGTAGTTGCTATGAGTTTTGTTAAGCCTTGTCCACTTTTGTTCTCAGTCACTAAAAATTTCAGAATTATTTCAGAAAAAGGAAGATGTTCAGGAAAAACTATCATGGTGGTTCCTCAAGAAAAATGGGTCCCCGTCTCGCGATTCGGGAGCCCGAGCCTTATCATTCGAGGAACGCACCGGTGCAACCATGTGAATGGCCTTCCGATGAATTCATGATTGATGCAGGTTTCAAGAACGAGTTTGATACATTTGTTCGCAACGCCGGGCTTAAATAATTCACCTCCAATAAATGTGAACAATATACTACACTCACTACCTCTTTTGTTCGTAGATTCAAATTTTCAGTTGGCCGTGACACATCCATACTGTTCGATCTTTATGACAAATCGTATACTATGGATTTAGAGGATTTTAATAGAATATGCAAGATAACTGATTGGGGTAGTTGCTACTTCAACAAAAGACCTTCCAACGGCGCCAGAAATAGGTGTGTCGACGGGACCAGGAATCCTTCTGCTACGTCTACGCCTTAAGGGACTTCCTAGGAAAATATGCAAAGGATTTCCCCCGTGGCCTTGGAGCCTTGCGTTGGTGTTCCCTCGAAGCGGAAAGGGTGATGTAGTGCAGCGGTGGTAAGTATTTCCCTCAGTTTGAGAACCAAGGTATCGATCCAGTGAAGGAGTATCTCAAGTGCCTGCACAAACACAAAAAGCTTGCTCCCAACGCTATGAAGGGGTTGTCAATCCCTTATAGATTGTTCGCCAAGTGAGAACTGAAAGCAACAAAGTAACAAAGCAAAGTAAAAGCAAAAGTGGAAACGATAGGTGTGAATAGACCCGGGGGCCGTAGTGTTTACTAGTGGCTTCTCTCATGAAAGCAAGTAGACGGTGGGTGAACAATTTACTGTCGAGCAATTGATAGAATCGCGCAAAGTCATGACGTCATCTATGGCAATGAATATATATATAGGCATCACGTCCAAAACAACTAGACCGATACTTTCTACATGTACTACTATTACTCCACACATCGACCGCTATCCAGCATGCATCTAGTGTATTAAGTCCAAAAGAACAGAGTAACGCCTTAAGCAAGATGACATGATGTAGATGGAAAATCTCATATCTACGACAGAGCCCACCTTGTTATCCTTGATGGCAACTACACGATGTGTGCCTTGCTGCCCCTACTGTCACTGGGAAAGGTCACCAAACGGTAAGAACCCAAAACCAAGCAATTCTCTCATTGCACGAATCATAGATCTAGTTGGCCAAACAAAACCCAAGACTCGGAGAGGCTTACAAGGATATCAAATCATGCACAAAAGAAATCAACAAAGACTCAAATATATATCATAGATAATCTGATCACAAATTCACAATTCATCGGATCTCAACAAACACACCGCCAAAGAAGATTACATCGGATAGATCTCCATGAAGATCATGGAGAACTTTGTATTGAAGATCCAAGAGAGAGAAGAAGCCATATAGCTACTAACTATGGACCCGTAGGTCTGAAGTGAACTACTCACGAGTCATTGGAGGGGCGATGATGTTGATGTAGAAGCCCTCCAACTCCAAAGTCCCCTCCGGTAGGGCACCGGGAAGGGTCTCCAGATGAGATCTCGCGGAAACGGAAGCTTGCGGTGGCGGAAAAGTATTTTCGTGGATCCCTTGATTTTTTGCTGTATTTTAGGGAATATATAGGCGAAGGAGTTAGGTCAGGGGGGCGCCAGGGAGGCCACAAGCCTGCCCACCGCCGCCCACCTGGTGGCGGAGAGGGGGCTTGTGGGCTCCCTATAGCCCTCCTGGCTTGGCCCACAAGCCCCCCTGATCTTCTTTCATTCGGGAAAAAATCATTTCGGGGATTTTATTCCATTTGGATTCCGTTCCAAAATCAGATCTGAAAAGAGCCAAAAACACAGAAAAAACAGGAACTGGCACTTGGCACTGAATTAATAAGTTAGTCCCAAAAAAGATATAAAAGGTACATAAAACATCCAAAGATGACAAGATAACAACATGAAACCATCAAAAATTATAGATACGTTTGATACGTATCAAGCATCCCCAAGCTTAACTCCTGCTCGTCCTCGAGTAGGGAAGTGATAGAGAATGAACTTCTGATGCTTTCATGCTACCTAGCATAGATGTCCTTTGTAACTCCTCTTATATGACGTGAATGTTCAGATCCATTAGATTCAAAAAAATAGTTTGCTATTGACGTGGAAACAATAATAATTCAAGCAAACTAGCAAGGTAATCATGAACTTTCAAAATAACAAGGCCAAAAGAAAGTTATCCCTACAAAAGCATATATTCTGGCTATGCTCTATCATCATTGCACAACGAATTTAAATCATGCACAACCCCGGTATTGGCCAAGTAATTGTTTCACACCTTTACTTTCTCAAACCTTTTCAACTCTCAGGCAATACATGAGATTGAGCCATGGTTTTAGCACTATAGATGGTGTGGAGTGTGGTGGAGATTGCAAGACAAAACAAGGAGAAGAAGGTCACATTAACTAGGCATATCAATGAGCTGTGGAGATGCTCATCAATAGATATCAATGTGAATGAGTAGGGATTGCCATACAAATCATGCACTAGAGCTAAGAGTATGTGAAAGCTCTTATAGAAAACTAGTGGGTGTGCATGCAACTTGCTTGCTCACGAAGACCTAAGGCAATTTTGAGGAAGCCTATCATTGGAATATACAAGCCAAGTTATATAATGAAAATTTCCAACTAGCTATATGGTGGTGACAAAACGAGAGACTCTCAATCATGAAGATCATGGTGCTTAATATGCACAAGTGTGGAAAAAGTGGTAGCATTGTCCCTTCTCTCTTTTTCTCTCATTTTTTTGGTCGGCTCTTTGGCCTCTCTTTTATTTATTTATTTTGGTGGGCTTCTTTGGCCTCTTTTATTTCCTCACATGGGACAATGCTCCATCAATGATGATCATCACACTTTCAACTCAAAACTTAGAGCAACGATGACTCTATATGGAATGCCTTCGGTAGTGTACCGTGGCAATGATCTAGCATGGCATAGACATTAATGGAAACATCATGCTAGCTATCTTACAATCATGTAATGGCAATGTAGACGAGATGGCACATGTCATGGTGGTAGTTTCATGGCAATATATCTCGGAATGACTTTGAAAAAGCCATAGTAGGTAGGTATGGTGGCTGTTTTGAGGGAGGCTAATGGTGGGTTTTGTGCACCGGCGAAAGTTGCACGGCACTAAGAAGATAGTGATGGTGGAAGGTGAAAGTGCATCTAAACCATGGACTCAACATTAGTCATCAAGAACTCATATACTTGTTGCAAAAAATTTATTAGTAATCAAAACAAAGCATTCAACGCATACTCCTAGGGGAAGGGTTGGTAGGTATAAACCATCGCGCGATCCCGACCGCCACGCAAAGGATGACAATCAATAGACTAATCATGCTCAGATTTCATCACATAACGGTTCACCATACGTGCATTCTACGGGAATCATTAACTTCAACACAAGTATTTCTAGATCCACAACACTTTAGTAGCATGACTTCAATATTACCAATACCACAACTCAAAACTAATTGAGATGAATCAAACTTCTCTAACTATTCAATGCACATGAAGGTGGAAGTTTTTGTATCCCTTTGGATAACTACCCCTTTTGAGACTACTTTCAAAGCATAGATCTACTACTAAGCCACGCACCTTTGCGCTCTAAAAGATATAAGTGAAGCACATAGAGCAAAAGTATCTAGCTCAAAAGATATAAGTGAAGCACATGTGAGCTGAATTGTCTACCAAAAGATATAAGTGAAGCTCGACAAAATCATGGTGAGTGCATGTCTCTCTCTCTGGGTGTGCAGCAAGGATGATTGTGACACAACAAAAATAAAAGACTCCTACGATACAAGACGCTCCAAGCAAAAACACATAACATGTGGTGAATAAAAATATGGCCCCAAGTAACATTACCGATGGATTGAAGACGAGAGAGGGGATGCCTTCCCGGGGCATCCCCAAGCTTAGGCTTTTACGGCATCCTTGAATCTCTTGGGGTGCCTTGGGCATCCCCAAGCTTGAGCTCTTGCCACTCTTTATCTCTTTGTCCATAGGAACTTCACCCAAAACTTGAAAACTTCACAACACGAAACTTAAACAGAAACTCCTGATAACATTAGTATGAGAAAGCAAACCACCACTTCCTTAGGTACTGTAGCAAACTTAAATTCTACTTATGCTGATGTTGGGTTACTGTATTTTCAATCTTCCATGGCTAATACCCCCCCGATACTATCCATAGTTTCATCAAAATAAGCAACCAACACAACAAAAATATAATCTGTTAACAGTAGACCAGTCTGTAGCAATCTGTATATTTCGTATACTTTTTGTACTCCACAAATTCTGAAAAATTACGGCATTCTGAAGAATTTGCGTAGCAATCAGCATAAAAAATAATCAACTCAAAAGCTCTTACAGAAAAAAATGAAAATTCTTTTCGTGAGCAGAAAGTTTCTGTCTTTTCCACCATGACCAAACGATCATCCCCAAGACTAATCATAACGGTTTTGCTTGGCACAAACGCCAAAAGAAACACAAAAAAATGCAATCATAACAGAATTATGAAAGTTTGGAAAACACAAAACAAAAACAAAAAGGATAGATTCGTTGGGTTGCCTCCCAACAAGCGCTTTTGTTTAAGGCTCTTAGCTAGGCAAGAGGTGATGGAATGACGTATAGTCATCTTTGGTGCTCAAACCATAAGTATCCCTCATCATAGATTCATAAGGCAATCTTATTTTATTTCTAGGAAATTGCTCCATTCCCTTCTTTAAAGGAAATTGAAATCTAATATTCCCTTCATATCGATGATAGCACCAATAGTCCTTAGGAAAGTGTCGTGGTTTTGTCACGACGGATGTCCTCGTGAAAGGACTTAGTGTTGGAGCCATCACACCTTGGTGGCGACTCAAAGGGGTTGATCGGGAGCAAGACAGAGATTTATGCTGATGTTGGGTTCGACGAACAATTTGGCAAGCCAACACTTCATCCGAAGGTAACTCGCCTCGGGCGAGATATGCCAGATACGGAAGAACCCAATCCGGCGTAACACGGAGAGCCGCTACGAACTGGGACTCAGGGTCTGGTATTGCCAACTCCTCTTCTGAGGGCAACCTTACGGAAAGATTATGCAAAATATCCAGAAAGACATTGGGAGGAACCAGCTTACGCTATGAGCCGAGACGCGAAAGGGCATCAGCTGCTTCGTTAAGGCGCCGGTCGATATGATCAACTTGATAGCCATGGAAATGACCCGCCACATCAGACACAGCCCTTCTGTAAGCCGCCATCACGGGGTCCCGAGAATCCCAAGTACCTGAAACTTGCTGAGCCACCAGATCAGAATCGCTGAGACATCTGACCCGCGTGAGGTTTATCTCTTTGCCGAGTCGCAAACCATGAAGCAAGGCTTCGTATTCTGCAGCGTTGTTGGTGCATGGAAACATGAGTCGGAGAACATAGCAGAATTTGTCTCCATGGGGCGAAATCAACAACACGCCAGCCCCCGAGCCTTCCAATTGCCTAGACCCGTCAAAGTATATAGTCCAGTACGTGAGGTCGGGCCTGTCTTCCGGAATCTGTAATTCGGTCCAATCATTGACGAAATCAACCAAAGCCTGAGACTTGATAGCCGTGCGAGGGGTGTATCGCACGTGGTGCGACCCAAGTTCGATCGCCCATTTGGCGATTCGCCCTGTCGCTTCTCGGATCTGGATGATGTCTCCGACAGGAGCGGAGCTAACCACCGTGATGGGATACTCTTGGAAATAGTGTTTGAGCTTTCGACTCGCCATAAAGACCCCATAGACCAACTTCTGCGAGTGCGGGTATCGTTGCTTGGAGAGAGTTAGCACCTCACTAATGAAATACACCGGGCGTTGCACCGGATATTCCTTCCCTTCTTCCTTCCTTTCGACGACCACTGCCATGCTCACCGCCTTGGAGTTTGCCGCAACGTACAGAAGCATAGGCTCTTTTTCAGTCGTGGCGGCCAAAACTGGCGGGTTGACCAGCTGCTGCTTCAAGGCTTCAAAAGCTTCATTGGCCTCGTCTGTCCAAACAAAACGGTCAGATTTCTTAAGCAACTAATAAAGGGGAATAGATTTTTCTCCCACGCGGCTTATGAAGCGACTTAAAGCCGCGATACGACCCGCCATCCGTTGAACTTGATTGATATTTGCTGGTTTCCCAAGCGAAGTAATCGCCTCGATTTTGTCTGGGTTGGCTTCAATGCCGCGCTCAGACACCAGGAAACCCAATAACTTTCATGCGGGAACGCCAAAGACACACTTGGTAGGATTAAGCTTCATCTGGTATACCCGCAGATTGTCAAAAGTTTCCCTTAAATCTTCCAAGAGCGTCCCCTTCCTATAGTTTTGACCACAATGTCGTCAACGTAAGCGTGGACGTTGCATCCGATTTGGCCACGGAGACAATTTTGGATGCAACACTGGTAAGTCGCCCCAGTGCTTTTGAGCCCAAACGGCATGGACACATAGCAAAAAGCCCCGAAGGGGGTTATAAAAGTTGTCTTCTCCTGATCTTCCACAACCAACTTGATTTGGTGATACCCGGAATAAGCGTCCAGGAAACACAAACGCTCGCAGCCCACCACTGAATCAATGATTTGATCGATACGGGGAAGGGCAAAAGGGTCTTTTGGACAGGCTCTGTTAAGATCTGTGTAATCAATGCACATGCGGAAGGTGCCGTTCTTCTTGAGCACCAGGACCGGGTTAGCCAACCATTTGGGGTGGAAGACCTCTACGATAAACCCGGTGGCCAAAAGACGGGCGACTTCTTCCCCGATTGCCTTGCATCGTTCCTCATTGAACCTGCGAAGATATTTCTGAATTGGTTTTGCTTTTGGGTCAACATTAAGATGGTGCTCAGCGAATTATCTCGGTACACCAAGCATGTCAGAAGGTTTCCATGCGAAGATGTCCCGATACTCACGGATGAATTCGATGAGCGCGCTTTCCTATTTGGGGTCCAGACCCGCCCCGATAGTGAACTGCTTGGTTGAGTCGCCAGGGACGAAATCCACTATCTTAGTGTCGTCTGTTGGTTTGAACTTGAGGGGCGGCTTGGCATCTGTTGTTGGCTTCTTTAGAGGTTACATATCAGCCAGATCAACATTGGCCTGGTGATATTTGAGCTCTTCTGCAGCGCAAGCGACTTCTGCGTAAGGCGCATCCCCTTCTTCACACTCTCTTGCGATCCTCCTGTCACCATCAACCGTGATGGGTCCCTTAGGACCGGGCATCTTGAGTTTAAGGTAAACATAGCAAGGGCGAGCCATGAAACGGGCGTGAGCCGGTCGCCCAAACAACGAATGATAGGGGCTCTTTAACTTGACCACCTCAAACATAAGCGACTCATTCCTGTAATTAGATGTTGTTCCAAATGCAACTGTGAGTTTAACCCGACCTATGGGGTATGTCGATTTACCTCGGACAATTCCGTGGAATACCGTGGTTGAAGGCATTAAATCTTTCTCCAGCAGGTTCATCCTTCGAAAAGTGTCGAAGTATAATATGTTGATGCTGCTACCACCATCCATCAGTACCTTCAATAAGGTATATCCCCCGATTTGAGGAGCCACGACCAACGCTAAGTCGTCGGGGTTGTCAACTCTGGGCGGGTGATCCTCCCTCCTCCACGATATAATCTGCTCGGACCAGTGGAGGTACCTAGGGAGTGCCGGCTTAGATACACTGTACGCTCGGTGATTCACCTTTTTATCACACCTGCATGCATTGGTGGTGAAGACGTGGTACTGCTCGTTGCTTAATTGTTTGGGATTGTTGCGGAACCCGCCATTATCATCTTGCCCCTGCGAAGCCCCCTGTGGGGGTGGCTGTTGAAAAACCCCGGGCGGGTTATACCGTCGTTGGTTATGCACTGGATACTGGCCGCTACTTGGCTGCGAGCCGCCCTGAGCCCCTAGTTCGGGGAAGCTGCCGAACGGGTTCTAGCGTTGGTTAGGTGCGCCGAACTGTTCCTGCCGTTGGTCCGGGTCACCGCTTTGCCCTTTCTTGATCGCCTCCGCCCGAAATTCCCGCATCACATAATAGTCCTCCCAGGAATGAGTCACCGGTCCATCCGCCATGGCGTGGTGCGGGCAAGGGCCCTTGAGTATCTCATTATAATTTTGCGGCTTCTTGCCACTGTAACCCCTCTTCTTCTGGCGCTGGTTGCCGTTGTTGGCATTGGTGTTGGCGACTAAGTCTGAGGATTCTTCTTGCTGCCTTCTCTTGCCGTTCCCTCCGTGATTATGGCGGGCGCGTCCCTGAAACCGGGAATGATTTTTGGATGACTCGCCTTTTCTCGGCGAGTTGGCCTTGCCGCCATCTTCTCCTGGATCTTTAGTGCCGTCCGCCTCGGCGTACCTAGTGAGGGTGTCCATTAGCTCCCCCATATCCTGGACTTTTCGCTTGAGTCGCCCCAACTTCTATACCAAGGGCTCATAGTGGCAGTTTTGCTCCAAGATCAGCACAGCCTGAGCCGCCGTGATGCCATCCGACGAGTGACTGATTTCCGCGACCCGCTGCGTCCAGTGGTGAGCCGACTCATCAGGGCGCTGAATGCAGTGCTGTAAATCAACTATTGTCATCGAACGCTTGCAAGTTCCCTGGAAGTTTTTGATGAAACGCTCTTTTAATTCAGCCCAAGTCTGGATGGAGTTGGGGGGTAGGTTTTTTTAACCAAGTACGCGTTTTCCTTCGAGCATCATTGTGAAGTACCTGGCACAGATTGCTTCACTTACATCCAACATGTCCATGGCGATTTCGTAACTCTCAACCCATGACGCCGACTCAAGGTCCGGGGTGTAGTTAGGCACATTTCTTGGTCCCTTAAAATCCTTCAGCATTCGCTCATTGCGAAGGGCGGGGCCAAGCATGGTACCCCTACCTGCTTGCCGCCTCCAACAAGCGGCGCTAGGCCGGTTTGGATGTCCGGGTGATCCCGACCCGGCGGGTCCCGATGATCAGGCGAGTTGACCTGGGGAAGGGGTCGTGGTCCGCTGGTTATGGCGGGCTGGTCCTCTGGCCGGCTCCTGGTGCGGCTTGCCTGGGGGTTGAGTGCAGCCGATCGAGGCTGTGCGAGAACTGGGCGTTTTGAACCACCGCCGTCTTCAACATCTCAATGGCGTTCCTTGCTTCTATTTCAGCCGGGGTGTTGCCATGAATCGGAAGGGACTCTAAATGACGAGTCGCGGCGAGGACGTTGTCCACCGGGTTGGAAAAGTGACCTCGAGGTGTTTGGAATCGAGGAACGCGATCAACAGCTGGCTGAAGCGGCGGGTTTGGCGGCTGGCCCGGCCCTCCTCCCGGAGCATCTCCTGCTCCGGGAGTACGTGGAGTGTCGAATAGGCGGGTCGGGTTGATATCAGGGGGGTAAACGCCCCTGGTGCCTCCGCTGATGGATAGTGTCAGATGCGCGCTGATGCCTCTCGAGCAACCAGTTTTCGGTGTTCAGGGAGCTGCCTCAGCGGTGATTTGAGCTTGCCGGGTTTCGATCCTGGCGGCTTCTACCTCAGCGTCTCGCTGAGCCTTTGCCACCCCATCTCTTAGCTTTGTTAACTCGGCGTTTATCGTGTCCTGGTTTTCTGTTGTTACAGGGGTCGCCATGAGCCTTGTTATCTCTGCCGCCAAATCCACAAAGATCACAGCCGGGCTTCTGGATGTTTCGCCAGTCCCCTCGTTGCCTGCCGGGTTTGGCGGGGGCTGAGTTGCCCCTGCCATGTAAACGGCGATCTGACGGCGGGTCCGGTCGAGAACCTCGGGGTCCATTGCTAGTGACAGGCCTCCGAGGCAGCCCCATGTAGAGACTGAATTGAATCTGAGTCGCTCATGGATGACTTGTCATCAGTGTTGACTGACGTGGTCTCCTGAGTCACCGATCGTTCTGGTTCCTCAGATCCCTGTGTGAAACCAACAAATACCGGGCGGGTTAGATTTGGCATCACAACAGGGCGGACGTACCTGGCCGGCTCGACGATGTCGGTGAAGATGTCCAGCTCAGGCATAGGCGATCCAACCATGCCGACAAAGACGTTGATCTTACCGAAGGGGATTCTCTAGCCGGATTCGATTGAATCGGCCTCGGGCCCCCACATCAAGTTATTGATGTAGTACTTCCCGCGGCAGCTCCGAGTCATGAGGCCCGCTGTGTAGCTCCCTGACCCTGGTAGGGCTCCCTTTGATAACTCAACTACACCGTGCGCAGGCCCCATGGTGGGCGCCAACTGTCGTGGTTTTGTCACGACAGATGTCCTCGTGAAAGGACTTAGTGTTGGAGCCATCGCACCTTGGTGGCGACTCAAAGGGGTTGATCGGGAGCGAGACAGAGATTTACCCAGGTTCGGCCCCTCGTAAGGAGGTAAAACCTACGTCCTGCTTAGTGTTGTATTGATGGTGTTTCGATTACAAGGAGGGCGTAACTCGCCTGACCTAGCACTCGATGATCTCTAACCTACCCCTCCTTCCCTGGGATTCGCCTTTATATATAGGTCGAGCCCTTAGGGTTTACAAGAATCCTTGCCCTCACGCAAGTTGTGAGTCTCTCTATCTCTAAATCGTCGTGCTTTCCAAGACTGGAATTCTCCCCGATAATTGGTTCTCCACGAGGATCTTGAACCGCCATCCACCTCCCGGACCTATTGGGCCAAAGCTTAAATCGCCAAAGGATGAGTTGCCCACTTGGTGACCCGGCCCAACTAGGGCGGGTCACACCGCAGATAATATCCCCAACATAAAGGTGTACCAAGAATAATGGGACATGAAGGATTGCAATCTATGTCAAGTACAATGAAATCCACGGGTACATAGTTCTTATTCGCAACAATAAGAACATCACCGATCCTTCCCATGGCTTTCTTGACAGTAGAATCCGCAAGATGCAAATTAAGAGAACACTCTTCAATCTCATGAAAACCAAGAATATCACATAAAGACTTTGGAATCGCGGAAACACTAGCACCCAAATCACACAAAGCATTGCACTCATAGTTTTTGATCTTGATTTTGATAGTAGGTTCCCACTCATCATGAAGTTTTCCAGGTATAGAGATTTCTAGTTCGAGCTTCTCTTCAAGAGATTTCATCAAAGCATCTACGATATGCGTGGTAAAGGCTTTGCTTTGGCTATAAGCATGTGGAGAGTTTGCAATGGATTGCATCAAAGAAATGCATTCAAACAAGGAGCAATTATCATAATTGAATTTCGTGAAATCCAAAGTGGGAGTTTCATTACTACCCAAAATTTTGATTTCTTCTACTCCACTCTCCACACCTTTATCATCAAGATGGGTGGAATCCGAATCATTGGGGCATTTTTCAACCAAAGTGGATTCATATCCAGCCCCTCCATCAATAGGTTTGACACGCGAAAACAAAGATTCAAGAGGATACACTCCAAGCACTTTAAGATCTTCGTGATTTGCATCACTAGAACGCACCCTTTTAAACCATACATGCCTACCGCGAATTTGGGCGGTTCTTTCTTTGCTCTCATTCATGGAGACACGCATAGCTTTCAAAGTTTCATCCAAGTTGACCATGGGAGGAGCACATCTAACTTTCAAAGCATCAATATCACAAGGCATCCTATTAACGCTCTTAGCCAAATCGTTTATTTTGAGTAGTTTTTCCTCTATGTACGCATTGAAAATATTTTGAGAGTTGATGAACTCTTTGATATTACTCTCTAAATCAGAGGGTAATTTGTTGTGATTTCCATAAGTGTTGTTGTAGGAATTGCCATAGTTGTTAGAGGAGTTACTAGGAAAAGGCATAGGAACATAGTTTCCTCTAAAAGCATTGTTGTTGCCAACATTGTTCCAACCAACAAAATTCACGTCCAAACTAGCGTTGCTACTCTCAATAAAGGAAGATAGTGGCATGTCATTAGGATCTACAGTAGCGTTTCTACTAGCAACCAAATTCATCAACTCATCCATCTTAGAACTAAGCGAGTTAATTTCTTCTATAGCGTGCACCTTTTTTCTAGCAGGCGACCTTTTATTGTGCCACTGAGAGTAGTTGGTCATGATATTATCTAGGAGTTTTGTAGAGTCTCCTAACATGATTTCCATGAACGTTCCACCTGAGGCGGAGTCCAAGATATTGCGAGAAGCGAAATTCAAGCCAGCCTAAAAGATTTGTATAATCATCCACAAACTCAAGCCTTGAGCGGGACAATTTCTAATCATAAGCTTCATCCTCTCCCAAGATTGTGCAACGTGTTCATGATCAAGTTGCTTGAAATTCATGATATCGTCACATAAGGAGATGATCTTAGCCGGCGGAAAATACTTGGATATGTAAGCATCTTTGCACTTATCCCAAGAATCGATACTATTTTTAGGCAAAGAAGAAAACCAAGTTTTTGCGCGATATCGCAACGAGAAAGGAAAAAGTTTCAACTTAATCACGTAATTATCCACATCTCTTTTCTTTTGCATATCACAAATCTCAATGAAGGTATTGAGATGGGATGCGACATCTTCACTAGGAAGGCCAGAGAATTGCTCTTTCATAACAACATTCAGCAAAGCTGCGTTGATTTCATACGATTCCGCACTAGTGGCGGGAGCAAGCGGAGTACTAATAAAATCATTATTACTGGTACTCGAGAAGTCGCAAAGTTTGGTGTTTTCATCCATGATGACTTCAACAAACAAACAAGCACACAAGCAAGCAAGAAAACCGGCAAAGGAAAACGGAAAAAGGTAAAAGGCAAAAGAAAACGGCAAAGGAGAAAGGCAAATGAAACCGGCAAATGTGAAGTGGGGGAGAGGAAAACGAGAGGCAACTGGCAAAAAAAAGTAAATGCAAGAGATGAGTTTGTGAGACCTACATGGAAAGATCTCTCCTTCCCCGGCAACGGCGCCAGAAATACTTCTGCTACTGCAACAAAAGACCTTCCAACGGCGCCAGAAATAGGTGTGTCGACGGCACCAGGAATCCTTCTGCTACGGCTACGCCTTAAGGGACTTCCTAGGCAAATATGCAAAGGATTTCCCCCGTGGCCTTGGAGCCTTGCGTTGGTGTTCCCTCGAAGCGGAAAGGGTGATGTAGCCCAACGGTGGTAAGTATTTCCCTCAGTTTGAGAACCAAGGTATCGATCCAGTGAAGGAGTATCTCAAGTGCCTGCACAAACACAAAAGGCTTGCTCCCAACGCTATGAAGGGGTTGTCAATCCCTTATAGATTGTTCGCCAAGTGAGAACTGAAAGCAACAAAGTAAAAAAGCAAAGTAAAAGCGAAAGTGGAAACGATAGGTGTGACTAGACCCGGGGGCCGTAGTGTTTACTAGTGGCTTCTCTCATGAAAGCAAGTAGACGGTGGGTGAACAAATTACTGTCGAGCAATTGATAGAACCACGCAAAGTCGTGACGTCATCTATGGCAAAGATTATATCTATAGGCATCATGTCCAAAACAAGTAGACCGATACTTTCTGCATCTACTACTATTGCTCCACACGTTGACCGCTATCCAACATGCATCTAGTGTATTAAGTCCAAAAGAACAGAGTAACGCCTTAAGCAAGATGACATGATGTAGATGGAGAATCTCATATCTACGACAGAGCCCACCTTGTTACCCTTGATGGCAACTACACGATGTGTGCCTTGCTGCCCCTACTGTCACTGGGAAAGGACACCACACGGTAAGAACCCAAAACCAAGCACTTCTCCCATTGCAGGAATCATAAATCTAGTTGGCCAAACAAAACCCAAGACTCAGAGAGACTTACAAGGATATCAAATCATGCACAAAAGAAATCAGCAAAGACTCAAATATATATCATAGATAATCTGATCAACAATCCACAATTCATCAGATCTCGACAAACACACCGCCAAAGAAGATTACATCGGATAGATCTCCATGAAGATCATGGAGAACTTTGTATTGAAGATCCAAGAGAGAGAAGAAGCCATCTAGCTACTAACTACGGACCCGTTGGTCTGAAGTGAACTACTCACGAGTCATTGGAGGGGCGATGATGTTGATGTAGAAGCCCTCCAACTCCAAAGTCCCCTCCGACAGGGCACCGGGAAGGGTCTCCACATGAGATCTCGCGGAAACGGAAGCTTGCGGCGGCGGAAAAATATTTTCGTGGATCCCTTGATTTTTTGCTGTATTTTAGGGAATATATAGGCGAAGGAGTTAGGTCAGGGGGGCGCCAGGGAGGCCACAAGCCTGCCCACCGCCGCCCCTGGTGGCGGAGAGGGGGCTTGTGGGCTCCCTGTAGCCCTCCTGGCTTGGCCCACAAGCCCCCTGATCTTCTTTCGTTCAGGAAAAAACATTCCGGGGATTTTATTCCGTTTGGACTCTGTTCCAAAATCAGATCTAAAAAGAGCCAAAAACACAGAAAAAACAGGAACTGGCACTTGGCACTGAATTAATAAGTTAGTCCAAAAAAAGATATGAAAGGTACATAAAACATCCAAAGATGACAAGATAACAACAAGAAACCATCAAAAATTATAGATACGTTTGAGACGTATCAAGCATCCCCAAGTTTAACTCCTGCTCGTCCTCGAGTAGGGAAGTGATAAAGAATGAATTTTTGATGCTTTCATGCTACCTAGCATAGATGTCCTTTGTAACTCCTCTTATGTGACGTGAATGTTCAGATACATTAGATTCAAAACAATAGTTTGCTATTGACGTGGAAACAATAATAATTCAAGCAAACTAGCAAGGTAATCATGAACTTTGAAAATAACAATGCCAAAAGAAAGTTATCCCTACAAAAGCATATAGTCTGACTATGCTCTATCATCATTGCACAACGAATTTAAATCATGCACAACCCCGGTATTGGCCAAGTAATTGTTTCACACCTTTACTTTCTCAAACCTTTTCAACTCTCACGCAATACATGAGCGTGAGCCATGGTTTTAGCACTATAAGTGGTGTGGAGTTTGGTGGAGATTGCAAGACAAAACAAGGAGAAGATGGTCACATTAACTAGGCATATCAATGAGGTGTGGAGATGCTAATCAATAGATATCAATTTGAATGAGTAGGGATTGCCATACAAATGATGCACTAGAGCTAAGAGTATGTGAAAGCTCTTAAAGAATACTAGTGGGTGTGCATCCAACTTGCTTGCTCACAAAGACCTAAGGCAGTTTTGAGGAAGCCTATCATTGGAATATACAAGCCAAGTTATATAATGAAAATTTCCCACTAGCTATATGGTGGTGACAAAACGAGAGACTCTCAATCATGAAGATCATGGTGCTTAATATGCACAAGTGTGGAAAAAATGGTAGCATTGTCCCTTCTCTCTTTTTCTCTCATTTTTTTTGGTGGGCTCTTTAGCCTCTTTTTTTTATTTGGTGGGCTTCTTTGGCCTCTTTTATTTCCTCACATGGGACAATGCTCCATCAATGATAGTTATCACACTTTCAACTCAAAACTTAGAGCAACGATGACTCTATATGGAATGCCTTCGGTAGTGTACCGTGGCAATGATCTAGCATGGCATAGACATTAATGGAAACATCATGCTAGCTATCTTACAATCATGCAATGGCAATGTAGACGTGATTGCACATGTCATGGTGGTAGTTTCATGGCAATATATCTCTGAATGACTTTGAAAAAGCCATAGTAGGTAGGTATGGTGGCTGTTTTGAGGGAGGCTAATGGTGGGTTTTGTGCACCGGCGAAAGTTGCACGGCACTAAGAAGATAGTGATGGTGGAAGGTGAAAGTGCATCTAAACCATGGACTCAACATTAGTCATGAAGAACTCATATACTTGTTGCAAAAAATTTATTAGTAATCAAAACAAAGCATTCAACGCATACTCCTAGGGGAAGGGTTGGTAGGTATAAACCATCGCGCGATCCCGACCGCCACGCAAAGGATGACAATCAATAGACTAATCATGCTCAGATTTCATCACATAACGGTTCACCATACGTGCATTCTACGGGAATCACTAACTTCAACACAAGTATTTCTAGATCCACAACACCTTAGTAGCATGACTTCAATATTACCAATACCACAACTCAAAACTAATTGAGATGAATCAAACTTCTCTAACTATTCAATGCACATGAAGGTGGAAGTTTTGGTATCCCTTTGGATAACTACCCCTTTTGAGACTACTTTCAAAGCATAGATCAACTACTAAGCCATGCACCTTTGCGCTCTAAAAGATATAAGTGAAGCACATAGAGCAAAAGTATCTAGCTCTAAAAGATATAAGTGAAGCACATGTGAGCTGAATTGTGTACCGAAAGATATAAGTGAAGCTCGACAAAATCACGGTGAGCGCATGTCTCTCTCTCTAGGTGTGCAGCAAGGATGATTGTGACACAACAAAAATAAAAGACTCCTACGATACAAGACGCTCCAAGCAAAAACACATAACATGTGGTTAATAAAAATATAGCCCCAAGTAACATTACCGATGGATTGAAGACGAGAGAGGGGATGCCTTCCCGGGGCATCCCCAAGCTTAGGCTTTTACGGCATCCTTGAATCTCTTGGGGTGCCTTGGGCATCTCCAAGCTTGAGCTCTTGCCAATCTTTATCTCTTTGTCCATCGGAACTTCACCCAAAACTTGAAAACTTCACAACACAAACTTAAACAGAAACTCGTGATAACATTAGTATGAGAAAGCAAACCACCACTTCCTTAGGTACTGTAGCAAACTTAAATTCTACTTATGCTGATGTTGGGCTACTGTATTTTCAATCTTCCCTGGCTAATACCCCCCGATACTATCAATAGTTTCATCAAAATAAGCAACCAACACAACAAAAACAGAATATGTTAACAGCAGACCAGTCTGTAGCAATTTGTATATTTCGTATACTTATGGTACTCCAAAACTTCTGAAAAATTACAACAGTCTGAAGAATTTGCATAGCAATCAGCAACAAAAAGAATAAACTCAAAAGCTCTTACAGAGAAAATGAAAATTCTTTTCGTGAGCAGAAAGTTTCTGTCTTTTCCAGCATGACCAAACGATCATCCCCAAGACTAATCATAACGGTTTTGCTTGGCGTAAACGCAAAAATAAACACAAAAAACACAATCATAACAGAATTATGAAAGTGTGGAAAACACAAAACAAAAAGAAAAAGTATAGATTCATTGGGTTGCCTCCCAACAAGCGCTTTTGTTTAACGCCCTTAGCTAGGCAAGAGGTGATGGAATCACGTATAGTCATCTTTGGTGCTCAAACCATAAGTAGCCCTCATCATAGATTAATAAGGCAATCTTATTTTATTTCTAGGAAAGTGCTCCATGCCCTTCTTTAAAGGAAATTGAAATCTAATATTCCCTTCCTTCATATCGGTGATAGCACCAATAGTCCTTAGGAAAGGTCTACCAAGAATAATGGGACATGAAGGATTGCAATCTATGTCAAGCACAATGAAATCCACGAGTACATAGTTCTTATTTGCAACAATAAGAACATCATCGATCCTTCCCATGGGTTTCTTGACAGTACAATCCGCACGATGCAAATTAAGAGAACACTCTTCAATCTCATGAAAACAAAGAATATCACATAAAGACTTTGGAATCGCGGAAACACTAGAACCCAAATCACACAAAGCATTGAACTCATAGTTTTTGCTCTTGATTTTGATAGTAGGTTCCCACTCATCATGAAGTTTTCTAGGTATAGAGACTTCTAATTCCAGCTTCTCTTGAAGAGATTTCATCATAGCATCTATGATATGCGCGGTAAAGGCTTTGCTTTGGCTATAAGCATGTGGAGAGTTTGCAATGGATTGCATCAAAGAAATGCATTCAAACAAGGATAAATTATCATAATTGAATTCCTTGAAATCCAAAGTGGGAGTTTCATTACTACCCAAAATTTTGATTTCTTCTACTCCACTCTCCACACTTTATCATCAAGATGGGTGGACTCCGAATCATTGGGGCATTTTTCAATCAAAGTGGATTCATATCCAGCCCCTCCATCAATAGGTTTGACACGCGAAAACAAAGATTCAAGAGGAGGCACACCAAGCACTTTAAGATCTTCGTGATTTGCATCACTAGAACGCACCCTTTTAAACCATTCATGCCTAGCGCGAATTTGGGCGGTTCTTTCTTTGCTCTCATTCATGGAGACACGCATAGCTTTCAAAGTTTCATCCAAGTTGACCTTGGGAGGAGCACATCTAACTTTCAAATCATCAATATCACAAGACATCCTATCAACGCTCTTAGCCAAATCGTCTATTTTGAGTAGTTTTTCCTCTATGTACGCATTGAAAATCTTTTGAGAGTTGATGAACTCTTTGATATTACTCTCTAAATCAGAGGATAATTTGTTGTGATTTCCATAAGTGTTGTTGTAGGAATTGCCATAGTTGTTAGTGGAGTTACTAGGAAAAGGCCTAGGAACATAGTTTCCTCTAAAAGCATTGTTGTTGCCAAAATTGTTCCTACCAACAAAATTCACGTCCAAACTAGCATTGCTACTCTCAATCATGGAAGATAGTGGAATGTCATTAGGATCTACAGTAGTGTTTCTACTAGCAACCAAATTCATCAACTCGTCCATCTTAGCACTAAGCGAGTTAATTTCTTCTATAGCGTGCACCTTTTTGCTAGCACGTGACCTTTCAGTGTGCCACTGAGAGTAGTTGGTCATGATATTGTCTAGGATTTTTGTAGCATCTCCTAACGTGATTTCCATGAACGTTCCACCTGAGGCGGAGTCCAAGATATTGCGAGAAGCGAAATTCAAGCCAGCGTAAAAGATTTGTATAATCATCCACAAACTCAAGCCATGAGCGGGACAATTTCTAATCATAAGCTTCATCCTCTCCCAAGATTGTGCAACGTGTTCATGATCAAGTTGCTTGAAATTCATGATATCGTTACGTAAGGAGATGATCTTAGCCGGCGGAAAATACTTGGATATGTAAGCATCTTTGCACTTATCCCAAGAATCGATACTATTTTTAGGCAAAGAAGAAAACCAAGTTTTTGCGTGATCTCGCAACGAGAAAGGGAAAAGTTTCAACTTAATCACGTCATTATCCACATCTCTTTTCTTTTGCATATCACAAAGCTCAATGAAGGTATTGAGATGGTATGCGACATCTTCACTAGGAAGGCCAGAGAATTGCTCTTTCATAACAAGATTTAGCAACGCTGCCTTGATTTCATACGATTCCGCACTAGTGGCGGGAGCAATCAAAGTCTATACCTAATAATAAAGAGACTATTGCTTCCGTCGGAAAACCCACCACGGAATTTTTATAAAAAAGCCCTATAATTTTTGTTATTAACCCCGTGCTCCATCATTTATTTGCAACGCAAAAGAAAAAAACGATTCGCTACAAAAATTACATCCGTACGCATCGCCTGCTCCCGTCAACCCTGGCATGTGCCCAGGCCGCCGCCACACCACTCTCCGCCGCGCCCGACCTCAACCGCTACCGCTGCCGATCTCAACCCACCCGCCTCCGCGGCCGTACCTCTCCCCTCTCACTGCCCCTGTTGCGGCGCTCGAGCGCATCGCGTCGACCCTGGTCCACCCTCGCGTGTGCCCAGGCCGCTGCCACATCACTCGCCGCCGCGGCCGACGCCAACCACCACTGTTGTCGATCTCAACCCACCCGCCTCCGCGGCCGTACCTCTACCCGCTTGCTGCCCCGTTTCGGCACTCGAGCACAGCTTCTAGATCAAATCAACGCGACAGCTACATTGACTGGGGATGATGCGTCTGCTCGATGCAGAACGGCGGCGGCGCGACGGAGCGAAGTACTTGCAGGTGGAGGCGGGCCTCCATGGCTCACACGGGGAACTCCGAGGTTATGGCGCGGCAACAACGACTCCTTATGGCCAGATAGAGGCGCCTAACCCTTGCTCCGCTCATCTGATGCCCTCCTCCGGCAGAAACTCATCATCTGGTGAGATCCCCTCCCCATGCCTCCAACCGTGTGCCAAGCACCGGCAAGAAATTTTGTTTTGTGGGGATTTGTTTGTTGATGAATGAATGTATTGAATGTAAGATTGTATTGTTGTAGAGACAGAGAATGGAACACCATCTTCAGTTTGTCATCTGATCCCACATTCTCTACCCCATGAGTGAAATAAGATAACAGTCCATTGATCAATTCACGTAGCCTCTTTGTTTTGCATTGCTTGTCCCGTTCAATTTCTCATCATGGTGGAATTAACAATGGATGGGTTGATTTCTCAACAAAATAGGATAGGACTGACTACATTAGTTAGTTAGTTTATTATTTTAATAAATTAAAATTATTATAAAAAGAATAAAAGTGTGTGGTATTTTTTTCTCCCGTTGCAACGCACGGGCCCTCTTGCTAGTACTAATAAAATCATTATTATTGGTACTCGAGAAGTCGCAAAGTTTGGTGTTTTCAGCCATGATGACTTCAACAAACAAACAAGCACACAAGCAAGCAAGAAAACCGGCAAAGGAAAACGGCAAAAGGCAAAAGGCAAAAGAAAACGGCAAAGGAGAAAGGCAAATGAAACCGGCAAATGTGAAGTGGGGGAGAGGAAAACGAGAGGCAACTGGCAAAAAAAGTAAATGCAGGAGATGAGTTTGTGAGACCTACTTGGGTAGATCTCTCCTTCCCCGGCAACGGCGCCAGAAATACTTCTGCTACTGCAACAAAAGACCTTCCAATGGCGCCAGAAATAGGCGTGTCGACGTCACGAGGAATCCTTCTGCTACGGCTACGCCTTAAGGGACTTCCTAGGCAAATATGCAAAGGATTTTCCCCGTGGCCTTGGAGCCTTGCGTTGGTGTCCCCTCGAAGCGGAAAGGGTGATGTAGCGCAACGGTGGTAAGTATTTCCCTCAGTTTGAGAACCAAGGTATCGATCCAGTGAAGGAGTATCTCAAGTGCCTGCACAAACACAAAAAGCTTGCTCCCAACGCTATGAAGGGGTTGTCAATCCCTTATAGATTGTTCGGCAAGTGAGAACTGAAAGCAACAAAGTAACAAAGCAATGTAAAAGTGGAAGTGGAAACGATAGGTGTGAATAGACCCGGGGGCCGTAGTGTTTACTAGTGGCTTCTCTCATGAAAGCAAGTAGACGGTGGGTGAACAAATTACTGTCGAGCAATTGATAGAACCGCGCAAAGTCGTGATGTCATCTATGGCAATGATTATATCTATAGGCATCACGTCCAAAACATGTAGATCGATACTTTCTGCATCTACTACTATTACTCCACACGTCGACCGCTATCCAGCATGCATCTAGTGTATTGAGTTCATAACAAACAGAGTAACGCCTTAAGCAAGATGACATGATGTAGAGGGATAAATTCATGCAATAGATATAAACCCCATCTTTTTACCCTTGATGGCAACAACATGATGCGTGCCTCGCTACCCCTTCTTTCACTGGGTGAGGACACCGCACGGTATGAACCCAAAACCAAGCACTTTTCCCATTGCAAGAATTATAGATCAAGTTGGCCAATCAAAACCCACAACTCGAAGAGAATTACAAGGATACGAAATCATGCATATAAGAGATCAGAGGAAACTCAAATAATAATCACAGATAATCTGATCATGAATCCAGAATTCATCGGATCTCGACAAACACACCACAAAAGAGATTACATCGGATAGATCTCCATGAAGATCATGGAGAACTTTGTATTGAAGATCCAAGAGAGAGAAGAAGCCATCTAGCTACTAGCTATGGACCCGAAGGTCTGTGGTGAACTACTCACGCATCATCGGAGAGGCAATGGTGTTGATGAAGAAGCCATCTGTGTCCGAATCCCCCTCCGGCAGGGCACCAGAACGGTCCCCACATGGGATCTTGCAGAGACAGAAGCTTGCAGCGGCGGAAAAGTATTTTCGTGGCTCTCTCCCGTGGTTTTAGATTTTTAGGGAATTTATAGGCGGAAGAGGTAGGGCAAAGGAGCCACGGGGGGCCCACAATCCTGGTAGGCGCGCCCCCCAAGCCGCGACTAGGGGGCTTGTGGCCTCCCCCGGGAGCCTTTGCCTTGGTTCTCAAGTTCCCTGCATATCTTCTGTTTCGGAAAAAATCATTCCGGAGATTTATTCCGTTTGGACTCCGTTTGATATTCTTCTCTCAAAAGGGTCAAAAAACACGAAAAAAACACGAAGTGGCACTTGGCACTGAGTTAATAGGTTAGTCCCAAAAAAGATATAAAATGCATACAAAACATCCAAAGTTGACAAGATAATAGCATGGAACCATCAAAAATTATAGATACGTTGGAGACGTATCATGTAGCATGGAAGATGGTGAAAACTCTTGGTCATCGCATTGACAATGAAAGCATGCCACCCAAAATTATTTATCTCTGTATTAAAAGCTTGAGCTCTGGCACCTCTGCAAATCAATGCTTCCCTCTGCGAAGGGCCTATCTATTTACATTACTGTTGAGTCATCCTCTTCTCATAAAAGGCACCAATTAGAGAGCACCTCCGTCGTTTTTATGCTTTGCTATTAATTGATATTGAGTATGACTATGACTGGATCTTCTTTGCCATGAATTACAATGTTCAGTCAGTCCTTGGTCTTTGAAGGTGCTCTGCATTTATGTTTTGCGGTCTCAGAAAGGGCTAGCGAGATACCATATGTTCATATTGTATCATGATTGTTTTGATTGAAGTGTTGACGTTTGGAACTTATTATTATTGCTCGCTAGTTGATTATGCCATTGATATGAGTACACCTTGAGACCTAAATGTTATCGCTTATGTGGTTAGCTTATGATCTTGCTGAAAATCCGAATATGAGTTAGACATAATTACAACAACAAGATCAAACAGAGTTCGTAAAAGTTTTTCTTTTGTCTTTTTCAGTTTGTCAACTGAATTGCTTGTGGACAAGCAAGGCTTTAAGCTTGGGGGAGTTTATACGTCTCCATCGTATCTACTTTTTCGAACTCTTTTGCCCTTGTTTTGGACTCTAATTTGCATGATTTGAATGGAACTAACCTGGACTGACGCGAATTCCATGATGCTCTCCATCATTCGTGAGTAATCTCATCGTAGGCTTGCTGGACGGCGATGGGTTGGATGAGATCTATCATGTAATTGAGTTAGCTTTGATGGGGTTTGATCCATAGTATCCACTATGTTCTAAGATTGATGTTGCTACTACTTTGCTATGCTTAATTCTTGTCACTAGGGCCCGAGTGCCATGATTTCAGATATGAACCTATTATGTTTTCATCAATATATGTGTGTTCTTGATCCTATATTGCAAGTTGTAATCACCTACTATGTGTTATGACCCGGCAACCCCGGAGTGACAATAGCCGGAACCACTCCCGGAGATGACCATAGTATGAGGAGTTCATGTATTCACTATGTGCTAATGCTTTGTTCCGGTTCTCTATTAAAAGGAGACCTTAATATCCCTTAGTTTCCATTAGGACCCGGCTGCCATGGGAGGGATGGAAAAAAGATGTCATGCAAGTTCTTTTCCATAAGCACATATGACTAAATATGGAATACATGCCTACACTACATTGACGAACTGGAGCTAGTTACATATCACCCTATGTTATAACTGTTACATGATGAATGTCATCCGACATAATTATCCATGACCGATCTAATGCCTACGAGCTTTTCCTATAGTGGTCCTTGCTAAGTTACTTTACCGCTACTGCTGTCACACTTGCTATGCAAATTACTACTGCTACTGTTACCGCCGCTACCGTTACTATCATGCTACTTTGCTACTAAAACTTTGCTGTAGATATTAAGTCTTTCAGGTGTGGTTGAATTGACAACTCAACTACTAATACTCGAGAGTATTATTTGGCTCCCCTTGTGTTGAATCAATAAATTTGGGCTGAATACTCTACCCTCGAAAACTGTTGCGATCCCCTATACTTTTGGGTTATCAAGAACGGTCTATAAAGGTGCCTAGACACACTATCCCTCTTGTTGTTATGCATCTCCATTGATAGATCTTGGGTGTTCGTAGGATATTTTCGTTTCTGAAGCAATGTTCCCCAACAGTGGTATTAGAGCTAGGTCTATGCGTAGATGGTATGCATGAGTAGACCACAAAGAAGTTGGGGGCATTGATGTTAAGATTGCTTACGTCCTTAACCTTATTTTGATTTGGCGGTATTGTTGGATGAAGCGGCTCAGACCAACCTTACTTGTTCTCGTAGAAGAGACCGATTCCACCGATTGACACGCAACTTGTTTTGCATAAAGGTGGCTGGCGGATGTCTGTCTCTCCCACTTTAGTTGAATGAGATTTGACAAAGGCGGTCCTTGTAGAAGGTTAAGTGACAATTTTATTATCACTGTTGTGGCTTTGTGAGTTAAGAACAATTCTTGCTAGTTTCCCATAACAGCCACATAAAAATTTCAAGAACAAAGTAGAGGACGTCTAACTTGTTTTTCTAGGGTATGTTGTGATGTGATATGGCCAAGACTTGATTTGATATATGTGATGTATGAGATGATCATGTTTTGTAATAGTTATCATGACTTGCATGTCTATGAGTACGAGAACCGGCAAGAGCCATAGGGTTGTATTTAAATTATTTTATGCCATTGCTTTACACTATTGCTATGAGTTAGCAATAGTTGTAGAAGCAACATTTGGTAGGGTAACCACGTGACGATACGATGATGGAGATCATGGTGTCATGCGAGTGCTTTGGAGATGGATATCAAAATTACAAGGTGACGATGTACATATCATGTCACTTATTGATTGCATGTGATGTTTATCTTTTATGCATCTTATTTTCCTTAGGACGACGGTAGCATTATAAGATGACCCTCACTTCATTTCAAGATAAAAATTATGTTCTCCCCAAGTATGCACCATTGCGACAGTTTATCGTTTCGAAGCACCCCGTGATGATTGGGTGTGATAGACTCTTTGTTCGCATACGGTGTAAGCGAGTTTTGCACATGCAGAATATTTGAGTTAAACTTGACGAGCCTAGCATGTACAGACATGGCCTCAGAACATAGGAGATTGAAAGGTCGAACATGAGTCATATAGAAGATATGATGAACATGGAGATGTTCACAATTGAGACCACCTCATCACACATGATGATCGGACTTCTATTGGTGGATTTGGATCATGTCACACTTAGACAACCCGAGGATGTTGATTTGAGTGAGAGTTCATTAATAATTTGATTAACTGAACTTATTATCATGAAATTAGCCTAAAATTGTCTTTGCAAACTATGTTGTAGATAAATGGCTCGCGCAGTAGCTCCCATGAATTTTAATGCGTTCCTGGAGAAAACTAAGCTGAACGATGATGGCAGTAACTATGCAGACTGGGTCCATAATTTGAGGATTATCCTCAAGGTAGCACAAAATACTTATGTCCTTGATGCACCACTCGGTGCCACCCCTGAGCGTCGTTTCTGGTAGTTCTGAATGTTTCGCAGGCATGGGCTGATGACTACTCTATAGTTCAGTGTGCCATGTTGTATGACTTATAACCGGAGCTCTAAAGACGTTTTGAGCACCATGAAGCATATGCAATGTTCGAAGAGCTAAAACTGGTTTTCCAAACTCATGCCTGGGTCGAGAGGTATGAATCCTCCGACAAGTTCTTTAGCTGCAAGATGGAAGAGAACAACTCTATGAGTGAAGATGTGCTCACAATGTTTGGGTACTATAATCGCTTAAGCCAATTGAAAGTTAATCCTCCAGATGAAGTGGTGGTTGACACATTTGTCCAGTCACTGCCACCTTGCTACAAGATCTTTGTGATGAACTATAACATGCAAGGGATGGAGAAGACGGTCCATGAATTGTTCCCGATGCTTAAGGCCGCGGAGGTAGAAATAAAAAAAGGAGCATAAAGTGTTGATGGTGAACAGGAGCACTAGTTTCAAGAAAGGCAAGGGCAATAAGGGAAACTTTAAGAAGAACGACAAGCTAGTTGTCGGTCCCGTGAAGAAACCCAAGGCTGGACCCAAGCCTGAGACTGAGTGCTTCTACTTTAAGGGGAATGGCCACTGGTTTCTTCACGACGTAACCCTTTACGATGAACTATTTTATCACCTCCATAATCGAAAAAAATTCCTTAGTCCACTAGTTACTAAGGATAACTTTTGACCCATGTCCAGTAATCCATTCCTGGATCACTTTTGTACCCCTTGACAGATTCATGGCAAGGCACACATCAGGTGTGGTACACAACATAGCATACTATAGAGCCTATGGTTAAAGCATAGGGGATGACCTTCGTCTTTTCTCCAGATGAAGTGGTGGTTGACACATTTGTCCAGTCACTGCCACCTTGCTACAAGATCTTTGTGATGAACTATAACATGCAAGGGATGGAGAATACGATCCATGAATTGTTCCCGATGATTAAGGCCGTGGAGGTAGAAATAAAAAAGGAGCATAAAGTGTTGATGGTGAACAAGACCACTAATTTCAAGAAAGGCAAGGGAAATAAGGGAAACTTTAAGAAGAACGACAAGCTAGTTGCCGCTCCCGTGAAGAAACCCAAGGCTGGACCCAAGCCTGATACTGAGTGCTTCTACTATAAGGGGAATGGCCACTCGAAGCGGAACTGCCCAAAGTACCTAGTTGATAAGAAGGCTAGCAACATCAACGAAGGTATATTTGATATACATGTTATTGATGTGTACCTTACTAGATCTCGTAGTAGTGCCTGGGTATTTGATACTGGTTCAGTTGCTAATATTTGTAACTCGAAACAGGAACTACGGAATATAAGGAAGCTCGCAAAGGATGAGGTGACGATCCGCGTTGGAAATGGTTCAAAGGTTGATGTGATCTCCGTCGTCATGCTCCCTCTTTGATTACCTTTGGGATTAGTTTTAAAATAAATAATTGTTATTTGGTGCCTGTGTTGAGCATGAACATTATATCTGGATCTTGTTTATTGCGAGATAGTTATTCATTTAAATTAGAGAATAATGGTTGTTATATTTATATGAATAATATATTTTATGGTCATGCAACCAATGTGAATAGTTTATTCTTGTTGAATCTCGATTGTAGTGATAGACCTGTTCATAACATTGATGCCGAAAGATACAAAGTTAATGATGATAGTACCACTTACTTGTGACACTAGCGTTTAGGTCATTTTTGTGTAAACCGCATGAAGAAACGCCACGCTGATGGACTTTTGGAATCACTTGATTTTTAATTGCTTGATACATGCGAACCATACCTCGATGACAAAACCCCCGTTTCCGGTACTATGGATCCGACAAGTGACTTGCTAAAAATAATACATACTGATGTATGCGGTGCAATGGGTGCTAGGACACGTGGTGGATATAGTTATTTTCTTGCCTTCATCGACGACTTAAGTAGATATGGGTATATTTAGTTAGTGAAACACAAGTCTGAAACTTTTGAAAAGTTCACACAATTTCAGTGTGAAGTTGAAAATCATCGTAACAAGAAGCTAAAATTTCCACAATCTGATCGTGGCAGTGAATATCTGAGTTATGCGTTTGGCATACACTTAAGAGAATGTGGAATCATTTCACAACTCATGTCACCTAGAACAACTCATCGTAATGGTGTGTCCGAACATCATAATCGTACTCGATTGGATATGGTGCATTCTATGGTGTCTCTTACCGATTTAGCACTACCGTTTTGGGGTTATGCATTAGAGATAGCTGCATTCACTTTAAATAGGGCATAATATAAGTACGTTGAGACGACACCTTATGAATTAGGGTTTGGCAAGAAACCTAAGCTATCGTCTCTTAAAGTTTGGGGACACGTATGTCAAGAGGCTTCAGCCTGACAAGCCCGAACCTGAAGTCAAGAAGTGCGTCTTCATAGGATACCCTAAGGAAACAATTGGGTACTCGTACTTGTGATCTGCATTGGGGTTTTCACCAAAGAGGAGGGGATGATGCATCACAGTATAGATAATTACTTACCTCAATGAGAACCAAGGTTATCGAAGCAATAGGAGAATAATGAAATTTCACGTCTTCAACGCCTACACACAAAAGAGAACACACTTGCACCCAACGCGGGCAAGAGGGTTGTCAATCACCTTGAGCTCATTACTTGCAAGCAAATGAGTACTGTACATGATAGTCAATAATTAAGACAAAAAACAAATAGAAAACAAATAAATGGTAGCAAGGTATTGAGAGCATTTGTAAATATATTTGTGAATAGACCCCGTGGCCATTGTTTTCGCTAGAGGCTTCTCTTTTGTAGAAAGCATATAGTGGGTACACAAATTACCATTGGGCCATTGATAAAAAGTGCATAGTTATGCAATATATATTCATGGAAATGGTCATTACATATAGGCATTGATACCTCTCCAACATATCTACTTTTCCAAACACGTTCGTTTTGGTTTTGGACTCTAATTTGCATGATTTGAATGGAACTAACCCGGACTGACGCTATTTTCAACACAACTACCTTGGTGCTATTTTTGTGTAGAAATAAAAGTTCTCGGAATTGTACAAAACTTTTCGTGAATTATTTCTAGAATAAATAAGTAACTTTGGAGCGAACAACCACCATAGGGGGCTGCATGTGGCCCCCAACACAACAGGGCGTGACCACCCACCAGGCCACGCCCTGATTCCTTGGGGGGGGGGGCACGTGGCTCCTCCGACCCTAATTCCAGTTCTATGAATTCCAATTCCGAGAGACATTTGCAAACATGTAGTTGATTCAAAACCAATGGAGCCTTCATAATGTTTAAATACAGAGTGATCATATCCAACTCATGCTAATATACAATGTTAATTATTCGCAATGCATGTTCATGACCGTTGTTGCTCTCTAGCTCGTTGCTTCCCTATCTATTGCTAGCCTTCACCTATACTACGCGGAAATCCTGCTTGTGCATCCAAAATCCTTAAACTCGGTTATTCCACACGATTCCACCATACCTACCTATATGCGGGACTACCCTACCGTTCCAATTAAATTTGCATGTGCTACCTCTAAATATTCAAAGAGACATTCGTTTTGTGCACTCGTAACGCTCATGGAGCGACGTGGCAATTGGTATCTTCGAGGCTAAGTAAGTTATTCTGAAGACGGGCGTTTATTTTTCGTCATTGCACGAGAGAGGTTGGTAAAAAAGGATGCTTAGTCCTGCATAATAAAAATTAAATTAAAACAAACCTCCTTGGAAAAGTTGATATGTTGGAGGGCACGTGTTAATTCGGTTATCCATGTTGTGTATGAATGGTGGATATGATTAAACTTTACAGTTCTGTTTGGGAACCACCAAGAATCATTTTAGCATGGAATATACTGAAAGCCTTTGTCGTAACGTTGACAACAAAGAACACCACTCAAAAACTATGTTTTCGATCCTACTTTAAAACTTGAGCCCTGATAACCCACACGTGTAGGGGATCGTTTGTAGCCTTTTTTTTATAAGAAAGAGTGTCGAACCCAACGAGGAGCTAAAGGTAGAATTCATGTCCTCTCAAGTTCTATCGACCATCGATACAACTCTATGCACACTAACGCTTACTTTACTTAGAACAAGTATGAGACTACTTTGCAGGAAAGAAACTAGAAGTACTTAGTACGTGTGATAGATAGTTTTGCAAGGAAATAAAGAGAAAGTAAATAAAAGTAAGTTTCTGTTTTGCAAGAAAATGAAGGGCGTGGAAATAAAAGTTAGGGGTTGTTTAGTAGAAAGTCTTTTTTTGTGGAACGCAACAAAAAGATTGTCCATGGGCAATTGAATATAACATGATAGATATTTATCACATGCAACACACTTTCCGTACTTGAATCATATGCACTTGTGATTGGACCTCTAGCAAGCATCCGCAACTACTAGAAATAATTAAGGTAAATCTAACCATAGCATTAAACATGAATTCTTCTTTACTCTCATACGCGCACAACTCCCTTACTCGGGTGCAAGCTTCTCTCACCCTAGCCACAAACTATAAGCGAATCATGAACATATTGCAAACCCTCCAACGTGTATCCTTCACGTGTGCGCCTCATGAAATGCACCTTAGGACAGCACCATATGAACACACAACTCATATAAATAATATCATATCACAATTAACCCGTACGAGAAAATAAATCTACTCAAACATCATAGGATAACCACACATCATTGGATAAAAATATATAGAATTAAGCACCATGTTCAAGTAGAGATTACAGCGGGGAAGAGAGGTTTTACACCACTGCATACACGAGGAGAGAGTTGGTGGTGACGGCGGCAATTTTTTTAGTGTAGATCGCCATCATGATGGTTGCCCCATCGGCACTCTAGCACCACCGGGAGAGAGGGGGAGAGAGCCCCCCTCCTTCTTATTCCATGGCCTCCTCCCTAGGTGGGAGGAGGGTTTCTCCTCTGGTCCATGACGCCATGGCACCCAGAGGACAGCAGCTCCTCCGGGATTGGATATCTCTCTTTGTTTCTCTCCTATTTTCACGACCTGTTTTGTGGCCCTTCATCGTTTGTTAAATATCCGGAGATCCGTAACTTCGATTGGGCTGAAATTTTGATGGAACTTTTATCACGAAAATATCTTCCTTGCAGCACAAGGAGAGAATCAACCGAATTATGCGCTCACCTCAAGCCATTAGACCGCAGCCCCCCAGGTCGCGGCCTATTGGCTTGTGCCTCTCTCGGGCATCGTGTTGTTTTGATTCCGACTCCCAAAATTCACATAGATTACCAAAAAAAATATCCGTAAATTTTTATCGCATTTGGAGTCCGTTTGATATGGATATTCCGCGAAACAAAAAACTCACAAAAGTGAGGGTCTTTAGCCATTCTTTGCAAAAAGATGATAACTTCGGAGAGACTAAAATTGTCAAAATCAAGGTTACTACCATTAATTAAAGTGGTAGTAATGTCATCTAAGCTCATTCTTTTGGTAGTCTCTAAATTCATAGGACCTTCTTGTCTTATAGTTGAGGTTTTAGCATTACCATTAATAGTTCCATTGGGACTAGGAGTGCGATGGTTGCTAAAAGTTTTGAGATCCTCAACAACTTGTATAGTAGCAATGGTAGTGTGTGTAGGAAGGCTCTTAATTCTCTCTTCCTATTATTTTTCTCTAGCCCATCTATCCGTAAGTTTGGCTAGCATTCTTATGTTCTCATTAATTTGGACTTGGATTGAATTCATGGGTGTGGTGTTCCTTTCCTCAAGTGGGGAAGTTCTAATTTTAAGCATCTCTACATCATGAGCTACGTTGTCCACCTTCAAAGAGAGACTATCTATTTTTCTAGTTTCTCTTCCACACTCTTGTTGAAGGCCTTTTAAGAAGTGATAAAATCCTTAAGCATGCTCTCTAATTCAGAAGTTGAGTTTTTCGTGCTAGGATAATTGTTGTTGTTCCCATAGTTGTTGGATGGGAACGGTCTAGGATTGCTACCAAAATTACTCCTATAAGCATTGTTATTAAAGTTGTTCCTAGAGATAAAATTAACATCAACTTGCTATCTTTCTTGAGCAACCAAAGAATTTAAAGGAACATCATGATGATCAATAGGAGCTTGCTTAGTAAGTAGAGTCATGATCATGTCAACCTTATCATTAAGGGAGGAGATCTCTTCAACAGAGTTTACCTTCCTACCTGTTGGAGCTCTCTCGGTGTGCCATTGAGAATAATTTGTCATCATCTCATCCAATAGCTTTGTGGCAGCACCAAGTGTACTTGACATAAAGGTTCCTCCCGCGGACAAGTCTAACAGATTTCGCGAGGTAAAGTTCAATCCTGCATAGAAAGTTTGGATAACCATCCAAGTAGTCAAACCATGTGTAGGGCAATTCTTAACAAGAGATTTCATACGTTCCCAAGCTTGAGCAACATGTTCATTATCCAATTGTCTAAAATTCATAATGTTACTCCTCAACTGGATAATCTTAGCAGGCGGGTAATACTTCCCAATAAAAGCATCTTTGCACTTATCCCAATAATCTATGATATTCCTAGGCAACGATTGAAGCCACACTTTAGCTCCTTCTCTTAAGGAGAAAGGAAAAGGCCTAAGTTTAACAATATCGTCATCTACTTCTTTATATTTTTCATATCACAAATCTCAACAAATTGTTCAAGTGCAAAGCAGCATCATCTCCAGCACCGGAGAATTGATCTTTCATAACAAGGTTCAGTAAAGCAGGTTTAATCTCATAGGACGTGGCTCGAGTGGCGGAAGCAGCAATGGGAGTGCAGATAAAGTCAATGTTCTTGTGACTAGTGAAGTCAAACAACTTGGTGTTTTCAGTGGAACCCATAGCGGTGGCAACAAGCAAGAACAAAGCAACTAATTTTTTTGTGGTTTTTGGTATAAGACTCTAAAGCAAAAACTAAAAAGCAAAGGTAAAGGATAGCGTGCAACTCCCCTATCTTGAAGACTGGAGTCCCCGGAAACGGCGCTAGAAAACTTTGCTTGATGATGAGATGATGTATATACTTCTCGCTCCTCGTTGGTTACCCCAAGTGGAAGGTAGAGATGTAGCGAGCAACAAGTTTTCCCTCTCACGGAAACTGTAAGGTTTAGCAAACCAGAAGGACTCCTATGATCAACAAGTAGGCGTCCGCTGCCCCTGTCTAGCAGAAGACGTGAACCTGCACACACAACAAATAACTTTGCTCCCAGCGAGTACAGAGAGGTTGTCAATCTCTCCGGCCTTGTAGTTTGCAAAGGATCAAAACACAAGCGGGAAAAGTAATAGTGATTGCAACGGAAAAGTAAATGAAAGTGGTAAATGATGGAGGTGTAAACAATGATGGTGATATGGACCGGAGTCACATGATGTTCACTAGTGATGTATCTCTCCCAAAATACGATAAAAAACTATGCTTGGGTAAACAAATCACAGTTGGGCAATTGACAGAATTATGAACGTACCGCAATGCTAATTATGTTACTTGATAGTTAGAGGTTCAATAGTAATGGGCAGTACGCCAATACAAGTAGACCGTTTATTTATCAGCATCTACTTACTAATCATCCACCTTGAGATATCTATCCAGAACATCTCGCTGGTATTAAGTTGTGAGCCCCACCCAAAGTGTTGTTGGAATTATGCCCTAGAGGCAATAATAAATATAGTTATTATTATAAGTACTGTATCAAGATGATCGTTTATTATCCATGCTATAATTGTATTGAATAAAGACTTATATACATGTGTGGATACATAGACAAAACACTGTCCCTAGCAAGCCTCTAGTTGGCTAGCCAGTTGATCAAAGATAGTCAGTGTCTTCTGATTATGAATAAGGTGTTGTTGCTTGATAACTGGATCACGTCATTACGAGAATCACGTGATGGACTAGACCCAAACTAATAGACGCAGCATGTTGATCGTGTCATTTTATTGTTACTATTTTCTGCGTGTCAAGTATTTGTTCCTAGGACCATGAGATCATATAACTTACTAACACCGGAGGAATACTTTGTGTGTATCAAACGTCGCAACGTAACTGGGTGACTATAAAGATGCTCTACAGGTATCTCCGAAGGTGTTCGTTAAGTTAGTATGGATCGAGACTGGGATTTGTCACTCCGTGTGACGGAGAGGTATCTCGGGGCCCACTCGATAATACAACATCACACACAAGCCTTGCAAGCAATGTGACTTAGTGTAAGTTGCGGGATCTTGTATTACGGAACGAGTAAAGAGACTTGCCGGTAAACGAGATTGAAATAGGTATACGGATACTGACGATCGAATCTCGGGCAAGTAACATACCGAAGGACAAAGGGAATGACATACGGGATTATATGAATCCTTGGCACCGAGGTTCAAACGATAAGATCTTTGTAGAATATGTAGGATCCAATATGGGCATCCAGGTCCCGCTATTGGATATTTACCGAGGAATCTCTCGGTTCATGTCTACATAGTTCTCGAACCCGCAGGGTCTGCACACTTAAGGTTCGACGTTGTTTTATGCGTATTTGAGTTATATGGTTGGTTACCGAATGTTGTTCGGAGTCCCGGATGAGATCACGGACGTCACGAGGGTTTCCGGAATGGTCCGGAAACGAAGATTGATATATAGGATGACCTCATTTGATTACCGGAAGGTTTTCGGAGTTACCAGGAATGTACCGGGAATGACGAATGGGTTCCGGGAGTTCACCGGGGGGAACCCACCCCGGGGAAGCCCATAGGCATTGGGGGTGGCGCACCAGCCCTTAGTGGGCTGGTGGGACAGCCCAAAAGAGCCCTATGCGCCATAGGAAGAAAAATCAAAGAGAGAAAAAAAAGGGGAGGTGGGAAAAGGGGGAAGGACTCCTCCTTCCAAACCTAGTTGGACTCGGTTTGGAAGTGGAGATCCCCCCCCTTGGCTCGGCCGAAGTCCTTAGGGGTCCTTGGACCCCAAGGAAAGGCTCCCCCTCTTCCCCCTATATATACGGAGGTTTTAGGGCTGATTTGACACAACTTTGCCACAGCAGCCCGACCACATATCTCCACGGTTTTACCTCTAGATCGCGTTTCTGCGGAGCTCGGGCGGAGCCCTGCTGAGATGAGATCATCACCAACCTCCGGAGCGCCGTCACGCTGCCGGAGAACTCTTCTACCTCTCCGTCTCTCTTGCTGGATCAAGAAGGCCGAGATCATCGTCGAGCTGTACGTGTGCTGAACGCGGAGGTGCCGTCCGTTCGGTACTAGATCGTGGGACTGATCGCGGGACGGTTCGCGGGGCGGATCGAGGGACGTGAGGACGTTCCACTACATCAACCGCGTTCACTAACGCTTCTGCTGTATGGTCTACAAGGGTACGTAGATCACACATCCCCTCTCGTAGATGGACATCACCATGATAGGTCTTCGTGCGCGTAGGAAAATTTTTGTTTCCCATGCGACGTTCTCCAACAGTGGCATCATGAGCTAGG
The DNA here is from genome assembly GCF_904849725.1 of Hordeum vulgare subsp. vulgare. Classification (NCBI taxonomy): domain Eukaryota; kingdom Viridiplantae; phylum Streptophyta; class Magnoliopsida; order Poales; family Poaceae; genus Hordeum; species Hordeum vulgare. The sequence goes on from NC_058522.1 coordinate 483,428,312, forward strand.
TTCATGTGTGGATGTCTTCTCGAGTAGAACACAAACGTTTTTGTGGGCGGTGATGTGCGTTTTGCTGCCCTCCTTAGTCTTTTCTTGATTCCGCGGTATTGTTGGATCGAAGCGGCTCGGACCGACATTACTCGTACGCTTACGAGAGACTGGTTTCATCGCTACGAGTAACTCCGTTGCTCAAAGATGACTCGCGGGTGTCAGTTTCTCCAACTTTAGTTGAATCGGATTTGACCGAGGAGGTCCTTGGATGAGGTTAAATAGCAACTCATATATCTCCGTTGTGGTGTTTGCATAAGTAAGATGCGATCCTACTAGATACCCATGGTCACCACGTAAAACATGCAACAACAAAATTAGAGGACGTCTAACTTGTTTTTGCAGGGTATGCTTGTGATGTGATATGGCCAACGATGTGATGTGATATATTGGATGTATGAGATGATCATGTTGTAATAGATAATATCGACTTGCACGTCGATGGTACGGCAACCGGCAGGAGCCATAGGGTTGTCTTTATAACTAACGTCTGTGCTTGCAGATGCGTTTACTATTTTGCTAGGATGTAGCTTTAGTAGTAATAGCATGAGTAGCACGACAACCCCGATGGCGACACGTTGATGGAGATCATGGTGTGGCGTCGGTGACAAGAAGATCGTGCCGGTGCTTTGGTGATGGAGATCAAGGAACACATGATGATGGCCATATCATGTCACTTATGAATTGCATGTGATGTTAATCCTTTTATGCACCTTATTTTGCTTAGAACGACGGTAGCATTATGAGGTGATCTCTCACTAAAATTTTAAGACGAAATTGTGTTCTCCCCGACTGTGCACCATTGCTACAGTTCGTCGTTTCGACACACCACGTGATGATCGGGTGTGATAGACTCAACGTTCACATACAACTGGTGCAAAACAGTGGCGCACGCGGAACACTCGGGTTAAGCTTGACGAGCCTAGCATGTGCAGACATGGCCTCGGAACACATGAGACCGAAAGGTCGATCATGAATCATATAGATGATATGATTAGCATGGGGATGCTTACCACTGAAACTATGCTCAACTCACGTGATGATCGGACTTGAGCTAGTGTAAGTGGATCATGAACCACTCAAATGACTAGAGAGATGTACTTTTTGAGTGGGAGTTTAGCGAGTAATTTGATTAAGTTAAACTCTAATTATCTTGAACATAGTCTAAGTCCACTTTGAATATATTTGTGTTGTAGATCATGGCTCACGCGACAGTCACCCTGAATTTTAATACGTTCCTAGAGAAAGCTAAGTTGAAAGATGATGGAAGCAACTTTGTAGATTGGGCTCGTAATCTTAAGCTAATCTTACAAGCTGGGAAGAAGGATTATGTCCTTAATGCTGCGCTAGGAGATGAACCACCCGCTACGGCTGATCGGGATGTTAAGAACGCTTGGTTAGCACGTAAGGAGGACTACTCAGTAGTTCAATGTGCAGTCTTGTATGGCTTAGAACCGGGACTTCAACATCGCTTTGAGCATCATGGAGCATTTGAGATGTTCCAGGAGTTGAAGTTTATCTTTCAGAAGAACGCCCGGATCGAGAGGTATGAGACCTCCGATAAATTCTATGCTTGCAAGATGGAGGAGAACTCGTTTGTCAGTGAACATGTGCTCAAAATGTCTGGGTACTCAAACCGTCTAGCGGCGCTAGGGATTGAACTCCCGCAAGAAGCTATCACTGACAGAATCCTTCAATCACTGCCGCCAAGCTATAAAGGCTTTGTGTTGAACTACAACATGCAAGGGATGAACAAGTCTCCCGGCGAGTTGTTTGCGATGCTGAAAATCGCAGAGTCTGAACTCCGTAAAGAGCATCAAGTATTGATGGTGAGCAAGACCACTAGTTTCAAGAGAAACGGCAAAGGCAAGAAGGGCAATTCGAAGAAGAGCGGCAAGCTTGTTGCCAATCCACCGAAGAAACCCAAGGCTGGACCTAAGCCTGAAACAGAGTGCTTCTATTGCAAGGGTATGGGTCACCCGAAGCGCAATTGCCCCAAGTATCTGGCAGATAAGAAGGTGGGCAAAGAAAAATCAGGTATATTTGATATACATGTTATTGATGTGTACTTAACCGGCTCTCGTAGTAGTGCCTGGGTATTCGATACCGGTTCTGTTGCTCATATTTGCAACTCGAAGCAGGAACTGCGGAATAGACGAAGGTTGGCGAAAGACGAAGTGACGATGCGTGTAGGAAACGGTTCCAAGGTTGATGCAATCGCCGTCGGCACAGTTTCACTTCAGTTACCATCAGGATTAGTTATGAACTTCAATCATTGTTATTTAGTGCCTGTGTTGAGCATGAACATTATATCTGGATCATGTTTATTGCGAGATGGTTACTCTTTTAAGTCAGAGAATAATGGTTGTTCTATTTCTATGAGTAACATCTTTTATGGTCATGCACCCAATGTGAGAGGATTGTTCATATTGAATCTTGATAGTGATACACACATACATAACATTGAGACCAAAAGAGTTAGAGTTAACAATGATAGCGCCATATTTTTGTGGCACTGCCGCTTAGGTCATATCGGTGTAAAGCGCATGAAGAAACTCCATACTGATGGACTTTTGGAGTCACTTGACTTTGATTCACTTGACACGTGCGAACCATGCCTCATGGGCAAGATGACTAAAACTTCGTTCTCCGGAACAATGGAGCGTGCAAGTGACTTGTTGGAAATCATACATACCGATGTGTGTGGTCCGATGAGCGTAGAGGCACGCGGCGGATATCGTTATTTTCTCACCTTCACTGACGATTTGAGTAGATATGGTTATGTTTACTTAATGAAGCATAAGTCTGAAACATTTGAAAAGTTCAAGCAATTTCAGAGTGAAGTTGAAAATCATCGTAACAAGAAGATCAAGTTCCTATGGTCTGATCGTGGGGGTGAATATCTGAGTTTCGAGTTTGGTGCTCACTTAAGACAATGTGGAATTGTTTCACAGTTGACACCGCCTGGAACACCACAGCGTAATGGTGTGTCCGAACGTCGTAATCGTACTTTATTAGAGATGGTGCGATCTATGATGTCTCTTACCGATTTGCCATTATCATTTTGGGGTTATGCATTAGAAACAGCTGCATTCACTTTAAATAGGGCACCATCAAAATCCATTGAGACGACACCATACGAACTGTGGTATGGCAAAAGGCCAAAGTTGTCGTTTCTTAAAGTTTGGGGATGTGATGCTTATGTCAAAAAGCTTCAGCCTGAAAAGTTAGAACCCAAAGCGGAAAAGTGCATCTTCATAGGTTACCCAAAAGAGACAGTTGGGTACACCTTCTATCTCAAATCCGAGGGCAAAGTGTTTGTTGCTAAAAACGGAGCTTTTCTCGAGAATGAGTTTCTCTCGAGAGAATTAAGTGGGAGGAAGATAGAACTTGACGAGGTTGTCGAACCTCTCATCCCTCTGGATGGTGGCGCGGGGCAAGGGGAAACCTCTGTCGTTGCGACGTCGGTTGAGGAGGAAGTTAATGATGATGATCATGAAACTACGGTTCAAGTTTCTGTCGAACCATGCAGGTCGACGAGACCACGTGCTGCTCCAGAGTGGTACGGTAATCCCGTCTTATCAATCATGTTGTTAGACAACAATGAACCTGCAAATTATGAAGGAGCAATGGTGGGCCCAGATTCCAACAAATGGCTAGAAGCCATGAAGTCCGAGATAGGATCCATGTATGAGAACAAAGTGTGGACTTTGGAAGTACTGCCTGAGGGCCGCAAGGCTATTCAGAACAAATGGATCTTTAAGAGGAAGACGGACGCTGACGGCAATGTGACCGTTTATAAAGCTCGACTTGTGGCAAAGGGTTTTTCACAAGTTCAAGGAGTTGACTACGATGAGACATTCTCACCCGTAGCGATGCTTAAGTCCGTCAGAATCATGTTAGCAATAGCTGCATTTTTCGATTATGAAATCTGGCAGATGGATGTCAAAACGGCGTTCCTTAACGGTTTCCTTAAGGAAGAGTTGTATATGATGCAACCCGAAGGTTTTGTCGATCCTAAGAATGCTAACAAGGTGTGCAAGCTCCAGCGATCCATTTATGGACTGGTGCAAGCATCTCGGAGTTGGAACAAACGCTTTGATGAGGTGATCAAAGCATTTGGGTTTGTACAAGTGGTTGGAGAATCTTGTATTTACAAGAAAGTGAGTGGGAGCTCTGTGGCGTTTATAATATTATATGTGGATGACATATTGCTGATTGGAAACAACGTAGAGTTTTTGGAGAGCATAAAGGATTACTTGAATAAAAGTTTCTCTATGAAGGACCTAGGAGAAGCTGCTTACATTCTAGGCATTAAGATCTACAGGGATAGATCAAAATTCCTGATAGGACTTTCACAAAGCACATACCTTGATAAAGTTTTGAAGAGGTTCAAAATGGAATAGTCCAAAAAGGGTTCTTGCCAGTTTTACAAGGTACGAGATTGAGTAAGACTCAGTGCCCAGCAACTGATGAGGATAGAGAGCATATGCGATCCGTCCCCTATGCTTCAGCCATAGGTTCTATCATGTATGCGATGTTGTGCACTAGACCGGACGTTAGCCTGGCCATAAGTATGGCAGGTAGGTTCCAGAGTAATCCAGGAGTGGATCACTGGACGGCGGTCAAGAATATCCTGAAGTACCTGAAAAGGACTAAGGAGATGTTTCTCGTGTATGGAGGTGACGAAGAGCTCGCCGTAAAAGGTTACGTCGATGCAAGCTTTAACACAGATCCGGACGACTCTAAGTCGCAAACCGAATACATATTTATTCTTAATGGGGGTGCGGTAAGCTGGTGCAGTTCCAAGCAGAGCGTCGTAGCAGATTCTACATGTGAAGCGGAGTACATGGCTGCCTCGGAGGCGGCTAAGGAGGGTGTCTGGATGAAGCAATTCATAACGGATCTTGGAGTGGTGCCAAGCGCACTGAATCTAATAACCTTGTTCTGTGACAACACGGGTGCCATTGCCCTAGCAAAGGAACCACGGTTTCACAAGAAGTCCAGACACATCAAACGACGCTTCAACCTCATCCGCGACTACGTCGAAGGGGAGGACGTAAATATATGCAAAGTGCACACGGATCTGAATGTAGGAGACCCGCTGACTACACCTCTTCCACGGGCAAAGCATGATCAACACCAGAACTGTATGGGTGTTAGATTTATTACAATGTAATTCGCATGATGATGTGAGGGCTAGATTATTGACTCTAGTGCAAGTGGGAGACTGTTGGAATTATGCCCTAGAGGCAATAATAAATATAGTTATTATTATAATTCATGTATCAAGATAATCGTTTATTATCCATGCTATAATTGTATTGAATAAAGACTTATATACATGTGTGGATACATAGACAAAACACTGTCCCTAGCAAGCCTCTAGTTGGCTAGCCAGTTGATCAAAGATAGTCAGTGTCTTCTGATTATGAACAAGGTGTTTTTTGCTTGATAAGTGGATCACGTCATTAGGAGAATCACGTGATGGACTAGACCCAAACTAATAGACGTAGCATGTTGATCGTGTCATTTTATTGCTACTGTTTTCTGCGTGTCAAGTATTTGTTCCTAGGACCATGAGATCATATAACTTACTAACACTGGAGGAATACTTTGTGTGTATCAAACGTCGCAACGTAACTGGGAGACTATAAAGATGCTCTACAGGTATCTCCGAAGGTGTTCGTTAAGTTAGTATGGATCGAGACTGGGATTTGTCACTCCGTGTGACGGAGAGGTATCTCGGGGCCCACTCGATAATACAACATCACACACAAGCCTTGCAAGCAATGTGACTTAGTGTAAGTTGCGGGATCTTGTATTACGGAACGAGTAAAGAGACTTGCCGGTAAACGAGATTGAAATAGGTATACGGATACTGACGATCGAATCTCGGGCAAGTAACATACCGAAGGACAAAGGGAATGACATACGGGATTATATGAATCCTTGGCACTGAGGTTCAAACAATAAGATCTTCGTAGAATATGTAGGATCCAATATGGGCATCCAGGTCCCGCTATGGGATATTGACCGAGGAGTCTCTCGGTTCATGTCTACATAGTTCTCGAACCCGCAGGGTCTGCACACTTAAGGTTCGACGTTGTTTTATGCGTATTTGAGTTATATGGTTGGTTACCGAATGTTGTTCGGAGTCCCGGATGAGATCACGGACGTCACGAGGTTTTACGGAATGGTCCGGAAACGAAGATTGATACATAGGATGACCTCATTTGATTACCGGAAGGTTTTCGGAGTTACCGGGAATGTACCGGGAATGACGAATGGGTTTCGGGAGTTCACCGGGGGAGCAACCCACCCCGGGGAAGCCCATAGGCATTGGGGTTGGCGCACCAGCCCTTAGTGGGCTGGTGGGACAGCCCAAAAGAGCCCTATGCACCATAGGAAGAAAAATCAAAGAGAAAAAAAAGGGGGAGGTGGGAAAAGGGGGAAGGACTCCTCCTTCCAAACCTAGTTGGACTCGGTTTGGAAGGGGAGATCTCCCCCCCTTGGCTCGGCCGAAGTCCTTAGGGGTCCTTGGACCCCAAGGCAAGGCTCCCCCTCTTCCCCCTATATATACGGAGGTTTTAGGGCTGATTTGACACAACTTTGCCACGGCGGCCCGACCACATATCTCCACGGTTTTACCTATAGATCGCGTTTCTGCGGAGCTCGGGCGGAACCCTGCTGAGACGAGATCATCACCAACCTCCGGAGCGCCGTCACGCTGCCGGAGAACTCTTCTACCTCTCCGTATCTCTTGCTGGATCAAGAAGGCCGAGATCATCGTCGAGCTGTACGTGTGCTGAACGCGGAGGTGCCGTCCGTTCGGTACTAGATCGTGGGACTGATCTCGGGACGGTTCGCGGGGCGGATCGAGGGACGTGAGGACGTTCCACTACATCAACCGCGTTCACTAACGCTTCTGTTGTACGGTCTACAAGGGTACGTAGATCACATAGATGGACATCACCATGATAGGTCTTCGTGCGCGTAGGAAATTTTTTGTTTCCCATGCGACGTTCTCCAACAAGTGTAAACTCAAAGCAACGGACAACTGCATTAACGAACTATGTGTAAGGTAACCAATCCTTGCAATCGTGGTCACAAGCACTGTTGTTTTCTCCCTAGTGGAAACAAGCACATCCCCTAGTCTCATGTTTCTGTCACTCAAGCTAGACATTGAGGGGCATGAACCCACAATCATGCATAACGCTCCCTCTTGGAGTTACAATCTACTACTCGGCCAAAGCAATAAATAGAAATGGAGAACATGCATGAATCACTAAGGAACATAATATAAAAGGATAATCAAATATATAAATCATAACAATCTGAACATAATCTCATAATCCATCGGATCCCAACAAACCGAGCATAGCAATAGCAAGAGAATTACATAGATGGCTTGATCATGTAGGGCCGCTCACAAGGACTAACCATTGAAGCACAAGATTGGAGAGAAGACATCACATAGCTACTGGTCATGGACTCATGGTCCAAGGAGGACTACTCAAGACACGTCCGGGAAGCGTCCATGGCGGTGGAGAAGCTCCCGGAGGTCAATCCTCCCTCCGGCAGGGTGCCAGGAAGAGGTCTCCTGACGCTCCCGATCTCGAAAGTGCTGTTGCGGCGGAACGATGGAGAAATTCGCGATTCTGGAAGTTGTGGAAGGGTTTCCTCTCGGGACTCTAAATATAGGCCAAAGGAGGGCACCAGAGGAGGTGGGACCCACCCAGACAGCCTCCTGGCACGACCTAGGGCCTAGCCGCGCCAGCAGGTCGCCTGGGAGGCCCCTCGCCCCCCTCTGGCCCATCTTCGGTGATCCGGAAGCTTCTGTTTTGCTGATAATTTATATATTTTTTCTGGAATTTTTTGGGCTTCGGAAAATTGGGTAAAAGCCCCTGCAAAATAGACACCAGCAGACAGAAACTGGCACTGGGTGCACTGAGTTAGTAGGTTAGTCCAAATATGTGTAAAATGATATAAAAGTGTAGCAAAACTTATAAGAATGTCACCGAAAAGATCATGGAACAAGCAGAAATTATAGATACGTTTGGGATGTATAAACGAACTTTCGGCCTGACCCAACAGCACTAGGCGAGCGCGTATGGGCCTGGCCTGGGGGCTCATGTCGGTGCACTTCATAATGGGGTACCTAGTGCCCCTGACTTGTGCACATGCGTTGAGAGCATCACCCCTCAAGAGAAATTGCCAACCAAGCGAAGAACCGGGACCACATGCCGGCAAGACCTACACCAACAACCCAAGATGTGCCAAGAACCCGTGGCACCTGTCGGGGGTGAAGGCACAAGCATCCTCACCAAGACCCGGCAAAGCGCCTCCCCGGCAAGTGCGGGCCAACCTGCCACACCTCCACCTCATCTATACACAAACCACTTGTCGATGAGGTGTCGAGCTCCCAGATGGCTATGTGGCTCTCGATGGCTATGTGGCGGCGCGCCGGAAGACAGGTTACAACTTGTTGACACCCGTCCAGAGGCGTGTCAAGACCTCAAGCCATGGCCAGCTCATAGGTGGCAGAAGCCTACCGAGAACGCACCCCCGCTCGCCACCTAAGGCCGCATTTATGGTGTTCTGTCTTAAGTGCCAGTGTTAAGTATGATAGCACTGTTTGCTATAAGATCATGTCAGTTGCCACTGTGGACGCCCCTTGAGCTATAAAGGGAGGCCCGAGGCAACCTAGAAAAGGATTTGGATCTTTGGGTATTAGAACACTTGGTAGATTAGGTCCTGAGAGGATTAGAGCCAGGTGTAAGTGTATGTACGTACTAGCTCTCCCCGACAACCCTTGTTGGGGTATAGCTCCGTGCAAACTTCGTCTTCCCCAATCAATCCATCAAAGCAGGAGTAGGGTTTTACGCTTCACAGCGGCCCGAACCTGGGTAAAACCCCCGAGTCTCATCATCGTGTTGCTTCATAGTCTCTGCTTTTTGTGACATATGACCTCCCCGCTGAACCACAAAGGGGACAAAAGGTCCCATAGGTGATCGTGTGCACACCTGCATCGACAGTTTGTCATAATAAACCTTGCTGGACACATCCATTTGAGAGAGCCAAATTATGCTATGATTTATTAAAATTGCTCTCTGTGCTTCACTTAAATTTTTTTGAGCCATGGAATTGCTCAAGTGATTCACTTATATCTTTTTGAGAACGATGGTGATATTATTTTGAAGAAATTTTCTCTCATGCTTCACTTAGATTATTTTGAGAGTAGTAGAACTTTAAAAAAATCCTCTCTTGCACCACTTAGATTATTTTGAGAGTTGAAAATTTTAAAGAAACTTGTGCTCTCGTTCTTGACTTATATTTGTTTGAGAGCTTGTTATTTGCAATTTCAATTTTCTTTAAATGAAATTAGTCCCAAAGTGACGAATGTCCAGGAAAGATATAATAGAAACTCTCATGAAGATCATTGGATATTAAGGTTGATTCTTTGCAATAGTTTTGTGATATGAAGATAGTGATATGTGAGTTGTGTTGATGATTAATTATGCTTTAGTAAGAATATTGGTGTCAAAGTTTGTGATTCCCTATGCATGCACATGAAGTCAATAATTATGCTGTGAAATTACATCCTACTTGTGTTGCATCATTTGGTGTTAGTTATGTTTAATGTTCACTTATGATGATTTTTGTTCCTTTGTTGGGCGCTTCTCAATCTATTTGCTAGACTTCACTTGTATTAAGTGGGAATACTGCTTGTGCATCCAATTCCTAAACCCAAAGTTGTGCCAAATGAGTCCACCATACCTATCTATATGCGGTATTTCAACGTTGTTCCAAGTAAATTTGCAAGTGTCAACTTTAATGTTCATAATAAATTTCTGTTTTGTATGCCCGTACCGCTCATGAAGCGGCGAAGGGTGGCCCGTATCTTCCATGTTAAATAGGTTATTCTCAAGATGAGTATTTATTCACTTATCATTGCACGGGAGTATAGAGGTAATAGGGATGCCTAGTCCCAAAACGCAAATATATATATTTTATATTATCAAATAATAAATTCCTCGGAAAGTATTGGTATGGATGGTACCCGTGGATACGGCTAGCCGTGGAATGTGAAAGAATGGTGGAAAAAGGAATAAACTTTATTTTCAGTTTGGGGACCGTCTATAATTTGTTTAGCATGGAGGATATTGGAAACTCTTAGTCGTTTTCATTGACACGAAAAGCATACCACCCAAAACAATTATCCCTAAGTTTTTCACTGTGAGCTCTAGCACCTCTACAAATCCCTGCTTCCCTCTGCGAAGGGCCTATCTATTTACTTTATGCAATTTTTATTTTGAATTTGGGTCTCCATCTTCTCTTATAAAGTACCAACTAAGGAACACCACTATCATACTTGAGCATTGGATGTAGTTAATTTTTGGGCGTGTTACATGAATGGATCAATGATAGAGCATGATGAGCTAGGGATAACGTTCTTTAGCATTGATATTTTGTAAGACTTGGTTGCTTATTGATATGCTTGAATATTGACACGGATTGATGATTTGGCAACATCTCACATGCACATTCCATCCACTCGGATGCACGCCCCAACCCACCCATTCAGCCACGATGCACGCTCCCCCACGACTGTACCTGCTCCCACCTACCTGTCCCCACCCGCGATCCCATTTCTTCTCTCCTTCCTCGTGTTCCCTCGCCTCTCCTTCCCACTGCATCTCTCCTGCTCCCTCCTCTCTTCTACCCAGAGCAGCAGCACACACCGCCGGCCAACGCCCGATCGCCGGTCTGGCGCCCCCGTGCAGGCGCACAATAAGCCCCGCGCCTGCCCGTCCCCGAACAGCCGACCGTTGCGGCCAGCACCCGCCTGCTCGTCCGTCCGGTGTTGCGCGCAGCACCCTCTGGCCCATCCACCATGGCTAGCAGCCTCGTCGTGTGAAGCTCCGCCACTGCGCCCGCTCCGTGTGAAGATCCGACCCGCCGAGCCTACCATCCATCTCGCCGAGCGCCGCTGACGCTTGAAGCTTTGTTGTCGTCGCCGCAGAGTCGGACCTCGCGTCGACCATCTTGGGCACCTTCTTCCTTCGGCGGCTCCGCGTACCGAAACCGAACACCTTCCCGCTCCAGGGCCAGCCGCCGCCGCTCTGCTTCCTGGCGAAGGATGAGGAGGGCACCTCGATTCCTCCCATTTTTCCTTGTTATTATCATTACACAATCTTTTATGTGTATTACAAAACTTGTAATTCCCTTTTTTTTGCAATTCTTGGTTGCAATATTTAGTTATTGCTCCTGACAAACCTTGTAACTAGCTGTTTTTGTAATGAGCAAACAAAAATCCTACGCCTTCGACCATCAACAGCCTCTCTACTTGGACTATTGTTTCATATTTTATCTAAATAAGAAAAATTATTTGTCGTCTGTGTTATATGAGGATGATGGCAAAGCCACAGTCTAGGGGGAGGCAAAGGCACTAACTCCGTCAGTTTGGTACCCGGTTCCATTAGTTTTTTTGCCCTATTTCCTAATTTGCAGATAGCAAAGATTTTACACTAACGGAAAAATCTTTGCCATCTTCCGTATGGAAAACTGACGGCAAAGTACCTCTTTGCCCATTCATAGTATGCCGTCAAGCTTTGCCGTTTTCTGACTAATGGCAAAATCTTTGACATCTGTATATGGGCCTTTGCCGTCTGTTAGGGCTTGACGGCAAACTACCTGATTCCCATAGTGATGATGTTATATCATCATTCTTGGATGTTTTATGATCATTTTATAGCAACTTTATATTATTTTGGGACTAACCTATTGACATAGTGCCTAGTGCCACTTGTTGTTTTTTTGTTGTTGTTTTCCTTCGTGAAAAATCAATATCAGCTGAAGTCTAAATGCCATAAAACTTTATGGAGATTTTTTTTGGACTAGAAGGAGACTTGGGAGCCAAGGAGGATCACCAGACAAGGCCGAGGCAGCCCACTAGGCACCACGGTGCGCCTAGGGCCCCTGGCGCGACCTGGTGTCTAGTGGGGCCCTCGGGTGCCTCCTCCATCGCCTCTAAGCTCTATAAGTACCCCAATATTTAGAAAACCCTAGAGGAGTCGACGAAAAATCGTTTCAGCTGCCGCAAGTTCCAGAAGCCACGAAATCCATTCTAGAGCCTGTTCCGGAGAGGAACACAATCACAAAGGGGTTCATCATCGTCATTGGTGCTCCTCTGATGATGCATGAGTAGTTCATAACAGACCTACGGGTCCGTATGCAGTAACTAGATGACTTTGTCTCTCGCTTTGTTTCTTAATACAATGGTTTCTTCGAGATCGGTATGATGTAACTCTTTCATTTGTGGTGTGTTTGTTTGGATTTGATGAATTGTGAATTTATGATTAGATCTATGAAATCATATTCATGCTTGATTATTACAGCCTCGTATTTCTTCTTTGATATTTTGTTTTTGTCTGGCCAACTTGATCTTTTATCTTGCGATGGGAAGATGTGCTTTGTGGTGGGTTCGATCTTGCAGTGCTCAATCTTAGTGACAGAAAGATACATGACACACATGTATCATTGCTATCAAGGATAAAACGATGGGATTTGTTCCTACATGAATATATCTTGTCTACATCATGTCATTGTTCTTAAGGCATTACTCCGTTTATCCATGAACTCAATACACTAGATGCATGCTGGATAGCGGTCGATGTGTGGAGTAATAGAAGTAGATGAAGGCAGAGGTCGTCTACTTGTCTTGGACATTATGCCTATATTCATGATCATTGTCTTGAATATCATCATAATTATTTGCTCTTCTATCAATTGCCCAACGGTAATTTGTCTACCAACCGTTTGCTATTTTCTCGAGAGAAGCCACTAGTGAAACCTATGGCCCCTGGGTCTACTTCACATCATCTATTTGCAATCCCTACTTTGATATTCGTGTTTCTATTTTATTTTCAGGTCTATATTATCAAAGAAACCCAAAAATACCTTGCTCCATTTTATTTGCTATCACTCTTATTTGCATCTATCAATCTATCTTTACCTTACCCACGAGGGATTGGCAACCCCTACACGCGTTTGATTGCGAGGATTTGCTATTTGTGTGCAGGTACCGCTTACATAATCTTGCAAATCTTCCTACAGGATCGATACCTTGGTTTCATAACTAAGGGAAATACTTGTCATCGGTGTGCTACATCACCCTTTAAGCTTGGAGGAAAACCAACGCAAATCAGCGAGGAGTCAGACCCCGCTGCCATGGAAGGGTAAGACAAAAGATGTCACGCAAGTTCTTACCGCGAGCACATATTACTATATAATTATGAAGTGGTTATTCTGATTCCTAGCAGATATTTCTGCTAAAATTTGTCCTTTTAAATGGATTTACTCCATAGAACCATAGATTTTTATGCATTCATCACTTTTTCTGCAAAAGATAGACGATGATCCATGAATTAATCTAAACATCAAGTAATAATTATACAAGATGAATACGCAAAGGTTCGACCGACCCAGACGTACCATTGGAGGACCGTTTGGACAGAATCTCTTCTGATGGAGAAATGACAAATGAAAATTAGAAGTGGACCCTCTTTCAGCTAGGACCCTATTTAAACTCCCCCTACTGAACGTGATAACTCGTGTTTTCTCTCGTTGTCACACACACATACCTCTTTTGCTAGTAAATATAAAGAAGAAAGCTTTGTACGGGAAGTCACACGGTACAAGTTCTTTGGCCTCGATACCACCTCCTAGGGAGACTAGGTTGCATTGTCAGTAGATGGGGCATTTTCGAAAAGTAATGATACTGCACGGTTGGTATGTTACTATGACACCATGTACGACGATCATCTTTGTGATTCTCGTTCCATTGTAATGATGCGGGAAGCGGAGATACATGCTTTGATGCAGGGCATGGCCTTGGCCATGCAACACAGTGAACTTACAATTGTCATGCAGTCTGATTCATCTTTGGCCCTCCTGATATTTAGAGGTGAATCACTTATTCACTCTTTGTATGGTCCTCTAGCATTGTAGATCAAGCCCCCGAAAGAAAACCGGGTGTTTGTTTCATAAAAGCTTCATTGCAGAATTTGCAGTCAGAATAGAATATGAGATTGTTTGACGTAGCACAGCCGTGTGGCCACACATATATGGCCCTTATGTACGGACGAACTCTTGCTCTTGACTGCAAGTCTATAATCCTGAACTGGAAACATTTTTACACTCGCAAAAACAAAACAAAAACGTTTGCACGGGAAGTCACACGCGGAAAAGAAATTGGAAACGTAGAAAAAGAAGAAGAGAGCGAGGCAGGGCAGGCGGCGAACACCGACGCGCTGTGGTGAAGGCCACCTCGTACGCTCGTGATTTTCATCGAAAAGCAAAGAAGCTTTTCTTGCTGCGTTATTCAAATATGCAATGACTCTGCTGCACTGCACTGCAGACGGAGCACGTGCGGGGTGGCGGGGCCCTGGCGATTGGATACGGCCACCTTTGACCCGGGCCAGGAACGAGAGAATCGGGGAGTCGCTAGCGACGCCGGGGCGCCGGGCCTGGGTCTCCTCTAACCCCAACCAACTCGCAGGAATAAATAAATTAGCCACCAAACCTAATTTCAGAGGCAAAACAGTAGTACTTCCTCCGTCACAATTTAGAAGGCACGTTTGAAAAATCTCTGGAATCAAGATAGTCACCTATTGGTTGTGAGATGTAGTAGGTGTAGATGCTAATGCGACTAATCAACTGAAAAAATACTACTCCCTCCGTTCCTAAATATAAGTCTTTTTAAAGATTTCACTATGAGGCTACATACGGAGCAAAACGAGTGAATCTATAATCTAAAGTATGTCTATATACATCCGTATGTAATCCCTTAATGAAATCTCTTAAAAGACTTATATTTAGGAATGGAGGGAGTAGTACTAATGCACGAGCAGCAAATTAGGAAGGCGCATGCATGAGTAGTACTAGTACTACTAATTAATGAGAGTAATTGTTTTCACGTCTTAAACCTTGTTTATTTTAGAAACGCACGCAAGTTTAACTGTGCTTTCTAAACCGTGACGGAGGTCGGAGGTCGGAGGGAGTAGTAGTAGTACAATACTCCACTTGAAGGCAAGACCGAGTTGAGATGAGACCGCTAAATCAATGTGATTTGCTCCCTTTGTTTCTAAACATAAATATTTCTAAAGATTCACTACAAACTACATACAAAACAAAATAAATGAATTCAGATTCTAAAGTATATTTATATACATCTGTATATAATTTACATCAAAATCTTTAAAAAGCAACGAAGGGAGTAAACTGCAAAACGGTTATTGCTGTTTTCCCCAAAGAACATTCGTGAGCATTTTATTTTATGTTACAAAGAAGCAACAAGTTTGCTGAATGTGGTTGTTTAGAAAATATACACACATGTTTCTGGCCCTTCGATTTTTTGAATGGTTTATATAAAACGGTGTTCCGTTATCATCCAAGTTCGGGTACAAAACACCATTTGGAGGCATGATCCAGTGGAGATGACCTCTAAATCAATGTCTAAGCTGCAGAATGGTCATTACTCTTTTCTTCAAAATTTCAGTGAGCATTTTTTTGTGAACTGTCATTGGATGTTTAGATTCCTTGTGGTGGAGCAAACTTACTTAGATTCAAGCCCTAGACTTGGCATGGATGCTCGTATTTTTTAAGATTTATTTCAGACTTTTCGACAATGTTTGTTTAGTGAAAGATGACATTAACGACGTTGTTGTGACTTCATCAATCTTGATTTGTGGCTCAATTTCTTCGGTGTGTTTGAAGGGATAGGGTGTGCGCATTTTAGAGGTGTTCAAATGGATAGTGTTTGCATTTGTACCAGGTTTCTAAGAAAAATGAATGACATGTTTTGCTCGGCGAAGAAGCAACATGTTGGCTCGACATTCATGTCTACAAAAGTTCGACGTTCTAAGAAAAATGAATGACACTTAAGGTTCGACGTTGTTTTATGCGTATTTGAGTTATATGGTTGGTTACCGAATGTTGTTCGGAGTCCTGGATGAGATCACGGACGTCACGAGGGTTTCCGGAATGGTCCGGAAACGAAGATTGATATATAGGATGACCTCATTTGATTACCGGAAGGTTTTCGGAGTTACCAGGAATGTACCG
Organism: Hordeum vulgare subsp. vulgare; assembly: GCF_904849725.1. Classification (NCBI taxonomy): domain Eukaryota; kingdom Viridiplantae; phylum Streptophyta; class Magnoliopsida; order Poales; family Poaceae; genus Hordeum; species Hordeum vulgare. The sequence continues at coordinate 483,444,479 of NC_058522.1, forward strand.
GGAATGACGAATGGGTTCCGGGAGTTCACCGGGGGGGGAACCCACCCCGGGGAAGCCCATAGGCATTGGGGGTGGCGCACCAGCCCTTAGTGGGCTGGTGGTACAGCCCAAAAGAGCCCTATGCGCCATAGGAATAAAAATCAAAGAGAGAAAAAAAAAGGGGAGGTGGGAAAAGGGGGAAGGACTCCTCCTTCCAAACCTAGTTGGACTCGGTTTGGAAGTGGAGATCTCCCCCCCTTGGCTCGGCCGAAGTCCTTAGGGGTCCTTGGACCCCAAGGCAAGGCTCCCCCTCTTCCCCCTATATATACGGAGGTTTTAGGGCTGATTTGACACAACTTTGCCACAGCAGCCCGACCACATATCTCCACGGTTTTACCTCTAGATCGCGTTTCTGCGGAGCTCGGGCGAAGCCCTGCTGAGATGAGATCATCACCAACCTCCGGAGCGCCGTCACACTGCCGGAGAACTCTTCTACCTCTTCGTCTCTCTTGCTGGATCAAGAAGGCCGAGATCATCGTCGAGCTGTACGTGTGTTGAACGCGGAGGTGTCGTCCGTTCGGTACTAGATCGTGGGACTGATCGCGGGACGGTTCGCGGGGCGGATCGAGGGACGTGAGGACGTTCCACTACATCAACCGCGTTCACTAACGCTTCTGCTGTATGGTCTACAAGGGTACGTAGATCACATAGATGGACATCACCATGATAGGTCTTCGTGCGCGTAGGAAATTTTTCACCCCACATGTGTTAAGAAACACACACCAAAGTGGAGGAGAAAAAGGGAAAGGCATAGGGCGGTCATGGGGAGCTTGAGCTTGTCAAGAGTTAGAGCATCTCACACAACACTTGCCTAAAGCGACCTCTTATATGTCCGCTGGGAGGAGACGGTGAACCCCCATTTGTTTGCCCAGACAACCAGATATCCCATTTTTACATTCTTGAATCCATGTAAACACATGCACGTAGGTTATTTAATCATACTAGTAGTAAATAACAATTAAAATAACACACACCAAATTTAATATTCCCTTCGTTATAAAATAAATGACTAAAAAATAACTCAGTTTTATACTAACTTTAATATAAAGTAAAGTCATTTTTAAGTCACTTATTTTTAAATTGAAGGAAGCAATAAATAGTCTATTTAAAAAGTAGTTCAAACATAAAATATTGTCCAAAATGTATAGTTCAAAGTTCAAACACAAAACTAACACAGCATCATGAATTTGTTGCGGCGGAGCTCAGGTGGGAGAGCAGGGCGGGGAAGGAGCTGCGCCGACAAAGACATAACAGAGAGGAAGAAGGCAGGTCGAGCGAGAGTGAGAGAATTTGGAATGGGTCCGGCCTGCCAGATCTGACGTACTGGATGCGCACGGACGATCATAGATTTACCTCACATACGGGCTGGGTTGAGAGATGTCGGATAACCCAAATATATGTGATGAGTACAAGGATCTAATTAAGTGACCTTTTTTTGATCTGGGTCGTATCCAGACTGCGCTAAAACCTATGTCTCGTCAGTGAGAAAACCATTTCGGGTTTGTGAGAGAGACCATATTTGTCTGGTTTCAAAAGATGAAAGGTCGAAGGTATAAAAATAGTTTGTTTTTGCAAGAAGTATAGGAAAATAAGGTTAATGGCCTACAAGTAAACTTTGCTAAGAGTCGAGGGACGAAAAACATACTCACCTCCTATAAAAATAATGATTTTTTTTTGCGAATGTGTTTAACTGTCCATTTGTTACATACTCCAAGAAAAAAAATAGGTTTATAATGCACAAAGATACAAGGTGGAGTAGCAACTGGGATTGTTGGAACCATAGGGCAGTACCCCAGCAAATAAATAAATGGGAATCAGAGACAGTGATCTAATTTAGCCTTGTCCATTCACAGGAACTATTCCTTGTATTGTACTCAACACTGCGCCATGTCTTGTGAATGTCGACAATGACAGTAGGAAGCAATCTTGACCAGAGGGACAGGATGACAGCAATTTATGCGGCTGTGGCCAAAACACAAATCTGATTCTTGTGCATCACTCACAGGTCACAACAACTCGAAATTTATTCCCTAAAAAACTGTTCTTCTTTACTATTCTTGCCCAAATCTAGGGCTCTTGCTTATGTTGACCATTCAAATTGTCATGTTAGCTGTCGTTTGCATGCCTGTACTGCTCATTGTTGTCATACTTGAAGCCTTGTTTCTCTGTTTTTTTAGTTGGGACTCTGTATTTCCTATTTGACGAGAGAGTGAGAGACACTCGACAGCTTACGTAATTAAAAGTTGGTTGTGCATGTCCATAGTTTCTGTTCTCTCCGTACCTAAATAATTATAGTTGAAGAAAATTAATCTAGTTCTCTTCAACAACAATTATTTAGATACGAAGGAAGTATTATTTTAAATAGGAGAGGATTCCATCTAGATATATTATTATTCAAAAGTGCCAATAAATTTGCCAGAGTTACCTGGTTGCTCGGCACAAGGAAAGGTATAGTCACCAATGTTGGGAATGAGCAACTGACATTACGAAGGACCAAGGACCAGTACATATACGTATGGTAAAAGGCAAAAAACTCCTTATACAAAGGAGATATACAGTAAAGAAACTATACACATCTAACAACCAAGACATTTCTAATTGGCCCTTCCCTCTGAAAGCCACCGCATCCCTAAAGTCCCAAATTTTCTCGAGAATAATGAGCGTTATCGGGGGCCAAATGTTGTGGTCGATTCCATCTGATGTAAGCACTTCCCAAATGAGAGGGGCGGGAAAAAGGCGCGTACGTAGTTTCTTGTATGAGTTAGCTTTGACAACATTGAATTGTCATTTGCCAACAAATGGTATGGGGCTCAAGAAACTAGGAGGCGGCTTGACATGTGTCCTTTTTTGGTGCCCTGCAGAGTGATTGATTGTTTGCAGGGTAAGGTTAATTTGGATTTGATATGTGAAAGCTAAGTCGAGGAAATGATAGTTCAAAAGGCTGGCGTACATATATAGTGCTAATTTGGTGGTTGAGGTCTGATTGACAAGCCTTCGAAAGATAAAAGCCTGATTGACAAGAGTTGATTGTTTTCTTACTCCGTGCTAATTTTTCTCATCCTTGTGGTTTTGCTAATTCCACAAGTTGAAGGAAAGTTTCTTGTTGTGTTGATATTTTAATATACGTTCCTCTATTGAGCTGTCATGCGTTGTGATCAGTGGCTTGCGATGTACTTTTGCTTCAAGCCATAGCATTGCTTGCAAATACTTAAACCACCACATTTGGAATCCTTACATACATGTAGTGCACCCATATGGTTGAAAAAGAAGCTGTTTCAGATTATCAAGTGGTACTAGTGGCATTGCCACCGTCTGGACAATGTCAATGCCTGCCTGGTCTCGCACTGCAAGCGGTGCATTTTTTTCTCCTTGTGCAAATGGTTGTAGTGTCAAAAGAGAGGATTCCACAGGGAAATGCTAATTTAAACCCCTCGCAAAAACATACTCCCTTCGTTCCTAAATATAAGTCTTTATAAAGGTTTACTAAAGACTATATATGAATGTATATAGACATACTTTAAAGTGTAGATTCAGTCATTTTGCTTCGTATATAGTCCCCTAGTGAAATATTTAAAAAAGACTTATATTTAGAAACGGATGGAGTATATGCAAATTTAAACATTGGTTTATGAGATCCCTTTTTTTAAAATTTGCGGAAGTCAAACCTTGTAAGTTCTAGAAAGAATACCAAAATATTTATGCGCATACATAATGGATAATGCAAATTTTGCTAACCATACAAGAAATGACTAGCGCTTTTTTCTTAGGATGTTACACAACTTTATTAGTGCGCTAATTCCTTTTGTGTTTTTTTTTTTTGCACAACTCGGAAATTAGTTTGATGAATGAGTTTATTTTGGCAACATTTACTACCATATGATAGTTTTAAGGGGCGGAGCCAGCCCCAGGCACCCAGGGCCCAGGTCCGGGGCGTGAGAAATGTTTTAGCCTTGTACCTATGCATATTTCGTAATGGGTCTGGGGCGCAACCAAGCACAACCTGGGCACACACAAAGCCCGAAGCCTCGTACGAATTCTCTCCATCCCTTGCAATCGTCCCGAACTTCCAACCTAGAGACGGATCGCACGCACCCACCGCCGCTCACCCTACTCGGCGCTACTGGCCCTGTTTGGATACTCTAGCTTAGCTAGTGGTTAGAGTTAGTTTCTAGCTCATGACTAACCCTAAACTAACTCTAGCCAAATAGGTGTTTGGATGGAAGGGTTAGATTGACAATAGATGCATTTTATGGACAGGGCCACTGTTAGCTGTCTTCCTCACGACCACGACTATCCCTGCCCTCCCCTGGACCTGTATGCCATTTTCTACACCCCTGATGGTAGATCTGCACGATGCGCGAGCCGAACCTCGGCACATGGCCATTGCCGCATGGGCCTCAAACATCATATTGTTGCCATGCTGCGGGGCGCCTGTCCCTGCATCCGCAGCAAGCACATGGTTCCGCCACTATTGCTAGTATCCCCAGCCTAAGCCTCGGTAATTGGCCCCTATGTTGCTGATACAGCCGTCGGGCACTCCATTCTCCAACATCGGTACGTTCTGTGCTCCTAAATTGAACATAAAATGCATTGAAATTAGTGTGTATATTTTTTCGAAATGGAGGCTGAGCTCCGGCCTCTGCATCAATAGATGCATACAGTCACTTAGTGTGTATATGTATTGATTGGTCTTGAATTGATGCAATTTTATATTAATCCCATTTCATGTTTTCGGGAAAATAGAAGAAACTGTTTTTTCATTGGTGCTCATAAGCCATAATAGGAGTGTCTATTTTGTTGGATAGTTATACATTGAGTTGATATTCTAGTGCAATTGGGTCATATATTTTTGTGCTTTTCATATACAGTAGTTTTTACGGTGGTGGAGAACTTATGCAGTTTTTTTATGCGATGGAAAGTTTCCATGTTGTCGGAAAAAATTAGGCCCGGGGTTTACATCAATCCTGGCTCTGCCATTGGTTTAAACCACTAAATCAACAAATCATGCTTTGATTTTGAGGTGCATAGTTTGACGAGGATACAACCCAAATGTGCGAGTTAGGCGATGAGCCGGATATTTTGGGACTCGTGTTAGTCCTTCCATAAAAAGGTCATGTTGTGCGAGCTCGAAGGGCTGGCCACGAGGATAGGCTGGCATATCAATCTTGTAGATTGTTTCGGTCTATTTTTCTTTCTAAATAAAAATAAATTAAAACATTAAAAAAAGTACAAAAGATATAAAAGATATTACATAAAGAAATCGCGTTCCCGACCTTAAAGCTTGGCTTCAAGGATCGATCATGTTTCATGGCGGGTCAAAGACCAACCAATTCTTTATTTATTCATGTATCGGGCATGACCATGCCCACGAAGCACAACCCATATGATCAAGTTTGATTGGGTATACAATAAACCTGGCCATGGATAGCCCGGTCCAGACGGCCCGAAATTCCCGGACTGTCCGGGCTCGGGCCTAGAAATTGAGCTTGACGGTCGGCCTGGACCGGGCTCGAGCTTGCGAAAAACGTGATCTTAGCCGCAGTCGGTCCGGGCTGATCGGACTTTTTGGGTACAGATCCGATTTATCAGGCTCGATGGTCGCGCATGGATCAGGCTCGGGCCTGAGTTTTCAGCACCAGGCTATTTTGGCCCGGCCCGGCCCGGCAAATGACCATGTATGATATGCAACATCTGCTCTATTCTTGTTCCTCTCCACGCAGGCAGCTTTCATCCGAACTCGGTCTGGTTGGACCAACTCGCGCCTCCATCTCGAAAAGCCCGTACATCGACACGGCGGGGCGGAGCCACGGGCTCTCGCCTGGCTCGCGGCGGCGGCGGGCGGAGCAGCTCGCCGGCGAGCGGGCGCGCGCGCGCACCACCCGCAGGAGGGGGAGGCCACACGACCGCTGGATCCGCCGCGCCGTCGAGAGAGACTGCTGAAAGGTGCGTGGCTGTTACTGCTGCTGTCGTTCCTGCTTCCTAGTGGTCAGATTGCGCGCACTATCTTTTAATTTTCTCGGAACGAGGGGCGGGGGAAGGGATGGGCCTCCGATACGCCTCATGATTTGCTGCCCGGTGCGTCATACGAAGATTCGTAGAACAGCGATAGCAAAAAAAAAACATGTGCAGTGACCCTGTCTGCATTGCAGGATTCAGGGAAATGGACACTTGTATGCAAAGGCTAATTAGTTAACAAATTGGAGTGTGAGCCCGGTTAAGAAATCCTTTCGAAACAACATCCCGTGACCGCGATGCTATTTCTAACACGGTTGTCGTTAGCGAAAGTTCGCATGTGTCAAACCAACCATTTGACATTGGCAGGATTGGCTTCAGGTGAGGTGAATCGTCCATTAACTTGTGAAGCACTTCGCCTTGCTGGACGAAAGCGCGCGGAAGCTTTCTACCGGCCTCGATGGCTCGTTCCTTCCGCTGCCAAGACCTGCATCATTCAGTGTGTGGATGGGATAACATTCTTTTAAACCGCTGCTTACCTAAAAGGGTGCCGGGACGTAACGTTTTAAGTTGACTGCTTTGCATGATAGGAATGCTTGGGAAGATCGCTCAAACTTGAACATATCAACAGCTTGGCAGTATTAAATGACTGGATAATGAATTTCTCAGCGTTTCATTTAAATTTAAGATTATCTCAATCTCGTTTAGCATTATGTGCATGTGTGTGTTGTCACCAAGCTATTTAAAACTTCTAGAATGCTGGAGTTTATTGTACTGTACCTTCTCGTTTGCCGGATCATGGGAAGTTAGTGATGGTTGTGTAAAAGAAAAGAAGTTTAACTAACATAGCTAAGATGCAGTGGTATCAATAAGGAACCATTATTTGTTGCTAGTGATGAGACATACTAATGACCGGTGAAAGGTAGCTTCTACCTTCCGCATCTAGTTTATATTTATCCGAAGACTGCTAGCAGGTTGCATACTTAGAAGATATGTTCACATTGCCGTATCCATACTGATCCGCGCTGTGTTTCTGGAGTTACCTGATGAACAACGACACTGAAATATATTATAGCTAGAAGCTTCATATATAATGCTTTTACTTAATCCAACGTGATGCTGTCACGAAGAAGGAAATTTTCATTTGCGGAGGGCAAATATGGAATATCATGATAGGCAAGGGAACAAGTGATCATAATGTTTCTTATTTTGGTCTTATCTACAACAGATTATCCAGCAGTTGGTGTTGTAAAGGTGTACATCGTATGTACCAACACATATCACTGTTATATAGCATCATCTCTAATGCTTCCAGCCTCCTATGGCGTTTGCAAATTATCCTGCAGATCACAATTTTCTGTTACTTCATACAGCAAAGATAATAGAATAATACTTTTTATTTTTAACAAGTCTGGGCGTATTGAGCTAAGTCCTGCAAATCAATGGCTGAATCCTTTGTGTAAAGAAGAAGAAAAAAAGTCCTCCCTCAACTGATAAAGAACAAAAATTAAGGTTTTACATGCTAATTAGTATTACAATGCCTGATCGATCATAATCTCTAGGAACACACACACACACACACATATATATAACCTCATATTTGCTGCCACTGTCTGGGAGAGGCTGCTGTAGACATGTTGAATGTTGTTTACAATGCCTCCCGTGAAATCTTTAGATACTGTTCCAGAAATTTGTACGTTGTGCGTTAATGCTCATGATTTTTTTTCTTGAAATATCTATGGCAGATCCTCAATAGTGTGCAGTTTGCTGATTCGAACAAGGAAAAAACATATCGTGCCAAAGCTAGTATGTTTTCTTGAGGGTGATACTTGCCATGCCCTTGTTACTAGTGGTTGTCGTACTCCTTTTGAGTTTGTTCACGTTGGTGGCCTAATAATTGATTGGGCAACTAAATCACTATTATATCTTCAGCTTCATGATTACTGTCCACTAACACGTTATGAACGGTTTGGTTTTCTGAAGGAGTAGTCTGGCTAGTCTAGAGAGTGAGGTACAGGCTTACAACAGCATTCACATTCATTTCCTAATGAGGTAAGCCTATCAATGTTCTCTGTTGGTTGGGTTCGTTTGTTTTATGCACTATTGATTAATTTGAATGTCAAAGAAGTAACAACCATGTTCTTTCCCTGACAATTTAATGCTCATCTTAGTTTAACTGTGTACTACAAGAAAGCAGTTAGGTTAACAAGGGTTGGTGGATTGAATTTTTAAGTACAAACTGATAATGTCCTATGGACCTTGGTGGAGGGCAGAGGTTCTTCATCTAGGTTCTACATGCCAGTATTTAGTTAGTCACGTTCTTTTATCATATACAATTTTTATGTCATTCTAGCACCAAGATAGAAATCATGTTTGTTGGATTATGAGCCAAAATCCCAGTTTCAGATAAAAAATGCTCATCATATGATAATTCACCTACATTCTTGGATTTTTGTCAGATTCCTTCTAGCTGGGACTCAGCAAAATGATGTTGGTTTGACAGGATACAACAGCCTACAAAACTTCTCCTCAAAAAGCAATGTGATTAATGCCTTTTATGTCATGTGCGCATTTGTTGATTGTTGTATTGCAAATGAAGTCAAGCCTTCCTTTGCGCTGTACTTCTCCCAAGGTTCACATCAGTAATCAACTTTGTACTTCTAGTAAAGGTTTGCCTTTTTTTATGCTCGTCGGTTTGCTGCAATAATGCATGGGATTAATTATGTTTATTTGAAATGGCTTTATCTGATGTATAAATGAAATCTAATTGTGAAACACTTATGTTTGAAATTACATGGCAGTCATGTTTGTAATTACATCATTATGAATCTAATTGTGTGAGAGACTCATACAGTGAAAATAGATAGGAAAGTGCTTTTATTGTCAGTGACGAGCTTGAACCAAAATGTAGATTGATTCATAAGTAGGAAATAATGGTACTAAGCTCTGCCCCTGTTGATGTGCTCTTTGAAGTTGAAGAGATCAATCCTACGTCATGGATGTGTGAGAAAGATTGACCCGCAACTACTCTCTGTGACCAATTGATAGAATCACGTCAATGCCAAACGGAGTCTTACTGATAAAGTTATCATTCAACGTCATCACACAAACAACGACCAAATTAAAGTAGCCGTTTACATCAAAGTTGTTTGTAAGAAACTTGGGCACGCAATCGCTTGTTGTCGGCATCCTTACCCCACTGCCAAGATTTGTTAGCTAAGCATTCATCTACACACAGTAGACCTAACAGAGATATATAATTGCATAATTCCTGTTGGCTGCACACTGGGAGGTTTGAAATACAAGTACCTGGATTTCTTGTAGATAAGAGCATTCCACAGGAGTGGCTTTCATGGTCGTAGAAAATAGATACTGAACTTCCATCCTACCCGTATGCACTGTACATTGTTAATGTCCTTTCACTTTCATTTTAATCATTCGAGGAAACACATGAAATCATTTTTTTACGACATATGCAAGGTCGATATTTCTTACTCAATATTGATATTTGTAGCGGCATAACTGGATAAGTGATGTATACGCCTCGTGTAGCACATGTAGCAATAATGCAGTCCAGTAATTTGGGGGGCATAAATCAATTTATTTTTGTTATTCAATGGTACATCAACCTACGGACATCAATGGATATTTTGTGGGATACATAAACCTACAGATAATAATGGATGTCTTTGTGGAATTATAGGTGGTAGATATCTTTGTTGACTTGGAGATTAGACCGGGAGGAAGAGAATACTAAAGAAAATACTTAGATTTATGCCTTGGCATATCTCTCATTTAAAGCTGTAGACAGAAACAGAATGTTATGTCTTCAGAACCTAAATGTTTGTATCTTATCTGCTGCTGTTAAGTGTCTTTTTCAGCTCATGTGTTATCTAATAAGCATGTAGCATGTTTATTAGACTGAATTAGCCATGCATGCTAGTTATGGATAAATTGATCTCCTCAGGGCATAGAGTCATGAACTATAAACAATAATATTTTTTATTTCACTTAGAATATGCTATCTTTTACTATGTTCATTCGATCAAAAGCATCATCTCGTACAACTCAACTTTTATCCCAAAAGCATCATGCTTCTTTTGTCAACGTTGGAGAAAAGTTGGGCATTCTCCAGCATTTTCTTGATTCTCACGGACATTTTATCTTATTCACCACAAAAGTTATGAGATTGAAAGTTGATTGGCTCACCGCCTTGTTTGAAATGTATAATTGACTGCATTTTTGGATGACTTGTTATTTTTCCAACAGGGAGCAGTTCGATCCGGAATTTTTCACAGATGCAAATTCCTTGATGCCTTAGACATCGGATGCAGATCAACATTCTATCTCTCTCAGTCTTGACATAGATTCTGCAGTTGTAGCAAGAAATCTCTGTTTTGCCTGCTGCTTGGTCCACTTTTTAGGTGTTCTTAGGTAGGAAAAACATGCCAGTATGGAATTGTGATATTTGTTAGACAACAGGTCAACAGCAACAATAGCGTCGTCGCTGTCTGTTAAGGAACAATGCCAAGAGGCGCACTGCAAACAAGGATACAGTTCAGGTCTCTTGTTCTTTCTTCTCCCCCACTCCAACCCAGCTGCATTCATTCCTGGACAAAGCTTAACCCTTCATGTGTTTCTTTCATCTTTTGGGCAGGAAAAACATCTCTGCACCAACCACGAGAATATCAGTGGGAGCAGTTTCCGGAAAGGCGGCTGCTTAGCTGACTCGGCATCATCTTGCGCCAGATGACGCACTCTTATCTCGCTAGCTGGTAGATTTATCCTCCATAATCGGTGATTTTGGAGCTGGTCTGTGGTGTCAAGCGCCTCACTGAACACTGAGTGCAGTGAGCAAGAAGTTATGTTCTCACACGTCCGGTGCAGAGACCAGAGTCTTTCCATCTACGAGCTTGCATTTCTTCGATGTACCAGAGATTGCTTTTCTACTTGGCACACTTTTGTTAGTGTTCTAGTGTGTGTATTTCTGAAAATTCGTATAGATTTTACCTGTATTTTTACCGACAAGTTCTGTCAGCTGTTGCCTCCGTCAGGTATGTAAATTGTTTCTATGCACGAATGTGGATTAATCAAATAGATTTTATATTTTTAGAGAGGGAAATTGATAAATGGAGCTTACATTTACCTGTTGGCGTAGTGAAGCTTAAATTTACTCTCTTTTTTTTTGGTTGAGTAAAAGCTTAAATTTACTCTCTTTTTTTTTGGTTGAGTAAAAGCTTAAATTTACTCTCTTTTTTTTTGGTTGAGTAAAAGCTTAAATTTACTAATTTTTTTGATGCAATCTTAAATTTACTACTACTAGGACCAGCCATCTAATTCTCGTGTATCGACTGGCCCAAGTTTAGCCCACTAAAAGAACTGCCTCGTTACGGGCCCAACGATGGTGCAACAGATCGATAGGGGGCCCAGAAGGGAAAAGCACACACACTAATCGCCAACCCAAAAAAATCCCCAACCCAAAACCCTTCTTTCCCCACGACCTCACCCGGAGAACCGCAGGCCGGCGGCGAGGAAGAAGAAAAAGAAGAAAGCATCACCATGGTGGTCCGGATCCGGCTCGCGCGGTTCGGCTGCCGCAACCGGCCGTTCTACCGGGTGATGGCCGCCGACAGCCGCTCGCCGCGCGACGGCAAGCACCTCGAGGTCCTCGGCTACTACAACCCGCTCCCCGGTGAGACAGCCCGCCACCGCCCCCCAGTCGATCTGTACACGTATCCCCGGCGCCCCGCCTAGAATCCCCACCTGGGTCGGCCCCGCTTAGCTGGGCTTGTCTGGGTCAGGATCTGCGATGCGATTTTGCGCGTGGGCGGCGGGAGCTCCAGTGCTGCTAACTGAAGGATAGCTGATGAGGAAATGCGTCCCTTTTTTCTGTTGCTGTCTGCAGGGAAGGATGGCGGCAAGAGGATGGGGCTCAAGTTCGACCGGGTCAAGTGAGTTTTGCCTGCTCCTGGTTAATTTTCATTTCAGAGATTGTTCAGTTTATGCTCCTTTTTGGAGAAAATCCTGCTTATTGCAGCTTCTGCTGCACCTACTCTAGAAGTAACATGGAGTAGTGACACTGTTTGTTCATCCCAGTAGGCTTATTCTCTGATTGCCGGTTGGGCATTTTAGAGGGTCAACCTAAATCAGCTGTGCCTTTTTTTTTAAACCTAAATAAATCGAGTCTTGTCGTTCCCATGCCTTTGTGGCGGTAGATTGTATCATTGGGGATGAGTAGGTAAAGCAGAAGAAAGACAAGCTAGATTATCTGCTGTTGCATTATTCTAGTTGATTATAGTACCAATCGGCAAGCATCATTCAATTCTACGCATGCTGCCTCCCTCCACCAGAGAAGTAAATTATCGATTTAGTGAATAAGGATTCAGTTTTTTCAAGGACATCATATATATAGTGTTTGTTCATCCCAGTAGCGTTATTCTTTGATGGACGATTGCACATTTTAGAGGTTAAAGCTAAATAGATTATGCCTTTTCTGTGAAACCTGAACAATTTGTGCCTGGCCGTTCTAATGCTTTGTGGCGGTACATTGTATCATTGGGTATGTTGAGTAGGTAAAGCAGAGGAAAGACAAGCAAAACTATGTGGTGCTGGACTATGCTAGTTGATTGGATGCTAATTGGCAAGCATCATTCAGTCATACACTCGCTGTCTCCATCCATTGGAGAAGAAAATTATTGATTTGCTGAATAGGGGTTCAGGTTTTTCAAGTACACCATTGATTGGATCCATAGCAGACTTAATGAGACTATTTGCTAAAGATATGCCATGCTGTTTTTTGCGCCTGCCCTGCAAGACCACATGATACTATACAGCTATAGTGACACCATACAACTATACTTCTGTTGTAGGTACTGGCTATCTGTTGGGGCACAGCCATCAGACCCCGTGCAGCGTATCCTCTTCCGTGCCGGTGTTCTGCCACCACCACCGTTGCTAGCCATGGGCCGGAAGGGTGGACATCGTGACAGGAACCCCATTCATCCGATGACTGGCCGTCCCTTGGACCTTGAGGGTGTCACGATTGTCGATGATCCTAATGCTGCTGAAGGTGATGCTGAAGCATCTACAGAACCTTCGTTGGAGGCGTGATAGATTTTCTGTTCTGGCCTATGGAGTGCTGCTGCAAGATAAAATAATTTGTTTGTTGTGCTTCTGATAAGATTATGAACACGTAGTGTACGATATGCAACAATCTTGTCATGTAACTCTGCTTTGTTAGGCTTTGCTGCACCATGGGTTATCCGGCCGTCTCCAGTCTACTATGTCGTGTCCTAATATGATTCCTTTTGAATGGATTATGCAATTTGCGTCTTGAATGAATTTCTGCATTCCTTTTGGATGCTGAAGTTGACAAATAATCTTCTCGTAAGGTGCTGAACTGGGTGCCCCGTAATCATCTGCGGAGAACCAACATATGCTTGATACTTGATAGTTATGTATGGTTATTCCTGCTGTGTGATCCAATCGATGCTTTATCTGATGTGGTTGCAAAGCTTACATATATTGCTTGATTGTGTAACTTAAAAAGGTACATCTTGTCTCGCGGCATCCTTGTGGATACCTGTGGCGTTTGTTTGTGATGATGTTCTCTTGTGTGATTCCTTCCTTGTATTGGTCTGTTGTCTCACTGCCATGAAAGGCATGCTGCCTCCTGGAAGCATCTTCAAAACAATTACTATGTCATGAGCTTCCCAAAATTCTGGACTTATTTAGCTGAAGGGCATGTCGTCATTATGTGGAACATTGTACTGTTTCAAGGGTTTGTACTTTGATTCCGATAATCAATATTAAAGAGCACACGGGAAATGTTCAGGACTGAATAAAAACATACTACTACCTCAACCTTAGTTTAAAACTGGGCCAGTTATTGTGGATCGGAGGAAGTAGTTTTATGTAAAATGTAAAAAAATGATTCGTTCTGTGTCTTAAATCCGGACTGCGAGTTGGTTTCAGGAAACGTCAGGTTTTTTTTTTTGTAAAAGGGAATTGATCAGCGTACGATGAATCTATGTACGATTCCCGTCCGACGCTATACTAATCCTCCATTGAATTGAACGGATGGCTCCCGTGCATTGTCGTACGAAAATCGTACAGAAACAGTCGTATGTATAGCAGCTCTCTTTGTAAAAATGGCACGACGGACGACAGAAGCAGTCGACGTTTTATTATTAGGGAGAGATAAGACGTTTTAGAGAACAGCGGTACTACCTCCGTCACACAGTATAAAAACGTGTTTGATACTATTTAATGTCAAAAACGCTCTTATATTATGGGACGGGAAGTAGTATATAATTTGAACAAACAGCTACGTATATAATTTGAACAAACAGCTACTCCGTAGGTATACTCAAAATACCTGTTTGGCATTCATGTTCAGTAAAAGAAAGAGCCATTTTACGTCACTGAAATGGCAGCAATGAAAAATCACAGAATTTTCATGCTCTTATCCTGAATGACACTTGTGATTTATAATGACACTATCTTCGTTTCTGCATTGGGCTGTGAGAGATGTGCCCTGTCCTGCCTGCCCGCCAGCTGAAACCTGCGCTCTGCCCAATTTGGCGCCATGGTTTGCATGAACAAGTTCAGACTGTACACCTCATCAAGGATATCTAGCCAAGTAATCCTTGAGACTCACAGAAGAGAGAAGAGAATGTTTGACCAGGAATCAAGGCATATTTCTCCTTTGGGTCTATCTAACTGCATGCCTATTTCTTCTTCCCTAGGCCACCCCCACCATGCTAAACCAACCTCACCAAGAAAAGCAAAGCTTTCTCTGAGACATGGTTGATGCCTTGATGGCAGCACTTCCCCTCACTCTCGTCCTCTTCTTTAAATCTTGTAAGCATCCTCGCAATGTCTTCTTTCTTTCCTCCGATCGAGACCCCATTTTCTCTTCTCCCGTCGACGACGACGTCGGCTGCCGGGGTTTTCCATAGCCAACTCACGCCATGGGAGAGCGGAGGCATCACTGCTGCAAGCTATGGCTCCTCGTGCTGGCACTGGCGCCGTGGCTCCACGCTTCGACGGGCGCGACGACGACGTTCACCATAGCCAACTACTGCGCCTACACGATATGGCCGGGCACGCTGGCCGGCTCCGGCACCCCGCAGCTGTCCACGACGGGGTTCGAGCTCGGGCCGGGCCAGACGGTGCGGCTCGCGGCGCCGGCGGGGTGGTCCGGGCGGATGTGGGCGCGGACCGGGTGCGTGTTCGACGCGGCCGGCGCCGGGGTGTGCCAGACCGGCGACTGCGGCGGGCGCATGGAGTGCCGCGGCGCCGGCGCCACGCCCCCGGCCACGCTCTTCGAGGTCACGCTGGGGAAGGGCGGCGGCGAGGACTTCTACGACGTGAGCCTCGTCGACGGGTACAACCTCCCCGTCGTCGCCATCCCGCGCGCGCTGCGCGGGCCCGGCGCGTGCAACGCCACCGGCTGCATGGCCGACCTCAACCGCTGTAAGCAGTCCAGTAAACATCTCCTGCATGCTATGCTATGCTAGCGTTGCGCGCCATTGCCGGCTCTGATGATCTGGGTGGATGGATGGAGCAGCGTGCCCGACGGAGCTGCAGGTGAACTGCGGCGACGGCGGCGGCGCGATCGCGTGCCGGAGCGCGTGCGAGGCGTTCGGGCAGGACAGGTACTGCTGCAGCGGCGCCTACGGCACGCCGGCGGCGTGCCGGCCGACGTCCTACTCGTCCATCTTCAAGATGGCGTGCCCGCGCGCCTACAGCTACGCCTACGACGACAGCACCAGCACCTTCACCTGCAGCGCCGACGACTACACCGTCGCCTTCTGCCTCCCGGCCTCCGGGTCAGCTCATCAAAACCGCAGCAAACAATACATACACGACGCGCGTGTGGACTGCGTGGCTAGCTAACATCATCGTCATTGATCGGCTATCCGCTGCAGGATAAAGGAGTCGGACGCCGTGTTCCTCGGCGCGCAGATCGCCGGCGGCCGCGGCACCGGTGCTGCCGAAGGCAACGATATGGCGCCGCCGGCGTACGGCAGCGGTGGCGCGGGCGCTTATGCGCCGCCGGCGTACGACAGCTACAACGGTGGTGGAGCAGGAGGCGCCTACCTGCCGCCGGTTTACAACTATGGACGCGGCGGCGATCGCATACCGCCGGCGATGAGGAGCTCGTCCGCTTGCATCACGACGGCGACGACGACGTACATCAGGCCGTGGCTTCCGCTGCTTCTGCTGATCCTCTACTTTGCCTGACCGTGTGTCTGTTGCCCGCTGCGCACGTCGACGAGCTCGTGACAGCTTAAGCTGGCTGTGGGTTTAACGCAGCCTGGCAGCAAAGAAGAGACGGACGTACGGGTCGATCGAGAAGGGCTCTTCATTCATTCATGCGTTGGATGTTTGCACGATCCAGTGTGACTCTTCGTTGCTATTATTAGATGTTTGCAGAATTCCAACTTACCATTCCATGTTAGTTTATTCATTACGTAGTTAGAGTAATTATTATTACTACTACTGGAGTAGATGGTGGGCAACTGACTGTAAAGACCGGATCCGTTTTACTCTCATTGTTTCAGTTAGGATTTAATTAATTAGTTTAATTAGGGAAATCTCTGTTTATGGAACCGACAACGGTTTTCCTCCCGAGAAGTCACGTCCCTAATCTAACGGACGCGTCCCTCTATTCCCTTCTCCTGTAACAGTCGCGTCTGTGCGACGTGTCCTTTTCAGGGGTATATATTTGTACATCATCGCTATCAATAAAAATCAATCGTTACTGTTCATTAACACGTTATCACGCACGTCTCTCCCGCGAGAGCAACAGGCCACCCACAGAACTCGTCGGAGAAGGGTGTCGTCCCTCGCCTCCCTTCTCCTTGGTCTTCTCTGGGAAGAAGGGCGCCGTCGCTTCCTTGCCGAGCAGCGCCGTCGGTTCGTCCGCCATCGATGGGGGCCACCACCAGTAGTTTCTGGCCTTGGAATTAATCGCCGCCAGAACTTCGCTGGACGACGCCGCCACGTCGTGGCCGCTGGACGACGACGCCACGCCACATCGGTGAACCGACGCCTGGCCACGCCGGTGGATGCGCCAGAGCCTGGACTCGCTGCTCCCTCCACTCCACGGTGGTGCCGTGTGCACGGGTATGGCACGTGCCCCACTTGCTCCATTGGCACACGCCTGCCGTCACCAACGCCAGCAGAGGAGCAGGAGCGGGAGATCACCGTCGACGTACCTGCACGCGGCTACAGTCCGGATCCGACGCGCATCGCCAGCGTCGGGGGTGATGGCCTCGTCTTCATCCCGACCCCAGGAAGAGCCATGGCCACCACAGGCGCGGTTACCTCTGCCGGAGCGGGTGGCAGCGCTGGACCGGTCATTGCAGGGGCAAGCAGCGCCCCATGGGCGTTTGGCCGCTCCGCTGCTCCTTTCGGCGAACAGGGTCCTCTCCTCTTCGGCACAGGAGGGACGCCCGCCTCGGACGTCGCCGGCACGAGCGGCAACGCGGGTCTGCCAGACACCGGAGCCAGCCGCCGTCTCCTCTTCGGGCACTCTGTCGCCGCCGTCGACTGTCGTCCTGGACGCCGTCCGGGAGCATGGAACCCGATGTCACTCGGCCTCGCCAATGTCCAGAATGGAGTGGATATCCCCGACTACACCCCCTCGTCGGACGAGGAGGACTTCGCTCCTCGACCGCCGGCGGCTCGCCGGTGAACGCTCGTGTGGGGCGGCGGCAGGGACAGGGGGTGGGTGGCGCCGCTTGGAAATGGATTTGAGGGCGGTAGGGGAAACCCTAACCGTCGCCCCCTTTTGCGCAGAGAGAAAAGCGGCGCCGGGCCAAGTGGGCCGAAAGGCTAGATGGGCTGCCCCTGGTTCTGATGGGAAAATAAGCGAAAAAGAAAAAGAAAAACGAAAGTTGGTTTGGGCCTCTTTGTGTGCGACCCAGAACTATTTTTTCCGTTTTTCTTTTCTGTTTAGTTCTTTAACTAGCAGTTTAAAGTTGTGTGTTGTTATTTAGTAGTTTGTGTAAATTACTATACTATATTGTTCAGTAATTAGTGTATATTACTGTATTGTACAAGCACAATGTATGTCAACGTATATGTTCCGGCAATTTGGCAATTGCTATATGTTGATCAATTTACATGCATTGTTTTATTTACAATGCAATTAATTTGCTATGAGAGTAAATTAATAAGCATGATTATTGCATGCAGGATATGGCTGACATATCTAAAAAAGAATTTGCTGAACTTGCCGTCGATGGTTCTAACTATTTGACATGGGCAATGGATGTCAAAATCAATTTGACGGCCAAGGGACTCAATTCCGCCATAACCACACCTGCCCAAGGGACTTCGTCCATAACAGACATAACTAGGTATTCAACATGCACTTCATTCGACATCGTCTTCACCCTGACCTAAAGACAGAGTATCTGATGGAGGAGAACCCTCTGACACTCTGGAACTCCTTAAAAGAGAGGTATGATCAACAAAGGGTGGTGATGTTGCCTGAAGCGCAACGGGAATGGGCGCTAGTCCGATTCCAAGACTTTAAGTCTGTAGCTGCATACAATTCTGTTGTTCATAAGATCAACTCCAAGTTAAGATTCTGTAATAGTGCAGTTTCTGATGCTGATCTTATTGAAAAGACACTTTCTACTTTCCATCCTTCTATGAGGATACTTGCTGAACAATACCGTCAGCAAAGTATAAGAAGTATTCTGAGTTGATTTACTCGGTGCTTCAGGCAGAGAAGCACAATGAGCTTCTTGAGAAGAACAATTTGGCTCGTCCAACAGGAACGATGCCTCTGCCTGAATCACACTTCAACTCTAAGAATACTCAAAAGTTCAATGGTTCCAACAAGAACCATAGGACATTCAATGGAAAGTGGAAGCGTAATGAGAAGCAAAATAAGAATGGAGTCCAAAAGGGCAAAGGTTCTTTCAAGAAAAATGAAAGGACTAGCAACACTGGTTGTTTTAGGTGTGGTTGTAAAGGACATATTGCAAAGAAGTGTGACACTTCGAACCATTTGGTGGAATTGTACCAACAGTCACTTGGAAAGGGCAAGAAGGCTCAGGGGAACCAGTATGAAGCACACTTCACTGGAAATGAAGATGGTACCCCTACGGTTGATGGTTCTCGAGATGATTCTCTGAACATGGACAACCAGAAGCAGAATCAGCAAATGGAAGATCCAATACTAGATGTCGATGACATGCTAGTGGAATTTGGTTCTAGTGACATATTTGGAGACCAGATTTAGTCTCATTTGTCTAAGTATTGTAATAATGTTATTAGACATATTACATGTGTTGTAAAATAAGTTATATCCTTAGACATAATGTGTTAGCTATGTCGTGTGACATAGGGCTTTTAATAAGTACAAGACATATATAGTTTGTAATGTATGTACTGATTCTATATGAGTTTGATTATATACTGAACTTTGTTCTTTTACTCTATAGAACTTCAAGGAATAATACAATGGAGGAGGAAATGTGTTTGGTGGATAGTGGATCTACTAACACGATACATAGGGAGATGAAGTATTTCCAGACACTCAAGAAGAGTAATGGAAGTTGTTGGGGAACGTCGCATGGGAAACAAAAATTTCCTACGCGCACGAAGACCTATCATGGTGATGTCCATCTACGAGAGGGGATGAGTGATCTACGTACCCTTGTAGATCGTACAGCAGAAGCGTTAGAGAACGCGGTTGATGTAGTGGAACGTCCTCACGTCCCTCGATCCGCCCCGCGAACAATCCCGCGATCAGTCCCACGATCTAGTACCGAACGGACGGCACCTCCGCGTTCAGCACACGTACAGCTCGACGATGATCTCGGCCTTCTTGATCCAGCAAGAGAGACGGAGAGGTAGAAGAGTTCTCCGGCAGCGTGACGGCGCTCCGGAGGTTGGTGATGATCTTGTCTCAGCAGGGCTCCGCCCGAGCTCCGCAGAAACGCGATCTAGAGGAAAACTTATGGAGGTATGTGGTCGGGCAGCCGTGAGAAAGTCGTCTCAAATCAGCCCTAATACCTCAGTATATATAGGAGGGAGGGGGAGGGAAGAGGCAGCCTCAAACCCTCAAGGTTTGGCCGAAATTGGAGGTGGAGGAGTCCTACTCCAATCCTACTTGGAGTAGGATTCCACCTTCCCACTTGGAAACTCTTTCCACCTTGTGTTTTTTCCTTCTCAAACCTTATGGGCCTTAGTGGGAACTTATTCCAGCCCACTAGGGGCTGATTTATCTCTTCCCATAGCCCATGAGACCCCTTGGGGCGTGACACCCCTCCCGATGGTCCCCGGCACCCCTCCCGGCACTCCCGGTACACTACCGATGAGCCCGAAACTTTTCCGGTAATGCACGAAAACCTTCCGGTAACCAAATGAGGTCATCCTATATATCAATCTTCGTTTCCGGACCATTCCGGAAACCCTCGTGACGTCCGTGATCTCATCCGGGACTCCGAACAACATTCGGTAACCAACCATATAACTCAAATACGCATAAAACAACGTCGAACCTTAAGTGTGCAGACCCTGCGGGTTCGAGAACTATGTAGACATGACCCGAGAGACTCCCCGGTCAATATCCAATAGCGGGACCTGGATGCCCATATTGGATCCTACATATTCTACGAAGATCTTATCGTTTGAACCTCAGTGCCAAGGATTCATATAATCCCGTATGTCATTCCCTTTGTCCTTCGGTATGTTACTTGCCCGAGATTCGATCGTTAGTATCCGCATACCTATTTCAATCTCGTTTACCGGCAAGTCTCTTTACTCGTTCCGTAATACAAGATCCCACAACTTACATTAAGTTACATTGCTTGCAAGGCTTGTGTGTGATGTTGTATTACCGAGTGGGCCCCGAGATACCTCTCCGTTCACACGGAGTGACAAATCCCAGTCTTGATCCATACTAACTCAACTAACACCTTCGGAGATACCTGTAGAGCATCTTTATAGTCACTCAGTTACGTTGCGACGTTTGATACACACAAAGCATTCCTCCGATGTCAGTGAGTTATATGATCTCATGGTCATAGGAATAAATACTTGACACGCAGAAAACAGTAGCAACAAAATGACACGATCAACATGCTACGTCTATTAGTTTGGGTCTAGTCCATCACATGATTCTCCTAATGATGTGATCCCGTTATCAAGTGACAACACTTGCCTATGGCCAGGAAACCTTGACCATCTTTGATCAACGAGCTAGTCAACTAGAGGCTTACTAGGGACAGTGTTTTGTCTATGTATCCACACAAGTATTGTGTTTCCAATCAATACAATTATAGCATGGATAATAAACGATTATCATGAACTAAGAAATATAATAATAACTAATTTATTATTGCCTCTAGGGCATATTTCCAACAGAAGTGTCATGACAATTGCTGGTCGAGACACGGTGATTGTTGGTTCTGGTCAAACTACAATTACACTCCCTATGGGTACTAAATTGATAATCCAGGATACTCTACTGTATCCAGATTCTATATTTCCAAAGATAAATTTTGACCGCTGCTAGTGATTCAATCATGGATCACTCTCTGTACCCTCAACAGACTTTGAGTCAAGGCACACATCAGGTGCGGTACACAGCATGGCATACTTTAGATTCTACGGCTAAGGCATAGAAGACGACCTTCGTCTATTCTCTTTATTCTGCCGTGGTCGGGTTTTGAGTCTTACTCAAATTCACACCTCACAACGCAACCAAGAACTCCTTCTTTGCTGATCTATTTTGAACTCTTTCAAAAACTTGTCAAGGCATGCATCTTGTTGAAACTTCTATTAAGCGTTTTCGATCTATCTCCATAGATCTTTGATGCTCAACGTTCAAGTAGCGTAATCCAGGTACTCCTTTGAAAAATTCTTTCAAACAACCTTGTATGCTTTACAGAAATTCTACATTACTTCTGATCCACAATATGTCAACCACATATACCTATCAGAAATTCTATAGTGCTCCCACTCACTTCTTTGGAAATACAAGTTTCTCATAAACCTTGTACACACCCAAAATCTTTGATCATCTCATCAAAGTGTATATTCCAACTCCGAGATGCTTGCACCAGTCCATTGAAGGATCACTGGAGCTTGCATACTTGCTAGTATCTTTAGGATCGACAAAACCTTCTCGTTGTATCACATACAATGTTTGCTCAAGGAAACCGTCGAGAAAACAATGTTTTGACATCCTACGTGCAATATTTCATAAATAATGCATCAACAACTAACATAATTCTAACAGACCTTTAGCATCGCTACGAGTGAGAAAGTCTCATCATAGTCAACTGTTTGATCTTGTCGAAAACATCTTTGCGACAAGTCGAGCTTTTCTTAATAGTGACTTATCACCATCATCGTCTGTCTTCTTTTAAAGATCCATCTTTACTCAATAGTCTTATGACCATCAAGTAGTTCTTTCAAAGTCTACACTTTGTTTTCATACATGGATCCTCTCTCGGATTTCATGGCTTCCAGCCATTTGTCGGAATCTGGGCCCACCATCGCTTTCTCCATAACTCGTAGGTTCACTGTTGCTCAACAACATGACCTCCAAGACAGGGTTACCGTACTACTCTGTAGCAGTACGCGACCTTGTCGACCTACGTGGTTTGTAGTAACTTGATTCGAAGCTCAATGATCACCATCATCAGCTTCCACTTCAATTGGTGTAGGCGCCACAGGAACAACTTCCTATGCCCTGCTACACACTGGTTGAAGTGATGGTTCAATAACCTCATCAAGTTCTACTACCCTCCCACTCAATTCTTTCGAGAGAAACCTTTCCTCGAGAAAGGATCTGTTTCTAGAAACAAACACTTTGCTTTCGGATCTGAGATAGGAGATGTACCCAACTGTTTTGGATATCCTATGAAGATGCATTTATCCGCTTTGGGTTCGAGCTTATCAGACTGAAACTTTTTCACATAAGTGTCGAAGCCCCAAACTTTCAAGAAACGACAGTTTAGATTTCTCTAAACCTCAGTCTATACTGTGTCATCTCAACGGAAATACGCGGTGCCCTATTTAAAGTGAATGCGGTTGTCTCTAATGCATAACCCATAAACGATAGTGGTAATTCGATAAGAGACATCACAGCATGCACCATACTAAATAGTGTGTGGCTATGACGTTCAGACACATCATCACACTATGATGTTTCAGGTGGCATGAACTGTGAAACAATTTCCACATTGTCTTAACTGTGTACCAAAAACTCGTAACTCAGATATTCATTTCTATGATCATATCGTAGAGAGTTCATCCTCTTGTTACGACGAACTTCACTCTGAAACGGAATTGAACTTTTCAGTATTTCAGACTTGTGATTCATTAAGTAAATACTCCTGTATCTACTCAAGTCGTCAGTGAAGTAAGAACATAATGATATCCACTGCGTGCCTCAGCACTCATTGGACTGCATACATCAAAATGTATCACTTCCAACAAGTTACTATCTTGTTTCATCTCAATGAAAACAAGGCCTTGCTCATGTGGTATGATTTGCATGTCACTAGTGATTCGCAATCAGGTGAGTAAAGATCCATCAGCATGGACCCTCTTCATGCAATTTATACTAACATGACTCAAGCGGCAGTGCCACAAGTAAGTGGTACTATCATCATTAACTCGTATCTTTTGGCACCAATGTGTAACACTACAATCGAGATTCAATAAACCATTGAAGGTGATTATTCAAGCAAATAGAGTAACCATTATTCTCTTTGAATGAATAATCGTATTGCAATAAACACGATCCAATCATGTTCATGCCTAACGCAAGCACCAAATAACAATTATTTAGGTTCAACACCAATCCCGATGGTAGAGGGAGCGTGCGACGTTTGATCATATCAACCTTGGAAACACTTCCAACACGTATCGTCACCTCGCCTTTAGCTAGTCTCCGTTTATGTCGTAGCTTTCATTTCGCGTTACTAATCACTTAGCAACCGAACCGGTATCCAATACCCTTGTGCTACTAGGAGTACTAGTAAAGTACACATCAACATTATGTATATCAAATATACTTCTCTCGACTTTTGCCAGCCTTCTTATCTACCAAGTATCTAGAGTTGCTCCGCCTCAGTGACTGTTCCCCTTATTACAGAAGCACTTAGTCTCGGGTTTGGGTTTAATCTTGGGTCTCTTCATTAGCGCAGCAACTGTTTTGCCGTTTCACGAAGTATCCCTTCTAGCCCTCGCCTTTCTTGAAACTTAGTGGTTTTCCAAACCATCAACTATTGATGCTCCTTCTTGATTTCTACTTTCGCAGTGTCAAACGTCGCGAATCGCTCAAGGATCATTGTATCTATCCTTGATATGTTATAGTTCATCACGAAGCTCTCAAAGCTTGGTGGCAGTGACTTTTGGAGAACCATCACTATCTCATCTGGAAGATTAGCTCCCACTTGATTCAAGTGATTGTCGTACTCAGACAATCTGAGCACACGCTCAACGATTGAGCTTTTCTCCTTTACTTTGTGGTCAAAGAATTTTGTTGGAGGTATCGTACCTCTTAACAAGGGCACAAGCATGAAATCACAATTTCATCTCTTTAGAACATCACTTATGTTCCGTGACGTTTAAAACGTTTTCGGTGCCTTGCTTCTAAGCCATTAAGTACTTTGCACTGAACTATCGTGTAGTCATCAGAAACGTG
Organism: Hordeum vulgare subsp. vulgare; assembly: GCF_904849725.1. Taxonomy (NCBI): domain Eukaryota; kingdom Viridiplantae; phylum Streptophyta; class Magnoliopsida; order Poales; family Poaceae; genus Hordeum; species Hordeum vulgare. The sequence goes on from NC_058522.1 coordinate 483,469,158, forward strand.
TATGTCGGATGTTCACAGCATCCACAGACGACGCTCGAGGTGCAGCACACCGAGTGGTGCATTAAGGACATAAGCCTTCTGCGCAGCAACGAGGACAATCCTCGGTTTTACAGACTCAGTCTGCAAAGTTTGCTACTATCAATTTTCAACTAAATTTTCTCTAGGAACATAAAAAAACAGTAGAGCTATAGCGCAAGCTACATCGTAATTCGCAAAGACCATTAGACTATGTTCATGACAATTAGTTCAATTAATCATATTACTTAAGAACTCCCACTCAAAAAGTACATCTCTCTAGTCATTTGAGTGGTACATGATCCAAATCCACTATCTCAAGTCCGATCATCACGTGAGTCGAGAATAGTTTCAGTGGTAAGCATCCCTATGCTAATCATATCAACTATACGATTCATGCTCGACCTTTCGGTCTCATGTGTTCCGAGGCCATGTCTGCACATGCTAGGCTCGTCAAGCTTAACCCGAGTGTTCTGCGTGTGCAACTGTTTTGCACCCGTTGTATGTGAACGTTGAGTCTATCACACCCGATCATCACGTGGTGTCTCGAAACGAAGAACTGTCGCAACGGTGCACAGTCGGGGAGAACACAACTTCGTCTTGAAATTTTAGTGAGAGATCACCTCATAATGCTACCGTCGTTCTAAGCAAAATAAGGTGCATAAAAGGATTAACATCACATGCAATTCATAAGTGACATGATATGGCCATCATCACATGCTTCTTGGTCTCCATCACCAAAGCACCGGCACGATCTTCTTGTCACCGGCGCCACACCATGATCATCCATCAACGTGTTGCCATCGGGGTTGTCGTGCTACTTATGCTATTACTACTAAAGCTACATCCTAGCAAAATAGTAAACGCATCTGCAAGCACATATGTTAGTATAAAGACAACCCTATGGCTCCTGCCGGTTGCCGTACCATCGACGTGCAAGTCGATATTTCTATTACAACATGATCATCTCATACATCCAATATATCACATCACATCGTTGGCCATATCACATCACAATCATACCCTGCAAAAACAAGTTAGACGTCCTCTAATTTTGTTGTTTGCATGTTTTACGTGGTGACCATGGGTATCTAGTAGGATCGCATCTTACTTACGCAAACACCACAACGGAGATATATGAGTTGCTATTTAACCTCATCCAAGGACCTCCTCAGTCAAATCCGATTCAACTAAAGTTGGAGAAACCGACACTTGCCAGTCATCTTTGAGCAAAGGGGGTTACTCGTAACGATGAAACCAGTCTCTCGTAAGCGTACGAGTAATGTCGGTCCAAGCCGCTTCAATCCAACAATACCGCGGAATCAAGAAAAGACTAAGGAGGGCAGCAAAACGCACATCACCGCCCACAAAAACTTTTGTGTTCTACTCGAGGAGACATCTACGCATGAACCTAGCTCATGATGCCACTGTTGGGGAACGTCGCATGGGAAACAAAAATTTCCTACGCGCACGAAGACCTATCATGGTGATGTCCATCTACGAGAGGGGATGAGTGATCTACGTACCCTTGTAGATCGTACAGCAGAAGCGTTAGAGAACGCGGTTGATGTAGTGGAACGTCCTCACGTCCCTCGATCCGCCCCGCGAACAATCCCGCGATCAGTCCCACGATCTAGTACCGAACGGACGGCACCTCCGCGTTCAGCACACGTACAGCTCGACGATGATCTCGGCCTTCTTGATCCAGCAAGAGAGACGGAGAGGTAGAAGAGTTCTCCGGCAGCGTGACGGCGCTCCGGAGGTTGGTGATGATCTTGTCTCAGCAGGGCTCCGCCCGAGCTCCGCAGAAACGCGATCTAGAGGAAAACTTATGGAGGTATGTGGTCGGGCAGTCGTGAGAAAGTCGTCTCAAATCAGCCCTAATACCTCAGTATATATAGGAGGGAGGGGGAGGGAAGAGGCAGCCTCAAACCCTCAAGGTTTGGCCGAAATTGGAGGTGGAGGAGTCCTACTCCAATCCTACTTGGAGTAGGATTCCACCTTCCCACTTGGAAACTCTTTCCACCTTGTGTTTTTTCCTTCTCAAACCTTATGGGCCTTAGTGGGAACTTATTCCAGCCCACTAGGGGCTGATTTATCTCTTCCCATAGCCCATGAGACCCCTTGGGGCGTGACACCCCTCCCGATGGTCCCCGGCACCCCTCCCGGCACTCCCGGTACACTACCGATGAGCCCGAAACTTTTCCGGTAATGCACGAAAACCTTCCGGTAACCAAATGAGGTCATCCTATATATCAATCTTCGTTTCCGGACCATTCCGGAAACCCTCGTGACGTCCGTGATCTCATCCGGGACTCCGAACAACATTCGGTAACCAACCATATAACTCAAATACGCATAAAACAACGTCGAACCTTAAGTGTGCAGACCCTGCGGGTTCGAGAACTATGTAGACATGACCCGAGAGACTCCCCGGTCAATATCCAATAGCGGGACCTGGATGCCCATATTGGATCCTACATATTCTACGAAGATCTTATCGTTTGAACCTCAGTGCCAAGGATTCATATAATCCCGTATGTCATTCCCTTTGTCCTTCGGTATGTTACTTGCCCGAGATTCGATCGTTAGTATCCGCATACCTATTTCAATCTCGTTTACCGGCAAGTCTCTTTACTCGTTCCGTAATACAAGATCCCGCAACTTACATTAAGTTACATTGCTTGCAAGGCTTGTGTGTGATGTTGTATTACCGAGTGGGCCCCGAGATACCTCTCCGTTCACACGGAGTGACAAATCCCAGTCTTGATCCATACTAACTCAACTAACACCTTCGGAGATACCTATAGAGCATCTTTATAGTCACCCAGTTACGTTGCGACGTTTGATACACACAAAGCATTCCTCCGATGTCAGTGAGTTATATGATCTCATGGTCATAGGAATAAATACTTGACACGCAGAAAACAGTAGCAACAAAATGACACGATCAACATGCTACGTCTATTAGTTTGGGTCTAGTCCATCACATGATTCTCCTAATGATGTGATCCCGTTATCAAGTGACAACACTTGCCTATGGCCAGGAAACCTTGACCATCTTTGATCAACGAGCTAGTCAACTAGAGGCTTACTAGGGACAGTGTTTTGTCTATGTATCCACACAAGTATTGTGTTTCCAATCAATACAATTATAGCATGGATAATAAACGATTATCATGAACTAAGAAATATAATAATAACTAATTTATTATTGCCTCTAGGGCATATTTCCAACAGAAGTGTCATGACAATTGCTGGTCGAGACACGGTGATTGTTGGTTCTGGTCAAACTACAATTACACTCCCTATGGGTACTAAATTGATAATCCAGGATACTCTACTGTATCCAGATTCTACTCGTACCTTGCTGAGTTTTAAGGATATCCGCAAAAATGGTTTTCATGTGGAAACTAATGAAGAGAGTGGGGCTGAATGCCTACTCATAACTCAGCAAAAGGGATTTCGAAAGGAAATCCTTGAGAATCTGCCTTCTCTATCTTCTGGGTTGTATTATACATACATTAAACCAGAGACGCCTTTGGCGTACAAGATAGTTTTTCAGAATCTTGATAAGTTCAAGATTTGGCATGGTCGCCTAGGTCATCCTACTATTGGTATGATGAGAAAAATTATTGATGGTTCTGTTGGACACAACATAACGGATAGAAAGTTCCCAAAATCATCTGATTTTGTATGCATTGCATGTGCAACTGGGAAATTGATCACAAGGCCATCTTATGTGAAATTAAAGAATGAGCCACTTGATTTCCTTGAACATATTCAAGGAGATATTTGTGGTCTAATACAACCGTTATCTGGACCATTCAGATATTTCATGGTCCTAATTGATGCATCAACAAGATGGTCAAATGTGTGTCTACTGTCAACAAGGAACCATGCTTTTGCAAAGCTAATTGCTCAGATCATTAAATTGAGAGCAAATCATCTTGAGCATAGGATAAAAACCATCAGAATGGATAATGCTGCAGAATTCAGTTCTCGAGCATTTAATGATTACTGCCTAACTTTGGGCATTTCTGTGAAGCACTCAATACCTTATGTACATACCCAGAATGGTCTTGCGGAATCACTTATCAAGAGGATCAAGTTGATAGCAAGACCGCTCCTGCAGAATAGTAATTTTCCAGCTTCATGTTGGGGTCATGCAGTTTTACATGCTACAGAATTGATACAAATTCGACCAACTGCATATCATACGGTCTCCCCATTGCATTTAGTACGTGGAAACCAGCTAAGTATTTCCCATCTGCGACAATTCGGTTGCGCGGTATATGTACCGATCTCACCACCACAGCGTACATCAACGGGCCCTCATAGAAGAATGGGGATCTATATGGGGTACAATTCTCCATCAATCATTAAGTACCTGGAACCCCTGACAGGGGATTTGTATACAGCCCGGTACGCTGATTGCATTTTTTATAAGGACAATTTCCCGGCATTAGGGGGAGAGAATAACCACAAAGAATGCCGAGAAATAGATTGGGATGTGAAAGGCATCCAGTCCTTAGATCCACGTACGAATGAGTCTGAACTGGAGGTTAATAAGATTATAAATTTGCAAAATATTACAAATAATCTGCCAGATGCATTTACTGATTATAAAGGTGTCACAAAATCAAATGTTCCCGCTATGAATGTGCCAGAAAGAATAGATGTGACCCATAGATCTACTCAGCCACCTAAGAGGGGGAGGAATCTGGACACAAAGGACAAGCTTTGCAGAAGCGTCCAAGGGGAATGAGGAATCCTCAAAAGGTAAATGCAAATCAACAAAATGTTGATATTCAACCTAGGGTTGAAGGACACCTGAAGGATGTTGGACATCCAGAACCCAGCACGAGTGTGCACACAAATTTTGGTGTTGGGACATCGGAAGACCTTGATCCAATTGTTGAGGAAAATCACGAAGGATCAAAAGGTATTGATGAAATATCCATTAACTATATTGATTCAGGAGAATCATACAATAGAAAGACTACAATTGTCGACATTTATTTCGCCTCTAGAATTGCAGAAGGCCTTGATTTGGATTGCGAACCTAAGTCCATGGCAGAGTGCATCAAGCGCTCAGACTGGTCCAAATGGAAGGCAGCAATTGAGGATGAATTGCGCTCGCTCATAAAAAGAGGGGTATTTACTGCAGTAATACCTACTCCTCAGCATGTGTTCCCGGTGGGAGCAAAATGGGTTTTCGTTCGTAAGTGGAACGAGAACAATGAGGTGGTGAGATACAAGGCGAGGCTTGTAGCACAAGGGTTCACGCAGAGACCCGGCATCGATTATGATGAAACATACTCTCCAGTTATGAGTGGAACAACATTCCGATATTTAATATCACTGGCAGTGAAAATGAATTTGTCAATCCAGCTGATGGATGTTGTGACTGCATATCTATATGGGTCACTGGGTTCTGATATTTATATGAAAGTTCCTGAGGGAATGAAGCTTCCGAATCCAAAGGCTAATCGCAATATGTATTGCGTAAAGCTTCAGAAGTCATTGTATGGCTTGAAGCAGTCGGGAAGAATGTGGTATAACCGACTGAGTATATTCCTTCTTCAGAAGGGTTACTCAAATAACAATGATTGCCCATGTGTGTTTATTAAGAAATCTAAAAATGGATTTTGTATTATTTCTGTGTATGTGGATGATCTGAATATCACTGGGATTACACAAGAAATACATGAGGCAAGTAATCATCTTAAGACGGAGTTTGAGATGAAAGATCTAGGTAAGACTAAATTTTGTTTGGGCTTACAACTTGAACATCTTCCTTCGGGAATACTAGTTCATCAGTCTGCTTATATCCAAAAGATTCTTGAGAAATTTAATATGGATAAAGCATATCCATCGAAAACACCAATGGTTGTTAGATCTCTTGATAAAGATAAAGACCCATTTAGACCTAAGGGTGATGATGAAGAGGTATTAGGACCTGAGTTTCCTTACCTCAGTGCTATTGGAGCACTAATGCATCTAGCAAACTGCACCAGGCCTGATATATCATTTGCAGTAAATTTATTGGCTAGATTCAGTGCATCACCAACAAAGAGGCATTGGGTTGGTGTGAAGAACATTTTCAGATATCTTCAAGGCACCAAAGATCTTGGTTTGTTCTATCAGAAAAATCAAGATAGGACCATGGTGGGATATTGTGATGCTGGATACTTATCTGATCCCCATAATGCCAGATCACAGACTGGTTTTATCTTCTTGAGTGGAGGTATGGCCTTCTCTTGGAAGTCGACAAAACAAACTCTGGTGGCTACGTCCACGAATCATTCTGAAATTATTACTTTGTTTGAAGCATCATGTGAATGTGCATGGCTTCGCAGAATGATAAACTTTATCGAAAGTGCAAGTGGGATTGGATCATTAGAATCACCCACCATTATCTATGAAGATAATGTTGCATGCATTACACAAATGCAAACATGTTATATAAAGAGTAATATTACAAAGCATATTTCTCCTAAGTTATTTTATCCCCATGAGTTACAGGAAACTGGGGAGATAAATATTTTGCAAACGAAGTCACGTTATAATCTTACTGATTTGTTTACAAAGTAATTACCAAGTTCTTTATTTGAGAAGTACATCAATGGAATTGGTATGAAACGACTTCGAGACTTGCAAAGTTCAGGGGGAGTATATCCATGAATGATAATCTGTTTGTGATCCTCGGATCTTTGATATTGCACTCTTTTCCTGTTGGGGAACGTAGCATAAATTCAAAATTTTCCTACGCTTATTCAGATCTTCCTATGGAGAGACCAGCAACGAGAGAGGGGTAAGAGCATCTTCGTACCTTTGAAGATCGCTAAGCGGAAGCGTTGCTAGAATGCGGTTGATGGAGTCGTACTCGCAGCGATTCCGATCTAGTGCCGAACGACGGCACCTCCGCGTTCAACACACGTGCAGCCCGGTGACGTCTCCCGCACCTTGATCCAGCAAGGAGGAGGGAGAGGTTGGGGAAGAAGTCCAGCAACACGACGGCGTGGTGTCGGTGGAGAGACGAGGTCTCCCGGCAGGGCTTCGCCAAGCGCCGGCAGAGAGGAGGAGGAAGAAGTGCAGGGCTGCGCCGAGAGAGAGAGATTCAACCGTGTCTCAAACAGCCCCGAACCTCATCTATATATAGGGGGAGAGGGAGGGGGCGCAGCCCTTAGGGTTCCCACCCCTAAGGGGTGCGGCAGCCCTTAGATGGGAGAGGGGTGGCGGCCAGGGCAAGGGGGAGGGGTGGCGCACCCCTCTGGTGGGCCTAAGGCCCACCTTAGTTAGGGTTCCCCCTTTCCCCTTTTTTTCTGGTGCACATGGGCTGGGTGGGGGGCGCACCAGCCCACTTAGGGGCTGGTTCCCTTCCCCACTTAGCCCATCTAGCCTCCCGGGGTCGTCACCCCCTTTCGGTGGTCCCCCGGGACCACCTCCGGTGGTCCCAGTGGTCCCTGTACGTTACCGGTGATGCCCGAAACACTTCCGGTGTCCGAAACCATCCGTCCTATATATCAATCTTTACCTGCGGACCATTCCGGAGCTCCTCGTGACGTCCGGGATCTCATCCGGGACTCCAAACAACTTTCGGTAATCTCATACAACAATTCCCCATAACCCTAGCGCCATCGAACCTTAAGTGTGTAGACCCTACGGGTTCGGGAGACAGGCAGACATGACCGAGACACCTCTCTGGCCAATAACCATCAGCGGGGTCTGGATACCCATGGTGGCTCCCACTAGCTCCACGATGATCTCATCGGATGAACCACGATGTCAAGGATTCAATCAATCCCGTATACGATTCCCTTTGTCTGTCGGTATAGAACTTGCCCGAGATTCGATCGCCGGTATACCTATACCTTGTTCAATCTCGTTACCGGTAAGTCTCTTTACTCGTTCCGTAGCACGTCATCGTGTGACTAACTCCTTAGTCACATTGAGCTCATGATGATGTTCTACCGAGTGGGCCCAGAGATACCTCTCCGTCACACGGAGTGACAAATCCCGATCTCGATTCGTGCCAACCCAACAGACACTTTCGGAGGTACCCGTAGTGCACCTTTATAGTCACCCAGTTACGTTGTGACGTTTGATACACCCAAAGCACTCCTACGGTATCCGGGAGTTGCACAACCTCACGGTCGAAGGAAAAGATACTTGACACTAGAAAAGCATTAGCATACGAACAATACGATCTAGTGCTAGGCTTAGGATTGGGTCTTGTCCACCACATCATTCTCCCAATGATGTGATCCCGTTATCAATGACATCCAATGTCCATGATCAGGAAACCATGATCATCTATTGACTAACGAGCTAGCCAACTAGAGGCTTGCTAGGGACACATTGTGATCTATTCATTCACACATGTATTACTGTTTCCTGTTAATACAATTATAGCATAAACGATAGACGATTATCATGAACAAGGAAATATGATAACAACCATTTTATTATTGCCTCTAGGGCATATTTCCAACAGTCTCCCACTTGCACTAGAGTCAATAATCTAGTTACATTGTGATGTATCGAACACCCATAGCATTATGGTGCTGATCATGTTTTGCTCGTGGAAGAGGTTTAGTCAACGGGTCTGCAATATTCAGATCCGTGTGTACTTTACAAATATCTATCACTCCACTCTGGACATGGTCCTGGATGGAGTTGTAGCGGCGCTTGATGTGCTTCGTCTTCCGGTGAAACCTGGGCTCCTTGGCTATGGCAATGGCTCCAGTGTTATCACAGAAGAGTGTCATAGGACCCGACGCGCTTGGAACCACTCCAAGGTCGGTGATGAGCTCCTTCATCCAAATTCCTTCATGAGCCGCTTCTGAAGCAGCTATGTACTCCGCTTCACATGTAGATGCTGCCACGACTTCTTCCTTGCTGCTGCACCAGCTCACTGCCCCACCATTCAACACATATACGTATCCGGTTTGTGACTTAGAGTCATCCGGATCTGTGTCGAAGCTAGCGTCGACGTAACCCTTTATGACGAGCTCTTCGTCACCTCCATAAACGAGAAACATTTCCTTAGTCCTTTTCAGGTACTTAAGGATATTCTTGACCGCTGTCCAGTGTTCCGCACCGGGATTACTTTGGTACCTCCCTACCAAGCTTATCGCAAGGTTTATATCAGGTCTGGTACACAGCATGGCATACATTAGAGAGCCCACGGCTGAAGCGTAGGGGACAGAACCCATCTTCTCTCTATCTGCTGCCGTGGTCGGCGACTGAGTCTTACTCAATCTCATACCTTGCAAAACTGGCAAGAACCCTTTCCTTGAGTTTTCCATATTGAACTTCTTCAATATCTTGTCAAGGTATGTACTTTGCGAAAGACCTATGAGGCGTCTCGATCTATCTCTATAGATCTTGATGCCTAATATGTATGCAGCTTCTCCAAGGTCCTTCATTGAAAAACTCTTGTTCAAATAGGCCTTTATGCTCTCCAACATCTCTATATCATTCCCCATCAATAATATGTCATCCACATATAGTACGAGGAAAGCTACAGAGCTCCCACTCACTTTCTTGTACAGACAGGCTTCTCCGTAAACCTGTATGAACCCAAACGCTTTAATCACCTCATTAAAGCGAATGTTCCAACTCCGAGATGCTTGCACCAGCCCATAGATGGAGCGCTGGAGCTTGCACACTTTGTTAGCACCCTTAGGGTCGACAAAACCTTCTGGTTGCATCATATACAACTCTTCCTTAAGGTTCCCGTTAAGGAACGCTGTTTTGACGTCCATTTGCCAAATTTCATAATCATAAAAGGCGGCAATTGCTAACATGATTCGGACTGATTTCAGCTTTGCTACGGGAGAGAAAGTCTCTTCGTAGTCAACTCCTTGAATTTGTCGAAAACCCTTTGCGACAAGTCGAGCTTTGTAAACGGTTACATTACCGTTTGCATCAGTCTTCTTCTTGAAGATCCATTTATTTTCTATGGCTCGCCGGTCATCGGGCAAGTCCACCAAAGTCCATACTTTGTTCTCATACATGGATCCTATCTCGGATTTCATGGCCTCAAGCCATTTGTTGGAATCCGGGCCCGCCATCGCTTCTTCATAGTTCGAAGGTTCACCGTTGTCTAACAACATGATTTCCATCACTGGGTTGCCGTACCACTCTGGTGCGGTGCGTACCCTTGTGGACCTTCGCTGTTCAGTAGTAACTTGATCCGAAGCTTCATGATCATCATCATTAACTTCCTCTTCAGTCGGTGTAGGCACCACAGGAACAACTTCTTGCGCTGCGCTACTTTCCTGTTCGAGAGGGGGTGTAATTACCTCATCAAGTTCTACCTTCCTCCCACTTACTTCTTTCGAGAGAAACTCTTTCTCTAGAAAGGATCCGTTCTTGGCAACAAGGGTTTTACCTTCGGATCTAAGATAGAAGGTATACCCAATAGTTTCCTTAGGGTATCCTATGAATACACATTTCTCCGCTTTGGGTTCGAGCTTTTCTGGTTGAAGTTTCTTCACATAAGCATCACAGCCCCAAACTTTAAGAAACGACAACTTAGGTTTCTTGCCAAACCACAGTTCATACGGTGTCGTCTCAACGGATTTAGACGGTGCCCTATTTAAAGTGAATGCTGCAGTTTCTAATGCGTATCCCCAAAATGATAGCGATAAGTCGGTGAGAGACATCATAGATCGTACCATATCTAATAAAGTGCGATTACGACATTCAGACACTCCGTTGCGCTGCGGTGTGCCAGGCGGCGTTAGTTGTGAAACGATTCCACACTTCCTTAGGTGTGTGCCAAACTCGCGACTCAAATATTCTCCTCCACGATCAGATCGTAGACATTTAATTTTTCTGTCACGTTGATTCTCAACCTCACTCTGAAATTCCTTGAACTTTTCAAACGTCTCAGATTTGTGCTTCATCAAGTAGATATACCCATACCTACTCAAATCATCGGTGAGAGTGAGAACATAACGATAACCACCGCGAGCTTCAACGTTCATTGGACCACACACATCAGTATGTATTATTTCCAATAAGTCGGTTGCTCTCTCCATTATTCTTGAGAATGGAGTCTTAGTCATCTTGCCCATGAGGCACGGTTCGCATGTGTCAAATGATTCAAAGTCAAGAGACTCTAATAGTCCATCAGTATGGAGCTTCTTCATGCGTTTAACACCGATATGACCAAGGCGGCAGTGCCACAAGTATGTGGGACTATCATTATCAACTTTGCATCTTTTGGTACTCACACTATGAATATGTGTAACGTCACGATCGAGATTCATCAAGAATAAACCATTCACCAGCGGAGCATGACCATAAAACATATCACTCATATAAATAGAACAACCATTATTCTCTGACTTAAATGAGTAGCCATCTCGCATTAAGCAAGACCCTGATACAATGTTCATGCTTAAAGCTGGTACTAAATAACAATTATTAAGGTTTAAAACTAATCCCGACGGTAGATGTAGAGGTAGCGTGCCGACGGCGATCACATCGACCTTTGAACCCTTCCCGACGCGCATCGTCACCTCGTCCTTGGCCAGTCTCCGCTTATTCCGCAGTTCCTGCTTTGAGTTGCAAATGTGAGCAACAACACCGGTATCAAATACCCAGGAGCTACTACGAGCGCTGGTAAGGTACACATCAATAACATGTATATCACATATACCTTTAACGTTGCCGGCCTTCTTGTCCGCTAAGTATTTGGGGCAGTTCCGCTTCCAGTGACCCTTTCCCTTGCAATAGAAGCACTCAGTCTCAGGCTTGGGTCCGTTCTTTTTCTTCTTCCCGGCATCTGGCTTACCGGGCGCGGCAACAGCTTTGCCGTCTTTCTTGAAGTTCTTCTTACCCCTGCCTTTCTTGAAACTAGTGGTCTTGTTGACCATCAACACTTGATGCTCCTTCTTGATTTCTACTTCTGCAGACTTGAGCATCGAGTACAACTCGGGAATGGTTTTCTCCATCCCTTGCATGTTGTAGTTAAGCACAAAGCCTTTGTAGCTTGGTGGGAGAGACTGGAGGATTCTGTCAATGATAGCATCATCCGGAAGTTCGACTCCAAGTGAAGTCAGACGACCGTGTAACCCAGACATTTTGAGTATGTGCTCACTGACAGAATTGTTCTCCTCCATCTTACAGCTGAAGAACTTGTCGGAGACTTCATATCTCTCGACACGGGCATGAGCTTGAAAAACTAGCTTCAGCTCTTGGAACATCTCATATGCCCCGTGTTGCTCAAAACGTCTTTGGAGCCCCGTTTCTAGACTGTATAACATGCCACACCTGACCAGAGAGTAGTCATCACTCCGCGCTTGCCAGACGTTTAGAATGTCCTGGGCTGCTGCGGGAGCGGGAGGGTCACCTAGCGGCGCATTAAGGACATAAGCCTTTTTACTTGCTTCAAGGATGAGCTTCAGGTTGCGAACCCAGTCCGCATAGTTGCTACCATCATCTTTCAGCCTTTTTACTTGCTTCAAGGAATGCGTTGAAGTTGAGGTTGACGTTGGACATCTACAATATTTGTAAAGACAACTTTTAGACTAAGTTCATGACAATTAAGTTCATTTAATCAAATTAAGTATGAACTCCCACTTAAATCGACATCCCTCTAGTCATCTAAGTGATACATGATCCATGTTGACTAACCCGTGTCCGATCATCACGTGAGACGAACTAGTCACCATGGTGAGCAACTTCATGCTGATCGTATTCAACCATACGACTCATGTTCGACCTTTCGGTCTCTTTTATTCGAGGTCATGTCTGTACATGCTAAGCTCGTCGAGTCAACCTAGGTGTTTCGCGTGTGTAAATCTGGCTTACACCCGTTGTATGCGAACGTTAGAATCTATCACACCCGATCATCACGTGGTGCTTCGAGACAACGAACCTTCGCAACGGTGCACACTTATGGGAATATGTTCTCGAAATTTTAAGAGGGATCATCTTATTATGCTACCGTCGTTTTAAGCAATAAGATGTAAAACATGATAAACATCACAATGCAATCATATAGTGACATGATATGGCCATTATCATCTTTGCTCTTTCGATCTCCATCTTCAGGCATCGCATGATCATCATCGTCACCGGCGTGACACCATGATCTCCGTCATCATGATCTCCATCATCGTGTCTCCGTGAAGTCGTCACGCCAACTACTACTATCACTACTACTATGGCTAACCGTTAGCAATGAAGTAAAATAGTAAGCACATGGCGTTGCATCTCATAGAATAAATTAAGACAACTCCTATGGCTCCTGCCGGTTGTCATACTCATCGACATGCAAGTCGTGAAACCTATTACAATAACATGATCATCTCATACATCATACATGCAACATCACAACTTTGGCCGTATCACATCACATGTCAAACCCTGCAAAAACAAGTTAGACGTCCTCTAATTGTTGTTGCAAGTTTTACGTGGCTGATTTGGGTTTCTAGCAAGAACGCCTTCTTACCTACGTGACAGCCACAACGATGATATGCCAAAGCTATTTACCCTTCATAAGGACCCTTTTCATCAAATCCAATCCGACTAGAGTAGGAGAGACAGACACCCGCTAGCCACCTTTATGCACGATGTGCATGTCTGTCGGTGGAACCAGTCTCACGTCGTACGTGTAAGGTCGGTCCGGGCCGCTTCATCCCACAATACCGCCGGAAAAGAATAAGACTAGTAACGGCAAGCAAATTGACAAACCATCGCCCACAACTTTTGTGTTCTACTCGTGCATAGAATCTACGCATAGAAAACCTGGCTCGGATGCCACTGTTGGGGAACGTAGCATAAATTCAAAATTTTCCTACGCTTATTCAGATCTTCCTATGGAGAGACCAGCAACGAGAGAGGGGTAAGAGCATCTTCGTACCTTTGAAGATCGCTAAGCGGAAGCGTTGCTAGAATGCGGTTGATGGAGTCGTACTCGCAGCGATTCCGATCTAGTGCCGAACGACGGCACCTCCGCGTTCAACACACGTGCAGCCCGGTGACGTCTCCCGCACCTTGATCCAGCAAGGAGGAGGGAGAGGTTGGGGAAGAAGTCCAGCAACACGACGGCGTGGTGTCGGTGGAGAGACGAGGTCTCCCGGCAGGGCTTCGCCAAGCGCCGGCAGAGAGGAGGAGGAAGAAGTGCAGGGCTGCGCCGAGAGAGAGAGATTCAACCGTGTCTCAAACAGCCCCGAACCTCATCTATATATAGGGGGAGAGGGAGGGGGCGCAGCCCTTAGGGTTCCCACCCCTAAGGGGTGTGGCAGCCCTTAGATGGGAGAGGGGTGGCGGCCAGGGCAAGGGGGAGGGGTGGCGCACCCCTCTGGTGGGCCTAAGGCCCACCTTAGTTAGGGTTCCCCCTTTCCCCTTTTTTTCTGGTGCACATGGGCTGGGTGGGGGGCGCACCAGCCCACTTAGGGGCTGGTTCCCTTCCCCACTTAGCCCATCTAGCCTCCCGGGGTCGTCACCCCCTTTCGGTGGTCCCCCGGGACCACCTCCGGTGGTCCTAGTGGTCCCGGTACGTTACCGGTGATGCCCGAAACACTTCCGGTGTCCGAAACCATCCGTCCTATATATCAATCTTTACCTGCGGACCATTCCGGAGCTCCTCGTGACGTCCGGGATCTCATCCGGGACTCCGAACAACTTTCGGTAATCTCATACAACAATTCCCTATAACCCTAGCGTCATCGAACCTTAAGTGTGTAGACCCTACGGGTTCGGGACACCTCTCTGGCCAATAACCATCAGCGGGGTCTGGATACCCATGGTGGCTCCCACTAGCTCCATGATGATCTCATCGGATGAACCACGATGTCAAGGATTCAATCAATCCCGTATACGATTCCCTTTGTCTGTCGGTATAGAACTTGCCCGAGATTCGATCGCCGGTATACCTATACCTTGTTCAATCTCGTTACCGGTAAGTCTCTTTACTCGTTCCGTAGCACGTCATCGTGTGACTAACTCCTTAGTCACATTGAGCTCATGATGATGTTCTACCGAGTGGGCCCAGAGATACCTCTCCGTCACACGGAGTGACAAATCCCGATCTCGATTCGTGCCAACCCAACAGACACTTTCGGAGGTACCCGTAGTGCACCTTTATAGTCACCCAGTTACGTTGTGACGTTTGATACACCCAAAGCACTCCTACGGTATCCGGGAGTTGCACAACCTCACGGTCGAAGGAAAATATACTTGACATTAGAAAAGCATTAGCATACGAACAATACGATCTAGTGCTAGGCTTAGGATTGGGTCTTGTCCACCACATCATTCTCCCAATGATGTGATCCCGTTATCAATGACATCCAATGTCCATGATCAGGAAACCATGATCATCTATTGACTAACGAGCTAGCCAACTAGAGGCTTGCTAGGGACACATTGTGATCTATTCATTCACACATGTATTACTGTTTCCTGTTAATACAATTATAGCATGAACGATAGACGATTATCATGAACAAGGAAATATGATAACAACCATTTTATTATTGCCTCTAGGGCATATTTCCAACATTTCCTTTATAAGTTTTTCCTGGAAAGTTTCTTATGAAAGGTTTTTAATGAGGCAATAGTAATGGAGGCATTGTGATATGTCAGTTTCTCCTTATTTTCTCACTGGGTTTTTTTTGCAAGGAGTTTTTGATGGCATATTGTATATATCTCCTCATATTTTTCCTACAGGGTTTTTGGAGGAGACTAATCAAGTTGATTATGATGATGATGATGATGATGATGTTACAAGAATAATTGAAGCAGAGATTAGGGGGAGTGTTAGGACTTAATTAATTAGTTTAATTAGGGAAATCTCTGTTTATGGAACCGACAATGATTTTCCTCCGGAAAAGTCACGTCCCTGATCTAACGGACGCATTCCTCTATTCCCTTCTCCTGTAACAGTCGCGTATGTGCGACGTGTCCTTTCCAGGGGTATATATTTGTACATCATCGCTATCAATAAAAATCAATCATTACTGTTCATTAACAGTTTCATTGCTGGGATCGCCTATAATTACTCCTCCGTTCCTAAATATAAGTTTTTTTAAGAATTTACTAGAACTACATACGAAGTAAAATGAATGAATCTATATTTTAAAATATGTCTATAACTCTATATACATCTATATGTAATCCTTTAATGAAATCTTTTAAGAGACTTATATTTAGAAATGAAGAAAGTACAAGTTAGCCAACACTCCTGGCAAATGCATTGAGTGTCCTACCCGCGATCAACACCGGGCTGATAGTAACCACACTAATATGAACCTATTGAACAGTAAAAGCAAAATAAATAGTACATATTATTTAAAAAATTCTGATTTTCTTTCGTCGATGTCCATATTAGTGTGGTTCTAGAGAGCACATCCTCCTGTGTATCAAAAATGGATTTTACAAATATCAAAATAATTTAAAATAAGTAGATGTGTTCGTTCTCACACCCAAATGATACATGCAAGTTTCCATGTGAAAAACTAAAGCATTTTTACCTGTGTAAAAAAAAATCAAATGCAAAATCTTATCATCAAATGTTACACTTATTTATTTTGTTTTTTTCATGGAACAAACACCGCTGTGGATTACCTATCGACAGGGCGTTCGTTCACTGTGATAGTGACCAGATGAACGCATGCATGCACGTATACACACACACATTTTTTGAAACCCGTGATGAATCCTGTGGAACGAGTGATGCATCTAGTTCAGGATCACTTAACTGAAATCTTCATGATGGGACACCACGGACTCGCCCAAACCCCTCCCGCGTCGCGCCCACATGCGACGGGGAGGGAACCCTAGCCGGCTAGCCGCCGCTGGCCTTCACCCCCTCCTCCCGCCCCCTTCCTCCCCTGTCGTCGCCACAGTGCGCTGGCCAGCGTCGACGACGGCGGGCCCACTCATCCCCTTGCGTGTGGTGTTGGTGCGGGCCGCTTCCACGGGCTAGGGCGTCGCGGGTTGGTGGGTCGCGGCGGCGTGGCGGGTCCCCTTCCGTCGACGACGGCTGGGGGCATTCGTGGCGCGTCGGGCTGCTTGCTGGTGGGGCGTGCCTGTTGTTGCCTGTGCCAGATCTGGCGCTGGAAGCCGTGGGCGATGCGGGGCTGGCGGTCGCTGCGGGTCCCGATCGACGATGGCGGCCGACCATGGTGTCCCGGCGGTGCTCCGAGGGTCGTTTGCGGTTGCTCGGGCATGGGCCTCCCATCGCAGCTGACGGCCGTCCATGTGCGGATCCATGGGGCTCGGGCCCGGATCTGTGGGCTGTCGGTGGCTGCTTGGCGGTGGAGGTGGTGCAGCGTGGCTGGGGGTGTTGTGTGCGCATGGGGGTCATGCCGGGGCGGCGCGGGCTCTCGGCCTACGTAGATCTGGCGCGCGAGGTGGGCGGCTGATCTACGCCCCCATGCGGCGGCTGAGGGGGTGGCAGGGCCTCGCCGGTGGCCTGCCTTTTTCAGCGGTGCCTCTGGTCTCGACAGCGACGTGGCTCAGCTACGGGGTGGCACAGGTGATGCTTTGGGTGAAATCCCTGTGCTGATTTCGATCGGCACCGACGGCAGTGTCGCCTTCTGGCGTCAAATCCCTTCTTGGAGGTGCCATTGTGTGATGCATTAGCTTCGCGCCTGCTTTGTTCATTCTCTAGGCGAAAGCATTGGATTCAGTTTCTGTACCGGAAGGCGGCGACGCCCTTGACGTTGTTTTACAACAGTGGTGGCGCTAGTCTTGGGAGATGCTGCTCCACTCTACTTGCCTAAGGTTCGGGATGGTGGTTGACTGGTCTGAGGTGGATGGTCGATGGTAGTGGTGCGGCCGGTCCGGGGTCAATGGTGGTGTGTGTCCTGCTCGTGTGCTCATGTTCGGTCTCTGCTTGGCGGTCCCTGCAGCTACTCTGTTGGCACACACGTGTTGTGGCATCGTCTCGGCCTCACATTACCGTTCGAATGCACCCCCGACACAGATGGTGTCGCGGCGTTGTGCAGTCTTGGTTTGTGAGGTGCCGTTGGACTACGTCGACGATGCAGTACTACAACTTGGTTTGCTTGGCGATGCCTCCATCTATGATGTTGGCACACAGGTGTCGTGACGTCGTGTCGGCCTTGCGAGGCCTTTGACTGTGCCTCACAATGGAGGTCCTATGTCGCGGCGTTGTGCAGTCTTGATTTGTGAGGTGTCGTTGGATTGCGTCGACGGTGCAGTGTTGTGGTTTGGGCCGGCTGGTCAATGTTGGTCTCCTCCTATGATGCTTTTTGTTGTGTTTTCCTTCCTTGTTCTTTCTGTTATGTGTGTTGTTGACGTGCGTTTATTTTATCTCTTCTTCCTTGTGTTTCATGTACTTCTTATTCGCTTGAACCTATCTTGCGAGGCTGTAAAGCCTTATAGGCAAATTTGAATACAATTCAGGTGGAGGACCTTGCCCTCTCCCAATGACATTAAAAAAAACTTTCGACGCGATCGATTCGGCAACCTCATTTCGCAAACTGCAAAAATACAGTCACAAGTTTACTAAACATGAATAAAATATAGAAAAGTCTCACCTATCACCGACTGATCTGGTTGATCTATCCGCCGCCTCCTCGTTTGTTGATCTCGCCTTCATCTGATGGACGAAATCGTGCCCGCGCCTAGCGATCTGGGCACGACCGTTTCCTGAAACTGGAGCGTTGCGTCAAGAACGGGGGCTGAAGCTGGTGCTCCTCACCTGTCCACGCCGCGCCTCCGCCTCCGTCCGCAAAGCTCCTGCTGCTGCGCCGGCGGTGACGAGCCTGCCGGAGTCCGGCGAGCCGCCGCTGCCGTTGGTCCATGGCCTCATGGCCGGACGCGGACCTCACGCTGCGCCCCATGGCCGTCGCCCGCTACCCCATGGCCCGACGCCGACCTCAGGTTGCGCCCCATGGCCCGACGCCGACCTCACGCTGCGCCCATGGCCGCCGGCCGCTGCGCCGGCTCGCCCCGCCTTGCCCCCCTCGCCCTGGGTCAGCCCTCGCTTCTCTTCCCCTCTGCTTCCTCTCCCTCTCTTCTAACCTTGCAACCATTCATCCTCCCTCCAAGTTTCTGCAACGCGGTCGTTGTTTCTGCAACGCGACTGTTGTTTCATGAGTTGTGGAAATTGTTTTTGCAACCCGTTTGTTGTTTCAGGAATTGTTTCTATAACACGGTCGCTGTTGTAGAAAGACGAAGCGAAAAAAATTCTGCAACAAAAGGATTGTTTCTGGAACTCGGCATTTGTTTCAGGAATTAATGGATCAAAAGTTTATTTTTTACAATAAAACAATTGTTTCTGCAACTTGATTAGGAATCACTAGGTACCAACCTAAGCCCCGTGCGTGGATCGAACGACTGTACATGTAGATCGAACGATCGTCGGATGTTTGGCCTGGACTGCGTAGCAGCTCCCATAAAATATACTCCTATCCAATACGGTCACCAGTTGGCTCACTGTCATCATCATCTAGAAAAAAATACATCATTTGCCTGTGGTCAATGCCCACTTGGTCAACATAGCTATGGGGCCCAGTTGCCAGTGTGCCGCCTGCCTGCCTGGTTAGGCAATCTCCAGGCCACTCCCAGGCAAACCGGCGAGGTCACGATCCAACTAGCCGCAAATCCCACCATATACTCGACCACCGCGCCCCACCGGCCACCGCCACCGCCACCGCCGCCGCCGCCGACGCCTGGATCCCACGCCCCACTGATTCGGGATACCCCCACCTCTCACGCGTCGCCGCCATCGCCGTCGCCGTCCCCGCTCTTCCTCGTCGGGACACCGCGTTCCCCGTCCGCAGTCTCCGGCCGCCTCTGCTGCGCGGATCGCCGGTCCGCGGGCGGGATGGATAAGCTGGTGCAGTTCGGGAAGAAGGCATGGTTCGTCGTGCGGGTCATGTCCGGCTACGAGGAGAGGAGGATCCGGTCCTACAGGCTGCAGCTGCAGCAGCGCCTCGAGCAGGTGAAAAAAAAGGCTGGTTCCGCCATTTCTTGGATGATATGTACTGCGCTTATCTATTCTACGTATCAACTTTACGGAAGGGAAACGTCATTCACCGGCCTTCCGAGTCTCCAGTGTATCTGCTAGGCTTCTAGCTGTTTTGTTTTGCAGGATCTGCTGGAATTAGGATAGGGTTGGGCTCGAGGCGTGTAGTTTGTAATCTTAATTTCGGTAGGGCTGACAGGCACTTGGTGCTAAATTGGAGCCGTGTTCTTTCTCGTTTAGGTTGTTTGCCATGGTTGTAAATGAGAACTGCTTAGTATTAGAAAGAAGGGAGTGTTGTGCTAAGAGAATAATTTTGCTCATTTGGTGTGGAACTCACAATGCATATCTGTTGTCCGGCTTGTTCAGTTGGTCATGTCTGGGAAATTTTTCACTGTTTCAACTAACCATCTCCTTTAGTTAGTGTAATGCATCTTACCACAATCGCTTGCTTGTTCCCTGGACACTGACTTATCTTGCTAGTTGTTTTGGATTGTACTCCATTGATCCATTCGTTTCTAAATATAAGCCCTTTTAGAGATTTCAATACGGATTACATACGGATGCATATAGACGTATTTTAGAGTGTAGATTCACTTATCTTGCTCCATATGTTGTCCATATTGGAATCTCTTAAAAGGCTTATATTTAGGAACGGAGGGAGTAATGCTGTAGTGGTTAGGAACCCACTAGAAGCACACCACATATCTGATCAACTCTGTAACTGTTGTGGCTGTGGGTGCACAGGGCAGTAGGAGATAGGTGTATCCGTGAAGGCATTGCACTTGTTATGTTAGAGATAAGAAGTTTAGGTAAATGAGTAAATCAAGTATCAAGTATCCTTGTTGGATACATTTGGGTCTATCAGAAAGAGTCTGGTTAAATTAGGAAGATTCCAATTGAACTAGGAAGATAGAGTTATGGTTCATCTTCAGTTCAAATAGAGATCGGACTTGGGAATCAAGTTAGTCGCCTTACATAGAGGACTAGTGTGTAGCAGATTAAATCAGGTAATAATAGAACAGTTTAGCAGTCTGTTATCCTCCCAAAGCTATGTTCTGCTCCCCAATCCCCTGTGCCATGCCAGCCGGTCATTTTCATGGTGGTAGTTACCTAGTCTGTCCCAGCAACACGTTATTTCTAAGTTGATCACCCTATCCTAATTTTTGTAAGATATTTGATATTTTTAACTCTGTTGGCAATTTTTATCATTAAACAAAGGTAGGAAGGCATTTGTCCATATGACCTGTCTTATTGTGAGTTGCTGCCACAATTATTGTGTCATTCTTGTTGTTTATGTATGCAGGGTGCACTCCACCCGTTTTTTTTCCTCTTTGCAGCCTTAACCAATAGCGGTGTTAGACTTATGAACTTGTCGGATACTTAATTTCGTTTTAGCAATGATGTGGTGCTATCATGTAAAGAACAAGTCATACGTTCCAAATTATGTTTATAATCAAAATTTTCTTACAGTCATGCAACCGAATGTTGTAGTTTTGCAGGGCATACTTGGGTGTCGCTTAGGGCTGAACTTACTTATTCTAGTTTTAGCACAGAAATCATGAAGTCCTCAGTCGTCTACATACTGTCTCAGTTTCATGAATTTGTATTTAACTATTGCTCACTACAATATCTTAAACTAGTATCAGGAAATTACTACACTAGCTTGCAGATAAGATCGTCCTTTCCAGGTAGTACATAGGGTTGGTTATTCATGGTGACATCACTAATCAACTGTAAGGACCAATAATTGCAATATCAGTTAAACTTCAGTACTGTTTATTCAGGCTCAGGCTAAGAAGAAGGAGATTGAGAAACAACCAGAGCAAGTTATTCTGTCAGAGGTTCGTCAAGTGGTTCAGCAGATGCAAGCTCTCAATCAGCACCTCGAAGAAGCTGTAAGACATTGTACCGCAAATTTATAGTTAATTTTTTTTGCGGGGTTCAAATTTATAGTTAATTAGCCAACACTTGCCTAGGAAATGTGTACTGCATTCTTAGAAATTATTTACTAGTTTATGTGCAATCTCATAAGTGAAATAGAGTTTGGCGATCTTGTTGACGGCCTTTGGAGAACGAACGAATGGTACAGTGGCTTGTTTCTGTTTGATGGATGTGAAACACGCTTGTTCTGGAACTTCCAAAGTAGACATATTGTTTGGTTTATGTTCCTGATTTACGACCGCTGGCAGTAAACTGAAATGCCACTTGTTTATACAAACAACTGATGTAATGACTTGTAATCCGTTCTTTTCATCTTACTTTTCAGGAAACTGCCATAGATGAGTATTTCAAACCGATCGACAAAAATGCTCAGGTCTTAACAGACATGCAAATGGAGAAAGAAGAGAAGCAAATGAAGGAGATGCTCCAAGTAATGCGAGGCCAAATACAAATGCAAAGAGAAATCGAGGCGAGGAAAGCTGAGGCCATTGCCGTGGAGCCTGTCGACACCCAAGCGAGTGAAACAACGTCCGGAATTCCTCCAAAACAAGAAACAACGGCCGAAAGTCCGAAACAAGAAACCACTAAATAGATACTGTCTGCCGTTACTTTTTTCGTAAGCAAGTTATTACCTGCGCATGGATGGACTCTTTACATAGGCTCTTGCTGGGCTAGTTAATAAGTAGGGATCTACTGACAACACAACTGCCAATTTTGTACCTCAGGGGGTATTCCTTTTCGCTGGGTAGAGTTCTCATCTTCTTGGCCCATGTTGTTTCCCTTTCAAAGAAGGTAAATCATGGAAGCTTTGTGCAATGTGATGTGGGCTGTGAGTTGTGGAAACTGCACCGTGTGCTGAACCAAAATTTGAGTGCTGTCCCAAGTCGGAATCACAGCTTTACTTGGGAAGCTTTATGTTTGTTTGTTTCACGGAGGTGCTGGTGTCATCCCATATGTTTTCCCCTTGGTTTATTGTTTTCGGTCGAGGTTATTATTTGAGCAGGTGGTGAATCTGGGATTCTCAATACAAACATACAACAATGAGGACTTGACTTCCATTTTTCTGAAACTGGAGTGGAAAGAGACCAAAACAATGTTCCAAATTGCAAAGGCTTAGAGGAAATAATAAAGCCCAGGTAATTTACAGCATCATTGTCATTGTGAGAAATATGAACTTATTATCCTATACCCTGGTAAAAGTGGCGACCTTTATTGCTGTTGTTGTTGAGAAATCAGTCTCCTGCACTCAGAGCTGAAGAATTACAGGGATGTTTACCACATCTGGAGGGTGTTTTAACCAGCAGAATTGGACTCGTGCAAACTACTCAGAGCTAAAGAACGCGCTTCCAAGTTTGAAGTTTGAGTTTTCTAGATGAGTTGTGCGCTTTCAAAAACCTTCATCTTCTCCGGTATTTTATGTAAAATGTGTGTGTGCGCATAAAGCTCCCATAGCCCACATTTTACGAATTTACACTAAAAACAAGATTCGCGCAAAGGCGTGTTGGTGGTTCGTGCCCGCTCTGGTGCTGGCATTGCATGTGAGCCCATGCCCTATTCTCGTGTCGTATGATAGCCGAGGGCGGATGGCGGGGTTTGGATATCTTGATTGTTGATTCGATTGTCGTTCTTTTTGGTGGCTTGCTTACTTCAGTTCTCTAGGATTACACACTTTCTTGAGGTGGATATGCATTTTTTGTTGGGATTTTCTTCTCCTCTTGATGGCACTGGCACCGACACGTAGATCCGAAGCCGTGCGCATCGATTGATTCAGAGGCCGTGGTAGATCCTCCCTTCCTTTTATCCTGAGAGAAGAAGAAAAGGAATCTGATCTTGGAAATGCATCTAGAAGCAGTATGAGATACGGACGGGCTTGGGATCGAACACGTTCCAGGTCAAGTGACCGGTGGCCATATGCGTGTTCCAGTCCAGCCAGGTCAAGTGATCGGTGGCCATATGCGTGTTCCAGTCCAGCCAGGTCAAGTGAGGGAACGGTGTCCATACATATGTCTAGTGTGGACGTAGGAAACGACATGACCATCATCATCCGTGTGACTTGGGAGTGTCTTGACATGCACTTGCGAGTGGCGCAGACGCAGAGACAGGTCACTCGCCTCCAGATCGGTCGATAGCTCTCAGCCTCATCAGATATTTCGGTACCTCACTGGCAGGAGTACCTCCTAGTGATAAGGACAAGGAAAGGATCCACGTACGTACCACGGTCGATGGAGATATGGATGGGGACAAGCATGCAGCAGCTCGTGATCAATAATTCACGCTAATTAATTATATTTGCATGTGGGTTTATTATACACACACATATACATATACACACTGGGGTACATACATTGGCCTGATCGATGATGAGCACGACGCATCATGCGCATCAATCATTAGAGAGAGGATCACATGTGTTTGTATGTGTAGTTGTGTGTAGTACTAACCACTGACTCGGGCATGAGTCATGAGCTGATCTTGCTAGCTAGCTCCATCGACCGTAGCACATCGTCGATCACATGTGTTTGTATGGTCCCATGAATTGCATGTACTCCTATATGATATGGCCAGACCGTAGACGTGACGTGGGACCGAACAAACTGGCTTTGGAGCTATGCGAAGATGCATATTCCACAGGGGGTATCTCCGGCACACGCTCAGTACGCGCAGAGATCGAGGGAGATCGATCGAGATGACCACCATTTCTCGCGTGCCAAAATAGAAGGTAAATATCTGTTAGACTTTGGGCCCATACATGGGACAACCCAACTAGCAAATTCTGAAATCTTAAAGTGGCCTCATGTATACAAGCAAGTGGTGGGAGTGAGAAGTTTAGTCCCATATGAAAAGTTAGAAGAGAAATACACCACCTTAGAGAAGAGGATAGTCTCTCGCGCACTCCTCCTCCTCCACCGCCCACTTGACTCAACTTGTGAATTCGAGCGAAGAGCCGGCACAACATTTGTCTTTATTTTTGCTGTTTTGAAAAACTGAATTCGTAGTCGAGACGGACGCGTCACAGTGGGCCGGTTCGGGTCGTTTTCGAATCGTGTGCTGCAACCGACTCGGATGTGCGGCGTGGGCCACGTTGCACCCGTTAGGGTTTTTCGAACCGCACTATAAAAAGGCACGCGCCGTGGGCGCTGTACACATACAGAAACCAATCTAGGTTTTGCCTCTCCTCGTTCCTTGCGTCGCCACCGTAGTCTATTCTATCCCGAGCGACGGCGTCCATCGGCAAACGAGAGAGCAAGTCTCCGGAACCAGTCGTCTTTGTGATCCTGTACGGGAGAGGGCGAATTAGGCTTTTGGGAAGCACTTTGCGTGACTGCTCGCTGCTTCCACAACAGGTCGTTTACCTAGCAAGTCGGCGGTGCTGCGTACTGCCGCCTCAAGCGTCGTCTACTTCGCCCCGTCATCGCCAACGTCATCGTCAACAACATAGCTGCACCGAACACATCTGCGTCATCTGCAAACGTTCAATACGTGCGTCGTGTTTCCGTTGGCCTGATGAACATGTTAGATGCGTACATGTTTAGCTATACCGTGTTGCTGCTATTCATGTTGTCTAGTGCATCTAATATGTTTAGAATTTCACATGTTAATAGCTACTATCGTCATGCTTTATATTCTAAAATTAATCATGAAAATACTGCCTGTTTACTCAACAATATCTGCCCCACAACATACGAACCATGGATAGGTAAAACATGCGTCACTTCACTGTCCCAAAGCTCACAAAATAATTACTTTACTGTTCCAAAGTTGCACACGGTGCACAGATTATTTGGCAAACACATACACGGAGTACCAATTGGCAAACTGCGACAATTAACACGTCGACATAATTAAGGACCATAATTACACGCAACCACATCTGATGCTCGCGCTCCAAACATCCATCCATCCATGCCTCGGCTCAGAAACCCCTGGCGTTCCCCGTCGGGTTGCCGTCGAACCGGCCGATGCTGAAGTGCCGGAGCTCCACGCCGGCCTCCGCGGCCGTCCCCGACTCGCCGTCCAGCGCCATCTCCGCCAGGATCCTGCCCACCGCCGGGCCCATCTTGAACCCGTGGCCGGAGAAGCCGGCGCCGACCACCACGTCCCTCCCGAACTCGTCGCCGCCGAGGAAGTCGATGACGAAGTCCTCGTCGGGCGTCATGGAGTACATGCACGGCTGCCGGATCACCGGCCCGCCCGCGGTCTCCACGCGGCCCGGCATCACCTCCTCGATCCACCGCGCCACGGGCTCCACCAGCCCGTCCTCCCCCGGCCCGACGGCCCAGTCCCGGCCGTCCGGGTCGCACGCCGGCCCGCCGTGCATGGCGATCTTGATCAGCCCCGGGTACTCCATCGACGGCGTGCTGTAGATGTAGGGCACGCCGTAGCTCGCGAACGTCGGGAAGCCGCCCTCCGTCGTCAGCTCGCGCTCGTGCCCGGGCTTCACCTTCCAGTAGCAGATGACGGTGTGCAGCGGCTGCACGGGGAGGCCGGCGCCGGTGACGGCCTTCACCAGCTTGCTCGTCCACGCCCCCACCGTGATGATGCACTTGCCGCCGTGGAACTCCTCGCCGCTTGCTGTCTTCACGACGATCGCCGTCGTTCCTTCTCCTGCTCGAAAGGTTAATTCATTACCATTTACTAGTAATATGCATGCGATTTTTAGCTGCACTGTGTATGATGCTCTAAGATCTTTTGTACTTATTCCACTTCTTAATTTGAAGCACTTAGTGTGTCATCAAAGAATCTTTTTTGGCGTGTCATCAAAGACATAAATGACTTTTTATTTAGAAAACGTATTTTTCGGATAAGAATCTTTTTGAAGCAATTGACGGCGGCAGCTCGAGTTTAAAATGCTCGCGGTCTTAAACAATTAGTTGATTCTCCCTTTGGACTTTGGAGAAACCAGTTGCAATGTTTGATAGCGACTCCGTTGGATTGCTGCCCTGGCTGGTACCATTATGTGCGCCAACCGAAATATAATGAAGCAAACTACTACTGTAGTATACATTTGATGTGACGTGACAGGGAATATTTTCGTTTACCAGAACTGCAATTATTGTAGGAGCACGCCTACTGAAAGAACCATTTGCATGTAAGGAAGTGGAAATTATGGAGCTCATATGCGCAGACAAATTTGCTCTCTCGACATAGCCCCATCTGGACATAGTTTGTAAGACGTCAGACCAGAATTTGTTTGCGACGAAAAGGTTGCGGGACAATTAAGGGATGATCCATGGAAATGCTGACGACGCAGCCGATGGAAAGAATGCTTCCAAGGAAATTGGTTGGAGGTGAGACGAAGAAGACCGTGCGACACGGCCTCGCTTTGTCAATCGGTCACTCACCTGGCTTCCTGGCGGCGACGTCGACCACCTCCGCCCTGTCCCTCACGACAGCGCCCATCTTGGCGGCGAGCGCCTGGAACATGGCCACCGCCTTGGTCGCCTTCATCACCCCGCCCAGCTCGCTGCTCGCCGCCGCCCACCCGTCCGGCACCTTGAACGCCTCCGCCCACGCCGGCCGTGGCGCGTCGGCCGCGGCCGGGGCGAGCACGGTGGCGCCGCCGTTGGCGACGGAGGCGAGGAACGCCGGGTCGTCCCGCGGGCCCAGGTCGACGTGCCGGGTGGGCGTGAGCACGGCGTACCCGGAGTCCCGCTGGGCGTCGTCCCAGAGGCGGCGCGAGAGGCGGACCATGGGCGGGTAGTGCGGCTGCGGGTAGGTGGCGCGGATGGTGCGGGACTCGCCGTGCGACGAGCCGCGCTGGTGGAGCAGGTCGAACTGCTCGAGCAGGAGCACGCGCGCGCCCCGGGACGCCGCCGCGTGCGCCGCGCAGCTGCCCATGATGCCCGCGCCCACCACGATCACGTCGAACGAGCGCCCCGCCGGCTGCGCGGCCATGGTTTCCTCCCGTTCCTCTGGAAGTGCGTGCTCTGCGGGAGCGTGCTCTGGAAGTGGAAGTGAAGGTGGGAGAGGGTAGGCTTGTGCGTATTTAAAGACCGGTTTTGCTATCACGCGACCGGTGACCGTCCCTTGTGCTGGCTTTTGGGTTGGCTTGAATTGGACTGACCTTCTACCCTTCTTTTGCTTGCAACCGATTTCGTCTGTTTAACCTTTGCAGCCGATATCGTTTGTTGCTAGGCTACGGTTTGGACACATGTTAATCCGAATAAATTATGAGTAAATTACTATAAGATTTAATCCGAATAAACTGTAAATATATTTTGACGGCAATAACAGATATTGAACTAATCATCAGACTAACATAGTAGACGAATGGATTAAATCTACATCGCAAAGTAGAAATAGGAATTCTAGCATGATTTTAAAGAGAAATGACAAGATTGCATATAGTGCATCGCGAACAGAAGCGTCATCGTTGATGTTGTCAGCTATGTCGTTGACGAAGAGGTTGTCGAGATCCAGAAAGAAGTTGCCGTTCGGAAGTAGTCGATGTGAGCAGTCGCGCGAGTGCGCTCCCCAAAAACCTGATCGTCCCTCTCATATACAGTATCACAAGAGGCAGAGTTTTAGAGGCCCGCTGTCCCTTCTTGCGGTGCGCGTCGAAGGAGGGATGGAGAAGACTTGGATGGTGGCTGTTACGACGGCTATGGTTGGCAGGAACCTCACACATATGTATACGCGTCCGGGTGGAGATACGTGGACTGGACCCACGTCTGAGTCGGTAACAACCCGCGATCCGACGTCTCAGATCGTGACATGTCTGTTACGTACTCTCCGTTCCTGACCAGCAACAATAAGTGTGTATGAGCTCGGCTCGGCTCAATCCCGCAACCCGCGACGCGACGAGGCGAGGCATGGCGTGACGTGACAAGCGAGGAGGAGGAGCACACGTGTAGGTCTCCTCTTCTCATGCTGGTACAAATGATAAAAGAGCTCACTTTATAAGGAGGTGCAACTCTCTCCCAACTAACAATACGAGAGTAAATTTTAGTCTCACTCACACCACACACACAACCAAGAAGAATGGGCCATGATAATTTCATGATTTTAATCGGGATTTGGGTCAAAGGCCTACTTACAAAAATTCAACATCCCCCCTCTCAAAGTCTCATTGACACATCTCATCTCTTAGTTCCAAAACATTGTTTATATACCGGTGCTGAATGAAGATTGTTAAGTTGAACTTTCATTTAGAATTTATGCTACACTAGATCACAACTTAAATATAGGACTATGCCTTGAACTATAAGCTTTCTGTGCGACTAGTTTCACACAAATCCTTGAACGACACTGGGCTGCCGCAAGGCTTCCCCGCGAGTGAAGCATATACGTCATACTCCGGGGTCTTTCATAAATTTATTAAAGAACACCCAATTATCACAGAGTGCGACATTTAATAGTCAAATTCATATCGGTGTGTTCCCGAGGAGATGCTCTACATGATAACATCTCTCTTTACCCAAATAAGCCACTTAGAACACATTAAGATAAGTATCAACCTACCATGCAGATCATGAGAATATTGCATCTTCAAGGAGCGGGATAACAATTATAGGGATACTCTCCTTTCAGTTGTCCAACAACTTGTCTCCTAATTCTACTTCACGGGATCTACGATCACATAGAGTGGAGTACCATTATGGACAACTCATACAGTGGATCTCAAACGTATCTCCATCGATGCATTTTCTATCACATTACATGATAAACCCTTTGTGAAGGGATCTGCCAAGTTTTTATCTCATTTTTTGGATCCTTACTCATTTTCTGTTTGTATGTCGATGACATATTGATCAAGTTCGGTTCCAAAGATCAATATGTCATCGGCATACAAACAGAGAATAACTCATTCGCCCGCACTATGGCGATAGTACACACACTTGTCAGCTCGTTTACAACAAAGCTTCCAGCACTAATGTTCTTTCGAACTTCTCATGCCACTGCTTAGGAGCTTGTTTAAGACCATACAAATACTCCAATAACATTCACACCTTCCCTTCTTGAGCAGGTGCTACAAAACCATCCGGCTGAACCATGTAAATTCCCTCATCCAACTCTCCATTGAGGAAAGTTGTCTTAACGTCCATTTGATGAACGAGAAGACCGTGCGAGGCAGCCAATGATAGTAGCACCCGAATAGTGGCCAATATAGCCACATGTGAGTAAGTATCAAAGAAGTCTTCACCTTCTTTCTCAGTATAACCCTTGGCCACAAGTCGTGCCTATTACTTTTCAATTGTACCGTTGGGTCTAAGATTTTTCTTGAACATCCACTTACATCCCACGGGCTTGCACCCATATGGACGATGAGTGAGTTCTGAGGTTCCATTAGCTAATATGAAGTCCATCTCACTACGAACATCTTCTTTCTAGTAGTCAGCATCAGAAGATGCATAGGCTTCTGAAAGTGTCCTCGGTGTGTCATCCACGAGGTACACAATGAAATCATCACCAAAGGGTTTTGCAATCCTTCATATCTTACCCCTTACAGGAGTTCCATAGTCATCCTCCTCACAATTCTCAACGTGTTCCATCGCAATGGTGGGTTGAGGAATTATAGAAAATTCCCGAGTAGATAGAGTAGGTATCTCCTGATTTGATGAGTAAGGCGTATCCTTCATATGAAATATGTCCTGTAATAAAGTCGCACCATTCGACTCCATAATTGTACCAACATGCATGTCGGGTACCTCATATTTGATTATAAAAAACCTATAGCCAATGCTATGAAAAGCATAGCCCAGAAGAACACAATCTACAGTTTTTGGTCCAAGCTTGCGCTTCTTGGGAATTGGTATATTAACTTTCGCCAAACAACTCCAAGTACGTAGATAAGAGAGTTTCAGCCTTTTCCTTTTCCTTTTACATTCCTCAAATGGAGTAATAGTTTTATGCTTTGTGGGAACTCAGTTTAGGGCATGACATGCAGTCATTAGTGCCTCCCCCCCACCATGCCTTGGAGAGACCCGATGTGTCTAACATGGCATTAACCAAATTAGTTAGAGTTTGGTTCTTTCTTTGGGCCACCCCCTTTGACTGAGGTGAGTAGGGAGGTCTCCTCTCATGGATTATACCATGTTCCACACAAAACGAATCAAAATCATTGGAAAAATACTCTCCACCACGATCAGACCTAAGCCATTTAATTTTTCGATCAAGTTGGTTCTCTCGTTCAACTTTATAGTTTTTGAAGAAGTGTAAAGCCTCATCTTTTGATTTTAGAAGATACACATACCAATATCTAGTGGAGTCATCAATCAACGTCATGAAGTATTTCTCTCCACCTTTTGTCAACACGCCATTCATCTCACAAAGATCAGAATGTATATGCTCTAGTGGCGCCAAGTCTCTCGCCTGTGCAGTCTTATGGGACTTGCGAGGTTGCTTTGCTTGCACACACACTTGACACTTGAAGCCCTTGACAATAGAGAATTTCAGAATTAAACTCATATTGGCTAGCCGTGTCAAGCAACCAAAGTTAATATGACATAGTTGTGAATGCCAAATATTAGACTTGTTATCATAGCAAACATTATTAATAACTTTAGTGCAAATATGTGACAAAGACAGGCGGAACAAGCCTCATCACTCATAGCCTTCTCCAATAAATTGTCCATACTTAGAAATTACAACTTTATTGGACTCAAAAACTAACTTAAAACAATCTCGACACAAACAGGAACCGTTGACGAGATGGAGGGCACACGATGAGTGTTCTTCAAGCGCACGATCTTCCCCGAAGTAGACTTCAAGTCAACTGTATCGACACCTCAAATCGGATGTGACCCATCAGCACGGGAGAAGTCCCTGTGACCTGGTAAGAAGAAAACATATAGGCATCAACACAAACATGTACATTGGCATCGGTGCCAATTAACCAATCAGGAGAATGACATACTGAAAGGATTGTAGGAAAAATACCATACCCAGATTCCATCATATCAGTATCATCGATGAGAATATTAGCGGACTTGCCGCTCTTCTCAGGTTCGCGCTCCTCATAGTGGTTAGGAAATCTTGGATCCCAGTGTCACGCCCAAGATGCGACCCTATCCTCAATTTGGCACGAAGGCCTCGTCAGGGATAGAAGCGCATCTCGTCGTGTCGCAAGAATGGATATCGTTACAAGTACATGTACTGATAAGAAGAGATATATTTAGAATTGGCTTACACTCGCCACAAGCTACATCAGAGTCACATTAGTACATTACACAATCATCAAGAGTAAGAGCAGGGTCCGACTACGGATGAAAACAAACGACAAAAGAAGAACGACGTCCATCCTTGCTATCCCAGGCTGCCGGCCTGGAACCCATCCTAGATCGATGAAGAGGAAGAAGAAGAAGCAACTCCAAATGAACAATCAACGCGCTCGCATCAAGTAACCTTTACCTGTACCTGCAACTGGTGTTGTAGTAACCTGTGAGCCACAGGGGACTCAGCAATCTCATTTCCAAAGGTATCAAGACTAGCAAAGCTTACTGGGTGAGGTATGGTTAAGTGGTGAGGTTGCAGCAGCGGCTAAGCATATATTTGGTGGCTAAACTTACGAGTACAATAAATAAGAGGGGGAAGACCTACGCATAACAGACGTGAACTACTGATGATCAAATGAATGATCCTGAACACCTACCTACGTCAGACATAACCCCACCGTGTCCTCGATCGGAGAAGGAACTCACGAAAGAGACAGTCACGGTTACGCACACAGTTGACATGTTTTAATTAAGTTAACTTCAAGTTATCTAGAACCAGTGTTAAACAAAGTTTCCACGTTGCCACATAACCACGGGCACGGCTTTCCAAAAAGATTTAACCCTGCAGGGGTGCTCCAACTAGTCCATCACAAATTACCACAAGCCGCATAGAAATCCTCAATCACGAAGCTCGCGATCTCGTCGGATTCCCTAGTGGAAAACCTCAACTCTGAGATTACCCAAAGCATCACCGGAATCCTGATGCACAAGATATCTCGTCAAAGTTAAAACTAATCCAGCAAGGCCGTCCGGCGTGTCGACGATCCCGATAGGAGCCGCGTATCTCGTTCTCAGGACACGATGGATAAGCACAACGTACGGTGGCCTGATAGAAATCTCCCGAGTTGCCCCGGGTTGGCCCCGCAAACGGCTCTAGTTTTGGACCAGCACCAACAACACTGCCCCCCTGTATTATGTTGAATTACTCCTCGGGTAGCGCTAACTCCCTATGCACATCAAATTAACAGAACTATTATGTTGGGCAAATAGTACCAATGTTGGGCCTTGCCAGACCAGCTTCAATCTAAAACGAATTATCAAGGGGGTCCCCATAACAACCCCGATCGTGTTAGGAGCGCTTAATTATGGAACATAACACCGGTAACCGAAACTAAGGGGGCAAAGGTGGAACAAAACACCAGGCTAGAAAGGCCGAGCCTTCCACCTTTTACCAAGTATATAGGTGCATTAAATTAAATAGCATTTAATATGGTGATATAACAAGGAACCCATGTTTTCACATGGAAGCAACTGCACCTGCAACTAGCAACGCTAACAACATGGATAAGCAAGCGGTAACATAGCCAATCCGTGGTTTGCTAGGTCGAACAGGTTGAAGGTTATCATGGCATTGTTGAGAGGCTAATATTTAACAGGTGGTAGGCAACGAGACATAATCGATAGAAACGGTAAAACTAGAAGGCGATGATAGTAATGGTATCTAGGGAAATGATCATCTTGCCTGAGATCCCGCTTGGAAGAAGAATGACTCCGTGAAGCAGACGAACCGATGTAGTCGTACGGGTCCTCACAATCCGGCACGCTGCGAAACTCTATCGAGACGAAGCAAACCGGAAACAAGCATCAACACATGAAATTCACCACACGATGCAACAACACAAATGATGCATGATCAGCTGAAAACATGCAAGGCATGGCATGACAATTCACGACAAACAAATACTATACATTAAGTGAACTTCAATATGCAACGAGTTGCATATTGACGAAACTCCACATATGAATTATTTAGTTCACTCCCGGTTATTTACACGGCAATATTAATGTTGTCAAACATGCAAGAGGTGAAGCGGAAATTAAACTACCTATCTAGACATTTTAAATGGCTCGGAAATGACATATAGCATCTCCGAGACGACCTCACATGTTAATTTACAATTCTGTCCAGATCTGAATTAAAACATCTAATTAGTTGTTAAACAGCAAAAAAATAGGTTCTCGTGATTCTACGCGTCATTTCAAGCAATCTACACATAAAGAACATCTTCAACGGAGCTACGGTTCAAAAGATACAAGCACCACAAGATATGATGGCATGAATGCAATATGTGTGCAACGACGGCTACGAGCACTTCAGAACATACAACCAGCAAGAGGAAATGAAACTACACGAGATTCTAAGCAAGTTTCATGTAGGACACGATCAAATCGGAGCTACGGTTCAACAACTACAAGCAAAACAAGAAATCACTACAATCTGCCAAAATCAACCACGTAGCGTTTTCTACACCCCACAACTACGAGCTACTCAACTCAAATAAACTCAAGCAAGGCATGACACGAAAGAGGGTAATAAGCACTACTACAAACAGCTAACAACAACTAGCATGGCAGCAAGGAACACTAGGGAAAGAAGTCACAAAATGGCTTCCCACACACTATTTCAGACTTAGTGAAAATTACACCTCATGAAAGTGCAGTTTTCGATCTGAAGCAATATTGACAGCAGCAAAACCTATAGCTACAGGACTCCAAATGGAATGAAAATTCATAGCATGCTAGAGCAACACAAGGGGTACAACTAACTCCATTGGACAAACCTCAAAAGAGCTACATATCACAAGCTAGAAGCAAAACAAAACAGCAACAAAATATAACAGATTCCAGACCTAGAAATATTTCAGCTCCTCCAAATCAGCACTATTTCTAGCAACTTGAGAGCAAGCAAACCACACCTAAACATGCATTTCTATTGCAACCAAAGATACCAGGGGCTAAACAAAACATCCAAGAACAACTCCCTAGTTGACAACTTAATCAAACTACGCACGGAATAAATCCTACGAATTAAACAAAAGGGCATCACGACAAAATATCGCGCGAACTAACTTAATCGAAAGCTAAAACTAATTGCACAGAAAAATTCAATGGATTTTTCTACCCCGGAAACATATAAAATATGTGGGGTTGCAACACAAAAAATAATACCACACGTAAATGCGGGAAAAATAACCTATACATGGTAAAATAAACTACCGGCAAACCATGCATGCAAAAATACCTATGACCGCTCTAAAATACATGGAATAATGGTCCCTAAAACATAGGAATTTTGCCTAAGGCAGACGAGCAATCCGGACTCGCGCGGAAAATAAATATGGGCACTATTCTAATGGGACAGCACGTTCCTCTAGGCAAACAGTGGGTCAAACCTCATCAAACATTTATGCAAGTTGCAAAAACGGATACTACGCGAAATTCTACACCAAATCCATATAAGATACGCCTCGTTCCGGCTTATGGATTAAAAGATACGCGCGTTTTAATATCGTCATATTTCTGGAATTTAATAATTCCGAAAATACCTAATAAACTATTGGGCCGAACAGGGGGCGCAGCTTAGCTACATGTTGCCTAGGCGAGGAATAGGAGGGCAGGGGGGAGGATTTACCTCGGCCTAGCAGGCCGGCCTGGAGGGGAACGGTGCTGGGCCTCGAAGGGAGGCCGACCTGGGCCGGCTCGGCCTGGCTCCTCCTGCGTGGCCCAAGAGCTACCGAGGCGGTTGGGCGCTGCGACGGGCGTCGTCCTCCTCGTGGGCACGCTCCTCTGGCAGCAGCGGAGGCGGCGATGGCGGCCGGCAACGGCGTGGAGGCCACCGGGAGGCGGTCGATCTGGGCGGATCCGGGGCGGCCAGATCCCTTCCCACCGGTGGCGGCTCGAGCCGGCGCCGGGGCATGGAGATCGGGACTTGGCGGCGGGGTTCCCTGGCAGGGCCGGCGACGAGGCTGCTGCCGGCGGGGCTTCCTGGCGAGGGGCTCCGGCCAGGGCACGCCGACGACGGCGAGCAGAGGACGCGGCGGATCTGCTGGCGGCTCGGGGCAGGAGCTCCTCTCCTCGGGCAAGGCGGCGCTGCTCGGTGCTAGGCAAGGGAGCACGGGAGCGCGGGCGGCGGCGCGCAGATGGGCCCGGCGGGCTCCAGATGGGCCTGGGCGGGCCCGCGGGAGGAGGGAGGAGGCTGGAGGTGGGTGGCTGCGCGGTTAGGGTTAGGAGGGGCACGGAAAACGAGGTGGAGAGGGAGAGGGGGCTGTCTAAAATGCACCGGGGGTTATTTATAGAGAAAAGAGGGGCTAGGTTTAACCGGAATCGCGTTCCCGGATCCAACCGCGGGGTCGGATTCGGACGATTCCGAACGCGGGAACGGTTACGCGGCCGTGTAGAGGGGATATCCGGAGACGAGAGAGAGAACGGGCGGCGCATCAACGATTTATAACACACCGAAAGACGTCCGACGGTATACCGAATACGGTGCCTCTACGGGCGACCGTTCGGGAACCAGACGGTCTCCGATCGCGACGAAATTCGACAGGCGGTCTAGCGGTAACTAATTACGACCGCACGTCAAATCTCAACCCGATCAGAGAAAGTTTTAAATGCACTTTAAAAACGGGGTTTCGACGATGCCGCGGGCGCGTGCGAGTGCGGTCGGGCTTGGAACGAACAACGACGATAACCGGCAACTAACAAAGGATGCAACGTTTGGAAACTGGCGGCAACGGAGATGCCGATGCAATGCAGATGATGCGAAAGATGTGATGATGATGCGACAAAAGAGAATAGACACACGACGAAAACGAAAAGAAGGGGGAATCTTCTGGAACGTCGACATCGGGCTGTCACAACTCTCCTACACTACAAGAGGATCTCGCCTCGAGATCCAAGAATGAAAGGGGGAGAGGATGAGAAAGAACAAGAGGTAAAACTTAGTCACTTCTTTACCAACAAGTGAAACCAACGATCCTTGAAAGTTGCAAAGAGATGAGGGATGATATGAGAAACAAGCAAGAATTCACGGAAAATTTCGGCAGCACTTCGGCAGGAAAATGGGACAAAAAATTCGATAAGATGGAAGAAATATACAATATGTTGGGGAACGTCGCATGGGAAACAAAAAATTTTCTACGCGCACGAAGACCTATCATGGTGATGTCCATCTACGAGAGGGGATTTCCGATCTACGTACCCTTGTAGACCGCATAGCAGAAGCGTTAAGAAACGCGGTTGATGTAGTGGAACGTCCTCACGTCCCTCGATCCGCCCCGCGAACCGTCCCACGAACCGTCCCGCGATCCGCTCCGATCTAGTGCCGAACGGACGGCACCTCCGCGTTCAACACACGTACAGCTCGACGATGATCTCGGCCTTCTTGATCCAGCAAGAGAGACGGAGAGGTAGATGATTTATCCGGCAGCATGACGGCGCTCCGGAGGTTGGTGGTGATCTAATCTCAGCAGGGCTCCGCCCGAGCTCCGCAGAAACGCGATCTAGAGGTAAAACCGTGGAGGTATGTGGTCGGGCTGCCGTGGCAAAAGTTGTCTCAAATCAGCCCTAAAACCCCACTATATATAGGAGGGAGGGAGGGAGGGGAGGAGGCAGCCTCAAAACCTAAAGGTTTGGCCGAAATTGGAGGTGGAGGAGTCCTACTCCAATCCTACTTGGAGTAGGATTCCACCTTCCCACTTGGAAACTCTTTCCACCTTGTGTTTTTTCCTTCTCAAACCTTATGGGCCTTAATGGGAACTTATTCCAGCCCACTAAGGGCTGGTTTATCTCTTCCCATAGCCCATGAGACCCCTTGGGGCGTGACACCCCTCCTGATGGTCCCCGGCACCCCTCCCGGCACTCCTAGTACACTACTGATGAGCCCGAAACTTTTCCGGTAATGCACGAAAACCTTCCGGTAACCAAATGAGGTCATCCTATATATCAATCTTCGTTTCCGGACCATTCCGGAAACCCTCGTGACGTCCGTGATCTCATCCGGGACTCCGAACAACATTCGGTAACCAAC
The DNA here is from genome assembly GCF_904849725.1 of Hordeum vulgare subsp. vulgare. Taxonomy (NCBI): domain Eukaryota; kingdom Viridiplantae; phylum Streptophyta; class Magnoliopsida; order Poales; family Poaceae; genus Hordeum; species Hordeum vulgare. Next base: position 483,507,103 of record NC_058522.1, read on the forward strand.
CATATAAATCAAATACGCATAAAACAACGTCGAACCTTAAGTGTGCAGACCCTGCGGGTTCGAGAACTATGTAGACATGACCCGAGTGACTCCTCGGTCAATATCCAATAGCGGAACCTGGATGCCCATATTGGATCCTACATATTCTATGAAGATCTTATCGTTTGAACCTCAGTGCCAAGGATTCATATAATCCCGTATGTCATTCCCTTTGTCCTTCGGTATGTTACTTGCCCGAGATTCGACCGTCAGTACCCGCATACCTATTTCAATCTCGTTTACCAGCAAGTCTCTTTACTCGTTCCGTAATACAATATTCCGCAACTTACACTAAGTCACATTGCTTGCAAGGCTTGTGTGTGATGTTGTATTACCGAGTGGGCCCCGAGATACCTCTCCGTCACACGGAGTGACAAATCCCAGTCTCGATCCATACTAACTCAACGAACACCTTCGGAGATACCTGTAGAGCATCTTTATAGTCACCCAGTTACGTTGCGACGTTTGATACACATAAAGCATTCCTCCGGTGTCAGTGAGTTATATGATCTCATGGTCATAGGAATAAATACTTGACACGCAGAAAACAGTAGCAACAAAATGACACGATCAACATGCTACGTCTATTAGTTTGGGTCTAGTCCATCACATGATTCTCCTAATGATGTGATCCCGTTATCAAGTGACAACACTTGTCTATGGTCAGGAAACCTTGACCATCTTTGATCAACGAGCTAGTCAACTAGAGGCTTACTAGGGACATTGTTTTGTCTATGTATCCACACATGCACTGTGTTTCCAATCAATACAATTATAGCATGGATAATAAACAATTATCATGAACAAAGAAATATAATAATAACTAATTTATTATTGCCTCTAGGGCATATTTCCAACAGTCTCCCACTTGCACTAGAGTCAATAATCTAGTTCGCATCACCATGTGATTCCAACGAATCCAACACCCATATAGTTATGGGGTCTAATCACGTCTTGCTCGTGAGAGAGGTTTTAGTCAACAGTTCTGAAACTTTCAGATCCGTGTGTTCTTTACAAATCTTTATGTCATCTTATAGATGCTGCTACTATGTGCTATTCGGAAATACTCCAAATATCTACTCTACTATACGAATCCGTTTCACTACTCATAGTTATTCGGATTAGTTTCAAACCTTGCATCGACGTAACCCTTTACGACGAACTCTTTAACTACCTCCATAACCGAGAAAAAATTCCTTAGTCCATCAGTTACTAAGGATTAATTTTGACCGCTGCTAGTGATTCAATCATGGATCACTCTCTGTACCTCTCAACAGACTTTGAGTCAAGGCACACATCAGGTGCGGTACCCAGCATGGCATACTTCAGATTCTACGGCCAAGGCATAGAAGACGACCTTCATCTATTCTCTTTATTCTGCTAGGGTCGGGTTTTGAGTCTTACTCAAATTCACACCTTACAACGCAACCAAGAACTCCTTCTTTGCTGATCTATTTTGAACTCCTTCAAAAACTTGTCAAGGCATGCATCTTGTTGAAACTTCTATTAAGCGCTTTCGATCTGTCTCCATAGATCTTTGATGCTCAACGTTCAAGTAGCGCAATCCAGGTACTCCTTTGAAAACTCCTTTCAAACAACCTTGTATGCTTTACATAAATTCTATATTACTTCTGATCCACAATATGTCAACCACATATACTTATCAGAAATTCTATAGTGCTCCCACTCACTTCTTTGGAAATACAAGTTTCTCATAAGCCTTGTACAAACCCAAAATCTTTGATCATCTCATCAAAGTGTATATCCAACTCCGAGATGCTTGCACCAGTCCATTGAAGGATCGCTGGAGCTTGCATACTTGCTAGTATATTTAGGATTGACAAAACCTCCTGGTTGTATCACATACAATGTTTGATCAAGGAAACCGTCGAGGAAACAATGTTTTGACATCCTATGTGCAATATTTCATAAATAATGCAGCAACTACTAACATAATTCTAACAGACTTTCAGCATCGCTATGAGTGAGAAAGTCTCATCATAGTCAACTGTTTGATCTTGTCGGAAACATCTTTGCGACAAGTCGAGCTTTTCTTAATAGTGACTTATCACCATCATTGTCTGTCTTCCTTTTAAAGATCCATCTTTACTCAATAGTCCTATGACCATCAAGTAGTTCTTCCAAAGTCTACACTTTGTTTTCATACATGGATCCTCTCTCGGATTTCATGTCCTCCAGCCATTTGTCGGAATCCGGGCCCACCATTGCTTTCTCCATAACTCGTAGGTTCATTGTTGCTCAACAACATGACCTCCAAGACAGGGTTACCGTACCACTCTGCAGTAGTACGCGACCTTGTCAACCTACGAGATTTGTAGTAACTTGATTCGATGCTCGATGATCACCATCATAAGCTTTCACTTCAATTGGTGTAGGCGCCACAGGAACAACTCCCTGCGCCCTGCTACACACTGGTTGAAGTGATGGTTCAATAACCTTATCAAGTTCTACCACCCTCCCACTCAATTCTTTCGATAGAAACCTTTCCTCGAGAAAGGATCCGTTTCTAAAAATAAACACTTTGCTTTCGGATCTGAGATGGGAGATGTACCCAACTGTTTTGGATATCCTATGAAGATGCATTTATCCGCTTTGGTTTCGAGCTTATCAGAGTGAAACTTTTTCACATAAGTGTCGAAGCCCCAAACTTTCAAGAAACGACAGTTTAGATTTCTCTAAACCTCAGTCTATACTATGTCATCTCAACGGAAATATGCGGTGCCCTATTTAAAGTGAATGCGGTTGTCTCTAATGCATAACCCATAAACGATAGTGGTAATTCGATAAGAGACATCATAGCATGCACCATACCAAATAGTGCGTGTCTATGACGTTCAGACACATCATCACACTATGATGTTCGAGGTGGCATGAACTGCGAAACAATTTCCATATTGTCTTAACTGCGTACCAAAACTCGTAACTCAGATATTCATTTCTATGATCATATCGTAGACAGTTTATCCTCTTGTTACGATGAACTTCACTCCTGAAACAGAATTTGAACTTTTCAATATTTCAGACTTGTGATTCATTAAGTAAATGCTCTTGTATCTACTCGAATCGTCATTGAAGTAAGAACATAATGATATCCACTGCGTGCCTCAACACCCATTGGACTGCATACATCAAAATGTATCACTTCCAACAAGTTACTATCTTGTTTCATCTCAATGAAAACAAGGCCTTGCTCATGTGGTATGATTTGCATGTCACTAGTGATTCAAAATCAAGTGAGTATAAAGATCCATCAGCATGGAGTCTCTTCATGCAATTTATACCAACATGACTCAAGCGGCAGTGCCACAAGTAAGTGGTACTATCATCATTACCTCGTATCTTTTGGCACCAATATCATGAACATGTGTAACACTACGATCGAGATTCAATAAACCATTGAAGGTGATTATTCAAGCAAATAGAGTAACCATTATTCTCTTTAAATGAATAATCGTATTGCAATAAACACGTTCCAATCATGTTCATGCTTAACGCAAGCACCAAATAACAATTATTTAGGTTTAACACCAATCCCGATGGTAGAGGGAGTGTGCGACGTTTGATCATATCAACCTTGAAAACACTTCCAACACGTATCGTCACCTCGCCTTTAGCTAGTCTCTGTTTATGCCGTAGCTTTCATTTCGTGTTACTAATCACTTAGCAACCGAACCGGTATCCAATACCCTCGTGCTACTAGGAGTACTAGTAAAGTACACATCAACATCATGTATATCAAATATACTTCTTTCGACTTTTGCCAGCCTTCTTATCTACCAAGTATCTAGAGTTGCTCTGCCTCAGTGACCTTTCCCCTCATAACAGAAGCACTTAGTCCCGGACTTGGGTTTAATCTGGGGTCTCTTCATTAGTGCAGCAACTGCTTTGCCGTTTCACGAAGTATCCCTTCTAGCCCTTGCCTTTATCGAAACTTAGTGGTTTTACTAACCATCAACTATTGATGCTCCTTCTTGATTTCTACTTTCGCAGTGTCAAACATCGCGAATCGCTCAAGGATCATTGTATCTATCCTTGATATGTTATAGTTCATCACGAAGCTCTCACAGCTTGGTGGCAGTGACTTTGGAGAACCATCACTATCTTATCTGGAAGATCAACTCCCACTTGATTCAAGCGATTGTCGTACTCAGATAATCTGAGCACACGCTCAACGTTTGAGCTTTTCTCCCTTATTTTGTGGACAAAGAATCTTGTCAGAGGTCTCGTACCTCTTAACAAGGGCACAAGCATGAAATCACAATTTCATCTCTTTAGAACATCTCTTATGTTCCGTGACGTTTCAAGACGTCTTCGGCGCCTTGCTTCTAAGCCATTAAGTATTTTGTACTGAACTATCGTGTAGTCATCAGAAACGTGTATGTCGGATGTTCACAGCATCCACAGACGATGCTCGAGGTGCAGCACACCGAGTGGTGCATTGAGGACATAAGCCTTCTGCGCAGCAACGAGGACAATCCTCTGCAAAGTTTGCTACTATCAACTTTCAACTAAATTTTCTCTAGGAACATATAAAAATAGTAGAGCTATAGCGCAAGCTACATCGTAATTCGCAAAGACCATTAGACTATGTTCATGACAATTAGTTCAATTAATCATATTACTTAAGAACTCCCACTCAAAAAGTACATCTCTCTAGTCATTTGAGTGGTACATGATCCAAATCCACTATCTCAAGTCCGATCATCTCGTGAGTCGAGAATAGTTTCAGTGGTAAGCATCTCTATGCTAATCATATCAACTATACGATTCATGCTCTACCTTTCGGTCTCATGTGTTCCGAGGCCATGTCTGCACATGCTAGGCTCGTCAAGCTTAACCCGAGTGTTCCGCATGTGCAACTGTTTTGCACCCGTTGTATGTGAACGTTGAGTCTATCACACCCGATCATCACGTGGTGTCTCGAAACGAAGAACTGTTGCAACGGTGCACAGTCGGGGAGAACACAATTTCGTCTTGAAACTTTAGTGAGAGATCACCTCATAATGCTACCGTCGTTCTAAGCAAGATAAGGTGCATAAAGGATTAACATCACATGCAATTCATAAGTGACATGATATGGCCATCATCATGTGCTTCTTGATCTCCATCACCAAAGCACCGGCACGATCTTCTTGTCACCAACGTCACACCATGATCTCCATCATCATGATCTCCATCAACGTGTCGCCATCGGGGTTGTCGTGCTACTCATGCTATTACTACTAAAGCTACGTCCTAGCAATATAGTAAACACATCTGCAAGCACAAATGTTAGTTTAAAGACAACCCTATGGCTCCTGCCGGTTTCCGTACCATCGACGTGCAAGTCGATATTAACTATTACAACATGATCATCTCATACATCCAATATATCACATCACATCGTTGGCCATAGCACATCACAAGCATACCCTGCAAAAACAAGTTAGACGTCCTCTAATTGTTGTTGCATGTTTTACGTGGTGACCATGGGTATCTAGTAGGATCGCATCTTACTTACGCAAACACCACAACGGAGATGTATGAATTGCTATTTAACCTCATCCAAGGACCTCCTCTGTCAAATCCGATTCAACTAAAGTTGGAGAAACCGACACCCGCCATTCATCTTTGAGCAACGGAGTTACTCGTAGCGATGAAACCAGTCTCTCGTAAGCGTACGAGTAATGTCGGTCCGAGCCGCTTCGATCCAACAATGCCACGGAAATAAGAAAAGACTAAGGAGGGCAGCAAAACACACATCACCGCCCACAAAATTTTTTGTGTTCTACTCGAGAAGACATCTACGCATGAACCTAGCTCATGATGCCACTGTTGGGGAACGTCGCATGGGAAACAAAAATTTTCCTACGCGCACGAAGACCTATCATGGTGATGTCCATCTACGAGAGGGGATTTCCGATCTACGTACCCTTGTAGATCGCACAGCAGAAGCGTTAAGAAACACGGTTGATGTAGTGGAACGTCCTCACGTCCCTCGATCCGCTCCGCGAACCGTCCCACGAACAGTCCGCGATCCGTCCCACGATCCGCTCCGATCTATTGCCGAACGGACGACACCTCCGCGTTCAGCACACGTACAGCTCGACGATGATCTCGGCCTTCTTGATCCAGCAAGAGAGACGGAGAGGTAGATGAGTTCTCCGGCAGCGTCACGGTGCTCCGGAGGTTGGTGGTGATCTAATCTCAGCAGGGCTCCGCCCGAGCTCCGCAGAAACGCGATCTAGAGGTAAAACCGTGGAGGTATGTGGTCGGGCTGCCATGGCAAAAGTTGTCTCAAATCAGCCCTAAAACCCCACTATATATAGGAGGGAGGGAGGGGAGGAGGCAGCCTCAAAACCTAAAGGTTTGGCCGAAATTGGAGGTGGAGGAGTCCTACTCCAATCCTACTTGGAGTAGGATTCCACCTTCCTAGTTGGAAACTCTTTCCACCTTGTGTTTTTTCCTTCTCAAACCTTATGGGCCTTAGTGGGAACTTATTCCAGCCCACTAGGGGCTGGTTTATCTCTTCCCATAGCCCATGAGACCCCTTGGCGCGTGACACCCCTCCTGATGGTCCCCGGCACCCCTCCCGGCACTCCCAGTACACTACCGATGAGCCCGAAACTTTTCCGGTAATGCACGAAAACCTTCCGGTAACCAAATGAGGTCATCCTATATATCAATCTTCGTTTCCGGACCACTCCGGAAACCCTCGTGACGTCCGTGATCTCATCCAGGACTCCGAACAACATTCGGTAACCAACCATATAAATCAAATACGCATAAAACAACGTCGAACCTTAAGCGTGCAGACCCTGCGGGTTCGAGAACTATGTAGACATGACCCGAGTGACTCCTCGGTCAATATCCAATAGCGGGACCTGGATGCCCATATTGGATCCTACATATTCTACGAAGATCTTATCATTTAACCTCAGTGCCAAGGATTCATATAATCCCGTATGTCATTCCCTTTGTCCTTCGGTATGTTACTTGCCCGAGATTCGATCGTCAGTATCCGCATACCTATTTCAATCTCGTTTACCCGCAAGTCTCTTTACTCGTTCCGTAATACAAGATCCCGCAACTTACACTAAGTCACATTGCTTGCAAGGCTTGTGTGTGATGTTGTATTACCGAGTGGGCCCCGAGATACCTCTCCGTCACACGGAGTGACAAATCCCAGTCTCGATCCATACTAACTCAACGAACACCTTCGGAGATACCTGTAGAGCATCTTTATAGTCACCCAGTTACGTTGCGACGTTTGATACACACAAAGCATTCCTCCGGTGTCAGTGAGTTATATGATCTCATGGTCATAGGAACAAATACTTGACACGCAGAAAACAGTAGCAACAAAATGACACGATCAACATGCTACGTCTATTAGTTTGGCTCTAGTCCATCACATGATTCTCCTAATGATGTGATCCCGTTATAAGTGACAACACTTGCCTATGGTCAGGAAACCTTGACCATCTTTGATCAACGAGCTAGTCAACTAGAGGCTTACTAGGGACAGTGTTTTGTCTATGTATCCACACATGCACTGTGTTTCCAATCAATACAATTATAGCATGGATAATAAACAATTATCATGAACAAAGAAATATAATAATAACTAATTTATTATTGCCTCTAGGGCATATTTCCAACACAATATACATATCAAACAACTAAATAGAACAAGGGAACACCATGATCTTGACAGAACAACAAGATTGACCCAAAAGAGCAATATCACCAAGCCTCCGGAACAATAGAATAGGGACTAGCTCATACGGAAGAAGAGAATGAAGAGAGAATGACAACTACTACTCCAATGAACTTGGCAAGCACCCTTGCAAGAAGAATTGGACGGAGTTGTTGGACAACAACGAAAAGAACAAGATAGTAGAAAGCAAAGATATGAACACTTCTTACACCAAGAGGATACATCTAGAACTTGGATTAATGACAAGCACCATGATAGAAACAATCCATAGGAAAAGCTTTAGGTGAAATCCAAACCAAGATAGCTCAATGAAGAAATCATGGGTTGAAAATATCTCATGATCATAGAATTGGTGGGTTTAATTATCTCATTCTTGAAAGGAAATATCTTCGAGGCTCCTACACTAACAAGAATGATGTAATACCACCTCAAAGGATAAAGGAAGAACAATTGCGCATATAAATGCAAGAGAAAGGATACTTGAGGTTCTCCAACAAGAATCTTGAAGAACATTTGATAAAGGATTGAAACCTTGAAGAATCACCATGAAGGACCTCCGTATACAAATGAATGATGCAAATATATGAAGGTAGAAGGAATAAGATTATGAGCTTGCCAAGATTTAGATGAGGCCTCACCAAGAGATACTTAAAAGAACTTGGAACTTCGGAAAAGAAAGATAAGCACCTGAGAAAAGAATCGATATCATGAGCTACCCCGGAAGAAGAATTGAAATCTCTTGGAAGAAGGAAGAACAAGAACAAGAATTATGTTATGCTTATCCTTCATCAAATTAAATTGATGACAAGCAACGGATTTAGCATACCACTTATTCTTCTAGAAATGATTTAGGAGAGATATATGAGCACAAACTAGAAGAAATGTTGCAAGAAACACCGGTGAGAATTGAAATGAACGAGGCAACCATGAATGAATGGAGATACACGAGAATGAAGAGATCATGAGCCACCAGAGAGAAGAAAACTTAAACAAGGCACCGGATAATCGAGAGACGAACGAAGAGACAACAATTGAGAAGAATTGAGGATGAAAGCTGAAAGCTGAGAACGAATAATCTTCTAAAATGATGGCCTTCGGAGGATCGAGAATGAAAAAACAACTCAGAAAAGCACCGGATAGCACGAAAGGGATTACTCATTATTGGAAATAATGAGAGGATAACACGAAGCTGAGATGACAATCTTCACAAGAACGGAGGAAGATTTAAGAGGAACACTCCTTCGAATCTACAAAGGAGAGAATGACGAGAAGAACATCACCAAGAATACTGAGACACTCCGGAATAAAGAAAAATGCAAGGTTGAGACAATATGAGAATTAATTCAAATAGATCTTGAAGAAGGGATATGAATGATGAAATTCATACTTACGTCATACTTGAAAAGAATTAATGATCTCCGGAAAAAGATTAAAAGAGCCAAGAAAGATCCTGGGAAAAACCTGTGGGTTATCGGCCCACTCAAAGAACCACCGTTGAAAAGATTGCTAGACCGAGAGATATTGCACCGGTATGAAGAGAACTAGATGAGGTTGAGGACCTCGAAATAATTAAAGAATTGAAAACAAGAAGCTCTGAGACATCTTCAACGCTCCGGATGGAATAGCGATAAGTGAATAACCAAGATAGGCTGAAACGAATCTCCAACATAGGAAAGACTTACAAGCACGAAAAGGATATAATGAACACGGACAACTGAATAGAATTCATCAGAAAAGATGACCAAATAGAATAAAGATGAACACGAAGCTCCTGAGAATCTTCACAACGATTCACCGGTTACGAAAGGAAGAAAAGATAGCGGAGGCATTACTAAAATGAAATGCACTTGGATGAAATCCAATCACTGAAGCAAAGGGTGGGAGGGCGGGGAAAAACAAAGACGACTTGGGACAGATGAGATGAACTCCGGAATAAAATGAGAAAATGATCTGCAATAACTGGAGAAGATTGAATTCAGTTGCAGAGAAGCACACCGGCTAGAAAGAATTGACAAGACGACTCCGATTGACAAGAACTGATAAGACAACTGATTGAGCAAAGAATTTGCATTCTCACATAAAAATATGAGAACACAGATTAGGAAAGATCTGAAATCACCACTTGACATAGAAGCAACACGAATTACCACATTCCAACAAAACAAAGGGTGAGGCTTAAGAAACAAGCCAGAACAAACTCATGAGAAAGTTTTCGTCCGATATTTTCGTGGACAGGATCGCACGGGCTCGATTTTATAGAAGCCATCAAGTGCAAGGCCGTGCACCCGACATACGAAGCGTCCCCGAGTCGTAGCAAGCTACAAGGACTCTTTAAGACACAACGTGTACCGCTGTAAGTCGACCGTGAACAAACGAATCCACTAGATGTCGAACCCCAACCTAACATCATGCATTTGTTGGAAGATTGTCCTATAAGTAACTACTTGAATTCCCACATATGAATTCCCGAAATTTCTGGTCATGCAATCTGGTACACGGATACAAGGAGTAATAATCACACAACTCCTATACTAACCCATCACTTGTAACACATCCGTCAACACACGACCAAAATCTCGGACCTTCATCTATAACAGACCCTCGTGATCACAATGATAGAAAGTATGGCACTACTCCCGAACAATCTGCACCAGTACTGGGGACATCGGGGTTATCTCGCCACTACCAATATTGAAGCAATTACGAACATCCTTCGTTCTGAGATACTAAGAAATCTGAATGATAACGATGTGCTCAAGAATCCCCTGGAGCTCAACTCCCCTAAAACTTAAAGCAGATAGGAGGCACCAAGACAGAACTCCGTCACATCGGCATCATATAGATCCCAAGAATATCCGCGTGATCCTAAAAATTTTTTGAGTGAGAAGAGGAGTAGAGTAAATTATTACATCAAGATTCCTCACCAGAGCATAGAAGAGGAGAAAAAAGAATCCTACTCTCCGATATATAACTAGACTCAAAGCAGTTTTTCACTAGATTCGACTCGGCCAAGTTGATCAATCAAGGGGGCTCCTAGGTCGGTACGGCTCTGATACCAACTTGTCATGCCCAAGATGCGACCCTATCCTCAATTTGGCACGAAGGCATCGTCAGGGATAGAAGCGCATCTCAAGAATGGATAGAAGGCCTCGTCGTGTCGCAAGAATGGATATCGTCACCAGAGCATAGAAGGCCTCGTCAAGATTCCTCACCAAAGCATAGAAGGCCTCGTCGTGTCGCAAGAATGGATATCGTTACAAGTACATGTACTGATAAGAAGAGATATATTTAGAATTGGGTTACACTAGCCACAAGCTACATCAGAGTCACATCAGTACATTACACAATCATCAAGAGTAAGAGCAGGGTCCGACTACGGACGAAAACAAACGACAAAAGAAGAACGACGTCCATCCTTGCTATCCCAGGCTGCCGGCCTGGAACCCATCCTAGATCGATGAAGAGGAAGAAGAAGAGGCAACTCCAAATGAACAATCAACGCGCTCGCATCAAGTAACCTTTACCTGTACCTACAACTGGTGTTGTAGTAATCTGTGAGCCACAGGGGACTCAGCAATCTCATTTCCAAAGGTATCAAGACTAGCAAAGCTTACTGGGTGAGGTATGGTTAAGTGGTGAGGTTGCAGCAGCGGCTAAGCATATATTTGGTGGCTAAACTTACGAGTACAATAAATAAGAGGGGGAAGACCTACGCATAACGGACGTGAACTACTGATGATCAAATGAATGATCCTGAACACCTACCTACGTCAGACATAACCCCACCGTGTCCTCGATCGGAGAAGGAACTCACGAAAGAGACAGTCACGGTTATGCACACAGTTGGCATGTTTTAATTAAGTTAACTTCAAGTTATCTAGAACCAGTGTTAAACAAAGTTTCCACGTTGCCACATAACCGCGGGCACGGCTTTCTGAAAAGATTTAACCCTGCAGGGGTGCTCCAACTAGTCCATCACAAATTACCACAAGCCGCATAGAAATCCTCAATCACGAAGCTCGCGATCTCGTTGGATTCCCTAGTGGAAAACCTCAACTCTGAGATTACCCAAAGCATCACCGGAATCCCGATGCACAAGATATCTCGTCAAAGTTAAAACTAATCCAGCAAGGCCGTCCGGCGTGTCGACGATCCCGATAGGAGCCGCGTATCTCGTTCTCAGGACACGACGGATAAGCACATCGTACGGTGGCCTGATAGAAATCTCTTGAGTTGCCCCGGGTTGGCCCCGCAAACGGCTCTAGTTTTGGACCAGCACCAACAGCACTGCCCCCCTGTATTATGTTGAATTACTCCTCGGGTAGCGCTAGCTCCCTATGCACATCAAATTAACAGAATTATTATGTTGGGAAAATAGTACCAATGTTGGGCCTTGCCAGCCAGCTTTAATCTAAAACGAATTATCAAGGGGGTCCCCATAACAACCCCGATCGTGTTAGGAGCGCTCCATTATGGAACATAACACCGGTAGCCGAAACTAAGGGGGCAAAGGTGGAACAAAACACCAGGCTAGAAAGGCCGAGCCTTCCACCTTTTACCAAGTATATAGGTGCATTAAATTAAATAGCATTTAATATGGTGATATAACAAGGAACCCATGTTTTCACATGGAAGAAACTGCACCTGCAACTAGCAACACTAACAACATGGATAAGCAAGCGGTAACATAGCCAATCCGTGGTTTGCTAGGTCGAACAGGTTGAAGGTTATCATGGCATTGTTGAGAGGCTAATATTTAACAGGTGGTAGGCAACGAGACATAATCGATAGAAACGGTAAAACTAGAAGGCGATGATAGTAATGGTATCTGGGGAAATGATCATCTTGCCTGAGATCCCGCTTGGAAGAAGAATGACTCCGTGAAGCAGACGGACCGATGTAGTCGTACGGGTCCTCACAATCCGGCACGCTGCGAAACTCTATCGAGACGAAGCAAACCGGAAACAAGCATCAACACACGAAATTCACCACACGATGCAACAACACAAATGATGCATGGGCAGCTGAAAACATGCAAGGCATGGCATGACAATTCACGACAAACAAATACTACACATTAAGTGAAGTTCAATATGCAACGAGTTGCATATTAACGAAACTCCACATATGAATTATTTAGTTCACTCCCAGTTATTTACACGGCAATATTAATGTTGTCAAACATGCAAGAGGTGAAGCGGAAATTAAACTACCTATCTAGACATTTTAAATGGGTCGGAAATGACATATAGCATCTCCGAGACGACCTCAGATGTTAATTTACAATTCTGTCCAGATCTGAATTAACACATCTAATTAGTTGTTAAACAGCAAAAAAAAGGTTCTCATGATTCTACGCGTCATTTCAAGCAATCTACACATAAAGAACACCTTCAACGGAGCTACGGTTCAAAAGATACAAGCACCGCAAGATATGATGGCATGAATGCAATATGTGTGCAACGACGGCTACGAGCATTTCAGAACATACAACCAGCAAGAGGAAATGAAACTACACGAGATTCTAAGCAAGTTTCATGTAGGACACGATCAAATCGGAGCTACGGTTCAACAACTACGAGCAAAACAAGAAATCACTAAAATTTGCCAAAATCAGCCACATAGCGTTTTCTACACCCCACAACTACGAGCTACTCAACTCAAATAAACTCAAGCAAGGCATGACATGAAAGAGGGCAATAAGCACTACTACAAACAGCTAACAACAACTAGCATGGCAGCAAGGAACACTAGGGAAAGAAGTCACAAAATGGCTTCCCACACACTATTTCAGACTTAGTGAAAATTACACCTCATGAAAGTGCAGTTTTCGATCTGAAGCAATATTGACAGCAGCAAAACCTATAGCTACAGGACTCCAAATGGAATGAAAATTCATAGCATGCTAGAGCAACACAAGGGGTACAACTAACTCCATTGGACAAACCTCAAATGAGCTACAGATCACAAGCTAGAAGCAAAACAAAACAGCACCAAAATATAACAGATTCCAGACTTAGAAATATTTCAGCTCCTCCAAATCAACACTATTTCTAGCAACTTGAGAGCAAGCAAACCACACCTAAACATGCATTTCTATTGCAACCAAAGATACCAGGGGCTAAACAAAACATCCAAGAACAACTCCCTAGTTGACAACTTAATCAAACGATGCACGGAATAAATCCTACGAATTAAACAAAAGGGCATCACGGCAAAATATCGCGCGAACTAACTTACTCGAAAGCTAAAACTAATTGCACAGAAAAATCCAATGGATTTTTCTACCCCGGAAACATATAAAATATGTGGGGTTGCAACACAAAAAATAATACCACACGTAAATGCGGGAAAAATAACCTATACACGGGAGAATAAACTACCGGCAAACCATGCATGCAAAAATACCTATGACCGCTCTAAAATACATGAAATAATGGTCCCTAAAACATAGGCATTTTGCCTAAGGCATACGAGCAATCCGGACTCTCGCAGAAAATAAATGCGGGCACTATTCTAATGGGACAGCACGTTCCTCTAGACAAACAGTGGGTCAAACCTCATCAAACATTTATGCAAGTTGGAAAAACAGATACTACGCGAAATTCTACACCAAATCCATATAAGATACGCCTCGTTCCGGCTTATGGATTAAAAGATATGCGCGTTTTAATACCGTCATATTTCTGGAATTTAATAATTCCGAAAATACCTAATAAACTATTGGGCCGAAGAGGGGGCGCAGCTTAGCTACATGTTGCCTAGGCGAGGAATAGGAGGGCAGGGGGAGGATTTACCTCGGCCTAGCAGGCCGGCCTGGAGGGGAACGGTGCTGGGCCTTGAAGGGAGGCCGACCTGGGCCGGCTCGGCCTGGCTCCTCCTGCGTGGCCCAGGAGCTACCGAGGCGGTTGGGCGCTGCAACGGGCGTCGTCCTCCTCGTGGGCACGCTCCTCTGGCAGCAGCGGAGGCGGCGGCCGGTGGCGATGGCGGCCGGCAACGGCGTGGAGGCCGCCGGGAGGCGGCCGATCTGGGCGAATCCGGGGCGGCCAGATCCCTTCCCGCCGGTGGCGGCTCGAGCCAGCGCCGGGGCATGAAGATCGGGACTTGGCGGCGGGGTTCCCTGGCAGGGCCGGCGACGAGGCTGCTGCCGGCGGGGCTTCCTAGCGAGGGGCTCCGGCCAGGGCACGCCGACGACGGCGAGCAGAGCAGGCGGCGGATCTGCTGGCGGCTCGGGGCAGGAGCTCCTCTCCTCGGGCAAGGCGGCGGTGCTCGGTGCCAGGCATGGGAGCACGGGAGCGTGGGCGGCGGCGCGCAGATGGGCCCGACGGGCTCCTGATGGGCCTGGGCGGGCCCGCGGGAGGAGGGACGAGGCTGGACGTGGGTGGCTACGCGGTTAGGGTTAGGAGGGGCACGGAAAACGAGGTGGAGAGGGAGAGGGGGCTGTCTAAAATGCACCGGGGGTTATTTATAGAGAAAAGAGGGGCTAGGTTTAACCGGAATCGCGTTCCGGATCCAACCGCAGAGTCGGATTCGGACGATTCCGAACGCGGGAACGGTTACGCGGCTGTGTAGAGGGGATATCCGGAGACGAGAGGGAGAACGGGCGGCGCGGCAACGATTTATAACACACCGAAAGACGTCCGACGGTATACCGAATACGGTGCCGCTACAGGCGACCGTTCGGGTACCAGACGGTCTCCGATCGCGACGAAATTCGACAGGCGGTCTAGCCATAACTAATTACGACCGCACGTCAAATCTCAACCCGATCAGAGAAAGTTTTAAACGCACTTTAAAAACAGGGTTTCGACGATGCCGCGGGGGCGTGCGAGTACGGTCGGGCTTGGAACGAACAACGACGATAACCGGCAACTAACAACGGATGCAACGTTTGAAAACTGGAGGCAACGGAGATGCCGATGCAATGCAGATGATGCGAAAGATGCGATGATGATGCGACAAAAGAGAATAGACACACGACGAAAACGGAAAAGAAGGGGGAATCTTCTGGAACGTCGGCATCGGGCTGTCACACCCAGTGGTTACGATCACCATAAACATGGCATAGTCCCTCCCCCTTCTTATGAGAATTCTTCTTGATGTTGGTAGAGTGTGGTGGCATGTTCTTTGCAGCAAACTTGCCTTTGCCCCGAGATTTGTTCTTGTTGTTTTGGGGCTTGTTGAGATGGAAGTTCTTCTTCTGCACCATGTGGGCACTAGAATCTCCCTCAACATCTCGATCATGTGTGTCTTTTGATATTGCCTTCTCCTCAACATCAAGAGGCCCAATGAGATCCGAAACAGAAAACTCCTGTCTTTGTGTTTCACAGAAGTAGCAAAATTGTTCCACGAAGGTGGAAGCTTGGCAATGATGCCTCCAACCACATACTTGTTTAGAAACACACACTTGAATTACTCAATCTCCTTCACGATTGATTGTATCTCATGAGTTTGGTGAACAACATAGCGCTCATGAGTCATCTTGTAGTCATAGAATTGTTCCATGATGTACAACTCGCTACTAGCGTGCGAGGCCCCAAACTTGGCACTGAACGCAGCCCACATGTTCTTGCCGCTGTCAAACGACATATACGAATCCACAATGAAATCATCAAGAACACTCAAAAAGGGCACCTTGAAGAGGGTATCGATCTTCTCAAAAGTTTCATGCAGTGCAAGATTAAGATCGCCCTCAAGCTTGCCCTTGCTGGCACCATAGCAGTACATGGTTTGAAACCAGTAGATTGCTCTTGTGCGCCACCTCTTATATTGCACCCCCTTGAAGGTGGATAGCTTGGGATACACGACAAAACCACTTGGAGTAAATTGCCTATAATCATGTTTTTGGATTATTGAATATATGAGAAAATTACTACCAGATTTAATCCGAATAAATAGTAAATAAATCATGACGACAGTAACAGAGATTGAACTAATCATGCAGACTAGCATAGTAGATGAATAGATTAAATCTTCATCACAAACTAGACATAGGAATTCTAGCATGATCTCAAACATAGAGGATAAGATTGCATATGGTACAACGGGAGCATAACCGCCAGAGTTGGTGTTGTAGGCCATGTCGTAGCCCACGACCAGACGTCTCAGATCGTGGCGTGTCTGTTACAGACTCTCCGTTCCTGGCTGGCAAAAATAAGCGCGTAGGTATGAGATCGGCTCGACTCAATCCTGCAACCCGCGACACGACACGTTGTGACAAGGCGTGGCGGCACGGGACGAGCGAGGAGGATGAGCGCACATGTAGGGCTCCTCTTCTCATGCTCGTACAAATGCTAGAAGATATCACCTTATAAGGAGGTACAACTCTCTCCCAACTAGCGGTATGAGAATAGACTTTAGTCCCACTCACACCACACACACAACCAAGAAGAATGAGCAATTAGAATTTCAATTATTAGTTGGGCTTTGGGCCAAAGGCCTACTAACAAAAATCCAACATGTTAGAGAATGTAGGATTCCTCAAGCGCCCCTCCGTGCGGACGGTTCGATCGGTGACCGATCACAGTTATGATCTAACCGGGCTCCTCAAACTGGCCTTATATGTTCAGCCTAACCGACATCCTTATTTTCAACCTACATCTAGGATGGATATGAGGAGGCACGTATGATTTCGAGCATGCTTGTCATTTTATATCTGACAGATAGGACCCACTACAAATTTCATCAAATCTCCTTCGAATTTATCGGACGTGTTCCTTTTTATCCTCTATTCCCCCCGTTCGAACCGGCCCTCCGTTAGCTTCGCCGCCGTCCTGACCCCTCACAGCCGCCACCACAGTCGTAAAACTTCTCTTCACCATCCCGCTGCCCAAACATTGTCGCTGCCCAGATACCGCCGCAGTATTCCCGAATATTCTCCGACCGCACCTTGCCCTCTATGTATTCAAAATTTTTTTTGAGAAGACTTTTTTCTGCTTATTTTGTAGACAATGCAATGGATTCATATGATTCATCGGACAAGGAGTACGAAACAAGGAGCTAGATGGTGTAATTCAAGAGGTGGTTCGCTTCATTGGGTTTGGACAAAGATGTTGAGATATTGATGATCATGAGCATACAGAAGGAAATGGACAGGGGGAGGGGAGAAAATTTTAAATTTCAAGGGTTCGATCAAAGGGAGATGCGTTTTTAGGAAGGATAGGGCCGTTGAGGATGGCTGCTCTACGCGTATTACTTTAAGCAGAAATGCACGGCTAGTATGTACTTCAGGCTCACCAGGGATTAGTGGGGACAACTCCCATCCTCTGCTAAGAAGAAATGCACACCTCGCACGAGGATGTTTACACTAGGTACCGCCACCAATGTCGTTGGTGAGATGGTTTGGATGAGGGAGTGTACATGCCTAAAGACCACCATGAGATTTTCATGCGCCTTGACGCAGATGTTCGGATGAGAGTGTCTAAGAAAACCAAATGTGTAAGATATAGAAAGATGATGGCTACTGGAGCGGTTGGAGGTTTTCGAGGTATGCTCGATTATGTTGATTGCATGCATTGACAATGAAAAGTGCCCCAAAGGTCACGCCAAAGTGGACACCATCATATCAGAAGGAGCAACATCAAGGGACTTGCGGATTTGGCATGTCTATTTCTAACAACGACATCAATGTGCTCAAGCGATCTTCGTTCTTCAGGAGAATTTGTAATCGGGAAGTGCCGTTGTGCAACTACATCGTCAATGGGCACGACTACAACATCGAGTACTACCTTTGCTCATAGTGAAGACCATATCCGATCCCCATGACAACAAAGAAAGCCGCTTTGTAGCAATGCAAGGAGCAACTAGGAACAATGCAGAGATGCATTTAGAGTGCTCCAAACTCGTCAGGGTATTGTGAGATCAGCTGCAATGATGTGGGAATCAAAGACTTTGTGGCAGCCAATGACATATTGTGTAATTTTGCATAATATGATTATCGAGGACGAGATTGAAGGGGCAACCCGAACCCATCATTTCGAGAAGCGTGAAGAACAGATCCACATCCCGGGGTGCATATCATATTATGATTTTTTTAGATGAATCATCGTCTTCGAGATCATGAAGTGCACATGCAACTACTCAATGGTCTTGTGGAGCATATGTGGATACAAATGAAAACCAAAGAGTTTAATGTTTGAATTATGCATTTGGAATCAGTTGCTTGTTTGAACTATGTGTTTCCGCTACGAACAAATGTTATCTAGGTGTGCTATTCATGTGTATGATTGACGTGCCTGATTTTTTCATGGATTTGAGGGTTTCTCTATGAAGAGTGACTATCCGGCAAGACATTTGAGGGGCCCTATGATGTTGTAAGGGGCATGTTTGGGCGCGTTCACGGACATTTAGCATGGTCAAAATTTTCAAGTTCGGCTATGGATACTCTTATCTCTCCAACAACAACTCAAATCACCTAGGGGTCCTCCATCCATCACACTCACGCCCATGTCTCACGTGGGACCTCCTATTCATAGACGTGTGTTGTGTGTAGCGCCAAATCAGGCAGCCCAACACCACCCGCGAGCCTTTTGGGCAGGGCTAGTGTGGGGTGACGCCACCATTTTTTTCTATTTTCTTTTCTTTATTTACCTTTTAATTTGAAAAGAGTTTCAAAATATGAACATGGAACTTTTGGAAATGTTTGCGAATGCACAAAAAATTCTGCGAATTCAAAAATATGTTTAGTAATATATTTTTTTATGAATTAGAACGATGTTTGTGTATTTAAAACAATGTTCACAAAGTCAAAAAATGTTCACAAATTTTCAAAAACTGTTCGCAAATAAAACAAATGTTTCTGGATTCAAAAAAGGTTCGTGAGTTCAAAAAATATTCTAAAATATTGAAAATGTTAATGAAGTTCAAAATATGATTCTGAGTAGATTTCTTTAAGAAAATGATCAGGAGTTTGAAAAATGAGCACGAATTCCAATAGTTTTCTTGAATTAAAAATATTCATGAATTCAATAAATTTTCATAAGTTTGAAAAAAATCACGACTTTTATAAAAATCAAGAGTTTAAAACAGTGTTCACGAATTAAAAAATCTCTTGGTTTCAAAAATATGTTCACACATTTTAAAAACACTAAATAATGTCCTTGATTTTGATATTTTTTTTCAGAAACTTTTTTTTAAAGTTGTTATTAGAAAAATAGGAAACGAAAGTAAAAACAAAAAAACAGAAAATGAAAGGGTAAAAGACTTTTTTTTGAGAAAACTCGCCAAGCTTTATTTAAGTAATCGAAATGTTCTGAGGTATAAATATAAGATCACTGGGATGACTAAACCAAACATAACGGCCAAACATTGAAAATAAAGTATATTTAACGAGATTGTAAGCCTTGATATTCCTAGTGAAGGGTAAAAGAAATGAAGGCAGACAGACAGACAGACAGACAGAAAAACTGGCCGGCCCATTCGCGTGGGCCGGGGTACGCGTTTGGTTGTTATCGTGCAGGGAATATGATCTGCCTCATGTCTGGCGTATTGACAAGAAGTATCGTGTTGCCTTGATGCTGCTGCTAACGGGCCAGTCCAATACCGCATTTCTGAAGCGCTTTTGAGAAGCTTTTCTGTACCAGTTTCAGAATTTTTCGCCTGGGTTTTTCTTCTTCTCACTTGTGTGTTCTCTGTATCGGTTTACTTGGTTTTTTCGAATTTTTATTTTCATATATTTATTTATGTTTTCTTATTTTAAAATATATATGAACACTTTACACATAGACGTTGAAGTTATTTCAAATACATGATGAGAATTTTTTAAATACATGTTTAAACATTTTTCCAAATGCATGTTAAATATTTTCTGGATACATGTTGGACATTTTTTGAATACATGTAAAATGTTATTCAGATACACCATGACTTTTTTTAGTGAACATTGAGCATTTTGCAAAAGCACGTTATTTTTTTTTTCATTAATGCCATGAACATTTAAAAGTGCAGAACATTTGTTAAGTGTTCGAGCTTAGAACCAATTTTCAAATGTCATGGACATATTTTTGAAAGGTACATTTTTTTGCATTGTATAGTTTTTAAATGCAGTGAACGTATTTTTAAACCTGTGGATATTTTGTTGAATGGTACTAAACATTTTAAAAAACATACACAAATACATTTTTGACATTGTATAAGTATTTTTTTAAAAAACTTACGAACATAGCATGTGACCGTTTTTTGTAATGTCATGAGCCTTTTTTGAGTGGTACAGTTCTTTGTAAAAAGTTGCACGAACAATTTGTTCACACTACATGAACATTTTTGAACGCATGATGATTTTTTAGAACTTGAAGTGTTTTTTTAAAACATACATGTATTTATAACATTTTGAAATATAAACAAAATAACGAAAAAGGGAAAATAGCGAACAAACGAAGAAGAAATTAGGTCGGCCACTACAACGACACCTCATGTGAGAGGTCCTTCTGTCTCGCTGCAAGCGAGACAACTGTACTCCTCCCCCCTACCGATTCTTCTCCATATCTCCATCTCCCCTGTTTTCTATTCTTTCCTTTGTTGCTTCGCTTTCTCTGCAAGGGTCTGTTTTTTTTCTTTGCCTGGTAGATTCATCTATAGGTGTCTTGCTGTTTGACTAGACATGATACCCTAGGTGTTACTGTGGAAGTTACTTGACATTGTTTCAATGAGATTTTAGTTGTTTGAAACATTAGTATTTGTGTTAACAATATGATAATTTGAACTAAGATACATGTAATCTATTGGATTTGATTATTGTATAACTAGACGATATTTATTAAATATGCGTTGCATGCATGGTGCATGTTAAGGGTAAGCCTTTACATGCATGGTGGCATGCATGATGCATGTTAAAGTTGGCCTTTTTCCATGAATGATAGTATGGTGAGTTGACATAGTTGCATGTTGAGAAAATTAGAGTTGATGAGAATCAACTATTTGGGCTATACAAGCTTTAGTCCTCGTTATTTAAAGGGTTCCGTGATGAAATTTGTGTACTTATTGTTCTTATTCCTTAGTGCCCTCGATTCTCCGCATTATTTTTCTCGTTCTTGCGTCTCACATTAGCCTCTTCTTGTAACCCTAGTTCCTCTTTTGCGTTCATTCTTCTCTTGGTGCTCACAGGAAATGGCTTGCTTTGTTTGCAAGAGCTCCGATGGGTCATGCCCTCAGTGTGATGTGGCTCCTCATCGCCTTTGTTTGTTGATACCTAAAGGATTCAAGAGGCCCCTTGTGTGATGTGGCTCCTCATCGTCTTTGTTTGTTGATACCTAAAGGATTCAAGAGGCCCCTTGTAGGTGTAGAATATCCCCTCGAAATGTTTTCTTTCATGGTTGCTGATTTTTGTAATGTAGTTTGTTTTAAGTTCGTGTATGTTTGTAATAGTAATTTGTTAGTGTGCTCCTTCATTGTTGTGTTATGTGTGCCTATTTTTAACATGCCTGTCATTTTGCATCATTATGTTGTAATTAAACTTGTTTCTAATATTGCCTTTTTATATTATTGGAAATAATTTATAACTACAATACGCGGTGGCAGGTCTTCTAGATTTGGCGGTGATAATTTTAGTGTTGTATAATATTAGTTGTAGTGCAATTTATAATGCAATGTCGTTTTAATTCACCAGTTATTTAGAACGCTATCGTTGTTCTTTCATTGTTTTAAGTGTCTCTTTTGCAATTATATTTTGAATTTTTTTATCATTGTTGCATTTAGTTTGCTTTGACCTCTCTAGACATAACTAGTTGTGTCAATCTTCCATTCAGTTAGATTTTGTTTCGTTATTTTTATTGCTTAGACATATTTGTAGTCCATCATAAGCAGTAATATTTTCTATTACGTTGATTTTCTATTTTTGTGATTTACCTATTATGTTGATGCACAATTTTCATTGCCATGGATGTGCAATTTTTACAACTATTTTTGTTATATTTTGTGTTTCTTTTTGGATGGTTAGTATTGGTTTATTGATTACTTTTGCTTCTTAATAATTATCACAAATATTAGTCGTACTATTGTACCATATTTTGTAATTTCATTGTATTATTTTTATAAGTAGTATGCAAGCTTCAAAATATAGTATAGCGGGTTCGTATCGGTTTGGCTTCGACATATCGGATGTCAGATATCGGGTGATATATGAGACAATATGTTGATATATCGAAGAAAACATGTCTATTTTATTATTATTCTTGTTCAAAATATTTGTTTTTAGTAAAACAAAATGTATGATGTCAATGCTTAAACATAACAATTTTTGATTCCTAGTTTATTAACTTGTTGACCAAGAAACTATTAAGGAAAGATTCATGCAATTTGTACTCTATGATTAAAAAAATACGATATATATGCATTTGTATGAAATGTTGTGCATGATGTTTATAATAATATAATGAAATTTGAAATTCATAATCTTATCTCACTGCTTCCTAATAAATAACTATTGTCATCTACATATCGTTCTATATTGGTGGACTTATCCGGCTAGATATCAGCCATATGGGGCTAGATATCGGTCCATATCCGATGATATGCTTGCAAATGATATGTTATGTTTATATCGATAGAGCCCCAAATGTGATATATCGTCCTAGATATTGATCGGATCGGCCTAGATTTAAAAACTTGGTAGTATGTTCCTTGCACGTTAGGTTGCATGTGGCCGGCTTGATTCAACAGTTTAAGGAAGAATATTTGGAACGTGATAGGAAGTTAAATGTTCATGTGTTTGTCATTTATGAAGGTATAACCTGTGCCATTTCTTTTGGCATGGTGCCTCCAAAAAGCAACTTTTATGGTCCTATAGGGAGATCTACTGGGGAGAATATCATACGAAAGCCAACATTCAATGAAAACTTTATGAAAACCATATTTTAAAGTTTTATAAAATTCTGAAAAAATATAGAATGTTAAGATGATGATGTTTTATTGCCACATAAAGTTTCAAGTGAAAACACATTACGAAATGTGAGCTACGAAAAAGACAAATTTCAGCCCTGTATAGTGACATTACTATTTGGCATTATTCTAAGGTGATTTTCTCTTTTTCATAGCCCACTACTCGTAATGGGTTTGAATTTGAAATTTTGCATGACAATGAAACATCATCCTCTTAACATCCAGTATCTGTTTCAGTTTTTTTCGAAATTTTAAAACATATTTTTCCTATGGTTTTCACCGGTTTCCACCGAATATTGATTTCAGTATGATATTCTCTACTCGGGGTGTTGCTGTGTACTATCGTAATGGTGATCTAAATAGGAGCTATTGTTCGTTGCCTATAGTGTAAGCTAAAACACACGAAGGTCTAGTATATGGGATGGCCATAAGCACAACCTTATAGCTTCATAAAAAAATTGATCGCAAATTTCCTTTTGTATTCAATGGATCTAAATATGTTTTCACATATTGCGCATACATTTGGAATACAAATAGTTACATTTATATTGATTCACTAAGAAGTAAAATTAAACATAAGAAAATAAATATATAGGCCACAAGACCAAAAAAATTGAATTTATTGTATATTTTACACTATTTTTTATGTTTGGAATTTTACGTGACATAATTTTTTTATGGTGATTATATTTTTTATGGTCTATTTTCATGTATGATATAAGATTAAATTTATGAAATGTAAAATTAAGGTGCATTGATGTTAAAATAAAGGAGGATGAACAATAACTATTCCTCACCTAGGGTAACGAATAGCGCGACCCTATATATATAAATTGATTGTAAGATTATCTGGATGAAGAAAACTTATTCTGCACCTGAGTGATGAATAGCGCGACCCTATATATATAAAGCACAACTAAATATGTCCACTTAGTAAAAATGAGAAAAGCACAACTAAAATAGTAATACGAAAAATAAAAGGTAAACACACACTTTTCGAAACGGAAGACCCCCTTGGATCGTCTCCTCTAAGTCGACTCGGGGGATAGCCCTAACCACTGCCACTACTCTACCGACCCCTCCTTCTTCTTCTCCGCTGCTAAAGATGACCTCGACGTGGTGGTCCACAACGCATGGAGGGCCTCAGCTACCGGGCCTGAGCGGAGTGCTGCATTGAAGGGTGCAGGTGTGTGTCCCTCGGTCGAGTAGGTGGCGTGGGGAGACGGTCGTTGATTACATGGGCGCTGCTCCTCGTTGGCCTTGCACCGAATCTGGTCATGCTCCACCCTTCGCCCGATATGCTCCATTCATGTTGGCTCCGGCTCTGAGCGGTTGTGATCGTCCTCTACATGTGTTGGCTCCATGGATGTGGTGGGAGGTCTTGGATCCAGGGGAATTTTCTCTCCAGCAACACCTTTGAGTGTCGATCACCTTCCTAGAGGCTTCGGTGAGGATCCTCCTATACCCACCCCTATCCATGAGCGTGGGTGAAACCCCTTGGTCCCCTGATTTGGATGATGACTAAGTGGTGGGGGAGTAGTGGTGAGTGGCATCATTGTTGGCATGCTCTAATTTTCGGCAACAAACTAGACTTTGATTGGTGCTCGATGTTGCCCCTTTTGTCCTGCTCCATGGTTTGCGCCTTCAATGAATGGCTTGTTGGAAATATGACCTAGAGGCAATAATAAATTGGTTATTATTATATTTCCTTGTTCATGATAATCGTTTATAATCCATGCTATAATTGTATTGATTGGAAACTCAAATACATGTGTGGATACATAGACAAAACACTGTCCCTAGTAAGCCTCTAGTTGACTAGCTCGATGATCAAAGATGGTTAAGGTTTCCTAGCCATAGACAAGTGTTGTCACTTGATAACGGGATCACATAATTAGGAGAATGATGTGATGGACAAGACCCAAACTATAAACGTAGTATATGATCGTGTCAGTTTATTGCTACTATTTTCTACATGTCAATGTATCTGTTCCTATGACCATGAGATCATGCAACTCCCGGACACCGGAGGAATACCTTGTGTGTATCAAACGTCGCAACGTATTTGGGTGACTATAAAGGTGCTCTACAGGTATCCCCGAAGGTGTCTGTTGGGTTGGCGTGAATCGAGACTGGGATTTGTCACTTCGTATGACGGAGAGGTATCTCGGGGCCCACTCGGTAATACAACATCACAATAAGCCTTGCAAGCAATGTGAATAAGGAGTTAGCCACGAGATCTTGTATTATGTAACGAGTAAAGAGACTTGTCGATAACGAGATTGAACTAGGTATAGAGATACCGACGATCGAATCTCAGGCAAGCAACATACCGAAGGACAAAGTGAACAACATACGGGATTAACTCAATCCTTGACATAGAGGTTCAACCGATAAAGATCTTCGTAGAATATGTAGGAGCCAATATGGGCATCCAGTTCCCGCTATTGGTTATTGACCGTAGAGGTGTCTCGGTTATGTCTGCATAGTTCTCGAACCCGCAGGGTCTGCACACTTAATGTTTGGTGACATTTCGGTATAGTTGAGTTATAGGTGTTGGTAACCAAAAGTTGATCGGAGTCTCGGATGAGATCCAGGACGTCACGAGGAGCTATGGAAATGTCCGGTGGTAAATACGGATATATAGGAAGTCCCGTTTCGGTCACTGGAAAAGTTTCGGGCTCATCGGTAGCGTACGGGGGTGCCGGGAGGGTACCGGGGACCATCAGGAGGGGTGTCACGCCCCGAGGGGCCTTATGGGTGGTGGGAGGATACAAACTAGCCCCTAGTGGGCTGACATAAGCTCCCACTAAGGCCCATGAGGTTTGAGAGGCAAAAAACCCAAAGGTGGAAAAGGTGGAAAGGGTTTCCAAGTGGAAAGGAGGAATCCTACTCCTAGAAGGATTGGAGTAGGACTCCTCCACCTCCAATTTCGGCCAAACCTTGAGGGTTTGAGGCTGACTCCTCCCCTCCCTCCCTCCTATATATACTAGAGGTATTGAGGGTTTTTGAGACACAGAAAAACAGCCACGTGCTGCCCTCTCTCTAGATCTGTTTCTCCTCTAGTCTAGTTTCAGCGGTACTTAGGCAAAGCCCTGCTAGAATGGCTCCACCACCGCCACCACCATGACGCCGTGCTGGAGAACTCATCTACCTCTTCGCCCCACTTGCTGGATCAAGAAGGCGGATATCGTCATCGAGCTGTACGTGTCCTTACTGCGGAGGTGCCGTGTGTTCGGCACTAGATCAGGATGGATCGTGATGGGATCGCAGGACGGATCGTGATGAGATCGCGGGACGGGCTGCGATTTGGATCGCGAAGATGTTCCACTACATCAACCGCGTTATATACACTTTCGCTTAGCAATCTACAAGGGTATGTAGATTCACTCTCCCCTCTCGTATATGATCATCACCATGTATAGGTATTGCGTGTGCGTAGGAAAATTTTGTTTCCCATGCTACGTTCCCCAACAGTGGCATCATGAGCTAGGTTCATGCGTAGATGAAGTCTCGAGTAGAACACAAAAGAGTTTGTGGGTGTTGATGTTCAATTTGCTTCCCTCCTTAGTCTTTTCTTGATTCGGCGGTATTGTTGGATTGAAGCGGCCCGGACCAGCTTTACTTGTATGCTTATGAGAGACCGGTATAATGGACTGACATGCAACTTGTTGCGTAAAGATGACCGGCCAATATCTGTTTCACCACGTGATGATCGGGTGTGATAGACTCAACGTTCACATACAACAGATGCAAAACAGTTGCACACACGGAACACTCAGGTTAAACTTGACGAGCCTAGCATGTACAGACATGGCCTCGGAACACAAGAGACCAAAAGGTCGAGCATGAATCATATAGTTGATATGATCAACATGGAGATGTTCACCACTGAAACTATACTCAACTCACGTGATGATCAGACTTGAGTTAGTGGATTTGGATCATGCGCCACTCGAATGACTAGAGGGATGTCTATTTGAGTGGGAGTTATTAGTAATGTGATTAGCTAAACTCAATTATGATGAACATAGTGAAATGGTCTTTGCAAATTATGGTGTAGCTTGCGCTGTAGCTCTACTGTTTTTGATACGTTCCTAGAGAAAATTTAGTTGAAATATGATAGTAGCAAATATGCGGACTGGGTCCGTAAACTGAGGATTGTCCTCATTGCTGCGCAGAAGGCTTATGTCCTTAATGCACCGCTCGATGTGCTAAACCTTGAGCGTCGTTTGTGGATGTTGCGAACATCTGACATACACGTTTTTTATGACTACGTGATGGTTCACTGCGTAATACTTAACAACTTAGAATTGAGGCGCCAAAGACGTTTTGAACGTCACAGAACATATGAGATGATCCAAGAGATGAAATTGCGATTTCATGCTCGTGCCCTTGTTGAAAGGTATGAGACCTCCGACAAGATTATTTATCTACAAAGTAAGGGAGAAAAGCTCAATCGTTGAGCATGTGCTCAAATTTTCTGAGTGCTACAATCGCTTGAATCGAGTGAGAGTTAATCTTCCAGATGAGATAGTGATGGTTCTCCAAATCACTGCCACCAAGCTACTAGAGATTTGTGATGAACTATAACAGATCCCGGATAGATATGATGATCCTTGAGCTATTCGCGATGTTTGACACCGCGAAAGTAGAAATAAAAAAGGAGCATCAATTGTTGATGGTTAGTAAAACCACTAGTTTCAAGAAGGGCAAGGACAAGAAGGGATACTTCATGAAACGGGAAACCAGTTGCTGCTCTAGTGAAGAGACCCAAGGTTGAAACCAAACCCGAGACTAAGTGCTTCTGTAATGAGGGGAACAGTCACTGAAGAGGAACTACCCTAGATACTTGGTAGATGAGAAGGCTGGCAAAGTCGACAGAATTATATTGGATGTACATGATATTGATGTGCACTTTACTAGTACTCCTAGTAACACGAGGGTATTAGATACCGGTTCGGTTGCTAAGTGTTAGTAACTCGAAATAAAAGCTACGGAATAAACGAAGACTAGCTAAAGGCGAGGTGACGATATGAGTTGGAAGTGTTTCCAAGGTTGTTGTGATCAAACATCGCACACTCCCTCTACCATCGGGATTAGTGTTAAACCTAAATAATTGTTATTTGGTGTTTGCGTTGAGCATGAACATGATTAGATCGTGTTTATTGCAATATGATTATTCATTTAAAGAGAATAATGGTTATTCTATTTGCTTGAATAAATACCTTCAATGGTTTATTGAATCTCGATCGTGGTGGTACACATGTTCATAATATTGATGCCAAAAGATACAAAGTAGTAATGATAGCACCACTTACTTGTGGCACTGCCGCTTGAGTTATATTGGTATAACATGCATGACGGAGCTCCATGCTAATGGATCTTTGTACTCACTCATCTTTGAAACGTTTGAGACTTGCAAACCATGCCTATTGGTATAAACGCATGAAGAAACTCCATGCGGATGGATCATTTGGACTCACTTGATTTTGAATCACTTGAGGCATGCAAATCATACCACACGGGCAAGCTGACTAAAGGCCTCGTTTTTCCAGTGAGATGGAACAAGAAAGTAACTTGTTGGAAGTAATACATTTTGATGTGTGCAGTCCAATGAGTGCTGAGGCACGCAGTGGATATCATTATGTTCTTACTTCACTGACGATTTGAGTAGATACAGGAGTATTTGCTTGATGAATTACAAGTCTGAAATATTGAAAAGTTCAAGCTATTCAGAGCGAAGATAGTCGTGACAACATGATAAAATGTCTACGATATGATCATAGAGATGAATATCTGAGTTGCGAGTTTGGTACACAGTTAAGACACTGTGGAAATTGTTTTGCAACTCATGCCATGTGGAGCACCATAGTGTGATGGTGTGTCCGAATGTCATAGCCGCACCCTATTGGATATAGCGCATACTATGATGTCTCTTATCGAAATACCACTATCGTTTTGGGTTAAGCATTAGAGACAACCACACTCACTTTAAATAGGACACCACGTAATTCCGTTGAGATGACAACTTATGAACTATGGTTTGGAGAAACCTAAGTTGTTGTTTCTTAAAAGTTTGGGGCTACGACGCTTATGTGAAAAGTTTCAGTCTAATAAGCTCGAACCCAAAGCAGATAAATGCATCTTCATAGGATACCCAAAACAGTTGGGTACATCTCCTATCTCAGATCCGGAAGCAAAGTGTTTGTTTTTAGAAATGGGTCCTTTCTTGAGGAAAATTTTCTCTCGAAGGAATTGAGTGGGAGGATGGTGGAAACTTGATGAGGTTATTGAACCATCACTTCAACCAGTGTGTAGCAGGGCGCATGAAGTTGTTCCTATGGCGCATACACCAATTGAAGTGGAAGCTAATGATCGTGATCATGAAACTTTGGATCAAGTTACTACAAATCTCGTAGGTCGACAAGGTCACGTACTGCTAGAGAGTGGTATGGAAACCCTGTCTTGGAGTTAATGTTGTTGGACAACAATGAACCTACGAGCTATGGAGAAGCGATGGTAGGCCCGGATTCCGACAAATGGGTGGAGGCCATGAAATCCGAGAGAGGATCCATGTATGAAAACAAAGTGTAGACTTTGGAAGTACTACTTGATGGTTGTAAGACTATTAAATACAGATGGATCTTTAAAAGGAAGACAAACGATGATGGTGAAAAGTCACGAGATCTTGTATTACGGAACGAGTAAAGAGACTTGCCGATAACGATATTGAACTAGGTATAGAGATACCGACGATCGAATCTCACGCAAGTAACATACCGAAGGACAAAGAGAACAACATACGGGATTAACTGAATCCTTGACATAAAGGTTCAACCGATAAAGATCTTCGTAGAATACGTAGGAGCCAATATGGGCATCCAGGTCCTGCTATTGGTTATTGACCGTAGAGGTATCTCGGTCATGTCTGCATAGTTCTCGAACCCGCAGGGTTTGCACACTTAAGGTTCGGTGACGTTTCCGTATAGTTGAGTTATAGGTGTTGGTAACTGAAAGTTTTTCGGAGTTCCGGATGAGATCCCGGACGTGACGAGGAGCTCCGGAATGGTCCGGAGGTAAAGATTGATATATAGGAAGTCTTGTTTTGGTCAAAGGAAAAGTGCTCATCGGTAGTGTACCGGGAACGCCGAGAGGGTACGGGGGACCATCGGGAGGGGTGTCACGCTCCGAGGGGCCTTATGGGCTGTGGGAGGATACAAACCTGCCTCTAGTGGGCTGAGATAAGCTCCCACTAAGGCCCATGAGGTTTGAGAGGCAAAAAACCCAAAGGTGGAAAGGGTTTCCAAGTGGAAAGGAGGAATCCTACTCCTAGTAGGATTGGAGTAGGACTCCTCCACCTCCTATTTTAGCCAAACGTTGAGGGTTTGAGGCTGACCCCTCCCCTCCCTTCCTCCTATATATACTAGAGGTATTGAGGGTTTTTGAGACACAGAAAACAGCCACGTGCTACCCTCTCTCTAGATCTGTTTCTCCTTTAGTCTAGTTTCAGCGGTGCTTAGGCGAAGCCCTGCTGGAATAGCTCCACCACCACCACCACCATGCCGCCGTGCTGGAGAACTCATCTACCTCTTCGCCCCTCTTGCTAGATCAAGAAGGCGGATATCGTCATCGAGCTGTACGTGTGCGGACCGTGGAGGTGCCTTCCGTTCGGCACTAGATCGGGATGGATCGTGATAGGATCATGGGACGAATCATGATGAGATCGCGGGACGGGCTGCGATTTGGATCACGAAGATGTTCCACTACATCAACCGCGTTATATACGCTTCCTCTTAGTGATCTACAAGGGTATGTAGATTCACTCTCCCCTCTCGTAGATGATCATCACCATGGATAGGTATTGCGTGTGCGTAGGAAAATTTTGTTTCCCATGCTACGTTCCCCAACATGGCTTTCGCCCGACGTGGTTGAAAGTGCATGGTACCCCCATGTGTGGTTTTGGTAATTGATAACATTCTCTATCGACTAATGGTTGCCTTGAGTTATATTCGAAGGATTTGTCCATTGGCATTTTTTAAAGTCCAGTTGTTGGTTTGAAGGAGTTTATGTGATGACCAAGGTGGTATTCAAGGATTTATCCAAATATTGGTCATGTGAGAATTGAGCTTATTGCAAGCATGTCTTGAAGAAGAATATTGTGTGAACATTCATGTTTACCTTCAAGACATCATCTTGATGAAGAGATAAGATAAGATACAAGGTTGATCAAGACTAAGGCAAATAGTGATTCAAGTTGATCAACATACAAAGTGTAGTAGATGTACAAAGTGGGATCTAGTGAACTCATGGTATGGTAAGTATTGTCCATTACGCTTTGTGTACTAACCCATGATCTTTGTGAGTGTGCTTTGTGGGGTTAGGTATGTTTCCATGGGCATGCATCAAAAGGAAGATCCCATACAACCCATGGAGGATGACATCAAGTGGTGATCGTCATCAAGGTTGTGGTGTGCAAGTTCAAGTGAAGCCTCATGAAGATATCACATGCTTGAAGCTTGCCGTCCATTATACTGATAATGGACATGTGAAGATGTGCCGAAGAGAGGCTCACCCATAGTGGAGTATGGGGGAGCAATTTAGTAACCTTAATCGAGCCTGTGCAATTAAGAAAGGCGGTCCATCTCGAGGAGGACAAGATCATCATCACCTAGCTCAAGTGGACTATGCACACGGCTAAGGTTTGCCCTTGATAGGTTTTGTATTTTACCGGCCTCATGGTGTTAGTTGGGAGACCGGGTTATAGGATTGATTATCGTACTATCAAGGGGGGGATCTCGGGTGAGTAGCTTGATCGTATTGTTCGTTGAGAGCTCAAAGCATTGCATTCTCGACATCATCATATTTTTTAGTTCTTGTTTGGTTTTGTTTATGTCGGTCTTATAGCTTATGGTCATCTTCATGGATTCAGATAGACATGGTCGACCCGACAACACCGGAATCACTAGCGTCTAGAGAAGCAGTAGCCCTTGTGGAAGACCTCTATCCCCAAGAGATAAACATGGCTTCAGATTGCAAGGTGGTGCTTAATGGTATTCTGATGGGTTCAACAACGAGTTATGTCGCCATCATTTAGGAAATTAAAGAGCATCCTTCAAATTTACCTTCCTGTAGTTTTGTTCACGAGCTTAGAAACTTTAACTTTGAAGCTCACAACCTCGCAAATCATGATCTTACTCTAGGATTTGTCCAACATGTGTAGCCATGTCATCTATATAATCCTATGATAGTTTCTGTAGACATTATATTTATATGAATAAAGGTTTGAGCGTGTGTGAGTGCATGTTCGTGCATGCACATAGACATGATTGTTCCCTTGAACCCATTTTCCACTTCCACCCTCACCACACACTACCACTATGCACACCGTTGTAGCACATCATTGCATCGTCGCCGCGCAGGCCCCCACTGTCCGGCGTGTAGTGTCACCCATCACAACTCACTGCAAGATGCCACTATGCACGTTGCAACATTTCAATGTTGCAACTCCACCAAGCACAATATCTCAAGCAACCACTTCCCAGTGGTAATTTGTTGTTTAATAGTTGAATGTTGTGTGTTTATTTGGTGTAAGATTGATACGTTCAGATTTCTATCCATATTCATATGCCCCTTCACATGCATGTTTTTGTGATTTGTAAGGAGTTCATTACATTCTTGAGGACATGTGAGAAATCTGGTTGTTATATTTCATATGCATTTTCGAATAAGAATCGATGTTTGATATATGTCGTGATGTAATTATCTAGTGGTTATGTACGAACGTTGATTGGACATCACTTAAACTCTATGGACCTAGGGGATAGTAGGAGGGAAATGGTGTCAAATACTAGTCCCCAAAGTTAGAATTTAAGCATGAGGAGTAAGAAGCGACTGCGTAACTGAAAGCTATTGTTAAGTTTGCCTTAATTATTTCCAATAGATGATTGGGTTGGCTATTGTGAGTATAATCATAAGAATATGTCAGTAAATGTTGCACCATATTGGACTAGGCTCTACCCACATGACAACAATGAATATGAAGACGTGAAACAAATGAGTATGTAATTGACAACTAGCAACTATCCTGGTGGAGAAAGGTCATATTTTTATAAGAATCATTCTCATCTTGTCCTCACTACGATTAAGGATCCTCGCACTTTTGAATTATTTTTTCACTTTATTATCATTGAATTCCGGTAGTCACTCATCAAACCTTCATTCACACTACTCCCACTTCATTCAACATTTACAGTTATTCCTAGGTACGCTACACGCACTAATTCTTTGTGCCCCTCACTAGGTTCAACAACTTTACTTATCAAAAAGATCTACACGACCCCAACACTTTTAGGTATCCTGCTCCCAATTTGCCTTGGTGTTCGTGATGCCGATGGTGACAAATTCGCTTAGCGAAAACAGCTCAGGAGGCGGAATCTAGTCCCTCCAATTGAAAGAAGGACTCCTGTGTTACGTTGTTGCCTCTACACCCCCAATTTGGTGTTCTGTATTAGGGTGTGTTGGGCGCTTCGTGAATCTAGTATGGTGTAATCAAGGCATCATACAATCTAGTGGCACAATCATACTGATGGCACATGGCGGTTGTGAGGGGCAGTTGGTCAATCCCATTTCAGCTACGACATCCTCCTTGTATAAGAAAACCCCAATCTTTTTTACGTATTTTAAATAAATATAGAATACTCCCGATCTACATCCATTTCTTAGAGTGCAATGTATGAGCAATCAAACAGTGCAATTCTACATAGTTAGAAGATGCTAGAACGGTATGTTCTGGTGGTTTGATGGCTCATCTGAGCTCGACATTTGACCAATAGAGCTTGGGTTTTGCACCATTCACGCTCACAAACCCCGATCCTAAGCAACACTGATACGTCCATTTTGCATCATGTTTTCACGTTGATATTTATCGCTTCTTTGGCTGTTATTTCACTTCACGGTACTATTCTTATGCCTTTTCTCTCTTATTTTGCAAGGTTTACATGAAGAGGGAGAATACCGACAACTGGAATTCTGGCCTAAGAGTGGAGCAAATTGAGATACCTATTCTGCGCAACTCCAAACGCCGTGAAAATCAACGGAGATTTTTTCCCAATATATAAAAAATACTGGGCCGAAGAAGTACCGGAGGAAGGCCAGGGGGTGGCCACAAGCCTGCACGGCGCGGCCACTGCTACTCCAACAAAAGACCTTCCAACGGCGCCAGAAATAAGCGTGTGGACGGGAGACCATTCTTGTCTTGATACTCCTCGACAACGGCGCGAGGAATCCTTCTGCTACGGCTACGCCTTTAGGGACTTCCTTGGCAAATATGCAAAGGATTCCCCCGTGGCCTTGGAGCCTTGCGTTGGTGTTCCCTCGAAGCGAAAAGGGTGATGTAGCACAGCGGTGGTAAGTATTTCCCTCAGTTTTGAGAACCAAGGTATCGATCCAGAGGGAGGATCGCGTCAAGTCACAAGTACGTGCACAAACACAAAGAGCTTGCACCCAACGCTATGAAGGGGTTGTCAATCCCTTATAGATTGTTTGCAAAGTGAGAGCTGAAAGCAAAAAGTAAACAAAACAAAGTAAAAGTGAAAGTGGAAAAGATAGTTGTGAATAGACCCGGGGGCCGTAGTGTTCACTAGTGGCTTCTCTCATGAAAGCAAGTAGACGGTGGGTGAACGAATTACTGTCGAGCAATTGATAGAACCACGCAAAGTCATGACATTACCTATGGCAATGACTATATCTATAGGCATCACATCCAAAACTAGTAGACCGATACTTTCTGCATCTACTACTATTACTCCACACGTCGACCGCTATCCAGCATGCATCTAGTGTATTAAGTTCATAAGAACAGAGTAATGCCTTAAGCAAGATGACATGATGTAGATGGACAATCTCATATCTACGATAAAATCCCATCTTGTTATCCTTGATGGCAACGACATGATGCGTGCCTTGCTGCCCCTTCTGTCACTGGGAAAGGTCACCACACGGTATGAACCCAAAACCAAGCACTTCTCCCATTGCAAGAATCATAGATCTAGTTGGCCAAACAAAACCCAAGACTCGGAGAGACTTACAAGGATATCAAATCATGCATATAAGAAATCAGCAAAGACTCAAATATAAATCATAGATAATCTCATCACAAATCCACAATTCATCGGATCTCGACAAACACACCGCCAAAGAGGATTACATCGGATAGATCTCCATGAATATCATGGAGAACTTTTTATTGAAGATCCAAGAGAGAGAAGAAGCCATCTAGCTACTAACTACGGACCCGTAGGTCTGAAGTGAACTACTCACAAGTCATTGGAGGGGCAATGATGTTGATGTAGAAGCCCTCCAACTCCAAAGTCCCCTCCGACAGGGCACTGGGAAGGGTCTCCAGATGAGATCTCGTGGAAACGGAAGCTTGCGGCGGCGGAAAAGTGTTTTCGTGGATGCCCTGATTTTTTTCTGGAGTTTAGGGAATATACAGGCGAAAGAGCTAGGGCAGGGGAGCGCTAGGGAGGCCACAAGCCTGGTAGCCGCCGCCCCCTGGTGGCGGCTACAGGGCTTGTGGCCCCCCTGTGGCTCGCCTTCCTTGGCCCTCAAGTCCCCCGATCTTCTTCTGTTCTGGAAAAATTATTTCGGGGATTTTATTCCGTTTGGACTCCGTTCCAACATCAGATCTGAAAAGAGTCAAAAACACAGAAAAAACAGGAACTGGCACTTGGCACTGAATTAATAAGTTAGTCCCAAAAAAGATATAAAAGGTACATAAAACATCCAAAGTTGACAAGATAACAACGTGAAACCATCAAAAATTATAGATACGTCTGAGACGTATCAAGCATCCCCAAGCTTAACTCCTGCTCGTCCTCGAGTAGGGAAGTGATAAAAAATGAATTTTTGATGCTTTCATGCTACCTAGCATAGATGTCCTTTGTAATTCCTCTTATGTGACGTGAATGTTCAGATCCATTAGATTCAAAACAATAGTTTGCTATTTACGTGCAGACAATAATACTTCAAGCAAACTAGCAAGGCAATCATGAACTTTCAAAATAACGAGGCCAAAAGAAAGTTATCCCTACAAAATCATATCGTCTGGCTATGCTCTATCATCCTTGCACAACGAATTTAAATCATGCACAACCTCGGTATTGCCCAAGTAATTGTTTTCACACTTTTACTTTCTCAAACTTTTTCAACTCTCACGCAATACATGAGCGTGAGCCATGGTTTTAGCACTATAAGTGGAATGGAGTGTGGTGGAGGTTGCAAGACAAACAAGGAGAAGATGGTCACATTAACTAGGCATATTAATGAGCTATGGAGATGCTCATCAATAGATATCAATGTGAATGAGTAGGGATTGCCATACAAATGATGCACTAGAGCTAAGAGTATGTGAAAGCTCTTAAAGAAAACTAGTGGGTGTGCATCCAACTTGCTTGCTCACGAAGACCTAAGGCAATTTTGAGGAAGCCTATCATTGGAATATACAAGCCAAGTTATATAATGAAAATTTCCCACTAGCTATATGGTGGTGACAAAACGAGAGACTCTCAACCATGAAGATCATGGTGCTTAATAAGCACAAGTGTGGAAGGATAGTAGCATTGTCCCTTCTCTCTTTTTCTCTCATTTTTTTGGTGGGCTCTTTGGCCTCTTTTTATTAAATTTTTTTGGTTGGCATCTTTGGCCTCTTTTTGTAAATGGGCTTCGCTGGCCTCTTTTATTTCCTCACATGGGACAATGTTCCATCAATGATGATCATCACCCTTACAACTCAAAACTTAGAGCAATGATGACTCTATATGGAATGCCTTCGGTAGTGTACCGTGACAATGATCTAGCATGACATAGACATCAATGGAAACATCATTCTAGCTATCTTACGATCATGCAATGGCAATGTAGAAGTGGTGGCATATGTCATGGTGGTACTTGCATGGCAATATATCTCGGAATAGCTTTGAAAGAGCCATAGTAGGTAGGTATGGTGGCTGTTTTGAGGGAGGCTATATGGTGGGTTTTGTGCACCGGCGAAAGTTGCACGTCACTAAATAAGATAGTGATGGTGAAAGGTGAAAGTGCATCTAAACCATGGACTCAACATTAGTCATGAAGAACTCATATACTTGTTGCAAAAGTTTTAGTAGTAATCGAAACAAAGCATTCAACGCATACTCCTAGGGGAAGGGTTGGTAGGTATAAACCATCACGCGATCCCGACCGCCACACAAAGGATGACAATCAATAGACTAATCATGCTTAGACTTCATCACATAGCGGTTCACCATACGTGCATGCTACGGGAATCACTAACTTCAACACAAGTATTTCTAGATCCACAACACCATACTAACATAGCTTAAATATTACCGCAACCACATCTCAAATCTAATTGAGAGGAATCAAACTTCTCTAACTATTCAATGCACATGGAGATGGAAGTTTTCATATCCCTTTGGATAACTACCGCTTTTAAGACTACTTTCATAGCATAGATCAACTACCAAGCCACGCGCTTCCGTGCTCGAAAAGATATAAGTGAAGCACATAGAGCAAAATCAACTAGCTCAAAAGATATAAGTGAAGCTCGAAAAAATCACGGTGAGTGCATGTCTCTCTCTCTCTAGGTGTGCAGCAAGGAAGATTGTGACACAACAAAAATAAAATACTCCTACGATACAAGACGTTCCAAGCAAAACACATAACATGTGGTGAATAAAAATATAGCCCCAATTAACGTTACCGATGGATTGAAGACGAAAGAGGGGATGCCTTCCCGGGGCATCCCCAAGCTTAGGCTTTTACGACATCCTTGAATCATCTTGGGGTGCCTTGGGCATCCCCAAGTTTGAGCTCTTGCCACTCTTTATCTCTTTTTTCCATAAGAACTTCACCCAAAACTTGAAAACTTCACAACACGAAACTTAAACAGAAACTCGTGATATCATTAGTATAAGAAAGCAAACCACTACTTCCTTAGGTACTGTAGCAAACTTAGATTCTACTTATGTTGATGTTGGGTTACTGTATTTTCAATCTTTCATGGCTAATACCCCCCGATACTATCCATAGTTTCATCAAAATAAGCAACCAACTCAACAAAAACAGAATCTGTTAACAACAGACCAGTGTGTAGCAATCTGTATACTTTGTATACTTCCGGTACTTCAAAAATTCTGAAAAATTACGACAGTCTGAAGAATTTGCATAGCAATCAGCAGAAAAAAGAATCAACTCAAAAGATCTTACAGAAGAAAAAAATGAAAATTCTTTTCATGAGCAGAAAGTTTCTGTCTTTTCCAGCATGACCAAACGATCATCCCCAAGACTAATCATAATGGTTTTACTTGGCACAAACGCAAAAAGAAACACAAAAAACACAATCATAAAAGAATTATGAAAGTGTGGAAAACACAAAACAGAAAAAAAAGGATAGATTCGTTGGGTTGCCTCCCAACAAGTGCTATTGTTTAACACCCTTAGCTAGGCAAAAGGTGATGTAATCACGTATAGTCATCTTTGGTGCTCAAACCATAAGTAGCCCTCATCATAGATTCATAAGGCAATCTTATTTTATTTCTAGGAAAATGCTCCATGCCCTTCTTTAGGGGAGATTGAAATTTAATATTCCCTTCCTTCATATCGATGATAGCACCAATAGTCCTTAGGAAAGGTCTACGAAGAATAATGGGACATGAAGGATTGCAATCTATATCAAGTACAATGAAATCCACGGGTACATAGTTCTTATTTGCAACAATAAAAACATCATCGATCCTTCTCAAGGGTTTCTTGACAGTAGAATCCGCAAGATGCAAATTAAGAGAACACTTTTCAATCTCATTAAAACCAAGAATATCACATGAAGACTTTGGAATCACGGAAACACTAGCACCCAAATCACACAAAGCATTGCATTCATAGTTTTTGATTTTGATTTTGATAGTAGGTTCCCACTCATCATGAAGTTTTCTAGGTATGGAGACTTATAATTCAAGCTTCTCTTCAAGAGATTTCATCATAGCATCTACGATATGAGCGGTAAAGGCTTTGCTTTGGCTATAAGCATGTGGAGAGTTTGCAATGGATTGCATCAAAGAAATGCACTCAAACAAGGAGCAACTATCATAATTGAATTCCTTGAAATCCAAAGTGGGAGTTTCATTACTACCCAATATTTTGATTTCTTCTACTCCACTCTCCACACCTTTATCATCAAGATAGGTGGACTCCGAATCATTGGGGCGTTTTTCAACCAAAGTGGATTCATATCCAGCCCCTTCATCAATAGGTTTGACACGCGAAAACAAAGATTCAAGAGGAGTCACACCAAGCACTTTAAGATCTTCGTGATTTGCATCACTAGAACGCACCGTTTTAAACCATTCATGCCTAGCGCGAATTTGGGCGGTTCTTTCTTTGCTCTCATTCGTGGAGACACACATAGCTTTTAAAGTTTCATCCAAGTTTACCTTGGGAGGAGCACATCTAACTTTCAAAGCATCAATATCATAAGACATCCTATAAATGCTCTTAGCCAAATCGTCTATTTTGAGTAGTTTTTCCTCTATGGACGTATTGAAAATCTTTTTCGAGTTGACGAACTCTTTGATATTACTTTCTAAATCAGAGGGTAATTTGTTGTGATTTCCATAAGTGTTGTTGTAGGAATTGCCATAATTGTTAGAGGAGTTACTAGGAAAAGGCCTAGGAACGTAGTTTCCTCTAAAGGCATTGTTGTTCCCAAAATTGTTCCTACCAACAAAATTAACGTCCAAACTAGCGTTGCTACTCTCAATCAAGGAAGATAGTGGCATGTCATTAGGATCTAAAGGAGCATTTCTACTAGCAACCAAATTCATCAACTCGTCCATCTTAGCACTAAGCGAGTTAATTTCCTCTATAGCGTGTACCTTTTTGCTAGCAGGTGACCTTTCAGTGTGCCACTGAGAGTAGTTGGTCATGATATTGTCTAGGAGTTTTGTAGCGTCTCCTAACATGATTTCCATGAACGTTCCACCTGAGGCGGAGTCCAAGATATTGCGAGAAGCAAAATTCAAACCAGCGTAAAAGATTTGTATAATCATCCACAAACTCAAGCCATGAGTGGGACAATTTCTAATCATTAACTTCATCCTCTCCCAAGATTGTGCAATGTGTTCATGATCAAGGTGCTTGAAATTCATGATATTGTTACGTAGAGAGATAATCTTAGCTGGCAGAAAAATACTTGGATATGTAAGCATCTTTGCACTTATCCCAAGAATCGATACTATTTTTAGGCAAAGAAGAAAATCAAGTTTTTGCGCGATCTCGCAACGAGAAAGGAAAGCTTCAACTTAATCACGTCATTATCCACATCTCTCTTCTTTTGCATATCGCAAAGTTCAATGAAAGTATTGAGATGGGATGCGGCATCTTCACTACGAAGGCCAGAGAATTGCTCTTTCATAACAAGATTCAGCAAGGCAGCATTGATTTCATACGATTCCGCACTAGTG